>NC_136063.1:2098676177-2099309155 GCF_964261635.1 Lissotriton helveticus | reverse complement strand
AATCAGACCCCTTTTCCCGTCTCTTCGTCTGTTGGATCACTATTTTCGTCGGCATTCCGAGGTGACCTGCAGAGAGAGGGAAAAGGAGGGAAGGGAGGGCAGGCTACATTGATACGCACTCGCGCGCATAAACCCAAAAAGGTTTTTACTTACTGCGTACTCGGCCTATTTCCACAGGATGCAGTCACTGCCAACTGGGGCGTTTAAGCCCAGGTGGACCGTTAGTGTGATTTTTCTTATACAGGTAGCATATAAAGTATGGGCTAAATACCTGGATCTTCAGCGGTTGCTTTTGGCTGTATAAAAAGGAAAAATACACAACTAAAATTCGACCCTTCATATTTGCAATATTTCTATGTGCTATACCTTTTCAACCCTTTTATCTAATCGAGCTTAGTCATTCCACCTACATTTCAGTTATATCGAAAAATAGGCATTATTCATTCAAGACTTTATCAATTTACACGGACAACTATAGTTGTTTTCTCAAAAAATCTTTAATAAGAATGTCGGTGCATAAATACGGGCCTACAACCCCGTGGACCGGCCACGGAGCAGGCTGGAGCTGCAGATGTGGGGATACTTTTATTAGTGAAAACTTGATGGAGTCGGTGGTTGTTTATTTCATAAATAAAGTGCGAAAAAGTTCAATAAAATCATGTCGAGACTTCAGTGTGAGCGACTGTCATAAGCGTTGGGCTTCCAATCTTTCAATAATCATGATGTGCAAAACTCAAACAACAATTCATTGTCCGAATGTTCAATTAATACCCATCTGATGTCAATTTACCGTCTGAACACATAATCAGTACCCATCCAATATCAATTCATTGTCCGAACCTATAACCAGTACCCATCCCATATCAATTCATTTCCTGAATTTACAGTTTACATCCTATATCAATCCATTGTCCGAACTCATAACCAGTACACATTCTATATCAATCTATATGTTTAAAAAACTTCATACATATCCTATGACATCAAGGCTGAGCAATCGGGGTACAATAAAGAGTTGAGGGTTTCATTTGCATCGGCGCCATTTTGGGTGCAGTCAGGCAGAACCAGGCATAGTCTAAATGTTTACTAACTCGTGGTTGGCTCAGAGCTTCTCTTGGCAGTCAAAAAGTTCCGTTAAAGGGCAAAAGAAGAGAGCGGTGGTTTGAACCACCAGTCAAAAAAAAAGGGGGGGGGTAACAATGTTCCTACCGGGTCATACTGTGCTTTCACCGGAACTGATCCGACTGTGGTCTGCAGGATTCTAGTCATTCAAACTGAGGCTGGCGCCAGCATGGGAGTGCCGACGTCCTGCGGCTACATTTCCATCGTTCCGTGGGCAATCATGGCAGTCACTCCCCATCGGGGGTATTTGCGGGAGTCGGAGACTCCCGCGGCTCCTCTAGAATCTTCAAGGTTGTGGAGAACTATGGTGGTGGAGTCAACAACAGACCGGACCATTCCTTCATGCTGGGCCCGCTCCCGCCAGGTCGATCGCCATTTTGAAAGCTCGACAACTACCGGCGATCGCGGGGTCAAATGAGCGGACGGGCTCCCACCTGCCGGGCGAGGCGTTGCAGCATCGCCACAGTGGAAGAACCCTTTTCCGGGCGCCTGGAGCGCTGAGGGTGCAGCTGGGCAGCTGGGAAGCCTGCACCTGGGGAGGCGGGAGAGGCCTGTTCGCACCGTCTCTCCCTCCCAGTGCACCCCACGGCCCCTCGCTTGACATTTGTTATGGCCAGACCAGGCGGTGAGGACGGGGGGGGTCGGAGGCATGTGCAAGACATCCCCCCAGTGTTGTCGCAGCCATTATAAAAGAAAGAAGTGGTGCCTGGCGTGTTGCTGCTGCCATTACGGAGGAGAAAAGAAAGAAGTGGCGCCTGGCGTGTTGTCGCTGCCATTACGAAGGAGAAAAGGAAAAAATGTCCCGTCCGTCTTTGGGCCGGGCTTCCGGTAGATGTCGGCCGGACGCCCCTTGCTCTGGCCCCATGAACGGGTTCCTTGGCTCATCGGCTGCAGCCGGATCCCGTCGGCCCCAGCCCCTGGTCATTGGTGGCCGGACCGGGAGAATGTGGCGGGACTACCTGCAACTCTCAAGTGCCACCGCGGCCGGACTGGGAGAGAGAGGGGAGGGTCGAGGACATAGACATTCCCCCCCTGCAACTCTCCAGCGTTGTCAAGGCAATCCCCTGGCCGGGTCCCGCTGGCCTTGGCCTCTCCTCCGGCTACACCCTACGTTACGATCTCCTGGCCGACTGTTGGCAGCAGGACCCGCCTTATATGGGTTGCTTCCGGCTGGGCGTAGCCACAACCCTGCTCCACTTTGGAAGTTTCCAGAGTGGGGGCGGATGTTCTGCTGACTTGCATTTTCTACAGTTTACCGTTCTTGTTTCTAACGTTTCCTGTTTCTAGGGTATTAATAGGTTTTATTATTACGTATTGTTATCGTTTCTTTGTTCGTTATTTTAAATAAAAGTTCATGTTCATCAGTGGCCTACTGATTTTCGCTTTCCTATTCTTTTCTTTCCAGGTGGTTTCATGCTAAAGTTTTCTGTTAACAGGTTACAGTGATCACTTTATTATCTCATATGTCCTTTTTACTAGGGGTGCTCTCTGGTCGGGTCAGATGATCTTCCTCTAGTAAATGGTCCGGGCGAAACTGGCGTATCAACCAGTGGGGAGTAGATAGGCATGACAGATTACAACGGGGGATAAAGGTCCGCATTACCTACCCTTCACTACTTGCAAAGACTAGAGTATGGCGACTTCTGTGCTTGTTTGCAAAATAGAGAATACCTCCAAAAAGAACCAATTCCCAAACAGTCAATGTTCGGGCAAACAATCAATCAATGAGGAACGAAATAGGTACGACGTGTTAAAGGTTTGCGTTACCTACCCTTCACTCTCTGCAAAGGGAGAGAGAATATTCCTATTCTTCCCCGTTTGCAGGCAGAGAAGATTCCTAAGAGAACCAACTTCGAACAATTCAATGTTCGATTCAATCAATCAATCAATGGGGAGAAAAATAGGCACGACGTGTTAAAGTTTTGCGTTGCCTACCCTTCACTATCTGCAAAGACTAAACAGAGTATGGTGATTTCTGTGTTTGTTTGCAAATAGAGAATCTCCCAGAAGCAATCAATAGGCAATACTAGTATTTTCAAACAATCAATCAATCAATCAATTTCGCAATTTTGTCGTGTGTCACGACCTTACCCGGACCGGACCATGTGGGCAGTTCTTCGCCTTCCTTTTTCCAGCGCCCGATCGTTCTCTTTCTCCATGTTTTTACCGCAGCATTCCTGTGGGATTCCAGTCAGGACAATAAGTCACTCGAGAGAGGTCCGTTCGGAATCGGTGAAGTTCATTCAATCGGCAGCCGGACGAGGGCCCTCTCAAGGCAGGTATACTCCAATCATTTAGATGTTCACCCCATCGTCTGGACCTCTCTTACCGGACCTTATGTCGCTGATGGGCCCCGCGTTTGGGACGCCAATTGTAGAAAAGTCAGCCCATATCGCACCCGATGCCCAGGCTGGCGGTGCAGGGCGACTCTTCATTCTCATCTTGAATAATTACCAAATAAAGAGACGGGCACTGGAAGTAGGAAAACAAGAACAGGGTTTATTACTCGCGAGGAGAGCATGTCATTTGGGACACTCGCATAGTGTCTTCGGTAGATGCTCTAACAAGTTTCTCTGAGGCTTCGTCTTTTATACACAGGTTTGTGGCACACAGGCATCCTTTATTACAATCAACACTTTGTATAGTATGGAGGTATTCCAACACGTGGCTACAGTAGGGCCCTTATCCTCCATGCAATAGGAGGGGGCTGTCATGTGGCTGAGTGTTCTGCTGATTCCATTGGATTGTGTGTGTCTGATCGAATCTCAGGGGGTGGGGTGGCCATGATCAATAGTAGCTTCTTCTAAGAGAGACGAGTGCATAAAGTAGTGGGCAATAAACTGTATCCTCGGGCTAAGGGATGACCAGCGGTCCGTGCAAACAATTAGGTTCAGAGGAAGAGGTCATCAAAGGAGGGGTATTCATGGAGGGACAGGAGGTGTTGGTCAGGCGCGGGGTACGATTCTGAGGGACAGAGTCATGCGGGAGGGGAGGGCTCATGACTTGTGCATGAGAGAGCGGGGGCAGTCAGGGTGCATGGGGGAATGCTTGCAGGGTCAGGGAAGTGCGCTGATGAGCGATCGTGAACAGGGAGACCATGGTACCTAAAATGGCTGTCGTGTACGTGTGTCTATGCTAGTGGGACAACACAGTCAGAGTTTTAGCGATATCCATTCTGTTTACACCAAGGGGTACTGTGAACACAAATGAACGCCGCTTATGTACATACACATTGCTATTTTTAACAAGAAGTTTGATTTGTCTGCCAGCTGTTTCAATACTTAACACCATCCAGGTGCGAGAGCACCTGTTTGCTGATTAACTGAAACCAACTTTGAATTCCTCGTCATCAGTAAAGATGATCGGTATGTTTCGTATTTGTAGCCCTGTTGGAATTATGTTTGCACTAAGGCAATCAGTGAGGAACTTAGCGTGCAGCTCTGTCCGCACCAATTTCTTTTTTAGTCGTTCCAACTGATTTAGGTCTGTTTCATGAGCTGGTTGGACAAACGATGTTTTATTGCCCAATAGCGAGGGTCCGCTAGCAATTTTCAGAATATATTCTTCTGAGTAGGCTAAGGTCTCTGCCTCAGACATATGGCTCTAGTTTTGAAGCTACAGAAAACCACTTAAAGAAAGTGGCCCACACCAGACAACCGTCCATGCTTGATATGAGAATTGATAGTGGGAGACCCAGTATTCCCTTGAGGGTTTGGGCAAAGAGTATAATGGGGTAAAAGTACCTTCAAGGGATTTTAGTAAACACAGGAATTTTGAAATCACTTACAGGATGAGATCGTGTGTGTTTAGTAATTTGGACCCACTAGTGCTGGTTATGCAACAACAAAAATGACATATATTCAAAAGCTGTTACTTATAAGTAATCAGTCAGGAGAGAGAGCAAACAGAGATTGAAAAACGGGTGTATATAAACAAAGAGTATTTAATCTTTTTTTCTTTTTCAAATCAAGTTAAAAAATTGGGTACAAGATAAACAGCAGAGATGTAAAAGGGTAAAATCATTAATCCACACAGCCCTTGTTACATCAGTTGCTCGAGCTTTTCTACCGAACACAAAATTAATTAAATATTCAGTGGTAGTTAAAGCCACAGTCGACGTTTCGGTCTCTATTCTTTCGTGTTGGAGACCATCCTTAGGACATGGATTTCATATCTTGAGTACCCTAAAAGATGATAACAGATTCAATTTTTGTTTAAAAAACGGTCTTAACCCAATGAAAGTATAATCTACTTGGTATATATCACACCCAAAGAGCTCTCAACTCCTAAGAATAACTTTTAGTTGAACCACTATCAAAAATTAGTGGTGAAGTAACAAATACACAATTATGAGTTACAGCTATTCATTTCTTCATAAATGCCATTCAAGAAATACAGTTTATAAATCAAATTAGATCATTTACATACTGGTAAGCATTTCAAGGATACAGTTAAACAAATTAAGTAAATCATATCATAATTAAAGAGTGCTCTTCATGAATTGTATCAATTCTATGTCATCATCGAAGTTGTCCGCATGGTATCCATTTCAGGCCAAGGGAAGACTTTTAGTTCACATTCAATGTATTAGTTCTCTAATGGTTAAAGCAGTGATCTCAAACAATTAGATCAGTAATCGTATTCACACGTTGTTTAAACATTATAGACAAGTTAATTCGAGTGTGGGCATAAAGACCACCCTCATTTTTAACACATTTTTGTACCTCAATAATGTAGTCGCATATGTCAATCATGCAAACGTCCGGATCATAGAGTCAATCTCCTAGCGCTGATACCGATTCAAGAATTATCGTATTGCACTGAAGTACCCTGTGATTGAATAGTGAAGCAGAACAAAAATTGGATTACATTACTTCTCCCTATATTAGGATCTAATTTCGTATAATTAAATCCGTGGTTTTTACCTTAGGGGAGCCCACAGGTATCCCAGGTAGATGGAATGGTTTGCACCATAGAGATTAAAACTGCCGTGGCGGCATCTGTGTTTATAAATAATATAGATGTATTGGTAAGCCGATAATATCCAATATGCATCTATACATTTCGCCGTTTTAAACATAATTATTTCTTGCTTATACATTTGCATATATCTTTTATTTTAAAGCGAAGTCACAAGAATTTCCCAAACCTTTAGCATTAATCTTGTTGATCAAAACACTCACTGGTCAGTGTTTGTGCACAGTTTTATTGCTGACTCATACTGTGTACGCTCTACAATAGAGTTTTGGCTAAACCGATGTTGTTGGGTTTTTGCGACATTGTAGGAATCAAGAAAAAAGGAGGGGGGATAGTGTCTAAACAATCACTTTTTCTACCCCGGCTGATCTCAGGCTCACACACATTGATACACAAGTCGAAACGCAGTATTCACTTTACGAACGCGGCCAGCATTCGAATGTCCCGTGCAGCTGTATATTCTATATACCGGACCTTTAACTAAACAGGACTGCCGGATTTTATTAAAACATAGTAGCCGCATTAAACACAGAATACCTGTTAAGTCAGTTATTTCCGAAAGCCACGGTTTAAGGGACGGAGTCCTCGTTAATTTTGAAGGATTCCCTGATTATAATATAAAAGAAGAAGGAGTTTATAATAAATCTTTAGACGGGTTCAAATGCCAAAATTTATAATTTTACTCAAAGAGTCCATACATACCTTACACATTCGAAGGTATAGTGACGCCTTCTTGTAAATCTTTTTCAGTGAGGTAGTCAGTTCTAAGAATTTATGAGACCACCATGAGATTTAGAATGGAAACGAGCGATTAGTCAAGGCAATTTATTTATGCGACGGAATTTGCGGGGCACCGAATTACAAATACCTGGGTTCAATGTGTCAGAGTCCGTCCTCACGCAGCGAATGATACAGCAGTGGATGCAAGGAAAGTAGCCACAAGTTCACATGAGTTTATACTCTGTCGTTTGGAGATTGAAAGAGGACTAGATTGCTTAAAGCTCAAAGAGTCTATTGTGCAAAAGGGCGGCCATTTTGTAATGGTGCTTTCTTAAGCAAGTAACCAATCGACTTGCCAGAATAGTTTCTAATCACCCTATGTCACGATTATTTTATACAGTGATCTTTAGTCACCGAGTTTGTGATGTACGGCAAAGATGTATACCCAATTGTGCACCGAAGAGTTCTTTATTATAGATATATATTTGGGGCACCTACAAAGTTGTCTCCGGGAGCCTCAAGGTATATTATTGGTGGGTGCATAATAAAATAGAAAAGGAGCAAAATTCTTTGGTGTATCTCTTAATTTTGCATAGCATCTAGCGTATGGGGCCACGTTGTGAAAAGATCATTGTCAAGTTTGTGACAATGTCTAGAGAGGCGTGGTCAGGTTACCATTTAAATCAAAGACTCATATACCTAACAAACAAATATGGTAACATGTCAACACTTGTGTTCAGGATCTCAGATTCAACATGTAGTAAAATTTGGAATAACAGCATCAATCTACAGTAGGGTATCATGAACATCAAATTAACATCCAAAAACAAATAGGTACAAAACATTTGATGAAAATATATTATTGTTTAGATTTATGAGATCTTCTTATAAATCAATTAGTATGCATACAATGAAGATTGTTATGAAGCCCTCCTGGTTGTGTCCCAGTTTACAGCTAACCTACATATCTAAGGGGAATCCCTCCTAGTCCACAACCAGTTTACACCTAGATCAGAATACAGGAAAAGCATGCAGATTTATAAACACGCAAGTGAATGCCATTCAGTGGCGCTGTTAAGCCCTTTCTCAATAGTATTGGCATTACATATGTATTTTCCTTCCCTGAGTGTCAAAATACGGTCAACATTTTGTTGCCGTTTTGTTGGTTTTACTACATCAATAACCCACCAGGTCATTTGATCAAAAGTGTGACCTGATCTGAGATAGTGTTCAACAAGTGGGGCAGATTCTACCTTACATCGGATACGGGACTGATACTGAAGAATTCGTTTCTTTACAGGTTGAATTGTCTTGCCGATGTAATGTAGATTACAAGGGCATTTTATGCAATAGACCACATTGGCCGTATTGCAGTTTGAGAAAGACTTCATGATCAGATTAATGCCATTGATGTTACAGGTTTTTACTGTC
This sequence comes from Lissotriton helveticus, assembly GCF_964261635.1. Lineage (NCBI taxonomy): Eukaryota > Metazoa > Chordata > Amphibia > Caudata > Salamandridae > Lissotriton > Lissotriton helveticus. The sequence goes on along the minus strand of NC_136063.1, from coordinate 2,099,300,905 downwards.
TGTGTGGTATTACAGGCTTGGCAGCTACAGCATTTAAAGTGACCAGTAATGGGTGCCAGTTGCCTCATGTTATCGACCACATGTTGGTCTTTAGCGTTATCATAGGCATGAACCAACCGATCCTGAAGATTGGTGCCTCTCTTGAAAGCAAAAAGCGGCTTTTGAATCAACTCAGGAATTGAGACTAACAAATTCCAATGCTTTAGTATGATTTTCTTAATGGCATTGGCATGAGTGCCAAAGGTGGATACACATACTAGATTGTCTTTTTTGGGGCGGTCTTTAACTTTCAAGAGCTCTTCTCTTGGGTTATACCAAACTCGTTTAAGAGATCTTTTTAGGAGCTTGGAGGGATAACCCCTCGCCTTCAATTTTTCTTTTAGAATTTTTGCTTCAAGAAAGTAGTCTGATCTTAGGGTGCAATTCCTGCGCAAGCACAGAAATTGCCCAAAGGGCAGCCCATCTTTAAGTGCTTGGGGATGGTGGCTTTGATATTTTAAAAGCGTATTGCAAGATGTTGGCTTAGTATATAAGCTTGTATAAAGATGGTTAGTCATATCATTCTTTATGTATATGTCCAGAAAATTCATTTCCGATGAATTGTATTCCAGAGTGAATCTCAAATTAGGCTTTTGATTGTTTAACCAAACATGGAAGTTTTGTAGTTCTGTTGCAGAGCCATGCCAAACCAGAAATACATCATCGATGTATCGTAACCACTTTCGGATGTTACTCAAGAAAGGGTTAGATACTTGTGAACAAATTGATTTTCGAAATGGGAGACATATATATTGGCTATATCTGGGGCATAGACTGCCCCCATAGCAACTCCATTGAGTTCTTGGTAGAAGTTATTTTCATATAGAAAGAAGTTTTCACATAAAAATATGCGTACACACTCAATTATAAATTCCGTGGGCACCTCAAATGGTCTCGGTCTGTCATTCAATAGATCTTTAATAATAGAGATTACTTCCAGTTGCGGAATATTTGTGTATAGACTTTCAATGTCCATGGTGACAAGAATGTCTTCCATGGGATTGAATTCGAAATTTTCCACTGCGTTTATTACAGACATAGTATCCCTGATGTAAGAGGGTGACTCGGTGGCGAATGGTCTAATGAAATAGTCGGCATATTGTGCCAGTGGTTTAAGTATAGAGTTACACCCGGACACTATAGGTCGTCCGGGAGGGTCTAATAGGTTCTTATGGACTTTGGGCAATAGGTATATTGCTGGCACTGTTGGTGTTTTATTGACAATGTAAGCTGCTTCATTGTCAGTGAGCCATCCTCCATCTAAACCTTCTTTACTTAAGGCACAAATTTCTTTAGTCAAGCGGGGAGTAGGGTTGGTTGACAACTCCCTGTAGTTGGTTCTATTAGATAGTTGTTTGAGCATTTCTCTATTGCATTTATTGCGTTCCCAGAGCACTATTCCTCCACCTTTATCTGCAGGTTTAATTAGGGTATTCTCCAATGTTTGGAGATTACACAACGCTTTTTGTTGGTCAATAGGGAAGTTTGACTTGTATTGCAGTCTCTTTTTAAAAAGGTCATCTATTTCAATCAGGACAGTGTTCTCAAAAGTGACAATTTCTTTCCTGACCATGGAGTTCAAAGGGTAAAAGGTTGAAGGGCAGCGAAGGCCCGTTATGCCTTGATTTTTGCTACTGATATTAGTTTTTTTGTCCAACAGATTTAAAAAATCTGTAAATTTCAAGCTTGGTTTCAAAAAGGTCATTTTTAAAGGTAGGGATGAAACTGAGACCAGCTGATAAAACCTCTATTTCTTTTTCTGACAGCACATGACTAGATAAATTGAAAATAGGGATGGACTGGTTCGATGTTACCACTCGTAATACTGGTTGCGAGTCTTGCGAAATCCCGGTGTATATGGGGTGCGGTTCCATCCTCTCCTCTGTGGTTGTATTTGAGGTCTGTGCTGTTGACCGTTGTATCGCCGTTCCTGAGCTAAAAAAGTGGGCTGGCGAGAGGTAGATGGCTGTTGGTCTTGTAGGTGTTGATTATTGTCAGCAGATTTATCACTGCCTGATTCAGACACGGTATCGGAAAAATTAATTATTTTTCCACCCATGGGTTGTTGTTAGTATTCTGTGGGGCATAGAAATCCTTATTTAAATAAGGATATGTGTGTTCTTTGTTATATATCCTTATATCGTTCTGAAGTTTATCTGTTTTCTTATGTGCATTAAAGATTTCAAAGTCCTTGATTGTCTGTTGGACTTTCTCCAACAGAGCCTTACTGTTGGTGATGGTGGAGTCTCCCAGAATTTTCTTTTCTAGGGCCTCTATCTCTGTGGTAAGAAGTTTGATTTGTTTGCCAGCTGGTTCAATACTTAACACCATCCAGGTGCGAGAGCACCTGTTTGCTGAATAACTGAAACCAACTTTGAATTCCTCGTCATCAGTAAAGATGATCGGTATGTTTCGTATTTTGATCAAATGACCTGGTGGGTTATTGAGGTAGTAAAACCAACAAAACGGCAACAACATGTTCACCGTATTTTGACACTCAGGGAAGGAAAATACATATGTAATGCCAATACTATTGAGAAAGGGCTTAACAGCGCCACTGAATGGCATTCACTTGCGTGTTTATAAATCTGCATGCTTTTCCTGTATTCTGATCTAGGTGTAAACTGGTTGTGGACTAGGAGGGATTCCCCTTAGATATGTAGGTTAGCTGTAAACTGGGACACAACCAGGAGGGCTTCATAACAATCTTCATTGTATGCATACTAATTGATTTATAAGAAGATCTCATAAATCTAAACAATAATATATTTTTATCAAATGTTTTGTACCTATTTGTTTTTGGATGTTAATTTGATGTTCATGATACCCTACTGTAGATTGATGCTGGTATTCCAAATTTTACTACATGTTGAATCTGAGATCCTCAACACAAGTGTTGACATGTTACCATATTTGTTTGTTAGGTATATGAGTCTTTGATTTAAATGGTAACCTGACCACGCCTCTCTAGACATTGTCACAAACTTGACAATGATCTTTTCACAACGTGGCCCCATACGCTAGATGCTATGCAAAATTAAGAGATACACCAAAGAATTTTGCTCCTTTTCTATTTTATTATGCACCCACCATTAATATACCTTGAGGCTCCCGGAGACAACTTTGTAGGTGCCCAAAAATATATATTTATAATAAAGAACTCTTCGGTGCACAATTGGGTATACATTTTTGCCGTACATCACAAACTCGGTGACTAAAGATCACTGTATAAAATAATCGTGACATAGGGTGATTAGAAACTATTCTGGCATGTCGATTGGTTACTTGCTTAAGAAAGCACCATTACAAAATGGCCTCCCTTTTGCATAATAGACTCTTTGAGCTTTAAGCAATCTAGTCCTCTTTCAATCTCCAAACGACAGAGTATAAACTCATGTGAACTTGTGGCTACTTTCCTTGCATCCACTGCTGTATCATTCGCTGCGTGAGGACGGACTCTGACACATTGAACCCAGGTATTTGTAATTCGGTGCCCCGCAAATTCCGTCGCATGAATAAATTGCCTTGACTAATCTCTCGTTTCCATTCTAAATCTCATGGTGGTCTCTTAAATTCTTAGAACTGACTACCTCACTGAAAAAGATTTACAAGAAGGCGTCACTATACCTTCGAATGTGTAAGGTATGCATGGACTCTTTGAGTAAAATTATACATTTTGGCATTTGAACCCGTCTAAAGATTTAATGTAAACTCCTTCTTCTTTTATATTATAATCAGGGAATCCTTCAAAATTAACGAGGACTCCGTCCCTTAATCCGTGGCTTTCGGAAATAACTGACTTAACAGGTATTCTGTTTTTTAATAAAATCCGACAGTCCTGTTTAGTTAAAGGTCCGGTATATAGAATATACAGCTGCACGGGACATTCGAATGCTGGCCGCGTTCGTAAAGTGAATACTGCGTTTCGACTTGTGTATCAATGTGTGTGAGCCTGAGATCAGCCGGGGTAGGTTAAGTGATTGTTTAGACACTATCCCCCCTCCTTATTTCTTGATTCCTACAATGTCGCAAAAACCCAACAACATCGGCTTAGCCAAAACTCTATTGTAGAGCGTACACAGTATGAGTAGCAATACAACTGTGCACAAACACTGACCAGTGAGTGTTTTGATAAACAAGATTAATGCGAAAGGTTTGGGAAATTCTTGTGACTTCGCTTTAAAATAAAAGATATATGCAAATGTATAAGCAAGAAATAATTATGTTTAAAACTGCAAAATGTATAGATGCATATTGGATATTATCGACTTACCAATACATCTATAATATTTATAAACACAGATACCGCCACGGCAGTTTTAATCTCTATGGTGCAAACCATTCCATCTACCTGGGATACCTGTGGGCTCCCCAAATTCTTGAATCGGTATCAGCGCTAGGAAATTGACTCTATGATCCGGACGTTTGCATGATTGACATATGCGACTACATTATTGAGGTACAAAAATGTGTTAAAAATGAGGGTGGTCTTTATGCCCACACTCGAATTAACTTGTCTATAATGTTTAAACAACGTGTGAATACGATTACTGATCTAATTGTTTGAGATCACTGCTTTAACCATTAGAGAACTAATACATTGAATGTGAACTAAAAGTCTTCCCTTGGCCTGAAATGGATACCATGCGGACAATTTCGATGATGACATAGAATTGATACAATTCATGAAGTGCACTCTTTAATTATGATATGATTTACTTAATTTGTTTAACTGTATCCTTGAAATGCTTCCTGGTATGTAAATGATCTAATTTGATTTATAAACTGTATTTCTTGAATGGCATTTATGATGAAATGAATAGCTGTAACTCATAATTTTGTATTTGTTACTTCACCACAAATTTTTGATAGTGGTTCAACTAAAGTTATTCTTAGGAGTTGAGAGCTCTTTGGGTGTGATATATACCAAGTAGATTATACTTTCATTGGGTTAAGACAGTTTGAAAATTTTTTTTTAATCTGTTATCATCTTTTAGGGTACTCAAGATATGAAATCCATGTCCTGAGGATGGTCTCCTACACGAAAGAATAGAGACCGAAACGTCGACTGTGGCTTTATCTACCACTGAATATTTAATTAATTTTGTGTTCGGTAGAAAAGCTCGAGCAACTGATGTAACAAGGGCTGTGTGGATTAATGATTTTACCCTTTTACATCTCTGCTGTTTATCTTGTACCCAATTTTTTTACTTGATTTGAAAAAGAAAAAAAGATTAAATATTCTTTGTTTATATACACCCGTTTTTCAATCTCTGTTTGCTCTCTCTCCTGACTGATTACTTATAAGTAATAGCTTTTGAATATATGTCATTTTTGTTGTTGCATAACCAGCACTAGTGGGTCCAAATTACTAAACCCACACAATCTCATCCTGTATGTGATTTCAAAATTCCTGTGTTTACTAAAATCCCTGGAAGGTACTTTTACCCCATTATACTCTTTGCCCAAACCCTCAAGGGTCTACTGGGTCGCCCACTATCAATTCTCTTGCCACAGGCCTGGCAAGTGACACTGGAGTGACAAAATTCCTTTAACTTCTCAGAAATTTGGGGCCAGTAGAAGTGGTTGACCAGCTTCTCCTGGGTCTTGGTCTGCCCAGGTGTCAAGCTAATGGGATCTTGTGGGACAGGTCAAGGAGAAAATCTGTACTGCTAGGGGACTACCAACCTCCTGGTTGTCCCTGATTTAGAATCTCTTTACTTGCTTTACAGGAGTCCCTCCTCCCAGAACACCTTATTGGTGCCACTGGTATACCTTTGCTCCTGTCTGATAGCTAACTGTCACAGATCTTCAAGAGTAGGGCATGTCCTTTCTCCAGTACTTTCTAGGGTAACCCCAGGCTCCTTGGACTTCTGCTAGATCTGGCAAGTCACCAGGAGACGGTCTCTTCTTCAGGCAGCAGGCCCTCCCCCTGAGGGTTGGGCTCCTACTGTGTCTGTGAAAAGTTGTAAACTGGGCAGCCACCCTACCTGCCCCTACACTTGGCTCGAGGGACCTGGTCCATTGTTTCAAGCTCCACATTCCCTTGACTCTCCCTAATGGCCTTTCTGCTCTTGTGTTAACACACATCCTGTCAGGAAGTCCCAGCATTACTGGATGAGTCCTGTCCACTTCTGTTTAAGCAGAGGTTTCCAGGCCATTGCCCAGCAGACACTCTGTCGGAATGGTAGGGGACAGAGCTACCTTATTTTGGCCAGTAGCCCATCCCGCAGCATTGACAGTCTCATGCACCTCCCCTGGTTGTATCAGGTCTGAGGGAATTGGTTTGGCCATCACCATAGCTATACTGGCATCTGAATTGCTCAGAGCCTTCAACTCAGAGCCTCCAAGAGCGAGCAGGCATTGAAAGGACGGTACTAAAATGGTTCACCTCATTCTTTCACAACCGCTCACAAAGAATAAAAATCAACAACTTCGAGTCCGACTCCCGACCCGTCAGTAGGGGAGTCCCGCAAGGATCAGTTCTCTCTCGTCAACTCTTCAACGTATACATGGAACCCCTCACCACACTGCTAAGGAAGTCTAATATTCCCTTCCACCTCTACGCGGCCGATACACAACTCTACCTGGAAACCACCTCGATCGAAGACATCCACAGACTGAATGTCACGCTCAAAGAGGTCCAACAGTGGCTCTCAATGAACCACCTCAAACTCAACCAAGAGAAAACAGAAGTTCTCCTCATCTCAAACAGAGACAAAAAAAACAAATCGAGGAATGGCTTAAAGCCTTAGACGCCCATAATGGGGCTCTCACGCCAACGGACTCTGTGAAATCCCCAGGGATTACCCTTGACCCCAAGCTGGACATGAAAAAACACATCTCAAAAGCCGCAAAATCCGCGTTCCTAAACCTGAAGCTTCTGTACAGAATAAAATCCTTCCTTCCTCCAAAAGATCTCAAACAGGCCACACAGGTGTTGGTGCTTTCCAGAATTGATTATGGAATCGCAACTTTGACCGGTTCAGCAAAATCTCACCTAGGTCCCCTGACCACGACCCTCAATGCCGCAGCAAGAATGGTCACAGGAACGAAAATATTTGAGCACATCTCGCCGGCGATTAGGGAACTGAAGTGGCTTCCTATTGACCAACGAGCCAGCTTTCGCACAGCTTGTCTCACGCATAAAGCCTTGCACACAGGCAAACCTGAATATCTGGCCGCCAAACACAAAAGGGCCGGTCAGTCCAGGAACCTCAGAAGCTCCAACACGCTTCTACTCATCCCACTAAGAGCGCGGAAACTCAAAACAGGAACTAAATCCTTTGCGGGTAATGCGCCCAAAATTTGGAATTCCATCCCACCCCACATCAGACTGACCACCTCCTTCCCGAAATTCAAGATACTTCTCAAAGCCCTCTTCCTAGAGTGCTATCGACTGTAAAGGGGAGCCCAATAAGGACCGGAGGAAGGATTACTACCGAAACCCCACCAACGGGAGTCATGTTCCGCAACTGTTATCATTTTGCCTCTGAGTTGTTATACCAAAGATGTTTTTGTTTTTGTTTTCTTCTCTGCTCTCGTTTCCGTTCAGAACTTGTTTGCTCACAATGTGTACATGCTGTGAAGCGCTCTGATACCTTCAAGTCCAGCTAGCGCTATACAAAACTTCAATAAAAAAATAAAAAAGAAAATTGATTTTTGGCTAGTCCGTATACTTCTCCATGCTAAGAGGAAAATGTGCCCAAGGTTTGCCAATAGGCTCTGCGCATTGGAATAATATATCCTATAGATTAGACATAGGACTGAAGTCGACTAGGTCTCTATCAAATATACTAGACTTAATTGTGTGTGCCAGCTAGCTCAGAGGTCACAAGAAACGTTCTCGAATTCACAAGAAGGGATTAGTCTCTGACAACCGCATAAACATGACAACTTTGTTTCCCTAAGATAAAACGTATCTTCAGAGTCGTGGAAACAATAGATAGATATTTCACCTAGTCAATCGTGCATGCATCGTTTCACTAGAGGTGCAGAGAAAGTAGAAAGACGGGCGTTTTCAATAAAAGGATTTATTGAACAGTCTTCTTTCTCAAGCATAAGAAATGAACTGCTACAATCGTAAAACTGTTTGTAAAATATAATGCATACAGTATAAATAATAGAATAAAATAATACTGTAAGAGCATTGTATGGTTCCTAAACCCTATATAAATACATACATAAATAACAGAGGCTAAAAGTACTCAACTGGTGCTTCTAAAATACGCCTACCCCGGTGTACCTAACCTAAGCTTAGTACGAGGGAAGAAGTAAGCGAGGTGTAGCATAAATGTAGTATTCTTTTGCCAAGAATCTGCTCAAGATTTCTCTAAGGGTCTAATCAGCTCCGTACCTTAGTTTAGAATGAAGAAGGTCAGTCTCTGGACTCAATTTCCCAACAACCCGCAAGGATAGCTTGGAAACACTGGAGCTGGATTTCTTGGCAGGAGAAAAGGCAGCGTCTCTCTCAGTGCATCTGCTGGAGGGTCGGCTTCCTTCGGCACTTGTTTTAGCAGGGCGCGTCGGGCATTTAGATAGTCGAACTGCTCCAAACCACCTGGTGTTTGCTTGTGGGAGTGTGGGCATATTTATACCTTAAAGGTGCTGACTTTGATGTACAGTTGAACATAATACCTTCATCAAGGAGTCTCAGTTCTTTGAAAACTCCATGAGATCTTGGACAAATCAATAATCAAGCAAGGGGAAGTCCCTAGCTGCTGAAGCTGAGTTTTCCAAGAAATCGTTGTGGATTTTCGGAACTAGTGGAAGTAGCCCTGCCGTATTTGGACTGCATGAGCTATGCCTAAATATGGTTATGATTTCTGCGCCTATATAAGGATATGGTGATATATACCTATATAAGTGCATGAATCGGGAAACTTACAATAGGGTCCTAAAATAATACATAACAGGTTCAGTATGCTCCCCACCCCATGGACATTATGGTGTTCTCTGTGTATCCTTTGGGATCTCTAGGGGCAACTTTCCACCCCATCCCTAACTAGGCAATCCCTTGGACGGTTCACAGGTGCCTTCTTGGTGTTCAGTTTGGCACCATTCTTGTGCCCTGGTTGATTGCAATCAAAGCACACCCCAGCCTCTTTCCCATGTATCCCATCCCCTTGGAAAAGTATATGGCTCTAGGTTCCCCCCTTTGGCATCTTTTGGGGACTCCTTGGTCCCTCTCATTTACCCCGTCATTCCCCTGAAGGGGGACCTGACCTTTCTTTTGGCCACCACTCAGGAACATTTGAAGGACCCTGGTACAAATCCACTCATTAGCTGTCTTACCCAATTCCCTGGGGCTAAACAGCTTAGAGTCCATCAGATGCTAATGCAATTTCTCTGAATTACAATTTGTTAGAAAGTGCTCTTTGAAAATCAAATTGTAGACCCCTTCAAAAGTGTCTACTTTGTTGCCCTTCATCCAGCCATCTAATACCGTAACCTAATTTCCCTTTATCAGTCTTGAGGCCGAGGCCAGTCGCCTGGTCGGATCACTTTCCTATATTCTTTTCATGGTTCTTGACAAATTCTCCACGACTGGCCAACTGCCCTCACCCCCCAGCCTCCAGGAAAATGGACCCAGGTCTGCTGAGCGCTGCCATGGCCGCTTCCCGGCCTTCCCTATTGGGGGGTCTGGAGGATAATGTTGCTGATTGGATTGCAAGCTCAGTGGCTAATTTGTCAGCACCATGTCAGCCTAGGCTGAGGAGAAAGTCCCCTTCTAAGCCGTGGTTTACTTCTGAGCTGAGGACTCTGAAACAAGCCTGCAAAATAGCAGAGAGAGCTTGGCGTGCCTGCTGCTACCACCCAACTTATAAAAATACTCACAGAGCTAAACAAAAACTTTATTATGTGGCGAAAGAAGAGGCCAAAGGCCAGCACTACGCTGCTCGTATTGAGCGGGCCAACAGCAACTCCAAAGAAATCTTTGCAATTGTGCAGAGTCTTTTGCACCTGCCTCAGAGACCTGGTGCAACACCTTGGCGTCATTCTTTAGGGATAAAATAACTAGTATCCAAGAGACGCTCTCGTTTTCTCCTAGGAATTTCAGCGCTGCATTGGCGCTGCCTATGCCTAGGGTAGAACCGGCCTCCACCTTCTCTGAATTTAGGCCTGTTGATTCTGCTAGTTCTCTCAGAATCCTTACGGCCCTTAAGTCCGGCTCACCCAACGACCCTTGTGCAGCCAGACTACTGTCTGATGTGGCAGACACCATTAATATAGAAGTGAACTTTATGGTCAACAAGTCACTGTGTGAAGCGTGTGTTCCAAAGGCATGGACACATGTGTTGATTCTCCCACTACTTAAGAAGCCGCCACTTGACCCTTTGGTGCCGGGGAACTACCGCCCTATCTCGCTTCTGCCAAGTTTGGCTAAAGTATGCGAGAAGGTGGTTACGTCCCAACTCACTAACTTTGTTGAGGGGGCAGGTTTGCTTCACCTGGCTCAATCTGGCTTCCGTGCTTCTTATAGCACGGAGTCTGCATTGTTAGAGGTCACAGAGTTGATTCGGGAGTGTTTGGATGCCGGCGGGAGAGCAGTGTTGGTTATGCTAGATCTCTCGGCGGCATTCGACACTGTGCCTCATGCAATGCTCCTCGATCGCCTATCTGAAATAGGCATTTCTGGCACGGCTTTGCAGTGGATTAGTTCCTTCTTGGAAGGTCGGCTGCAGCAGGTTTGGCTCCCCCCGAGTGCCTCTGCGTCCATGCTTGTGACCACTGGGGTACCGCAGGGGTCATCGCTTAGCCCTCTCCTTTTTAACATCTACGTGACTCTGCTGGTTTACCTTGCGGAGTCACTGGGGTCTAAAGTGATGGCCTATGCCGACGACACCCAGCTGTTGCTTACTTGGAACAAGGAGGACGACTTGGTTGGGATAGCCCAACATTGTCTGTCACTAGTCTTTCATTGGCTGGCAAATGCACAGCTGAAATGCAACGAAGGAAAGTCCGAAGTGCTGTTGTATGGCTCCTTTGCGACGGATTTTAGAGAGCGGCTCTGGCCTTCTGGTTTTCCTCGCCCTTCTGAGAGGAATGGTGCCACCAAAAATCTTGGCGTTTGATTTGATGAAAATCTGAATTTTGTGACGCAAGTAAAGAAACTGGCCAGCACCTGTTTTGGCATGTTGAAAAGCTTGAGGAAGTTTCTTCCCTTTCTGCCTAGCTCGGCCAGAGAAACTGTGGTCCGTGCATTGATTCTGTCCCGTTTGGATTATGCCAACGCCCTCCTGGTCGGCAGCCCGGGTTTCCTTGTGAAGAAATTGCAAGTGGTGCAAAACTCGGCTGCCAGACTTCTTGTGGGTTTGTCATCCAGGCAAAGTGTTCGGACTCATCTGCGTTCTCTGCACTGGCTTCCAGTTGAATCTCGCCTGAAATTAAAAGTGCTGTCAATCGCTCATCGGGCCCTTTATGGTCTTGTAAAAGGGATTCTGCTCGTACACAGAACTGTGCATAGAGACTTGGAACCTGAGAGAATTAGGGTATGCCAAAACTCACCTTAGTAGCCAAAATCCCCTACCAGACTAGCAATCAGTGTTTCATTGGTTCTTCCATAACCCCAATGATTAGACAACCCAGAACATGGAACTTAGAATACCTCAGGCAATGTGGAACACATGAACACTCTTTCGTTATACTCTCATACCAGTCCAAAACGGGGAGTAAATAGAGACACGTGCAAGTTTGAAATATTTATTTCTAATGCGTGTTCTCAGGCGCAGTATCTTAGCTAATACAAGCAGACATAATATAAGCAACAAGATTATCAGCATAGTTACTATTCCATAAAATACAAAGGGAGAAAGCATGTTACAATGCTAAATGGAAAACAGGTTAGAATACACCTATATCTCACCCTCCCTTGCTAGTAGGTTATTTTATATCTACAGAAGGTCTCTTGGGATTACAAGGGCGGCCCCATACCTCTGGTCCTAGCACAAATGGATCACATCAGTTTCTGCACAAGCTCTCTGCATGCAAATGCTCTCCAAGAGTGTGTGATCATGCCTACGCAGTGCATTATTAAACGCTCCAAAATCAGAGGTGGTCTCAGCTGCATATATGTTATGTCTACAACGTGCGCTGATCAGTCCGAACAACAACCACTGTGTTGAAATAACCTTGAAGGCCTCGGCACTCACAGTTCATACAAAGCTTACCAAGCAAGGCTGCTAGTATAGAAAAACATATTCTCGTGTGAAGCAAAACACTCTGCTACACTCTAAACATTTATAATAATGTGTGCCGTGTGCAAGGGCAGCAGAAAGGGAAAATGGCGTTTAAACATCTAATAAGCTCATGTCAACTTAACACAGTGTAAAGGCAAAGCTCATCCCCATGACACCCTCCCTTGATCTGAGCACGGATAAGAAAAAGGGGCAATTTTGGAAAGCAGAGTTCAAGAACGATAGTCAGAACCAAGTTCAAATTGCCACAGTGAAAAAAGGGGAACAAACTCCATAAATTGTCAATTTTAGCAACGGAAATATGGAAGCCAATAGGGCTGGGTGGAAAAAAGTGAAATCGAGAAAAACTATTTTCAAAAAAATATATCCGATGTCCAACATGTGACCTCGGTCATGTGAGAGAGAGAGAGAAGCGATAACACATCTCACTCCAACAATGTATAGGCAAAATATGTAGCAACAGCCTCCAATAGGAAGTCACTGTCCTCATCTGAAAACAGTTCAGCCATCCAATTCAGCAAAGGGAAAGAACATACATGTTCCTCAATTACCGGAGCCTCTAGCACCATCAGAGGTCAACTCGGTGTTTCTTCAATGAAACTGCGTGCCAAGAAAACTTGCGCCGCTGCCAAAACATTCCAATGTCCCCGGACTCCATGCATCGCTGCAAAGGCCATAATCCCTCTGCCAGAACAAAGCAATTCATGAGCAACTAAGGGCTCATAAGCTGATCATAATCCGCATTGGGAGACACCGTATTGCAGAGACACAAATCCAGGGCCCAATCGAAATCACAACTCAGGCAATGAAAGACAGGTTGGACGCATGTAAAGAAGGAAAATCGGAACGATAATCCAAAAGCTGCACTCAATGTAGCAAGAGGCAGCGCCCCATAATATTCAAGCATTCGGTTGTGGGGCAGCAACAGTCGTGACAGATCTTCTCGCAACACAGGATGTGCATCCATTTTGAAACAACAGAAGTATGCCAACAACGAGAGCAAGCATTAAGGGAAATCTTCCAAACAGGCTGGAAAAAATCGAATGAAAAAATGCAGAGAACACACCAAATATAGTTTGAAAAGAAGTCACAAGGCCACTGCTAACAACTTTTAAAAAGTGAGCCAGCCCAGTGGTGGAGGATGTATTAAAGATAGTGTGAATTAACTCAGAGAAATGCAAGGGCAAATCTGTATTTAATAAGGCATGCACCTCTGTGCTGGTGTTTGCCCGTGAAGGACAAATGTTTTTCCGAGCATATGTGAGGGCGACTTCTTTCTGAGACAACAGAGCTCTTATACGACTCATCTTGTTGAACTCTGATTTCATGGTCGGAATCGTCAGCCAGATGGAAACATCAAGCTTCCCATGCGGAGGAGGGAACATTACATTTTTACAACAAACTACACGCTCACTGACTGTAATCACGTAGGGAATTCCTGCTACTATCCCACTACAATCTTCATTATTTAAAAGTAAACAACTCCTGTTTGCCAGTAATGTGAATGTTGGTATGATAGCAGGTGCTGGTGTACCTTTTAAAATACATGCTAAATTTGGTTCGTTCTGGTTACAAGAGCCATGAAATTGGATATTCCTACACATTAAAGAGTGATCTGGTGTTGTAGTGCAATCCTCACCATTCAAGTAAACCTCTTTTCCCTCCCTAAGGCACCTATAGGTAAATGGTAGTGACCAAGCTTCATGAAGATAAGCGGTGCCCAGCGGTTTATACCTGCCTATTGCATAGTACTTCATACAGGCCTCGAACTTGAAAAGTGGAAAAGGTAAAGTTATCAATCCGTGGATAAGCCACGTTGCCGAATTTGTCTCAGCCACAAAAAATGGTAACGGTTCTAACTTTTCAATGTGTAACATAGAAAAAGTTGCATCTTTCATTGACATAAAACGTTGCTTTTCAGTCAAATTAAACGGGGCAAATAATGATGAAGTATTCATGTAGTGCCAAGGCACTTTCCCAGATTTTAAGGTCTGCAAGGTCCAGGCAAACTGCATAATAGAACCCAATTGATTTTGACCATGGTACAAAACAGACACATCTCTTGCACAATATCAACAACAGATGAAACAATATTACCTAATGTGTAAATGCAGGAAGAAAGCGTGTTAATGCTGTTATCCACAACTGCTAGTACTTTTTTCAAATTTGCTTGATCTATAGCTCTAATGCGGGAAGCCGCCTCCAATTGGGACAGTTTCCAGACTTCGTTGTAAATTGCATATATCCATCTTTTAGATCTGCCAGAAGCCGGGCCTTTCACAAAATCATTCAAATCAACATTTTCCGTCAATTTAGATAAATGGAGCTTAACTGACGCCAAAGTGGAATGTTTGAGCCAACTCTGACATAATTTGCCTACAGAATAGGTAGTCACAGAATGGCCACTTTCAAAACGGTGATCCACCTTGACCTATGTGTAGCCTGAAGATAAACCCAGAAAACGATGCTGGCAAGAATCAGCACTTTTGTGCCACAGCAACCAACCCTTAGGATCCAAACTTGATATGTTAAAGGAAGAATTCAGAAACAGAGTCGGTAATTCTCTAATGAAAAACTTGGTATTATTATTCCAACCGGAATATTCTTCTAATTCAGGAAAGGAAGGAGCATTTATTTTTTTAGTTGTAGCCAATCCAAAGCAAGTTGTTTGTGAAATTGTAGAGTTCAAAAACAACATATGGTTCGGGATGAGGCATGCACGATGCAAAGCCTCTGTGCCTTGCACTTGCCAATCTTTAGAACCCCAAACAGATTTAAGATCAATAGTATCTTTCCACAGCTCGTAGCCCCCAACAGCCAATTGGTCTAAAAAAGACTTCGAATACAATAATTTTGTGTGGGTAAGTCTAACCTTGGAAGTGGACTTTTCAGTCATTTTAAAATAAAATGCATTGGGATTTGACTGATCAAAACCAGTAAAATAAGTGAATCTCTTTAAAAGAGAAGGGGAACTGCCTTGTACAGGAGCGGGACAATGTTCCCATTGTGTGTAATTAACAGTATTCCTCCTGGTATTAGCTTTTTGCAGGTAGTGATTGCCAAAGTTTTGATATTAAAACAAATCACCATAATTCGCAGAATCTAAATACAAATCTTCAGCATCAAAGGCAGCATAATATTTCAAATCAGAAAACAAAGCTTCTACGGCCTGAACATCCCAATCATCAGAACGTATATTTTGTTTAATCACATCCCCCATAGAAACCCATAGGACATTTGGGAAGTTAATAACCTCTGTGGGCCCATGGATTTGAAATCTAATAGCATCCCACACAATGCCATATAATACGGGCCAAGCAGTGATGTTAATAAAAGCCAGGTCTCTCTTCAATCTGTGTGAATAGGAATGGGGAGCCAATGTTCCTTTAATATGTCAAATGCATGTTCTCTCTTCAACATAGTGTCCGTTGACAAGGTGGAAAAAATACACCACAAATCCAATTGACATGAACAGGTAAATCGAAAAAAGCACCAACCAAATGTAGGTCCAAGGAGAAATCAAAAAATGTTTTTTAAACCATGTTGCAAAAACAGAGATCTTTGAAGGGGCCTTCGATGTGTGAGAGTCAGTGTAAAATGAAAATCTGGATTCAGTGGCCAAATAAGTTTGCAAATCTAGCATCCATAAGTTAGTGGTGTAAGTATATTCAGTCTCATCAAGGTGAGCATCAGGTGGTGAACTCACTAAAGGACTTGAAACGGCAGGCATCTCGAGGGCAACATAAGGCCTGGGGTTAGGAGCCGGGGCCAGAACAGAATATCTCAAAATCGATGGACATGAGACTGCCGGAGACATACTAAGAAGAATCGGCCACTCTGTGTAGTTTGACATTGTCAATGGAGATGTACCTTTTTTCTTTACGACCTGGAAGTGGAGGTAAAATGACTGTTCTTGTGCCCTTCACTCCAAGCACTGGAACTGGAGCTCGATATGAGGGACCAAATTGTTTCTTGTTTTCGATCTTCTCTCGAACCAGTTCTCCAACTTGGGGCAGCCAGCCAACTACCGGAATCTGCAACGCAGCATCAGATGTGGAGGGCAAGTGTTCCTTTGCAATACTGTCTCTCGTCTTTTGTAGATCCTGTAAAACATTACAATGTTCATCTACGTCAAAGGAGGCTGCAACCGCCACCTGGTCTAGACCGTCAAGGTCCGGGACGAACATCTTGATACCAAAGAGCATTTCGTATGGGGTCCGCCTACCCAGAGACCTTCTAGGGAGATTGGTAAGGGCAAGCTGCACGCTATTGAGGTGGGCCAGCCAGTTCCTGCCAGTGCCTATAACCCTAGCTGTCTAAGACTGCTTTAAATCTCGGTTCATTCGTTCCACAATACTATTACCCTCAGGTCTGTATGGAGACGAAAACTAGACTTGGACCCCGAACGAGGTCAAGGCATCCTTATACGCCTTAGAGGCGAAAGCAGGACCCTGATCCGAATGGAAGGTGCCACAGGCAAAAATCCCTACAAAGACACGCAAGTCTCTTATGACAGTTCGCGAATCAGCGCTGCGGTGTGGCCACACCCACACAAAGCGTGTGCATGAATCAACTGCAACTAAGATGTACTTATACGCAGTATCAGAGGAAAAAGGACCGCAGTGATCTAAGTAAACACAACCAAGTGGTTTTTTAGAAATGTACAACTGTGTCTGGGGCAGATGCGTAGCAGTTGAAGGCTTAATCTGCTGGCAAATGTCATATTGAAGGACATAATCACGCGTCTGTTTGTACAGTCCCCGCCACCAGAAACGTTGTTGCAACTGAGATACAGTAGCCGAAACGCCCGCATGCGCAGACACAACACCTTTGTGGGCAGCTGTAATCAGTGTGGACCTGCGGTCCGCGTTGGGAATCAATCTTTCACCAACGTCCGGTATTTTCACATAAGGAACTTTATCAGGACTTAAGTGATAAGAATACTTTGAAGGGAACCCTTTAGGATATTTACTTCCCTTCCCAGTTGCGGCGACAGCCGCCAAGATGTCATCATCAATCTTACTTTTGGAACGTGTAACTGCTGTAACCAAATATGTCGATACTGCTGATTTTGCGGCTTCATCGGCCAAACTATTGCCAACAGCGTGAATTCCCACGTCCTGATGACCGAGAGTATGATTTACATACGCGAGTGGTAACTGCTCTTTAAGCTCAGCCACTCGAACCCAGATCATTTTATGTTTTATCACGAATCACGAAAATCATGAAAATCACGAAAATCACGAAATCACGAAAATCACGAAAATTGGAATCACGAAAATCCTTCTGAATCCAAAAGAACAGGTTTTCATTGTAAGACTGGACACAGTAGTAGAATCACTCACAATAAGAGTTGTCACACTAGGATCAGCGCACATCAATGCAAGCATCAGAGCTCGGAGCTCTGCCAATTGTGCGGTACAGTCCCCTAAAGTCTGCGTATGCCCGACTTAGGACTTGAATTCATCATTCACCATGGTACCTATCACAATGGCGCAAGCTGAGACATATGCGTGCTTAGACCCATGCGCAACTTGCGCTGAACCATCAGTGTAAATGATACAATGAAAATCCTCCAAAGGTCGCATAGTCAATGGCGCATGATGAACAAATTCATACTGCAAAAACTCTTGTGACTGCAAGGCGGCATCAAAAATAAATGTGACATCCAGAGACGTCAATGATGCAGGCCATTGTATCCACCGCGGGTGCAAAGCTTTAGAATTTGGTACACTGGCTTTCGTCACTGCCTCTAGTGCAGGATACGGGGTAACAACCAACATGCATTTTCCCTGCGACAGTGCACGTTCCTTAAGAATCGCCATCTGCACTGCCGTCAAAACTTTTTACACAGTGGAAAACCGCACTTCAGCCGAAGTGTACAAGTGTGATTTGTAAGCGATAGCTACTGTGTCACCTTCGTTAAAAGTAAGGTAAGTGAAACCCACCGTCCCAGGGATGATTCTTATCACCAGGTTGGTGTGGTTATCACAAGTCAGTAAGAATTTAGATTCTAGAAGATCAGCCTGCAAAGATTGCAAGATGGCTGAATGTTCAGGCAGCCAGCGTGATTTGGTAAAAGTAGGTTGTATCAAAGCATACAAAGGCTTGATACGCTGGGCATATTCAGGAATGTAAGTACGCCCAAAATTTAAAAACCCCAGAAAGGACTGTAATTTTTTCAGTGTTGTAGGAGCACGCAGCTGTGCGCATTTCTCCAAGAATTGAGGAGTCAATCCTCGACCCTCATTGTTGAGCTCATAGCCCAGAAACAACACTGTGTACTCTGCAATGTGAGACTTTGCAAAGTTGAATTTGTAACCAAAGTCCGCAAAGTTACAAATTATGTGGTCAACGCGACACAGATGCGCCCAAATTTTGTCGTCTGTGAGATAAATGTCATCCACATACGAACACGCATCCGGGTCAACTCTCTCCAAGAGAGAGCAATGCGGGCAGCAAACACACCTGGACCTGGAGAAGAAACATCTTGCCATCATTCCCAGAGTGACCCGAGTGCGGAGTGGTGGCCGGCGTTTCTCCGTTATTGCCGGGAGGTGCTGGAACCGACTGCCGGACCATATTCGGGATGAGACTAACCACTTACTGTTCCGCAAACTTCTAAAGACAATGCTGTTTCCCTGAGCCGGCTGCTTTGCCTTAGTTTATGCTTGTCTCCAGCCCTTGGAGGCCTTTGGTAGCCATGCGCTTTACAAGTGTACACTCACTCACTCACTCACTATTCTTATAGCCCACGGCCAGGCGTTTAAATTGGCGTGGTTTGCCACCACTGGTAAAACTGGTCCTTTGGGAACTTAGACCATCCATATTGTGGGCAAAAAAAATGTTGGATAGGTCAAGCATGGTTTTAAACCGTTTTCGCATAAGACCATCCACCAAAACAGAGCCATGGGTATTCTGTACTACACAGGTATGGGAATGCGAGTTCAAAAGCCGGTAATCCAATACCAAATGGTACGAACCGTCAGGCGTGGTCACAGTAAAAAGTGGGTTATTCATTGGTGACACACAAGTTTCAATCACTCCTTGATATTCCAATTGCTCAAGGATTTCCGCAACGGAAGCCTTAGCTTCACGTCGGATGGGATATTGAGGTTGAGGCTGTGGCATAGACCGTAAGGGAATCTCGTGGTGCGGGGAAACTTTATCCCAACCAAAGTGCGTACGGTACAGAACCGGCGCAAGGGCTTTAACCCCCTCTTCTGCAAAATTCAGCGCATGCTCCTTGGAGACTGTGTGCTTGAAACTAGGGAGGATCACCTCCTCCCCTCTCGGAGCTGTGAGAACAAAAGGTGGGGGCCAGTCAGCCTCCGCTAACAAAATATCATAGGTTCTTGTAAGATTATCCCAAAATACCCCTTTTATGGTACGTTGTATGTCACCTTAAATTAAAAGGACAATTTCATAAAGCCTATCAAGGGGAGCTACTCTGGTATCAGCTGTCTCTACAACAACATATCGGTCAGTCGCTGTCACCTTCAGTAGTGGACGCAGGGCCTCTCGCACTATGGTAATCTTCGCCGCGCTGTCCAACAACGTCAGCGGCCATGTCTGATTTCGAAGCTGCATTCTCACTATCTGTGGCATATCTCGCTGTTAAAGCAGCAACTTTCTTTTCCTGAAACTGGGGTCTCTTCTGTGAAGAATCGTCCTGCTTGCTTTTTCCGTCTTTCGGGCTGGGCCGGTCGCGATTCTGCGGACCACCCCTACCTCTTCCGCTGCCTCCACTGGAATGAGGAGAGCGTTGATCAGGAACCTGAAATCTATCAGGCGACTTAATCATTGTGCGATCGCGCAAATCATAAACGTGCTCAGTAAACGCCGTCACTGGTGATGGGGGACTCCTGTTTCTGTTGTTGTTTCCCCTGTTTTTTGTTTCTGTTCCAATTTTTCTTTGGAGCTGTGGGTTGAATGTCAGTTTCAGACTTCGCACCCTGAGTTTGTTTTTTATCTTTAGCAGAAAAGGGCTTGACACCTAAACTATTGAGGCCAATGGTTTTATAAGCCGCCGTAATAATTCTCGGTAACTGTTGGGGTTTGTCGGCATCGGGGACATTGCGTAAGGCAATAGCCACTTGAAAGTTCACCGCATCTCCCTTTATATTAGAAAGGACGAGATCGAAAACTACGTCAAATGTGCCAACGAGTCTCATTCCCAATTCAACCGCAGCCTCAGGTCCGTGTTCGTCCTGAACACGCTTAATGACCGTCGGAAGGACAGCCATTGACGGAGTGCCGAAGCACCTCGCGTACACTGCCGCAAAAATTCTACCCCATGACTCGCAGTCACCGGCTTCTGGTACCAAGTCCTTGGGTAAACTAATTGTAAGAATCCTGTGTTTTTCTACGAGAGTCGAATTAGGAAAAACTGCTTCCAGCTGGTCAAACTTCTCGGCAAACCAAAAGGCATATTTTCCTTATCTTGGGGATGCTTGCCCATTACCGCATTGACCATCACAGGACTAAGCTTCATTCCTCTCGGTCCAGCTGGAAGTGGCGCAACACCAGGGGCCCCGCCCTGGAAATTGCGGGTAATATATTGAACTAGGGCCCTAATAACACTGATAGCAGAGTCATACAGGGTCCGTAATTCAGCAACGAGGTCAAGGAAGCGCCTGGAATGGACAAAGGACCCAATCTAATCGCGTTAAACTGTGGGGAAGGGCGCCATTAAACCAAACACGGTGCTGCCATGCAGAAATCGGAATCTCCTGTGTCCTATAAGGGACATATTTCCGCAGGCACGGCAGTGTGAGTGTAAGTGTTAAACACCTGAGTAGCCGCATCTGCTGCCGGAAACGTCACCCATGAGTAGAAAATCTCAAACGGGTAAGCAACCTCAGCACTCACCATTAAAATTACTGCCATGCCCTCCAAACCAACGTTATAAGCTAGCAAATGATTGTGGACCGCAATGCGACTATGTTGCGGTATATCAACGTTAGCCATAGCGACACAGAGGAGAAAAGGTACAATGTATACCGAAGTAGCACAACTGGGTAGTAATTCAAAAGGAAACCTTTTTGAAAGAACCAAGCTTGAAAAGACCTATGTAACTATAGGTCGGTTTATCCTACACTATTATTATCCGGAAATAATAGTGAAGGGGTTAAGGACTGATAGAAGTACTACTCAAGTGTCATGTAATAAGACCACCAACGTTGGGCGCCATGTAGCAGGGATTATGCTCGTACACAGAACTGTGGATAGAGACTTGGAACCTCAGTGAATTAGGGTGTGCCAAAACTCACCTTAGTGGCCAAAATCCCCTACCAGACTAGCAATCAGTGTCTCATTGGTTCTTCCATAACCTCAATGATTAGACAACCCAGAACATGGAATTTAGAATACCTCAGGCAATGTGGAACACATGAACACTCTTTCGTTATACTCGTATACCAGTCCAAAACGGGGAGTAAATAGAGACACGTGCAAGTTTGAAATATTTATTTCTAATGCCGTGTTCTCAGGCGCAGTATCTTCGCTAATACAAGCAGACATATTATAAGCAACAAGATTATCAGCATAGTTACCATTCCATAAAAAAGAAAGGGAGAAAGCATGTTACAATGCTAAATGGAAAACAGGTTAGGATACACCTATATCTCACCCTCCCTTGCTAGTAGGTTATTTTATATCTACAGAAGGTCTCTTGGGATTACAAGGGCGGACCCGTACCTCTGGTCCTAGCAGAAATGGATCACATCAGTTTCTGCACCAGCTCTCTACATGCGAATGCTCTCCAAGAGTGTGTGATCATGCCTACGCAGTGCATTATTAAACGCTCCAAAATCAGAGGTGGCCCCAGCTGCATAAATGTTATTTATAGAACGTGCGCTGATCAGTCCGAACAACACTTCATGATTCCTTGCTGAAGACACGTCTTTCTAGGCTTTTCCAAACTTTGCTGAACCTTTCAAAACTCTTTCAAAGTTTATAGTAATTTTTTCACAACTCTTTAAACCTTTTGCCAACTCTTTGAAGGTTAGCAGTTCTTTGGAAACAGTACTTCTGTAAACGACAAAACTCGGCTACTGCGTGGGAAGCTCACAATTTCTTTCTAAGTGTCCCTCTATGGCGCGTTCTCAGTGGTCTCAAAACTTCAACAACTGTGTGGTACTGCTAAACACACAAAATACACAGCACACTGAAGAAATGCAACTCCAATTTATAAAAATAGACTGTATTTTGATGTATTTTTAGACACCGTAACAAAAAAGATCCACCAAAGGTACATAATTTATAAAGTATAGCAAATATGCACTTTTTCTCTTAACCGCGAACAAGTGGTGGCAAATTCAACAAATTTTCAAGAAAAGGCTGGGTAAGTATAAATGTGGATACTTTGCGTAATTTTATACAACAAATACCAGCAGGAAGCCAATTAGGAGGAGCAGCAAGGTCCTCAGAAATGGTTACCTTGAAAGAAGAAGCAGTCTTCAGTTAATTCCAGACTCTTTAATCTTCTTGCCTTAGACTCCTTTGGAAGTGGTCCAGATGCAAGGGTTTCAGGATGTGAAAGATGCTGTGGATGCAAAGTGGTCAACAGGGATCTTTCTGCAGCTACTTCTCGGTCAGTGGCTTGTTGAGTTTGTCCTGACCACATTGGTCAACGTTCCTTGAACTCCTCTCAGTCCCGGCAGAAGTCTGCTCGCCACTGGGCTAACAGTCATCTGGTATTGCTGTCATGGGGAAATCCTTCCTTGGATGGTAACTCGCCACCTGGGTGACCAAACTGCGCTCTGACGACTCTCCTGAATCCAGCAGACTCTGGTGCAGCTTTGAGCATTGATTCCTGGTCCTTGATGCTGCGCGGCAACAAGGAGCGGCGATGCGAAGATCTTGTCTACCAAATTGACCCATCAGGCTTCTTCAGCTGTTGTGGTACTGTGCTGTGAACAAGAGGTCAGCCAATTGATCAATGGAGTCTCTTGCTTTGGCTGGGCTCAGAGAATGACTTTTCCTAGCTACCAGGTTCAGCAGGTGCAGTACATGTCGGTGTAGCCTCTCTTCATCAAGTACGTGGTGCAGCAGGGCAGTCCTTCTTTGGCCCTCTTCTCCAGTCCATTGATATCCGAGGTCTGGGTGACAGGGGTGCCCTATTTATGCCCAGAAAGTGCCCTCTGGCTGGACACGTTCAGTTGCCAATGGCTACTAGGTTGCCTCCCTTCTGATTACGACAAGTATGGTATCTGACTGTCCCACAATTCTTCATCCTTCCCACTTCCGACATTGCAGGGCACTTTTCTTGGCATATAGAGCTCCCTAGCCCACTCAAAGAGGTGTGAGTACCAAGAGTGCTACACGCCATTGAAAAACTGGTTTGGCAGCTGGTTTCCCCTCTCCTTCCAGAGTGCGAGCCTGTCTACCTAAACAGTAGGGCAGCCCTCTCCCAAATATTTACCATTTGCCCTTCAAAGGGAGTTTCTCCTTTGAAACTTGCCTTTTCGGCCAACACTCATGTGGCTTCTTGCCAAGAAGAGGTATCATCTCTCACGTGCAGGTTGATTTTGTCTCCTTTCCTGGGAGTCATTTGCACGTCTCTCCTGGAGGGCTGAAAGCTGTCTTGGGGACAATCCCCATATGCAACCATGGCTGGGCACTATGGATTTAGAGCAACATAGTGGCAACTATGTAAAATGTTCACTTTCCAACAAGTTACATTAATTTCGCTTTGGGCATCAAGTCGAGTTTAATGTAATGAGTTGTTTGATACCTTATAGTATTAACTTTAGTAGTCCCAGTCAGAAATTTGCAGGGCTGCTGTGGCAACCTCCAACTCTGTGCTCGCTAATGGGGCTACCAGTGTTTTCCATAGTAAAAACTACAATTGCTGGTTTTTACTGTTCGAACATGTAAAACACATGTATCATATTGTAATATATATCCATCGGGCTTGCTAGGCCTACATTAGGGGGTGACATACATATATTAAGAAGGGATGACTTGGTTTTGCCACCACCTTACAGGGCAAATTCAAGTTTAAAAGCTGCCCTTCCATTCTTTTGTGGCAGACTGGGATACATGTTTTACTTTTATCCCATCTAGGGTGACCCTCTAACTTACAGGCACTGGACATCATATACTAGGTACTTTCATGTAAGTTAGCTTATGCCAATTGAGTATACGCCAATTAAACATACATATTTTACGGTCTGGGAAAAGGCACTGAAGTCTAGTTAGCAGCCTTCAGTGCATTCTTGGAGTCAAATAACCACCAGCATCAGTCAAAAACTTTGGAGGTGATCATACAAAAAGAGGCACTTCCTTACGAACACTTTAAGGATGGTTGGGCAATAGCGCTCTCCCTGGGCTTGTCATGCCGTAACACAGTTTTGTCACCTGTTTGGGAACCACCCAAGGATACTTCAGGGGGTTGGCATCCAGACATGCCGTTCTCCCCAAAACCTACTACAGTCTTTTTGTAGACTGGGGCATGATTCTGGCATGCAACACACAGGTCATCACGGACATCAGTCCTCTCAATGTCCTCCTCCCTTGCTGCAACAGCCTCCAAACCTCTTTAATTTATCCTTAGTGGCGCATAGCCACCCAGTAGTGAAGGGGGATCCAGTTCCTTCTTCCATGGTCTTCCATGGTGACAATGCCTCACATCTGACAAATGGTCTTCCACATCGTTACGCATCATTATGCCCTACTGTTTCTTTCCACCCTGCTGCATTTTCCTCTCACATCCAAGGAGGACCTATCTATTTACCTGCATGATGTGCAAGCTCTATTTTCCAAAGGAGCTATCTAGAGGGACCCAGATTCAGAAACGGGGACGGGTTGTTACTTTTGCTACATTCTCAAGTCGAAGAAGGATGGAGGCCTTTGGCACAGCTTAGATTTTCACCCTCTGGATGCCCTTCTGTGTAAGGACAAATTCAGAATGCTTTTGCTGGCGAAGGGTCTGCCCTGGATCTGGTGTTGGCGGCTAGATGGTGGCCTTGTACCTGCAGGATGTGTATTTTCATGTACCTGTGTTGCAGTCCCACAGACTTTATCTATCTGCAGTTCAACATATGCTAGGGGAATTTTCAGTTTGCTGTGCTCCCCTTTGGCCTCACTAACCCTGCTCGGGTGTTCATGAAAATTAAGGCAGAGGTTGTTGCCTACCTCCAGTCGTCAGGGATGTCAGTCTTCACCTATTCGGACTGCTAGCTGTTGAAAGTAGGCTTGCTACGTTTATTCTCAGACACCTCCAGACGATGGGAAGCCTCCTGATGTTTTTGGAGTTCGTGATCAAGTCGCACCTGACTCCTATGCAGAGGCTGACATTCATTAAAGCTGTCTTGGACACAACGCAGTTCAGGGCCTTCCCTCAGCTGCAACGAGTCTAGGATATTCTAGGATCTTGTGGTTTCAGCATCTGTCCCTGATCATGATGAAAGCAACTCTGAGGCTTTCTGTATCCTCCTTGTCAGCTACACCAGGTGGCAATTGTTGGCTCTGCAGTGGATTCTGAATTTAAATTAGGCACAGCATCAAGTAAACCTGACAGATCTCATAAAGGTCTTGGAGGAAATGGTTCACGATCTGCAGTAGTGGCTGCTTGAATGCAATTGGTCCAGCGAAAGCCCCCTCTCCCTTCCCCACCCAGAACTGACAGAATTGACGGAAACTTATGTGCTGGACTGTGTAGGTCATCTGGGAAGGGGACAATCAGAGGACTCTGGTCTACAACAGAACCACAGCTCCATATCAGTCTCTTTAAGCTACAGGCCATTTGTCTAGCTCTGATGACCACTTTGCTGGCCATGAAGGGGAGACTCGTGCCAGGTCTCACGAACAACCACATCAACATGTGGTATTACAACAGGCAGGGTGCAGTGGATCTTGGGCCCTGTGCCAGGAGACTGTGTGCTTCTAGGGTTTGTTGGAGTGTCAGGACATTCCCTGATCATGAACCATCTGGAAGGGTCCCAGACTGACATAGTAGACAAGGAGAGCAGGCGGCATAAGGCAGATCACAAGTGGTGTCTACACCCTTAGGTGGTGCAGGGCACCTTCCAACAGTCGGGGAAATCCTTGCCTGATCTTTTTGCCAGTGTTGAGAACCTGTAGTGTCACATTCTCCCTGGAGTTTCCTGCTAGAATGATTATTAATTGTGCATTCTGGCTGGAATAGAAGAAGGCACTCCTGTATACCTTTCACCCAAGCCTCTCCTGCTCTGAGTTCTAAAAAAGATCAAGAATGACTAGTTCTAAGTCATTCTAGTGGCTCTTGATTGGTCCTGGAAAGTGTGGTACCTGGAACTCCTGGGCATGAGAATCTGTCCTCCATCAGACTACCACTTCGCAAGGATCTTCTGTCACAGCAACAGGGTCCTCCAGTCGAATCTACTCAATTTACATCCACTGACTGCATTTAATATACCACCTGAAATACTTAATATCTTCCTTCCATTCAGGCACCGGTGCTCCACTTGAATCTACTCAATTTACATCTACTGACTGCATGTAATATACCGCCTGAAATACTGAATATCTTCCTTCCGTTCAGGCACCGGTCCATTTATGATGGTCCCTGGGACAGATTTGTGGCATGGTGTGGTGCTTTTAAGGCTAAATTATTACAAACAAAGCAGTTTGTTGCCCTTTTGCTTGTTTGATCTTTGGCTCATCAAGGCCTTGCAGTGGGTACTATTAAAGGGTATTTGTATCACCTGTTGTGATGAGACTTATTAAAGGTTAACACACATGCTCTCTTCCAGACCATTTGTGATGTGACAGTGGGACGTTAAATTGGCATTGACAGTTCCCATGTGTACACACTTGGAGCTGGTGTGTAGGTACTTGCTACTGTCCCCAGACTTTAAAGACCTTCGTCCTAATTGAGAGAAGGTCAGTTTGTTGTGTGAGCTAACTTCAAACCCACTCCAGTGCAACAGCACTACGCCACCTTTTTCCCGAGAAGTTTGTGCTATGGACTAGAGTGACATGTTTGCCAAGAGTAATGACTCTCTTCCATGTTGAGCAAAACATCACTCTGTCTGTGTTTGTTGCTTCCATTCAACCCTTAGAAAAGAGGGAGCGGTGCCGTCTTTACAAAAGACATACTCTTACCTCGGCCCATCGAGTGGATGATCACTTTTCTGGGTTGAGGGTTATCCGGTGTGAAGAACACGAAAGCTACACCGAAGAGGACCCTGTTGAATTAGATAGTCCTCTGTTTTAGACCTTCTAGGTACAGGCCACAAAGGAGCCTCTTCAAGATCTTACATCCCATGGCACTTTGGCCAACACCACTACCA
The DNA here is from genome assembly GCF_964261635.1 of Lissotriton helveticus. Taxonomy (NCBI): domain Eukaryota; kingdom Metazoa; phylum Chordata; class Amphibia; order Caudata; family Salamandridae; genus Lissotriton; species Lissotriton helveticus. Next base: position 2,099,273,391 of record NC_136063.1, on the reverse strand, counting down.
CTGTATTGGCACATCGAGTGCCTATCCTTGACATCTGCCAGGCTGAGACGTGAGCGTCAGTGTATACGTTCTAAAAGTACTATTAGCTTGACAGCTAGGTCTGGCAGTAATGGCATTTTGCTCGCTCGATCCTAAATACTTTTTGGTCTTAGTCCATTCCACAGACTTTGCACCTAAGAGAGGTACTGCTTTAGTACCCGTTCTTTGGTAAGAAATCAACAGCAGTATCCATCAGTTGAACAAGTTGGTTACCTTCTATATCCCTCTTTCTGGTGGATACTCTAACTGCAGATTCCTCACGTCCCTCCTACCTCCATGTTCTGTTTAGTGGCCTCTTTTTAACATCGCAGAAGGTTCCAAGTTAGTATTCAGCAAAGCAGTACAAACATATATCCTCACTCCCCATCGGAGGGCACAAAGTGGACAAAAAAGGAAGAGACTGCCATAATTGGGCTGGGGTGGCTCTTGTGTACTGCTTTACTCTGTCGCTTCTGAGGCAGTACTGAACCAGTGCGGAGCTTCTTGGCCCCACCTACCAGTGCGGTACACAGTGGAATTGCTGAACAAAAGTTTCTGTACCCAGTCTGGCACCTGGGGAGTTTTCAACAGTGAGGTATCTGGGGGATGAGAGTTCACCAGAATGAGCTTTACCGAAGGTAAGTAACTTGTTCCACATGCCTTCTCCAGTGAGGTGCATGTTACCAGTTAAACAATCATTTCAAAAATATACTTTAGATTTGCTGTTGTAATTTGCAGAATCACAGTGAAGCAACAGGGAAAAGTCTATTTATCAGTGTATTATCTATCTATGTATCTTAACAATTATACCTTGCACACTCCTCTATAAAGATCTCTTGGCGGAGATCTTAGCCTACTTGGGAAAAGGTGTGATGTTGATTTTTTTTATTTTTTTTTAGGGTTATAACTTGAATGAGTACCAAAGTGCTTCCTGAAGAGAATTCCAGACAACTGGCAATTTGGAGGCGAAAGCTTGGTTTCCAGTGGCTTCTGGTTTTTGTGGACAGGCCAGATATAGGCAAATTCAGATGGACTTGTATTGGGGGGGGAAGTTGTTGATGCAGTTAAACATTCAGCATCTATTTTTAAAGTGAATTTTGTCCTTCAATGGTAGCCATTGGGCGGGCATAACATGATCCCTCTTTCTCACTCCAGTTACGGAATGAATATCACCGCTTTGTTGTGCTCCTTGCATTTGGTTGATTGAGTGCAGAGAACAGCATCAGAATGGGTCTGTATTTGGTGGGTTGATACAAAGCTGCCTGTCCCCAAACCTACTTTTTCTATTAATCATTTTATCAAGTTTTAGCAATAATTTTAAAAATATGAAATGAGTTTTTTATAGTTAGTGTAGTGGTGTCTACATATTACTTATATTTGTTATTGTTTTACAAAAATTGGAATGCCCAATAAATTGCGGTTTTGAGCTTTAATCCCAAGCTCAGACCATGCTGTTCTTCTCTGACATCATCACAAATGCTTTTTCTGCATTTTTCTGTAATTCAGTTTAGGAATATACCTCGTTTATGGTACCCTATTGCTAGGGGTGGGGTGGGGGCGGGGGGGATCAGCTGCCTCAACAGTTCCACCCATTTTGCAACATTCACCACTTTTTTATGTGTTGAGTGTCACCTGACCTACTTCGAACTGGTATTCTAAAAGCCATGTTGACATCACCTGATATGGACCATCAAGTCTTTTTGACAGTAGCACAATTTCAATTTCAATTTCAATTTCAATTTTTATTTATTATGTTTTGGCTCTCAACGAGGGCCACATAAAATTCAAATACAAGTTACATTACAGGGGAAAAATTCAAACAACACACAAAAAGCAGAATGCATCCATTGACAGATACACAAGAATAGGCAATGTTAATCCTCTCCAAAACAACTTAATAAATAGCTAAAAAACCTTTAAAAAAATTAAAAATGTGGAAGCAAAACATTTCATTTGGAGGACAGAACAAATATTGTAGGAAAATATTCACATTAGAAATACTCAGTTGGAGACATATTGGTTTTAACCATTTGAGCCGCAATGGGCGGAGTGCAGGGCAAATCAACAAGACATGCATACGATTCTGAGTGCTAAGGTTACAAAAGTTGCACAACGGAGAGGTTCCATACCACTTAGACAAAAGTAGATTTAAGGGCAAAAGATCATAACGTAAAAGGAACCAAAATCTACGCACACCATGTGGCATATTCCATGTGGCATAGGGTTGGGGCAACTTCATAGCATAAGAATTAAGGAGGAGATCACAACCCCTTTTTTCTTGTATTGTATCCTTATCTGTTTGAAAACAAAGTTCCCACGATGCCTGTTTTAGCAAAAGTTTTAGCTGTGACGGAGAATGAAGAAACAGGCCACTTTCATCTAACTTTAAAAAAGACACAGCCCTTCTAAAGTTCTTTACTAATCGTGAGAACACTTTAAAGTTGCCCAACAGTTCCCTTTTCAGGAGAGCTCTCATTGTCCCTGACTCTGCTCTTGCCAGGCAGGCCACCCATCTTATTAGGGCACATAGTCCCTGGACCCAACTGCTCCTGAGGCCGAGATCAAGCCTACATGCGGCCAAAGAACAGGCGGTGTTCAGAGTAGATAGGGATCTTAAGAGTTTCCCCTCAATTTTATGACAAAAAACCCAGTGCTTCAGATCTATGAGTTCTATGCCATATAATAACGTAGCGGGTATCTTTGCCCTATACACCTCCAGCAAACAAGCAAAGTGTCTTTTTCCGGTGGAAAGATAAAGAGAGTTTAAACCTTTGCCATGTGCAAGGGCTTTACGAGAGCAATGCTCGATATGGGGCCTCTCACTCAAATTAGCCGCTACTATTTTACCCAAAAAGGTATAAGATTTAACGACCTCTAATTTCTGATCACCGATGCACCAACCAAAATTTTCAGAACGGCACTTCTTTTTCCCGGCAATACACATAATTTTGCTTTTAGAAATATTAATCTTCATATAATGAGAGTTAGCAAAAACATGTAGAGCTTGCAGCCGGTTGGCGAGACCTTTCGGGGTTAAATCTAAAACAAGAATGTCATCAGCATACATCAGACAAGAAATGGGAGACCCCCCTACCACCGGGGCTATACCTGCACTAGCTGTCAAGGAAGCAGGAAGATCTACAGTATATAAGGAAAACAATAGTGGGGCCAAGAGACAACCTTGTTTAAGGCCGTTCGCAGATGGAATTCTATGCGAAAGACCCCTTTCGCCCCCTTGGAGGACGCTGCACCACGTATCCGTATGGAAGGCACGTAAAAGGTCCAAGAGATAAGATGGTAAACCCAGGGCAGCTAGCTTTCTCCACAGCGTTCGACGGTCAACTTTGTCGAACGCCGTGGAGAAATCAATGAACGCAGCGAACACCACCCCCCCTCTCACACGTGTGTATTTATCGGCAATCACATGGAGAGTGGTAAGATTGTCTAATGTACCGTGCCCCCTGCGGAAACCAGTTTGTTCGAATGGTAAAATATTATTCTCCTCGATCCAGTTCTCAAGTAGAATTAAAATACACTTGGCAAAGACCTTACCAACTGAGTCGAGGAGAGCAATCAAACGGTAGTTCATAGGATTATCCCTAGCACCCTTCTTAAAAATAGGGACCAGTATACTTCCCTTCCACGAGGCGGGGACAATTTTTGTGTCAAAGCAGGATTTGAACAATGGATAAAGGATCTTACTCCATAGCATTGGTTCCTGCTTCAAGACCGTCATGGGTAGTTCGTCCGGTCCCATTGCGCCGGAAGAGCGCATGTTCTTTATAGCCATTTCTATTGTTTTCTCTGTCGGATAAGTAGCCGGAGCCTCAGAGATTACATCAGGTTCACTATCTGTCGGTGATGTTATATTCCCTGCATACAGCTTCTGGATGTAAGAGGACCATACATCTTCGGGAATAGGGATGGGGAGAGGACTCGTTCTAGTACCACATCCCTTCCCAACTATGGACCAAAATTCTCTGGATTTGCCAAATGTTACTGCTTCCCGCAAATTTATCCATACTGAGTCTTCCTTTTCCTTTTTTAGTCTCGCTTTTAATCTGGTTCTCCTTTTTAACCTCGATATTTCCTTAACTAATTCATCTGATCTACCTAAAAATTGGTCACGCACTAATTTATTTATTTCCTTATTCAGGATGCGCAATGCACTAGGAAAAAATACCTTTTTCCTAGGACAATTAACCTTTTTTACATTTAAAATGATCTTCTTCATAAATCTTTCAAAGTTATCAATTTCGGACCCATACCAGTCATTAAGTTCTAATATAGTTTTGCATAAAATACCATGCAAACTTACAATGGCGGTAGGGTTCCAAAAACATCTACCCGAAGATCCATGAAAAGTAACATTATTAATATTAAGGGACCAAGACTCGATAGGAGGGGGTTTTAAAGAAAGAGTTATAGTGATTATGCTATGATCACTCAAGGATGTGGGGGCTATCTCAATATCCTGAATACGTGAGAAAATATCATAGTCTGAAATCACATAGTCAAGAATTGAGACACTAAAAGGAGATCTATGGGTGAATTTCGCGGGCACATCAGAGGGAAATCTTCCATTTACAATAATCCCCTCAACCGCGGATAATTCCTCCAATAAAATCTTCCCTCTTTTGTTGGTTATTATTTTATCTGGAAAGATAGATTGTGGGATAGCATATGCCTCTTCTTTGGGTTTATTTCTAAATAGATTTAAACTAGCGTTGGATATTTTACAGTTTAAATCTCCAACTAAGATAACTACAGGTGGAGTAGGAACATTTTTAATCTGTCCAATATACTGAAATACATGCTTCAATAAAGTGTTAAAACTCTCTTCAGGAGGGATATACACATTAATAATTACGACAGGAGACTTATTTACAGAACTAGGTAGATTTGCTATTGTTATAGCTTGAAAAAGATTACTTGGGTCAATGTAATGCGAGAATCTCCAATGCAGTTTGTTGGATAATAAACAAGCAATTCCCCCTTTGGCATGACCTTTCCTGGATGGGGCAGCCGGCGCTTCCAATACATAGTAATCCTTCCCTACATGTATATTATTGGAACACCATGTTTCTTGGATGCAGATCACATTTGCTCCTAGCGAGAATAGAAAATCAAGTTTCTCTGGATTGCTATGTATCCCAGCTGCATTCCAGGAGATAATTTTCAAATGATTATTAAAGATGATGGAATAATTTGGAGTTATCTACACTCTTGGTAGATAAGGCACTATGCAACCAATTCCACCGATGGTTATCCTCTGATGGCAAAGAGTTCTTAATTAGTGGAAGAGGCGCTGCCTGCGAAACCAACCGTTTCCCCTTGGAGACCCAAATCTTTAGATCTGCAAAAGTAAAAGGTCCCCCATCTTGCCCATCACCCTTACGGGACATCCTGTGGGGTGACAAGAGTTTACCAGAGTTGAAAATAGGCAAAACATCAATACCTCTACATTGGAAATTTTCGGCTTGCTGTAATATCAAATTTACGATTATTTTGGAGTAGAATTTGACCCTTATACTTGATACAATGTCTCCACCTAACAAAGTAACCAGCTCAATATCACTTGATTGAATAAGGTGAAGACTTTCCAAGTCACTAAAACATTTAAGCAGCCAGGATCTATTTAAGGGCAAATTTACATCAAATAAGGGAAGAAAGTCCAAAACCAAAGTATCCACATAAGACATTGGTATTTTAGCATGGGAAGAAAGGAGTGGGCATACACCGGCCCCATCCGTGGGAGCAAAAGAAGGCGCCAAAGGGTTAAGAGCCCCCAGTTCCACCGGCAAAGAAATTCCTGTCTCTACCATAGGAGGGGCCATCTGGCCGTGATCTCCAATCTGAGGTAGACCATCCCCGGTCGTAGGTGGGGTATTACAACTGATCACTGGATGACAGGACACATTTACCAATTTTGTGGTCACCATATTAAAGTCAGTGGCATTCTCTTCATTGTCAGTTAAGATAATTGTATTTTGGAAGCGAATCCGCCTTTGTCTTTTCTTCCTGTATTTTCGCACAGGTTTCCTTTTTTTTTCCTTTATCCTTTCTGTGGTGGCGAGTTTTTTCTTTTATTTCTTGATCGTCATCTTGTTGTCCTTTTTTTTCCGGAATAAAAATTGGGAATAGTTCCTGTACTACTTTGCAAACTGAAGAAGACAGATTTTCTTCCTCTAGTTCCAGGATGGAGTTCTTTACACAATTAGACGGTGCGGAAACAAACTGGGTCGTAGCGATTTTTTCTTGCGCTATTACTGAAGGCTTTATACCAGAGATCTCTGCCGGTACATTTGCGTTCCCTGTTGCCAAGCTGATATCGGCTACGGTAGAGGGAACGCTCCTCATTTCAGGAGCCTTTTGCAGCATTGTATTCAATATTTTGGTAACAGAGTCCAAAATGCAATCAGAACTGCCCACAAATTTGCCCAAGAGAAATAAAATAGAGGATAACAAATGTTCCAGGGCAATCAAAGATTCCGATATAGGTTTTTCGCCCACGGCACCAGAAGGGCAGATTCCAGATAAATTGAGATCCGGGCTCATAGAAGCGTTTAACAGCGCAGACATGTCCTGCACATTTATTGAAGGAGTGCTACTATATAGTAATAACCCAGATGCAGAGGCACCCACTGATGGCTTGGTGGTAACTGAGGATTTCACACATCCTGTATTCATGTAGCGGCCACAAAGTTCAAGGTCGATGGATGACAGTGAGAGATCTCCACCCGACCTAACATACTTTGTAGAGGCAAGTGGCGCTGGAGAATTATTTACTTGTTTTTCTTCCGAAGAATGCACTTGAGACTCAGTAACACCATCAGCCTCGGGGTGTACATGGCTGGACCTCGCAGTGGATTCAATTTGAAAAGGGTCTGACATTGGTAAGAGGGGAGCCGACTCACCAACCACTTGAGCTGTAACCACAAGTGCGCCAGATGAATAGCCATCACTTTCATCAACAGATACTTTCTTATCCACAGCTTTTTCCCACAGATCGAAAAGCTGGCATTGTCCCTTTAATAATGGATTATTCACAGATTTATTTCTTAGGGGGTTGGATTTTGTTTTAGCACAAGTCCTTCCCCCCACTAATCTCCCAGAGCGAAGTTTCTTTGTCATCCTGTAACAAAAGTTTTCCAGAGGATGTCGTAAATAAGAGTGTATATCCACAGGAGATGTGGTTAAAATTTGATAAAACGTACGAGAGGTATAAGTAAGGAGGGAAGTGAACAATTGCCCTCCGAAAAATGTCAATGGAGCAGCAGACAAATACTATACAACAACTTCAAGGAATGAAGCCTCGTGTTAAGTGCTACACGGATATTTCTGCACCAAATGAAAATAACCGGGCCCAGCCCAGCCTACCTCAGTCACCGAGGGCCACAGAGGGCCCGCCCTTTTACCCGGGCTTCGTCCGGCGTCGCCCGCGCGCGTCCCACGATGCACGGACTTCCAGCGCAATTGAGGGCAGGTGAGGGGGGCGTGGCGGGGAGTTGTTTCTGTCCCAGATGGCTTGTGGGCACTGATGTTTCACGCACTCTCCAGCCGCCTACAGCCCCACACAGGCGAGTGTTTCCCGCGGAGCGGGAAACGCGAGCTGTTGGTCACCAGCACTGCCAAATAGCGCTTTCAGGGTGACGGCGCTAGGAAAATATTCAGGAGCGTTTTTACCAACAAAGCAGTATTCACGGCTGCAATCAACACAGCGGCTTCAAGAGATTGTTCTCCGCTCCACAGCGGACTTCCAGCGCAATTGAAGGCAGGTGAGGGGGGCGTGGCGGGGAGTTGTTCCTGTCCCAGATGGCTTGTGGGCACTGATGTTTCACGCACTCTCCAGCCGCCTACAGCCCCACACAGGCGAATGTTTCCCGCGGAGCGGGAAACGCGAGCAGTTGGTCACCAGCACTGCCAAATAGCGCTTTCAGGGTGACGGCGCTAGGAAAATATTCAGGAGCGTTTTTACAAACAAAGGTTTGTGCTATGCCTAGTTGCAAATGCACATCTTGGTAATATAACTGGCAAGTGTAATAAGTCCAAAAAGTCCAAAAAGTCTCCAGGCAAAAGAGCTCTCTCCACCCTCAGAGAGACCGAAGACAAACCCTATGGGAAAGGATTTTACTCTCTGGTTCACAAATGCTAAACACCAATGCCGTGGCACACAAATTAAGTCTCCAAAGAATGTAAGATCAATAATGACGTAAATAGTAGAAAAAGTAAGTCCATCGGACTTTCCAGTTTTTCTCATTCTTTTAATTTTATTTTCTTGATCTAAAGTGTCCACATACAAAAAAACACTGGCAGCTGACACGAGTTTTGTCCAGCAGGTCTTTTTCAAGGCTGCAATAAGTTAAATACAATTAAAACCTTATAACATACAAAAAGGTACAGTTAAAAATGTATCTCTTTTAGCAGTGCCATCTAAAAAAAAAAAAGAACAAAAATGGCTCATCAACCCCAGGATATACCATACGTGCGCAGAGAAGAATATCCTGTGATTTAAAGTTCATGTGCAGAATAAGGAGTCCAAGTGACACCATAAATGGGGGGGGGTGATGTTATGGAAAAAATGTGGTTTTAAATGATGGGAAAAACATACGTACAGATTAAATCTACAGCAAATGGATTATGTCAATAAGTGAATGTGAATACATATATTTAAAGAATTGTAATAATTGCTTTGAAATAAACTGTTGAAAAGAATACAGAAAATGTACAAATAGAAAATAAGAAATATGTCAAACGGAGTATTCTGTGGGATCTGGATTTGATTTGTTCTAGTAGGATTTATTTCTGTGTGAAAATAATTGCAGGCTGGGAGGATCGTGTTGTTGATTATTTGTGCTTACCTCCCCACCCCGGTCATGATCCTGTTTTATTCCACATTTAAAATTTCGGGAGTCCTTTTGTAAACTTTGCCTCCCCTTCAGCATGCCTGCTTTTTGTAGACCTGAAAATCAAATCATATTTCGGCTTGCAATATCATCTCTGCCTTTGTCCTGCCAAAGGTGGGACATTTTTAAGTACCTTATATTGGGTAACAGTAACATATGTGACTTATAACACATAGAAACAACAAAAGTGCAGCATGAATGGTTACATAAAGAGATACATTAATAATATTAATATTCAAATAATTTTGTACATTAGACTACTAGAAACGTAATTGATATGCAAGAAATAGCCTGATACTTTTGATTTATAATAAAAGTACAAAAACTATTATGAACTAAAGGTCTGTTGAAAAGTCTTAATCGTTTTTGAAATTTTACTATAGGGTCTTGGGAAGACTTTGCAAACTATTGCTTTGCTTGGATATTTAAAACATTACCGAAATCTTCCAGGACCACACATGGTTTTGGTTCCAAAGTCAACATTACACAATTGGATGAACGAATTTAAACGTTGGGTTCCAACTCTTCATGCTGTTTGTCTCATTGGTGACAAGGATGCCAGGGTAAGTGCACATACATTACAATTAAAACTTTGTTTAGCAAATATGTTTATTTCCATTACATTTGTGGTGAAGAATTATTGGAATTCTATACCAAATATAGGTGCAATTTATTCGTAGACCGTAAATTGTGCAGACTTCTCTTTCTCAGAAAAAAAATTGGATCTCATACTTCATTATTTCACAAGCAAACTATTCAAAAAAGTAGGAGAATTGTTGAATTTCTCAATAAAGCCTGAAAGTGGTGTACATTTGCTTATTAAGTGATGAACAGAAATATCCAGAAGTGCCTTTAAAATAATTAAAAGAAATGATTAGCCTAGAGTCTTACTGTCTGATATCTGTTCCCTAATGGAATTAGGGATATCTTAATAGTGATAGGCAACACTTCTTATTAAGAAATAGTCTTTGAAATCACTAGAATTACTGTTCTTTTGCTTTTTATTTCTGCAATGCAGTAGTGAAGGCTGCTTGCTAAAATGTTTCTTTAGGACCTAGTTTCACCTCTTAGTTTGTAGGCCCTATGATTTTCCTATCTCTTTTAATATCTTCTTTTTTATTTTTTGGCCTTTCAACCTCCTCTAGCGTTTATGGGAATCTTGCTAGTTGGTTTTCTGGAATGAGCGGCATAGAGTAGTAACATTGAGAAGGAAAATTATTGCTCTGTGACGCAGGCATCATCTAGGATAGTTATTATTGTTTGAAAAGGCTGGGGGCTCTGAGATGTGCTTGACCAAAGGATATTAGATATTTTCACAGGCGTCTGGATGACATTCTTGTGATGTAGAAGCAGATGCCTAACACATTAGGCACAACTAGAGACTGGTTCAGTATTACCCTCTGGTGATATCTTACCATATTCTCTTTATTATGACAAGTTGAGCCCGCTTCCCCCATGTAGGAGAGAGAAGTCCCAGTGTAATTAACCTTTACGTCACAGAGGTTGTGATAGCAAGGCTAATGACGAAACCTCTTGGCTGACTTACAGGCCAGTGAAGTCTTACAGGCCAGTGAAGTCTCTAGGGTGTTGTATATGCAGTGGTGATGGAGATTTTCTGTTTTAACCTTTAGCTGCCTGAAATAACAAACTATACAGTCCATTGTAAAGAATTTATTTTGCTTATCTTGATGCAAGACAGAAAAGTCCATGAAGCCAGCTCGGAGCTTGCATGGGGCGCTACGGAACCTGTACCCAGATTGACTGCTTTATTTTGTTTCTAGAGAAGGATGTGCATTTGCATCACCTCCATGTACCAAACCAGATCTGGAAAGTTGAACTAGCTCTCCTGCGCCAATAGGTGATGTCTCTGCTCTGACTTGACCCTTATTCCACTTTGAAATGACATTGCAAAGCCATATAAGCTGTAGCAGGGATTCTGCTCATACACAGAACTATGCATAGAGACTTGGAACCCAAGTGAATTAGGGTGTACCAAAACTCACCTTAGTAGCCAAAATCCCCTACCAGACTAGCATTCGGTGTCTCATTGGTTCTTCCATCACCCCAATGATTAGACAACCCAGAACATGGAACTTAGAATACCTCAGGCAACGTGGAACACATGAAGACTCTTTTGTTATACTCTCATACCAGTTCAAAACAGGGAGTAAATGGAGACACAAGCAAGTTTGAAATATTTATGTCTATTGCCGTGTTCTCATGCGCAGTATCTTAGCTAATACAAGCAAACATTATAAGCAACAAGATTATCAGCATAGTTACTATTCCATAAAATACAAAAGGATAAAGCATATTACAATGCTAAATGGAAATGGGTTAAAATACACCTATATCTCACCCTCCCTTGCTAGTAGGTTATTTTATATCTACAGAAGGTCTCTTGGGATTGCAAGGGCGGCCCCATACCTCTGGTCCTAGCAGAAATGGATCACATCAGTTTCTGCCACAGCTCCCTGCATGCGAATGTTCTCCAAGTGTGTGAGCTCATGCCTACGCAGTGCATTATTAAATGCGCCAAATTCCGATGTGGCCGCAGCTGCATATATGTTATGTCTAGAGTGTGCGCTGATCAGTCCGAACAACAACCACAGTGTTGAAATAACCTTTAATGCCTCGGCACTCACTGTTCAGACAAAGCTTACCAAGCAAGGCTGCTAATATAGAAAAAATTATTATCCTTGTGTGAAGCAAAACACTCTGCTAAACTCTAAACCCTTATAATAATGTGTGCCGTGTGCAAAGGCAGCAGAAAGGAAAAATGGCGTTTAAACTTCTAATAAGCTCATGCCAACTTAACACAGTGTAAAAGCAAAGGCTCATCTCCATGACAAAGCTTCCCCACCGACATCCTGACTTTGTTTCCTTTTATTCCATGCCTTTTGATGCAGATCTCGATTCAAAGTTTAAACCCAGCCATTTGTGGCACAATCAGATGTCACTGTCTGACTCTCATAACATCTGCTTGTGGTGCCAGGGCCAAAACATGTCTCCAGGTCACTCACAAAGTGTGCCCTTATGTACGCTAAGGACATCAAGGTGTGGAGCCCATCTCAAGTACAAATCCAAGTCCCATTCTGTCGCCTTCCCCAGCTTTCTTTTGTGTAGCAAATGCTCAAAGTGGGCTGCTTCCAAGGACAAGGAAAAGTCCTCCCAGATGACACAAAATGCACTACAAGATTTACTCTATGTCTTCATGACATCACTTCCCCTTGAGGGGTTAGTCTTCCAGTGAGCAGGCTTGACCTCCAACTCAATGTTGTCCCCTGACCCAGTTCGTGTACATGCAGCCGACTCCAAATTCAGCCTAGGTGCCCCCAACCTTCCATTCAGAAGCCAAGTATCGCTTTTCATGACATGAATGACATCAGCAAAGCGGGCAATCTTCTTAGTCTTATGGGCATGGATAGTGATCATTATTTAGCAGTCCAGAATCCTGGCTATGATTTTATCTTTCAGCCTCTATCCCAGGTTTCGGTCAGGATGACCCTGAGGCTGCTGCGCCTCATGGCCTCCTGCACCCTGTTGGTCGATCATGCCACATGGCATATGCAGGCTCTGCAGTGACACCTGAAGTTCCAGTGTGCGCAGCATCAGAGGAATCTGTCCGATTGCATCCAGATCTCGGAGGGCACTGCACGACAATTGCAGTGGTGGCTCACGAACCAGGATGGGGTCAACGGCAGATCCCTCTCCCTTCCCGAACTGGAGCATAGAGTGGTAACGGACGCATCCCTTCTGGGATGGGGCAGCTACATAGGAGAGGCGGAGATCAGAGGCCTCTGGTCTTCGGCACAGTCAGGGCTCCATATCAAACTTCTGGTGCTCCAGGCGATCCGTCTTGCACTCAGAGCATTCCTTCCCTCTGTCTGGGTAAGAGTAGCGCAGGCATTCACGGGCAACACCACTACCATGTGGTACTGCAACAAACAGGGCAGGGTTGGGTTGTGGACCCCATATCAGGAGGCCCTCCGCCTCTGGACATGGCTGGAACATCAGGGCATATCCCTGGTAGTTCAACACCTGGCAGGTTCACTGAACACCAGGGCAGACAAACTCAGCCACAGGTGCATGATGGATCACGAATGGCGTCTTCACTCGGCGGTGGTGCAAGGTCTCTTTCAACAGTGGGGCGAGCCTTGGTTAGATCTATTCGCCACCGAAGAGAACGCGCAATGTCAGCAATTCTGCGCGTTGGAATTTCCAAGGCGCCACTCGCTAGGCGATGCTTTCCGTCACAAGTGGAATTGCGGTCTATTGTACGCCTTTCCGTCTATACCACTTTATTTATTTATTTATTTATTTAACTTATATAGCGCGTTATAACCACCGGGGTCTCTAAGCGCTGTTTGTCCAGATATACATGATAAGGTATAGCATTCACTGATCCCATTTCTGCGCCTAGGAACTGCTCCATGCTTGCTTGAAGAGTACAGTTTTTAATTTCCTCCTGAAGGATAATAGATTACTTTCCTTCCTAAGCTCTGGAGCCAATTTGTTCCACAGGGCTGGGAGTGTGTTAGAAAAAGCACGACCCCCCACCGTGGTCAATTTAAAACGGGAGTGGGACAGAAGGGTAGCATCAGACGAGCGCAAAGTCCTTCCAGGTATGTAGGGGAATAGACGGGATTTCACATAGCTTGGAGCTTTGCCATACAGTGCCTTGTGTACAATGCACATTCCTTTAAAGACAATCCTCTGGCGGATCGGGAGCCAGTGTAACTCCTGCATCAGGGGGGACGAACGGGCGGATCTAGGTTTTTTATAGATCAGCCTAGCTGCATCGTTCATAACCCCCTGTAGTTTATCCAGCAGCCGCTGGGGTAGGCCTATGTATAATGAGTTCCCGTAGTCCAGCCTAGCCAGAATTGTGGCTGAGACCACATGCCTCAAAGTAGAGAAAGAAAGTAAGGCCGAGATCTTCCTTAATTGTCGTAGCAGGCCAATGCATGTGCCCACTACCGAGGTGACTTGTTTGCTCATGGATAGTTTATCATCCATGTAAAGGCCTAGACTTTTAGCTACGGACGCTGGTTTCGGTGGCACACCCAGCTCCACAGGCCAAATTTTTTCGCTCCAGGGGTTGCCCGAGATGGAAATGGGCAACACTTCCGTCTTGTCCGGGTTGACTTTTAGATGGTTCTCAGACATCCAATTAACCGTAGCTTTTAGTATGTCCTGCAACCTGGTGGACGCTCCCAAACCATCGTCCAGCCGGACGATTATTTGAGTGTCGTCGGCATAATTATACACCAGGCAATCCATCTTGTTCAGGAGAGCGATTAATGGCTGCAGGTAGACATTAAAGAGCAGGGGTGACAGGGCAGATCCCTGTGGAACCCCACAGGTGATCGGAGCAGAGGTGGAAAGTAAGTCTTCCAGCTGTACTCTTTGCGTCCTGCCCTGCAGGAATGATGTGAGCCAAGCATGCGCTGTACCCCTGACACCAAAGGATCTCAACCGCGACAAAAGTTGTTCATGACACACGGTATCAAAAGCCGCGGAGAGATCCAATAGTATCAGGGCACTCGGTATTTTTACATCAGCCCGGGTTCTCAGCTCATCCAGGATGGACAACATAACAAGTTCCGTGCTATGATTAGCACGGAACCCTGCCTGATTGGTCTCAAGCAGGTTGTTACTTTCTAGATGACCCGAGAGTGATGTTAACACATGCTGCTCAAGTACTTTAGCCAAGAAAGGCAACTGGGAGATGGGCCGGAAGTTTTTCAGACACTTCGTGTCAGATCCAGGCTTCTTTAATAGGGGGATCAGGCGGGCCTCCTTAAAGGCTAAAGGGACCTGTCCTGTATGAAGGGAGGTGTTCAGTAAGCGCAGGACCTCTTCTTCAATTCCTGGTACTGCCAGCTTGAATACATCAGGAGGGCATAGATCCGCCCGGGAACCTGATTTAACACGGTCCATGATTTTAAATAATTCCTGTGTAGAGATTGGGGGAAACTCCACTAATGGTGAAATGTCTAGCGGAGCAGTGGGGGCCGGTGGGCGGGGACATTCGAGGGGTGTAGTCGCAGCAATTTCACCCAGAATATTGGAGATCTTATTTGTAAAGAAGTCCTGGAACCTCTGGCAATCCTCCTGGGTGAACTCAGCACTATGCTCTTTATTTATCCTGAGCTCTGCCAGGACCCGAAAGATTTCCTTCTGCGGATTTCTTGCTGCGGCTATTCTTTCCTCGAAGAACACAGCCTTCCTGGTTTGTATGGCCAATTTATAATTGGCCAAGGATGAGATATACTCTTTTTTGGCTACGGCGTCGTATTGTTTACGCCATGCCCGTTCTTTTTTCCTCACCCCACGTTTCATCTCCCTTAGGGAATCAGTGTACCACGGGGCCCCAGCCCCTCTCGCCACCTTCTTCACCCTACGAAGGGGCGCCACCGCATCAATGGCGCTCCCCATTTTGTGCTGAAGGTGGCCCCAAAGGAGATCAATGTTAACAACCTTCTCCTTCACTGTAGGGGAGTGTTCCAAGAGGTAAACCATTTTCTCCCCATCAAGGTTTCTCCATTTCCGAGCCATTTTCCAGCCATCTCCAGGCTTGGACAAGTGACCCTTCAGTATGAGTCTGCCCTTTATTAAAAAGTGGTCAGACCATGCACAGGGCAGGATTTGCGTAGCACCCTGAATTGGCATGGTAGTCCAGACTAAGTCTAGTACATGTCCTTTCTCATGAGTTGGTCCCCTCACCTGTTGAATAAGACCCAAGGAGGAAATGGCCTCCTCAATCCACTTCTGCCCAAAGTGCTAAAAAATATCAGGCGCAACCGGGCTTAAGTCATCCTTGTGGCTCCGGAATGGCCACAAAGAGTCTGGTATCCCAAGCTGCTCAACATGGCCATCGATCCTCTGACCCGTCTCCCTCTTCAGGAGGATCTTCTATCGCAGCAGCAGGGGGCGGTTCTCCACCCACACCTGTCCAACCTCCACCTCCTAGCGTGGAGATTGAGTGGTGGCAGTTGACGTCTTTTGACCTGCCCCCCTAAGATTATGATGTTATCTTGGCAGCCAGGCGTCCCTCCACTAAGACGGTATACGCCTGCCGGTGGAACAAATTTGTGGCATGGTGCACAGCGTAGGCACCTCTTTCTGGGGGTCTATTGTTCCTCCATTCTTTGACCCAGTAGGGCTCTGCTCTGGGCATTATCAAGGGCTATCTCTCGGCCATCTCTGCCTTCCTTCGGCTTCCGGATCAGCCTTCTCTTTTCAAGTTCCCGGTTGTTAATCGTTTCTTGAAAGGCATAACTCATCTCTTTCCTCCTATTCCCTTCGTTATGCCTCAGTGGGACCTGAATCTAGTCTATTTAATGTGCGCTCCCTTTGAGCCGCTTCACAACTGTCCTTTGAGTCTTCTGACACTTAAAACTGCATTCCTGGTAGCCATCACATCTGCCAGAAGAGTGAGTAAGCTCCAGGCTCTTTCATCCAAGCCTCCATTCCTTTTCTGTCCATCCGGACGAGGTAGTTCTCAGGACTCGCCCATCCTTCCTTCCCAAGGTTGTCACAGCCCTTCATATCGGTCAGACCATCACTTTGCCCACCTTCTTTCTGCCTCTGCATCCTTCGAAAGAGGAAGAGAGGCTCCACCGTCTGGACCCAAAACGTGCACTTTTATTTTATCTGGATCACACAAAACAGTACCGGGTGGATGACAAGCTCTTTGTTGGCTACGTGGAAGCTGATGGACTTGGCCCTTTTGGCAGGTTCACCCCTGAACTTTTTACCTTAAGCTCTGACTTAGTGGTAGTGATATTTGGCCTCTGCACATTTTAGCACTGTGGCCCAGTGTAAAGTGCATGCGCTCTCTGAGTGCCTGTAGTGAGATTGGCTTGCCCTCCCATAGGAATGCATTGGGATATGTGTGTCCATGGTAATTCCTCGTATGAGAGGAGTGCTGGGGCGAGTTTAGTATGTATGAACTAAATGCTGCGCAATGGTGTGCGCCGATTTATGTTGACTGGTGGAGAAATGCCACTTTTAGAAGTTGGAATTTCTGTGTGCTGTGTGTCTGCCTGCCTGATGTGCATTGCATGTCTGGCTTGTGATTGACAGGAGATGAGAGGTGTGGGTGGCTCCAGGAACCAGGGGGAGTCTGCCCAGTGGTGAATAGGGAGATCTGCATGTAGATGGGAGGGAGGAGTTGCACCTGGGACCTGAATAGGACTGTGCCTTCCCTCGACAATGCCCGCTCCGCCCCCTGTGGTGTGTCTAATCCCTAAGCCCCCACCTGATAAAGGAGAGAGGAGCTAAGCAAAACAAAGTGCTCCAAAGCTCCCCTCAACCAGTTGCATCTGGTTCCCCCATGCCCTCCACCTTTACACAAAGGGATTTGCTAATATAAATATAGGGGCTGTGACCCCATGAAAATGTTCAGTTCACTTGACTGAGGAGGGGGGCTTGCTGCTGCTGGGGCCCAGGAAGGACCGCCATGGGGCCTGCCTCCCTGCTTGAGGCCCTGTGAGCTGGCCCCTGGGCCCAGCTCTGTCCCTGAACCCCTTCCTTGGGCTTTGCCTTTTCACTTCTTGATCCGTACTTGAGGTGGGGGGCTTGCTGCTGCTGGGGCCCAGGAGGGAACGCCATGGGGGCTGCCTCCCTGCTGGAGGGCCCTGTGTGCTGGCCCCTGGGCCCAGGTCTGCCCCTGAGACTCTCCTGGACTTTTTAGCTGTGGCGCTGTGGCTCCTAAACCTGAAGGGCGCCTAGATTTACTTTCCCCCAGAGGAGGAGAGCCTGGGGGTTGCGCAGCACTGAGCTGCAGCCCTGGGTGAGGGAATACCCCTCGTAGGGATTCCTCCCGGTACGCCTTCATCGTGGGTGCCCACCCCGCTTCTTTTTATATTTTTATCGTGGGTGCCCACCCTACATATCTACTTATTAATTATTTTGAATCGCAGGTGCCCACCCCGCTTTTTGGATGCAGAAATGCGGGTGCCCACCTTTTGTATATTTAATTAACAGGTGCCCACCCCTCCTATGCCACTTCTTATGTTTAAAACTTACGAGGGAGCCCACCCCTCAATGCCGCCAAAGAGGAAGAAACCCGGAAGTCAGGCACGCCTGCCCGTGACATGGGCGGGGCCTGCAGCCAAGCCAGAAGAGGCCAGGCAGGACGTAGTGACACAGGGCTCCCAAGCTTAAGGGAGAGCCCCGTAGTAGCGGCCGACGCAAAGAGGAGTCCCGGGTACCATGAGGGGGCCCGGGTGAATAAGAGGCGGCCAGAAAAGGCTGCGACCAAGAAATGCGCCCTGCGGGACCCCCGTAGTGAAAAGGGAGTCCCGCGGGCAGCCACACCTCGACGGAGACAGGAGGCCGAAGCGCCGCTTCCGCCCCAGCTCCGCGTCGTAAGAGGAGCATCCTGCCTTCGCCCCAGCCGGTGAGTGGGGCTCGAGGGATGTAGTTAGGTAGTGCCTGGGAGAGGCACAGAGTCAGAGCGGCCCCGTCTGGCAGCGGGCCGCTCCACCCAGAGGAGCATGATTGTCTTTGAGCCCCGTGTGGCTCCAACGATGGGCATTGTTGTTTCCTGAGCCCGTGAGGCTCCAACATGGGGGCCAAGTTAACTACATGCCCAGTAGGGTCCTGATGGCACAGAGGTGCCAGGGCCCCTTTAGTTTTGGCCATCCCAGCTGCCCCACCTGACAGTGGGCAGCTGCAACGATAGGGGGCCTGTCATTTGGAGAGCCCCAAAGAAGCCCAGAGGGCACAGTTGTGCCAGAGCCTAGTTTCTGATCCCCAGCTGCACCGCACCAGCGCCGGCAGCTGCAACGTTTTGCGCACCTTTGCACAAGAGGCACAGTGGTGCCCAGCCTTATTATTTCACAGCTGCCCGGCAAGTAGTGGGAAGCTGCACGTTTGTTATTCTCTCTTTGGGGGACATGTCTTTTAAGTTAGGAGTGACATGCACTCCTTTTCCCAATACCTTCACAGCTGCGCAGCACTTAGTGCCAGCTGCAACGTTTAGGCCTGCACAGAGTGGCACCCTTGACTTCCGCTGCTTCGGCAGCGCGCCCTGACTCTTGGAACATAGGGCATTTGAGCCCCCTTTTGAGATGACCAGTTGGCCAGGGGGACTGGGAGGTTTTGTAGGGCGCCAGGCCCTAATCTGATTGTGGTGCTAGGAAATGTAATGTATGTAGTATGTTTTATGCACCCTGTGATATACCTCTAACTGTGTTTTTTATGATTATGAGGTTGTTTTGAATATCCTGGTTTATGCTAGTGAGATTATGTTTCACTGTGTGATTTATGCCCCTAAGGTGAGTTATGCTTAGGAGTTTAGGGTCTAATGTGTTTAGATTTATGAGAGGATTGCATAATGTGTTTATGCTGGTAAGGTTGGCACAAAATGTAAGTCGCGCTTGATGTGATACTGTGCATACTGTAGGTTATGATACAGGCTGATGCTAAGTACAGTGATTACCAGTGGTTACTGGTTGTACATTGATGACATGTTTTACTTTGACTAAGTTCGCTTTGTGATGGTTCTGAAAGTGGTCCAATGGGCCCAGTCAGGTGTATATATCCCTTGTAGATATGACCCAGTGCCAGGTGGCACCATGTATATAATGTGTTTACTATTCTAATGTGTTATGAGAATACAAAGGCTATTTTTGATGCAACCTTGTGTGGAGTTGCTTTTGTAGTGTAACTGGGATGTTGTTGCTGTGTGCGTGCGCAAATGCTTTACACATGGCCACCGGTATAAGCCTGACTGCTCATGCCAAGCTACCAAGGGGGTGAGCAGGGGTTATCTTTGGTGTGTAACTCCCTTGCCCTGACTAGAGTGGTGGTCTCTGCCTGGCTTTGGCGCAAACCTTAGCCAACCTGAGATCCGATTTCTAACAGGCTCCAAGAAAGGTCGGGCCGTACACAAACGGACTATCTCCTGATGGGTCGTTTTGTGTATCAAAGCCTGCTATTCTCTGCAAAGAAGGAGCCTCCAGTGGGCTGCGCGCCCATTCCACTAGGACGACGGCAGCAACTACTGCTTTGGGATGAGGAGTTCCTCTAAAGACATTTGTCAGACAGCTACGTGGGGTTTGTTGCACATATTCACAAAACACTACTGCCTTGACAGTCAAGTCTGGAGAGACGGCTTCTTTAGCCGTTCTGTTCTCCAGGACTTTCTGGTGTGATCTTCGTTCGCAGACCCACCTCCGAGGTTGGTATTGCTGGGGTATCTATTCTAAGGTAAGGAATCTATAACTAACATGTTTCTTTCAGATGAACAAGTTACATACCTTCGGTAATGATATGTCTGTAAAAAACATAGGTTAGTTATAGATTCCTTACCGCCCCACCCATCCTCCCCGTTCTGCAAACTAATTTCTAGGTTTTAGGACATCCTTTGAGGGCCCTAGTTTTGTGCACCAGTGGTCAGTGTCTTGCATGGCTCAGCGTTTCTGGTGCAGAAAGTAGTGTACAAAACCTACGTCAGCTTGCGAGGGCGGCATCTAAGTAGCTGCCGCGACGTCATCCCGGCGACCACGACATCAATGACGGACGCGGAGCCGACAGACCCCACCTTTAGACGCGCAGAGGTACTGCTGACTAAAAACGTTCCAGATCCAGTCTGATGCCTGGGGGTAAATCTATGGTAAGGAATCTATAACTAACCTATGCTTCTTACAGAGATATAGTTACCGAAGGTAAGTAACTTGTTCTTCCGGGCATAAGGATTTTCGATCAACCTCCCCAAGTCATACCTCCAGCCCTCCCAGCATATCCCAGCATTTCCTCCTCATCTGTGCAGGAGTGGACTCTGTTTTGCTCAAGACCTGAATTCCTCAGCAATTTCGGGGAGCTCTGCTTCTGGCACTTACTGTCCTCCGTCTTTGGGACATGCTTTCCTTTTGTATCCTTCTGGTTCCTCATCTTTGGTAGCATACATTTGTACTCAAATGATGTCTCGTTTTTAGTGAGCCCAGCATATTTACACAAGGGGTAGTGTTCAAATTTCCCCAGAAGCAGTTTGGGTCCTGTGCTGTTGGCTTGCAATGGACCTCCTTGCATGTGAGCAGCTATCCTGTCCCCTACTGGGGATGGCTCAGTGGCTACTGTAGTTTCTTCCCTTGGTTTGGGTATTCATATTGATGTATTGGAGATCAGAGGCCTGTGGTCTCCCATGGAACAGAAATTGTATAGCACCTGTTCAACTTCATGCATTCCTTGTGTCATTGCTCAGTTCAGGTCCTGATAAGCAACACAACTGTGATGCGGTAGACTAACCAGCAAAGTAGCTTGGTCTTGTATCTCCTGAGTCTGGAGACATTAAGGCTTTTGTCTTCGACTCAGGACAAGCCTGTCTGTGGAGTCGTAAATCACCTGGTTGACTCCCTCAGTAGACATTATTTTACCACCATCTTGTCTTCAGCTGGTTGTGATTCAGTCGATTATCACCCTCTGGGGCAAACCTTCTGAGAACACATACTCTGCAGTTTGCTGATGAGCCCTAAGTAGGGCAAAATTGGTCCTTGGTTTCTTGTAGTCTGGTTCAGGGAGGACCTGGCTTGGCAATTCTGGATGGACTGTTCCCATTGGAGCAAGGTCTAAACTGATTTGCATGTAGCTGGGTACAACTGGGGTGGCATTGTCTACAAAATACTAATGGACTGGGATGTTACACAAGTAATTACCAGTGGCTTAGATTAATTCAAGCATTCCATCAATCACTTTTTGTATACTTCAGTGTGTTGCCTTAGGTGAGACAGGTATGACCAGACGTGGGTCCCTTGCTCACTGTGTCACTAGAACTAAGCTAAGCTTCATGTTTCCTAGCTGGACTTAATTTGATGTTTCGGGGTGGGGGGCGGGGAGGGGGTGGATGTTAAGCTCCCAGCATCTCTTTTGGTCTAATGTAACATACATCACCAGATTTTTGAAGTGTTGGACGCATCTCAATGGGTTCCTGCAATCCTTCCCCATAGCAGTTAGGGGACAGGAGTTCGGAAAGACCATTGATTTCCCCAGTTAAGTTGGAAACCTGAGTCTTCGCCATAGACATTAAGGATATGTATGAGCCGGGGAATAGAGGCTTCAGAGTGTTGCACGTAGAATAGGCAATGCAGTGTGCACAATGTGGTATTTTTGGTGCCCTTGTAGTCCACTGACCTGCACATCCAATCCCATCCATTCGGCTAACTTTTCCATAACCAGGACAAAGACGATTAGTCCTGCTTGGTGCCATGTTCTACTGGGAAAAGGGCCGATGAGCGCCCATTGACTTGGATTGAATGAATATTATGCAGCAGGTGAATGTAGGACCTAAATAAATAAGGGACCAACAGTTATCTTTTCTAAAACTGAGTGTAGGAAAGGCTATCCAGTGAATCAAATGCCTTTTCACAGCCATTCGAGACAAGCTCCTGCGGAACACTAGATCGCTGTGTCAAGTCCAGTGCTACCTGTAGCCATCATTGACAGTGTCTGTTCCCCTACCAGGCATGAAGCATTTTGATTCCAATGTTTCAGGGGCTGGATAACACCCACCAGTCGATTTTACCAGCACTTTGGACAGAATTATCCTCTGTGTTGATTGACAAGATAGGCCTGTATGATGCACTCTCCAATAGGGGTTAACCCTGCTAATATAATACTGCTACCATGACTCGTTGCAAACCTCA
This sequence comes from Lissotriton helveticus, assembly GCF_964261635.1. NCBI lineage: Eukaryota > Metazoa > Chordata > Amphibia > Caudata > Salamandridae > Lissotriton > Lissotriton helveticus. Next base: position 2,099,250,812 of record NC_136063.1, on the reverse strand, counting down.
TGACAGAATCTTTATTTAAATGGCCTTTTTAAACACTGCTTTCAGTTGTGAGCTTGTCAGGAGGGCATAACGTTTAAAGACTTTTGGTGGAAATTCTTTGGGACTGGAAGATGTACCCCAAGCATTTCTCGAAAGGCTTCCATTATTTCCTCTTCAGATATAGGGAGATTTAGAGTTGTACTGTCTTCTGGTGACAATCTGAGGAGGCAGAGGGCATCAAGGATAGGCTCATCATGCATCTCCATCATTAGTTTACTCTTGGCATATAGCTGTGTGGGGTATTTGGCAAAGACAGAAGCTATGCCCTGGGTCCTGGAGACCACTCCCCCCTCAGGGTTCTGGATACAAGGGATATAACGAGTTACAGCTTCCTTGTTCACAAGCCAATGTATACGTTTTCTGCCTTATCCTCAGCCTCATAAATCTGTTATTTTGAGGCCAATAATGCCATCTTGGCCTTCTCCCCAAGCTTTGTTTTCAGGGCCTCTCTGGCCATCTCCAGCTGTATAAGGACCGAGGTGTCCATTGAAGCTGCCCCTTCCAAATCCGCTAATTTTACCCCTAGAGCGAGATATTCCTGCATGAATGAATGACCAACTTATAAAGTACAAACAATTGCTCAAGGGCGTCTAGGCGCTAACTCCTGGTTGCTGTTCATAGTGTAGTAAACAACGTCCCTGTGTATCCCTGCCTTAAGAGATTCTCATAGGGTGAGATCTAAGGAGACTGATCCTTTGTTGATTCTTAGGAATTGAGAAATCTCCTCTCTGAGCCACTCCACACAGCTCTCATCCAAGAGAAGCCGTAATTTCAGATGCCAGTTAGACCAGCCTCCTTCCCTCTTAAAACTAAGTGCTAATTTAATGGGGAAGTAACCTGAAAGACATAGAAGAAGAATATTTGAGTCTGCGATCTCCTAAATCAATATATATAATTTTGTAATGGAACATTTGTAATGCTTTTTACCTATCTATCCTGTATATATGTGTGTGTGTGTGTGTATATATGTGTGTGTGTATGTGTGTGTGTAGATATATATATTAAACAAAAGACCAGCATGTATGCTTGAACACAACAGAATGATAATGGAAATGTTGGAGTATTGTCTTAACAACAATTATTTTCTTTTCCAGAATCAGGTGTTCCAACAACTGAGAGGTGTGGCGATGGGGGCCTGCTTCTCCCCCAGCTACGCATGCTTGCACATGGGGCTGTGGGAGGAGCAGGTCCTGGGGTCCAAACATGCAGAGGTGATGGCTAATGTTGTGTCACTGCTCAGATTCATAGATGATCTTTTTATAATCTGGAGGGGCACTGCTACAGAGGCTGAGCAGTTTATCTCTGACCTCAACATAAATGATTTGAATCTTAGCTTTGTAGTGTAGCTCCTATTTTCCCAATAGGCTCTGCGCATTGGAATAATACCTACAGCAGTAAAGGCCTAGGCCAGACGTTAACTAGGTCTACTACTGTCGATACTAGACTTAAGTTTTGGGTTTGCCAGCGTAGCTCAGAGTTCGCTAGAAACTTTCTCGAATGTTCAGGAAAGAATTAACTCCCCTGATTAGACAAGAAGGGATTTAGTTTCTGACAACCATAGAACATGACAACTTTGCTCTCCCCTAATCAAGAGTCAATCTCGAGAGTCGTGTGAGCACAAGGCAATTATTTTACTCAGTCAGTACGTGCATTCTTAGTCTCATCAGATTGTAGAGAAAAGGAAGAGACGGGCGTGTTCAATAAAAAGGTGTTATTTATTGATCAGTCTCTTTTCTCGTACAAGAGAAATGGATCGATATTATTGCAATACTTATAGTTAAGTAAAGTGCATACATTAAAAGCAATAGTATAAAATAATACTGTAAAAACATTGATATGGTTTCTGAGCCATATGATGTTTAAAATGATTAAAATATATTTACATACACATATACATTTGACTAAACGTACTCAACTGGTGTTTCTAAATACGCCTACCCCGTGTACCTGACCTAAGTCTAATGCGTGGGCGGGAATAGAAAGTTACAGTTTAAGTTAAGTTTGTTTTTGCCAAGTGAATAACTAAAGAATTCTCTGTGAGGGGTTATTCAGTTCTGTACCTGGAATTTAGGATGAATGAGGAATGGTATCTCTTTCTCTGCTCTCGATATTCCAGGCTGCCTGCGAGGGCTGCCCAGAAGCGCCGGTGCTGGGTCTCTCGGCTTGAGATAGCAGCGCGTCTCTCAGCGCGTCAGGAAGGCGGGGCTGCTGCCAGCGGGGTCTGCTTCTGCTCTCGGCTTCGGCAAGTATGGCTGCTCTGTCTCGTCACCACGCGTGTGTTTGCATAGGGCAAGATCGGCAATATTTATACCTTAAAGGTGCCGAGATTGACGTAAGGATGGACATAGATCCGTCAATAAAGATGTCATACGACTTGCTCGTTAGCACATTCTTTACTAAAGTTCTCTGTGAAATCAAAACAATGGCCGCACGGATTTTCCAGGTTGTCATAGGTTTGATTTGTTATGAGAACGTCGTATGCCTTATCAGGGGCTGGAGGAATGTCGCTTGTCTAATTAGATCTCAAGCGTTATGACCTAATCAGATAACACGTTCCTGTGCCGTAGTGTGACTGCGTCAGATAACGGTATCTGCATCATGGGGGCTTTTCTTGCCTCATGGGCTGACTGTTAGTTAACTTGATAGTTAGTTTAACCAGAATAGGGTCAGGAATAGGGGGATCGATTCAGAACCTATAGGAATACATGACACCCACTCCACGCTAACTATGGTCATATTTACTAATCTATGCATAGTATAACATAGTACAACATACTATAGAGTATAGTGTATACCTTACCACCCCAAAATACATCAATGCATTTTGAAATTTTCAAATATACTGAAAAATTGCAGTCATATATATTGTATGCACTTAAGCTATGAATTAAACGCTAAAGTAAACACGCATTTGTATGCATTATTGCTTATTTGGTATATGAGAAATACACATGAAATGGCTCTTAATATAGCTATACAGAAAGGAAGTGCGAGACCATTTCATCACATAATAAAATATTCGTGAACATCCCAGCGGGCAACTAAAGTTTATAAAGTATCTAAAAATAGAAATCTTAGTTCTCTAGGAATAGTTTCTTACTTTAAGCAGAAGATAAGTGTCCTGAAAATTTTGTAAAAAATAATTTGGGCTGCTAAAAAATTGCTGTCCGTGAACTGGTGGGAAAAATTGTTCATGTGACTTTATTTTTAAAGTTGAAGGCCGAATTCAGGGAACGCCGTGTGCGAGCTTGCTCAAAAGTCTCTATTTCTGTTCTGGAGAGAACATCATATCATTAAGGCTTTCGAAAAAACTGTCAACAGCTTCATGGGAAAGTTCCACTAAGTCGGAAATAGGTGTAACCATGCATTCGTGCGCATGATTGTCTGCATTGACATTCTGATTCGCATTGCTGACAGAAGGTCGTACCTGTTCGATGCTGCTTTCATCTTGAACTTCACTACTCTTCAATCGTAGTGGTGAAGATTCCACGAATGCCGTCATCAGGATTGGCAGCCTTTGAGGGCAGCACAAAGCGTGAACCTTGGTAGGAACCAACAATGTATCTGCATCCACTGGCGCATCCGATTGTAGCGTCAGACAGGTGTCTAACACGCATTCTTCTCTGCATAGCAGACACCTTAGTACAGGTAAAACACACCTTTGCCACATTGGTCGAAATGATAGAAACCAAGTCATGTTTAGGTCTCTAAGCCGGGAGAGTCCCAGGATTTTTGATATCCGGTCCCGGTATCCAATGGCTAGGATCGTATCTTTCATTGTCGCGAGAGTTTGATCTGTGACATGGGTTGCCATAACGAAAAATAAGGACTAAGAATAGGATTCCTGCAATTAGTCCCAGGATCAGGGGAAGTCCGCCAAAAATCGAATGGACGAAATCTGGAAAAATACCCAGTATGGCTTTGAATGGTGTTAATGCCATCGAAAATACTGTCTTAAATACCTTTGAGACCCCAGTGGTATCAGAAATATTTAAGATTTCGCTCAGGATTTCCGCGAAATGTACGGGGGAATTAGTCGATAATAATGTATGTATCTCTGCAGTCGTCCTTGCGACTTGTAGATCATACGTTTCTTTTGATGACGTGAGCCTTGTAGGCGTCTGAAGAAGCACTGTTTTCATTCTGCTTAAAGTATCTATTCGAATCGAAGTAATTTTCAAATTGGGCCATGCCCTTGCCTCCCTGTCTGGAAAGGAGCTGGGGAACAAAGAACGTCCACAGCACTTGACCTTCGCAGTCGTAGTTACTAGATAAGGAGTCCCGGGCATAAGACTACAACATTTGCGGTCTACAATAAGAATGTAACTCCCATTATAGAGTCTTTGAAAGAATGGTTCTATTTCAGTTGCAGGTGTGCCTTGCTGGTGACATGAAAGGTTGTATGAATTCCCTTCACAGGCTCCATGCAAACTAATTCCGTTACACAGAAGCGTGCCGCTTAGTGACATAGCACAATTGTTGCCACTAAGAAACACTTTCTGTCCTTTATTACTGACACATGCATGTGAATAGGGCAGGTTCCAAGTTGTTTTAAGGTACCCCTTTCCCAATTTCTCGTACATGCCAGCCTGTATATATTTTTGGCAGTATTGAAACCTGAAGGTTGAGATTGGAATATTTATGATTCCGTGGATTATCCATTCACTGACAGGTCGTTCTGACATTGTCATTGGTAATCTTTCTAGTTTTTCAATGCTCAAGATTGTATAATCAGCACCCTTTTGCGCCATACCGATTTGTCTATCAGTAAGGTTAAAGATTTGGAACAGTGACGTTGTGTTGATTAAACGCCAAGGCACATAGCCTGAACGCAGATTTTGTAACGTCCAGCCAAGCTGTACAATAGAACGCAATTGTGACTGACCATGTTGTAATAACAGTAAGTCTTGCGATAATATGTCGATTGCTGAAGACACAATGCTGTCCAAAGAAAAAATTCTGGAGGACAGAGTCATTAACCCATTGTCTACTACAGAAAGTGATTTTTCCAAATTAATACGGTCAATTTCCCGTATTCTCTCTGCTGTCTCAATTTGAGTAACCTTCCAGGCCTCATTGTATGCTGCATATACAGAGGCTGCTATGAAACGCTTTTGACGCTGTTTGCGTGGTCCCAGTATGAAATCACGCAAGTCAGCACCATCAGTAAGTAAAGTTAGGTGTTGCTTAATTTCAGGCAGTGTGGAAGTTTGTAGCCACTGAAGGCATAATTTGCCCACACTGTAGGTTTTTATTATCCCTGGGTGATGTCTTTGGGGATATCTAGGGTCTGGCCTGGTCATTTTGAAACCCTGTGTTTTATTCAGGAATCTATCTTGACAGTTATTTGTATCTGTGGGCCAGATCAACCATTGTTTCCAATCAGGATGTGTTCTGTTTTGGTTTAATATATGGTTTACGTCTATCTCTTCATCTGTTACAGAGTTATTGCTAAACATTATTGGCTTTGGAATAGACGGTTTATTTAAATCTTTGATTTTGGCTAAGCCAAGACAGGTGGTTTGTTGAACAGTGTCATTTAAAAATATCATTTGTTCTGGGATCATCCAGGCTCTAAACAAAGCTTCTAAACCCTGTACTTGCCAATCTTTTGTACCCCAAACACTTTTCAAATCAACATTTTTGTCCCAATAATCAAATCCAAAAGTATTCATTTTTTCGAAGAATGAATCTGAATATATCAATTTTGTGTTGGTTATCATGGTTTTCATCCCTGTCTTGTTTGACATTTTAAAATAAAATGTTTCAGCATTACTTGTGTTAAAACCTGAAAAATATGAATATTTGTCATAAACGGTTCTTGAGCTCCCTTTTGGAGGTGTAGCACAATGTTCCCATTGATTATAATTTAAAACATTTCTAGGTTGTGCAGATTTATGTAAAAAGTGGTTACCATAGTGGTTATAGCAATACATACTATCATAATTTGTAGAACCTTGCAAATAATCATGTTTTGTAAATTTAGCAGACATTACTAAGTCAGACATCATGTTATTAATGTTTTGGAAGTCCCAATCATCAGCAAATGAGTTTGGTTTTGCAAAGTCACTCAAGGAGATCTTGATTTGGTGTGGATATTTCAGGATCTCGACCGGACCATAAATTTCATAGTCAGTGTTGTCCCAGGCTACCCCACCAGGTATCGGATTGGCTGTGAAGTTGGCTGAAGAAAGTTCTCTTTTCTCGACGTGTGAAGATGTGTGTGGTTTGAGGACCAAGTTGATGTTCTGACTTGCTGTGTCCATTTTAGCATATTTTCCCTCAATGAAGCGTCCCAAAGTAAATACCATGATGAGCCAAAGTATGAGGATAAATGCACCAAAACCCACCCAAAATTCAATCCATGGAGAAATCAGATATGTTTCTTTCAGTTGGTTCAAAAGTTCCTTAGCTTTGTCTTTAAAGGATTTTGATGATGGCTGTGTCTTTGATTCACTGAGGCTTTCAGAGGAATCATCGAAGTTGATGAAGTAGCCGGATGCAGTTCTGTCAATTGTTCCAATTGGTTCAGGATTTTTGTTTCTTGCATTGTCACTTGGTACTTCATTGTAGATTGGTGTGTCTCTGCTAAATGTTTTTATTTGGGTTGTCAGAGGTCTGAGTTCTATTGCATTGTTGCATAGTCCTTGTTGTTCTTCTGTAGGCGTTTCGAATGTGATGAGCCTCTTTGTTAGGACCTCTGTACTGGTAGCAAACCTTGGTGTTCTGCTACTTATTGGGAGTCCACTTGGCCTACTGTTTGTTATCGGCCACATGTTGTGGTTTTACCAGGTCGATGGATACAACTCGGTTCTCCTTTTTACCAGCAAGTGGCGGTAGTACAACTGATCTTGTCCCGTTGACAGACAAGACAGGAACTGCTTTTCTGTAAGAAGGCCCAAATTCCTTCTTTACCGCGATCTTCTCCCTGACTAGATCCCCGACTTTTGGAATCCAGACAGGTCTTGCTGGGACAGGTGGTGATTCTTCAGTGGTTGTTGGCTGTTGTTTCAACTGTATGTTGCTCAGGTCTTTTCTTGTTTTGTTTAAGTCCTGCAAAATAGCCAAACGGTCTTTGACATCAAAGCTTTTTTCTTTAACCACTGAAGTCTGACTGTCGAGGTCAGAGATAATCATTCTAGTTCCAAATAATAATTCGTACGGACTGAATCCCTTCAGAGAATTTCTTGGCAAGTTATTTAGACTACGTTGGACACTTATTAGATGTTTGACCCATCCAGCTCCCGAACCTAATATCCTTTCCATTATAGATTGCTTTCTGCCTTGGTTTTTTCTTTACACCATCCCGTACCCTCAGGAAGGAAGTGAGAAGATTCCCGCTGGACTGTGCTCATTCGGCCATGTTTCCCCCCAGGCTGGTGGGCTTGAGTGAAAACAATGGTCGAACGTAGCATGCTCTTAGCGTATATGCCATTTAGACTCGCAAATCTTTGTATTATAGTCCGGACGTCAGCCGAGTGCTGGTGATCTACATTATAAGTGGAAACTAGCCTGTATATGTTAATCGCAAGCCCTGCTTTTTATTGGTCATATTATCTGCCTTGATACGACGAGGTATTAAACTGTTTCTCTCCCCACTGCGATCTCTGTTGCAGTTTGGGCAGTTTTTTACAAACATGGTGTAATGCAGGCTCATGCCTGGCCACCAGTACCGTGATTGTAATTCTTCCAGAGAATCTTTCAGTTTAAGGTGTCTGAGACCCTCGCCCATGTGTGCGTCTGCGATTAACAAGTTTCTCCTGTCCATGTTTGGAATCACTCTATCCCCCACTCCAGGGATTCGAGCAAAAGGGACGGAGTTTGCATCGATTATGTATGTATAATTGAGTGGATAGTTGATCGGTAACGCTGAGCAGTCGCCTTTTGATGACGTTTTCACCGCCAGCATTGTTTCACCGTCAATGTATTTTAATGTACGCTTTTTTCGATCTACGGGAGCCGGTATAGTGGCTGCCGCTGCGGCTGTTTCAGCCAATGAATTCCCTACAACGTGAACGCCATCACGCTGATGACTCAGTGAGTGAGTCACGTGAGTCTTTGGTAGTTCTTTTTGTAAAAGAGCTATTTGTTCCCAGAGCAGTTTCTGCTTTATTGGTGCATCTGTGTCATCTTTGTAACCGTTCTGAATCCATGTCTGCAAATCCTTGTTATATGCTTTGACGCAGTAATATGAATCTGACACTATAAGTGTCGGGAATTCGCGATCCGCATTATCCAGCGCCATTTTTAATGCTATTATTTCAGTTTGTAGTTCTGAATTAGTTTCTACTGAGTGTGATTTTGTTAATAGAGGTCTTAGTTTACCTCCGCGCCACACTTCTTTTGTAATCTCACATGTGGGGTTGTATGCATGTTCTCCCCAAACGGAGGGTTGAGCATGTCCGTCTGTATAGATTACACAGGCGTAATGTCGTAGAGGCAGAATGTCGATTGGCAGAGGATATGTCTTTTCATATTTTAGATTTTTTAATTCTTCTAGTTCTGGATCAAAGTAGTAGTATACTTTGTCCGTTGTGATTGAATTCACCCATTGTATCCATTCCGGATTCAATGTTGTTGTTGGTAAATTACACGGTGTTGTTAGTGCCTCAAAGGCTGATTCTGCTGTTCTGACTGTGATATGTCTACCGTCAGCTATGTCTTTTTCTCTAGCTATTGCGGTTTGAACTGCACGAATGATTTTTTCTGTATTACTGAATTTCTGTTCAGCTTCTGTGTATAAGTGTGATTTGAATGCAATTGGTACCTTTTCTCCCTCATTAGAGGTTAGGTATGTGAATCCGCATCTCCCTGGGATGACTCGAATCACAAGATTGCGTGTGTTATCACGTGTTTCTAATTTTGTTTTAATTAGCATGTCTTTTTGTAAGGATCTCAAAATTTCTGTGTGTGTTTGAGTCCAATTGGATCTTTTAAAGTCTGGTTTAATTAGATCATAAAGGGGTTTGACCCTTTCTGCGTAATTTGCAATGTATGTTCTTCCGAAATTTAGGAAGCCTAGAATTGACTGTAGGTTTTTTAGTGTTTTAGGAGCTTGGATTACGGCACATTTCTCTAGGAAATTGTCAGCCAGGCTTTTGCCTTCACTTGATAACTCATATCCTAAGAATAGGACTGTCAGATGGGCAATTCTGGATTTTTTAAAGTTGAATTTGTAACCCTCTGCTGCGAACCCAAGTATTATGGTGTTCACTCTTTTCAAGTGAGTATCCAAGTCATCATCTGTTAAGTAAATGTCATCGACATAAGATAATGCTTCATCATCATATAGTTGTAGTAATTCTGTTACTCTCGCTGAGAATACCCCCGGGCTGTTCTTGTACCCCTGGGCTAACCGACAGAATTGCTTTTGAGTGCCATTTACTGAGAATGCAGTTAAATATCTGCTCTCAGGTGCTATGTTTTGACAAAAGAATCCATTGGAGATGTCCAAGGTTGTTTTGTATTTTTTGCGCACTATGTTATTCATTAGTGCAGCACTGTGTGAGTTTTGCACTGCAAAGGTTTTGCAACATGTGTTAAGGTGTCGGTAATCCAAAACTAGACGATATGAGTTGTCTGGTTTGGAGACCGGAAACAAAGGATTGTTCATTTGTGAGGTGCAAGTTTCAATCACCCCCTGGTATTCTAGCTGATCTACTATTTCATTTACCTGTTTTTTAGCTTCTTGCTTAATTGGGTACTGCCTTTGTGCAGTAGGTTGTGATTTTAACTGGATTTTGTGAGGAGGAGAATCCTCATCCCATCCTACATGATTTTTATATAAAGCAGGTGCTAAGGCCACTGCCCACTTTCTAGCAAGTGTGTATTTTTTATGAATCGGGATTTGATTCGAGAAGGCAGGCATAATTACTTCTTCGCCATGAGGGCACTCCCTGACAAACTCTGGTGGCCAGTCTTTTTCAGCTAGAAGGATATCATAGCCCTTGGAGAGATTATCCCAAAATAGTCCCCTTATTTTCCTAGTCTTATCTCCCTCTTTACGTAATGTTATCTTGTATATCTTGTGGGGTTTGCTAACTCTGGTGTCTGCAGTTTCCACTTGAAGATATTCATTCGTGTCCACTGTCTCCAGATGATTCATAAGGACTTTGCGAGCTATGCTCACTTCTGCTGCGCTGTCTAGCATTGTCTGAGCCCACTCTCCGTTTTTCAGTTGTGTCCTCAGTATTCTCGGCATTGTTAACTACCTTGATACTGGCTACCTTCTTTTTTGGAAATTGTAATTTCTTTTTTAGCTGAGCAGGTTCCTTGTCTTTGGACTTGGCGTGCTCTTCTCTTTGTTCTGATCGTCCTCTTCTTTCCGATTTCTGCGAGGAAGTCTGAAAAGATTGAGAGGGACGTGTATCAATGTCTTGATATCTATCAGGTTTTTTAATATTATCCCTATTTCTAAGGTTATATCTATTCCCAGAGGGGTCACTCTGCGGTGACCTCTGTCTTCGGTTTGGAGATTTTTCTCTTCGCCTAGGAGACCTTCCTCTGGACTGGAATTTCTTTTCTTTAGGATTGGATTGTTTGTTTCCATCCCAGTTCTTTTTTGGTGAATTATTATTAAAAAATATTTTTTCTGGACTTTCAGTCAGTTGCGGTTTTACTGGTATTCCACCTAAACTATCTCTATCTAGTTCCTCATAGGATTTTTCTATGATTCTGGCAATTTCAGCTGGTTGGTCTGCTATATCTGTCTCTTTTAACCTCTGGCGGATCGCCACGTTTGCTGCTTCACCTTTTATGTTGGCTAGTAATATAGCCGAGACCTGCTTGAAGTCTTTCAGTAATTTCATACCAAGAGTTAAAGCTGGTTCTGGACCGTATTCATCTTGAATTTGTTTTAGCACATCTGGTATCACCGAAATGGATGGAACACCGTGCGTTTTTGTGTAGATGGAAGCAAAGACTGTACCCCAAGTGTCACAGTCCTCTATGTGTGGTGCGATTCCCATTGGGAGACATGTAGTCAGAATCCTGTGTTTTTCTAGCGGGGTGGTGTCAGGAAACACCGCCTCTATTTGGGTGATTTTCTGTGCCAACCAGAATGGTATCTGTTCCCGTTTAGCCGGAACTTTACCTAGGCAGGATTGGATGTTCTGTGGTGTGATTTTATTTGTGTTCCCCTGGTGAGGGGTCAGCTGTGGTAGTTTAATCGCTGGCTGAATTGTTGAAGTCCGCATTACGTACTGAACTGATTGTCTATGAATTTTTAGTAATTGTTTTAGCTGTATTAACAGCTCTCCTGTAGAAATTCCTTCGATGTCTGGGTGTGGTGTGTATCCGGCTAAGACCGGCCACGTTGCTCCTGGTCTACCTAAAGGACCGAGCCTTGTAATGTGATTGTTATGTTTTAGGGCGCCATCAAATAAGAGCAAATGCTCTTGGAATTTGAGTGGTACTTCCACCTCCTCAAAAGGAGTGTACTCATTAGGAGGTTCCTCTATTTTGTAATAGTGGAAGTACTTTGTTACAGCATTAGCTGCTGGAAAATTTATCCATGAATAATATACCTCTGTCTGCCGATATTCGTGTGCCTCAATTACGAATATGACTGTGCCACCTCTAGGTGTCAGTCCATTTTCTATAAGTTTTAGAGTTATAGATCTCCTTTTGATGACCGGAATGAGTATTATATCCGCGTCTGCTGCTTGCATGGTAGCATCAGCATCTGCGAGTTCAGTTGCTAATCTAACTGCCTCTCTTTCTTCATCACTGTCTCCCATTTTACTGACAGGATGGTATTATGTTTGTTTGCAGATCAGGTTTCTTATGGAACAAAGATTAGATGCACAATATTTTGGAACAGTGTATCCTTCAACGTTGACTAAACCAAGAACCATACATAGGAGTTCCCTCCTGCGAGGTTTTGGAGGATATTACCTTTCACCCACTCCAGACGTCTTTGGAGTATTTGGGAAAAGGGGTCTGAGTGAGAAAGCACGACTGAGTTACTCTAAATGTCTTACGTTAGTTTTATCGCCCTTTCCAAACGCGTTGGGCGCCATGTAGTGTAGCTCCTATTTTCCCAATAGGCTCTGCGCATTGGAATAATACCTACAGCAGTAAAGGCCTAGGCCAGACGTTAACTAGGTCTACTACTGTCGATACTAGACTTAAGTTTTGGGTTTGCCAGCGTAGCTCAGAGTTCGCTAGAAACTTTCTCGAATGTTCAGGAAAGAATTAACTCCCCTGATTAGACAAGAAGGGATTTAGTTTCTGACAACCATAGAACATGACAACTTTGCTCTCCCCTAATCAAGAGTCAATCTCGAGAGTCGTGTGAGCACAAGGCAATTATTTTACTCAGTCAGTACGTGCATTCTTAGTCTCATCAGATTGTAGAGAAAAGGAAGAGACGGGCGTGTTCAATAAAAAGGTGTTATTTATTGATCAGTCTCTTTTCTCGTACAAGAGAAATGGATCGATATTATTGCAATACTTATATTTAAGTAAAGTGCATACATTAAAAGCAATAGTATAAAATAATACTGTAAAAACATTGATATGGTTTCTGAGCCATATGATGTTTAAAATGATTAAAATATATTTACATACACATATACATTTGACTAAACGTACTCAACTGGTGTTTCTAAATACGCCTACCCCGTGTACCTGACCTAAGTCTAATGCGTGGGCGGGAATAGAAAGTTACAGTTTAAGTTAAGTTTGTTTTTGCCAAGTGAATAACTAAAGAATTCTCTGTGAGGGGTTACTCAGTTCTGTACCTGGAATTTAGGATGAATGAGGAATGGTATCTCTTTCTCTGCTCTCGATATTCCAGGCTGCCTGCAAGGGCTGCCCAGAAGCGCCGGTGCTGGGTCTCTCGGCTTGAGATAGCAGCGCGTCTCTCAGCGCGTCAGGAAGGCGGGGCTGCTGCCAGCGGGGTCTGCTTCTGCTCTCGGCTTCGGCAAGTATGGCTGCTCCGTCTCGTCACCACGCGTGTGTTTGCATAGGGCAAGATCGGCAATATTTATACCTTAAAGGTGCCGAGATTGACGTAAGGATGGACATAGATACGTCAATAAAGATGTCATACGACTTGCTCGTTAGCACATTCTTTACTAAAGTTCTCTGTGAAATCAAAACAATGGCCGCACGGATTTTCCAGGTTGTCATAGGTTTGATTTGTTATGAGAACGTCGTATGCCTTATCAGGGGCTGGAGGAATGTCGCTTGTCTAATTAGATCTCAAGCGTTATGACCTAATCAGATAACACGTTCCTGTGCCGTAGTGTGACTGCGTCAGATAACGGTATCTGCATCATGGGGGCTTTTCTTGCCTCATGGGCTGACTGTTAGTTAACTTGATAGTTAGTTTAACCAGAATAGGGTCAGGAATAGGGGGATCGATTCAGAACCTATAGGAATACATGACAGCTTCACTGGTATGGTCAGTACAAATAAAGTCAATTTCCTAGATGTGGAAGTCCAAATATGGGAAGGGGGATTACAAACCAAGCTATTTCGCAAGGAGACCGCTGGTAATACGGTTCTTCATGCGACTAGCCATCACCCGAGCCACCTGATCCGCAGCATCCCCTACGGGGAGATGCTGAGGATCAGAAGGATATGCAGCACAGAAGAACTTTGTCAGGCAGTTCAATTGGAAAGCATGTTGAGATTCAAAGACAGGGGATACTCGGAGGCCTTGATTGAGAAAGCCATGACGAGATCGAACCGAGTAAACATCTTATCCAACCAGAAAGATGAACCGAATAAGACCTCGAAAGTCAAAGATAACACGGGCGGGCAACCTAGACTAATAACAGCATATAGTCGCCAATTCAAACAACTACAGAAGATTATACGCAAAAACTGGCCAATTGTCATGGGGGATCCTTTGATTGGCAGAACATTGACTGACTATCCGGCAATAACATACAGCCGTGCCAGGTCAATGGGGGGACATGCTAGTTAAGAGTAGTCCAGAGGTGGCCAATACAAATAACTGGCTAAACAAGAGCATGGGTTTTATAAAATGTGCCACCTGTAAAGCCTGTACCTTGGGGAGAAACAAAACTAGTTTCCTTTCCCCCTTTAGTGATGTTCCCATTCTGATCAATAAGAAACTCACCTGTAGATCAGATTTTGTTGTGTATGTGCTGGAGTGTGCTTGTGGACTAAGATACGTGGGAAGTACGAAGTTACAGGTCCACAAACGCATACTCCAGCACATGCGGGCCGTCACTAACAGAGATGAAGCCTACCCAGTGGCTAGGCACATCAATGCACATCACAAGGGCGATCTCAACTGTTTAAGTTATTTCGCAATTGATATGGTGTTGCCACTGCGAAGAGGGGGAGACAGAGAGGCAAGGTTAAGATTGTTGGAGACCAGCTACATTCTCAATCTTAATACAAAGACACCGAACGGTCTCAATGCGACTGAGGATTTATATACCTGCTTACAATTCTAACTGCATCAACAATCTTTGAATAAGCGCCCGCAGCATCAGAATGGAATGGTGTGCTTGAAAGTCAGTGGGGGGTAGTGTTAACAGAAAACTGCAGCTGTCATTTACTTAATTTTACAAGTTATATTTGTTCACAGGGGATATTATTTTCATCACTTTTTATTGATTCTTGCGTGGATAGGTGCGTGAGCACGTGGGCAGTATAGACGCAATTTTCCATAATCACAGTGAGCCCACATGGGCGGAATTTTTTGATTTTCTCATGATAACCCCTGTAAAATGATGAATTTCTATTAAAGACTGCATAATGTTTTGCTGCCTCTACTTAGAGGATTGCACATATAACGGATAGAATGTTAGCCGAAATGTTACATTTGATGTAGATGTGATGAATTAGGCTGCATTATATATTTACCGTGTATATATATATTTGTATATTAATTAACCAACTATTTAATTAATGAAATGTACATAATAGAAATTAATACTTGGTTTGCAAGGGAAGGGGTTATCTTGAGACACTGATGTGATTCGATACTGTGTATCTAACTGGATTAGGCAGAAGTCTGTTTTCCTTGTCTATAGGCCCAGAATCACGTGATCTCACCTCGCATTTTAAAATCACTAGTTAATTTTGGCCAAGTCATGTGATCAAGGGCTCCAGGGCCCGAAACGCGTCATGGCGATCGTGGGTTGCACAGAATAAAGGAATAAGCAAAACCTTCTGTTTGGGTCCGTTTCGTTTATCACATCCAGTGAAGGATGTGGGATCGAAGTTCTTTGTGATATATATGCTTTCAAATGCTTCAGGCCCGTGAACAAGGATGTAAGATCTGAAACGTGTTGGGCACTAATATTAAAAGGAATTGACACGCTGGTTTTTGGTGCGCTGCAAATCATTATTTCTGGTGTGAGTGAGCCCTGTTTTTGGACACTTGTGAGAAGGTAATATGCACGGCAGTCCAGCCGTGGGGGCGCACCGCTGCTGAGTACTGTGAAAAAGCGGTTCTGAGGCTCTATAAACCTGGAGCCTGACAGAGCACCGGAATGCTCTACTTAGCGCATCTCAACCTCGTGCCTTTCCAAACTTATCATGGTTATTTACATTGTTTTTGGTAAATCAGCGGCATTTGATGAACTACTACAAAGTGACTATCTATCCCACAATGCATGGCACCGTATTTTACTCACCTGAGGAGAATGAATTTCGAGTGGGGTTATTTATGGAGAGTCCCTGCATATGAACATGCTTTCAGATGCTTCAGGCCCGTGAACAAGGATGTAAGATCTGAAACGCGTTGGGCACTAATATTAAAAGGAATTGACACGCTGGTTTTTGGTGCGCTGCAAATCATTATTTCTGGTGCGAGTGAGCCCTGTTTTTGGACACTTGTGAGAAGGTAATATGCACGGCAGTTCAGCCGTGGGAGCGCACCGCTGCTGAGTACTGTGAAAAAGCGGTTCTGAGGCTCTATAAACCTGGAGCCTGACAGAGCACCGGAATGCTCTACTTAGCGCATCTCAACCTCGTGCCTTTCCAAACTTATCATGGTTATTGACATTGTTTTTGGTAAATCAGCGGCATTTGATGAACTACTACAAAGTGACTATCTATCCCAAAATGCATGGCACCGTATTTTACTCACCTGAGGAGAATAAATTTCGAGTGGGGTTATTTATGGAGAGTCCCTGGATATGAACATGCTTTCAAATGCTTCAGGCCCGTGAACAAGGATGTAAGATCTGAAACGCGTTGGGCACTAATATTAAAAGGAATTGACACGCTGGTTTTTGGTGCGCTGCAAATCATTATTTCTGGTGCGAGTGAGCCCTGTTTTTGGACACTTGCGAGAAGGTAATGTGCACGGCAGTCCAGCCGTGGGGGCGCACCGCTGCTGAGTACTGTGAAAAAGCGGTTCTGAGGCTCTATAAACCTGGAGCCTGACAGAGCACCGGAATGCTCTACTTAGCGCATCTCAACCTCGTGCCTTTCCAAACTTATCATGGTTATTGACATTGTTTTTGGTAAATCAGCGGCATTTGATGAACTACTACAAAGTGACTATCTATCCCACAATGCATGGCACCGTATTTTACTCACCTGAGGAGAATGAATTTCGAGTGGGGTTATTTATGGAGAGTCCCTGGATATGAACATGCTTTCAAATGCTTCAGGCCCGTGAACAAGGATGTAAGATCTGAAACGCGTTGGGCACTAATATTAAAAGGAATTGACACGCTGGTTTTTGGTGCGCTGCAAATCATTATTTCTGGTGCGAGTGAGCCCTGTTTTTGGACACTTGTGAGAAGGTAATATGCACGGCAGTCCAGCCGTGGGGGCGCACCGCTGCTGAGTACTGTGAAAAAGCGGTTCTGAGGCTCGATAAACCTGGAGCCTGACAGAGCACCGGAATGCTCTACTTAGCGCATCTCAACCTCGTGCCTTTCCAAACTTATCATGGTTATTGACATTGTTTTTGGTAAATCAGCGGCATTTGATGAACTACTACAAAGTGACTATCTATCCCACAATGCATGGCACCGTATTTTACTCACCTGAGGAGAATGAATTTCGAGTGGGGTTATTTATGGAGAGTCCCTGGATATGAACATGCTTTCAAATGCTTCAGGCCCGTGAACAAGGATGTAAGATCTGAAACGCGTTGGGCACTAATATTAAAAGGAATTGACACGCTGGTTTTTGGTGCGCTGCAAATCATTATTTCTGGTGCGAGTGAGCCCTGTTTTTGGACACTTGTGAGAAGGTAATATGCACGGCAGTCCAGCCGTGGGGGCGCACCGCTGCTGAGTACTGTGAAAAAGCGGTTCTGAGGCTCTATAAACCTGGAGTCTGACAGAGCACCGGAATGCTCTACTTAGCGCATCTCAACCTCGTGCCTTTCCAAACTTATCATGGTTATTGACATTGTTTTTGGTAAATCAGCGGCATTTGATGAACTACTACAAAGTGACTATCTATCCCACAATGCATGGCACCGTATTTTACTCACCTGAGGAGAATGAATTTCGAGTGGGGTTATTTATGGAGAGTCCCTGGATATGAACATGCTTTCAAATGCTTCAGGCCCGTGAACAAGGATGTAAGATCTGAAACGCGTTGGGCACTAATATTAAAAGGAATTGACACGCTGGTTTTTGGTGCGCTGCAAATCATTATTTCTGGTGCGAGTGAGCCCTGTTTTTGGACACTTGTGAGAAGGTAATATATATATATATATATATATATATATATATATATATATATATATATATATATATATATATATATATCAAAACAAAACCCTTTCAGGCATAGAGAGACGCATAAATGATGCAAAAAAGAAATAGAGAACTCTGGGTAGTTCTCAAGTTTAAGTAGAAAGCAGCTCCTGTTAGAGCACTCTCAACACCAGCGACACTCTAGATCTGCTCTCCTCAAATGTCTGTTTTTCTATCAAAGTCTTTAAGCATAGGATAAGCAAAGTGCCATCCACGCCGAGATAGAAAAGGACAAAGTCTTTTGCCACGCGGCCCCCCTCCCCATTAAGAAATAAATATTTGCATTTAACTAGAAATTCCCATTCAGCTCAGTGTTGCATTGTGTTTGAAATTGTGTTGTCCATTGCAACAACTGTAACTACTGTACTTAAAACTCTATTGCCTATTTGCAAAGTATTTAAACTAAAGTAATTGATTCTGAGAAAGTATATTTTGTAATGTAATGTATAATGTAATTATAATGTAATTTAAAAAAATAAAATATCTAAAAATAAATAGTTTGAAAAAATGTTGTAAATCAGTATAAAAAAAATAAGTATAAGAATTAATACATTTAAATATTGCCATTTTCAAAACCTTTGAAATTCACTGAAAAAACATAGGTTTCAGACATGTTATAGTTAGGAATTAGCATTTAAAAAAACGTAGAAATTCACTGAAAAATACATAGGTTTTAAGGGTGTTATAGTTAGTTGGACATTTCACTCGTACAAAACCATTGAAATTCCCGCGTTATAGTTAGTTGTACTAACTATAGCTCGCGCGCCCGCAATCCACTGCTGATGATGTCACATATTACATCATTCATGACATGGTCAGTGACATCACTGATGACATCTCAAATGACATCACTGATTACATCATCCACGTGACAATCTGATACATCTTATCATACACTAGTATAACCTTTCAACACTCATTATAAAATATGGAGTACAATATTTGAAACCATTGACACACCAATACAAGTTTCTAAAAACACACTCAGTGATTCTTACATCTACACACACATCTAAACACTTACCTATAGATTCACTCATACATGCTAACAAAGATCAATGGAACACTATTAAATATACTTTTACACCTACATCAACATTACACACCAGCACACATCCTATTCACTTATGCAGACATCCTACTCACTTATGCAAACAATTGATCATACTTATATTTACTAAGCTACACACTTACACAAACACCACTTTATTTATTCATATAGATAGTAACTCATACTTAGTGTGTTATAAAATCTCTAATACAAGTATACAGTTATCCATACGTCACTCATACAATCACTGAGTCTTATGTATACTTATTTATATACAACAACTGTCACATACACTGCCTTTTATATTTCTAGTTTGTTGGACATGTATCATTGAGAAATATATTTACTCATCACCACACCCATAAAGAGATTCACTCACCCAAACAACTGTTTCCACATACAGTCTTAAGCTCATATACTTACTAAATCAACTATTTACACATCTTTGGACCGTCAGACACCTCCCACCCAACCACACACACATTCATTCACTTTCCCATACAAATATTCACTTAACTAATTAATAACTATTATAGACTTTCACATAGCTAGCAATCAACGTATGTAGTAGTTTACACAACAAGAGATAGAGTGATACAGGTACTCACACAGTTCAATCACTATCCCATATATTTAGTGAGACACTTTAAATTTGGCACTTAGACAGTCAATCACATTGCTACTAAATCCTGCATTCAGACACTTATACATCCACTCAGTCTTCAAGGCAGTCTTCTTAGTATGACTCCAGCTGTTTCCTGTCCAGCAATGTTGAGGAATTCTGACTCAATGAACAACATCAGACCTGACACTGCCATAGAGATGCCAACTGTTACTCGGTCCACATGAAGATACTGAGTATGCCTATCCCACTGATGTGTCATTGTCTGGTTTGCAAACAGATGGAGATAACCAGTCACGTTTTTCTTTTGACACTGACTCCACAACATCGAGTTCCCCCTCGAAAATTTCTATTTTTGTCACTCGTTTATGACACATTTTTTAGTTCCACCTTGAACTTACATCTGGTTGGTCTTCCTCGCCATTTTTTTGTACATGTTGTTTGGATTTGTGACATTATTTTTCCGTTTAATCAATGGTCACTACCTTACTGATCGCTCTGCTGTAAAGGTGATTGATGGAATTTTGGCACCACACTCTTCTTCACACATCATGAAACGAGACCAGATTTTTGTCAACATCTCTGCCTGGCCAGTGTTGGATGGAAATGTTTGGGCTGCTGTTAAGTTCCAAATTCATGGCCCCAACGACGTGGTTAATGTCCCAAATGTACTTTGTGTTTCTATGGGGGATGTAGTGAAACAAAGCAGACGCTCTGCTGATTGGGACGTTCAAGCCGTACAGTCATTATTTTCTAATCTAAAGTATTATACTGCATTTGATGCTGAAGATTTGTATTTGAATTCTGCTAATTATGCTGAATTATTTTGCTACCAGCATTATGGCCATCATTTCCTGCATAAAGCTAATACATTTAGAAATGTGGTTAATTATACACAATGGGAACATTGATCAGCTCCCATTGAAGGCAGTTCAAAAAACCTTTTGAAAAAATGTACATGCTTCACGGATTATAATAAATCCAATCCTGAGTCATTTTATTTTAAAATGAATTCTACATCCAATTCTTAAGTAAGGCTCACCCACACAAAATTACTATATGCCAAATCTTTTATTGATCGGTTGGCTATAGGTGGCTATGAGCTATGGAAAGAAACTGTCGATCTTAAATCTGTTTGGGGTTTTAGACCCTGGCAGGGACAGGGCACGGAAGCTTTACGTCGAGCGTGCCTTATCCCCAACCAAATCCTGTTTTTAAACAGTTCGATTTATCAAAAAACCTGTTTTGGGTCGGCCACTTCAAAACAAATGAACGCCCCTAAAATTCCTGGTCTGTAAGCTTATGACACCTGTAACAATCATACCTTGATGAGTTGCAGTCATTGATTGCGAATGCTTCTTATAAAGTTTCCACCTTAGACCACATGGGTTGGTTGATGTAGCAAACAAATTCTGATTCCTGCCAACAACGTTTCCTGAGAGAACATCCAGGCTACAAACAGGATAGACCTGATACACGTTTTCCAAGCACCCATTCAGTTACAGCCTATTCAATAGGAAAATTATGTCAAAATTGGCTGAAGCACTCTACCCTAAAGTCAATTAAACACCACTTGTCTTTATTAACTGAAGATGTTGATTTAACAGATTTTGTTAAAGGGCCCGCAGGTGCTAGATCGAAAAGATTTCTGTATGCTATTTACAATGAAGTTTGGAAGCTGTCCCAAATTGAAGCAGCTTCGTGTCTAAGGGCAAAAGACCAAGCCAATATTGAAAAGGTGCTTGCAGTAGTTGTTAATAGCATTAACACGCTTTCCTCCCGCATTTACACATTAGACAATATTGTTTCATCTGTTTTGGATATTGTTCATGATGAAGTATCTGTTTTGTACCATGCTCAAAATCAATTGCGTTCCATCATGCAGTTTGCTTGGACTTTATAAACACTTAAGATGGGTAAGGTTCCATGGGAGTATATGAACACATCATCTTTATTTTTGCCTTTTAACCTGACAGATAAACAACAGTGTATGTCCATGAAGGATGCAACATACAGTCTATTACACATTGAAAACTTAGAACCTTTACCTATTTTAGTAGCTGAAACCGATTCTTCTGTCTGGCTCATCCATGGGGTGATAACTTTACCATTTTCCCTGTTTAAATTTAGTTTTTGTATGAAACATTATGCCCAGGACAGTATGAACCCCTAGGTAGTGCTTATCCCCACGAAGTATGGTCTTTGCCTTTCACATACAGATGCCTACGGGATGGCAAAGAGGCAACTTGACTGGGGAATCGTGTGATTCCTCACAAGATCACTCTTGTGTGTAAGAATATACAGTTACACAGTGCTTGTAATTTAAAAGCACCAAATTTAGCTTGTATTTTAAAGGGTAATCCAGTGGCAGCTATCACACCTACATTCACACTGCTTGCAAACGGTAGCTATTTGCTTTTAAATAATAATAAAGCTTGCTGCCGCATGCTGGCAAGCATCCCTTACATTGTAACTGTCTCACAACGTGTAGTTTGCTGTAAAAATGTGCTTTTTCCGCCCCCACATGATATATCTCAATTTGGCCTTCCATTCCGACCTTGAAAGCAGAGTTCAATAAATTGAGCAGAATAAGAGCACCATTGTCCCAAAAAGAAGTTGCGCTCACATCGTCCCGCAAACAATTGTCCTTCACATGGCTAACACCCGCACAGAGGTGCAGGCGCTTTTAAATATTCATCTCCCACTTCATTTCGGTGCCTTGATTTATACCATTTTCAATGCCTCTACTACTACAGGCTTGGCCCATTTTTTTAAACTTGTGGGCTCCGGCCTTGTGCTTCATTCCAAACTATATTTGGTGTGATACCGGCATTTTTTCATTCTATTTTTTCCAGAATCTTCGGCGGCTTCCCACTAATACTTGCCTTGCCTCAGGGATGCTGATGTTGATCTGCCTGCTTCGGAATGGCTGCTCTATCTGTGGCGAAAACAGCCAAGACCGGCTGATACAACTCCGTAGTTTTCTCCTTGAATACTACGGTACTCTGCCCTTGGCCACTGTAAGCGTGGCTTATGGATTGTCTTTCCGGTTCGCATATTTCACTTGCTTGCAACCTGTCTTTCACTGCCTGGAATGTTCCTTTGAATGGGCACTGGATTTATGCCTCTCCAACACGGTGTACCCTGGCCCGGATTACGGAATGCTAATGAGTCCTCTTGTGGCGCATGAGCTGGAATGTTCGGGTGTTGGGATGATGGCCTGCGCTGCTGCACTTGGAGTGTTGGCAGAGTGGGATGTCTGTGCTGCTGCACATGATTTCCTGCAACTAAGTTTTCTTGAAGAACACACAAGTAGTCCTCTAACGGTGCTAGAGGCTCCCTTCATTGAAGAACATGTATGTTCATTCTCTTTGCTTGATTGGATGGCATCTCTCTTTTCTGAGAGTAACAATGACTTCCTCTTGGATGCTGTTGCAACTTATTGCTAATGGATTAACTTAGCAGCCTTAAAACTTTTACTGAGTTTGGTTTTCGCTGGCTTACGCCTCCATTTTTTTCTTTTTTCCTTTTTTCATTTCCCTTCTAATTTACCCATTTGACATGGATGAACTTATTTTCTGCTCACTCGAACTTGAACTCTGCGTTCTATTGAGTCATTTGTCCGTTGGCCTGATCAAGGGGAAGGTGTAGTGAGGATAAGGGATTAACTGCAGACGTTGCTATGTTAGCATAAGTGAAGTATATGCTTAAACGCCATTTTGCCGCTTTTGGACACGACGCTACATGGCTCTTGTAAATAACCTGCTTGCGCTCTTTCACAGGAGAACTGTCTGTTTTTCACATATCTAGGCGTGCTCTGTGCCCTCAGTCTGCACAGAGTGTTCAAGGTCGAATAACCATGTATGTTGTTAATTCATGTTGATCAGTCCCACGCACATAGCCATAACAGAAAAAGCAGCTGCTCAAACTCAAACTTGGGTGCTTTTAATATTGCATTGCATGCATGAGGAGGTACTTGGAGACAACCTTTCCAACTTTGAGGAGCTGTGCTAGTCCTGGGTTGTGATTCATCCCATCTGATCTTGGAGGTATGGGGTCCCCTGTCAAAGCCTAGAGGTCTTCTTCTATTATTAATTAAAACTAGCTCTAAGCACAGGGAGGGTGGTAACAGCGCTATAATCCTGTTTCCAGTCATTATAATATGATTTCCCCTTTTGTGCTTTACGGAATTGTAACAAAGCTGATTGTATTATTCTTATGCATCTTTTTTTTAGTATTGGCGAGAGTACTGCATCTTAGAGCACGTTAGTTAAAATAAACATTTTAAACTATACAGTGTCTCTGATCACTCACATTGTGGACTGAAATGAGTGTTAGAGCGAAAGAGTGTTCTTGATTCCCACTACTCCTGAGAGTTTACTAAGTCGCATGTTCGGGGTTGTCTAATCATTGGTACCTTCGCTGCAGTACGGAGAACAAATGAGACACTAATGATAGTCGGATCGGGGTTCTAGGCACTGAGGTAAGTTTTTGCCCAGTAACTAAGATATTAGTTGCAGGCTTCCCACCAGTCGCTCCCCGCACATCAACTACCATCTCAGGATGACGCTCGTATGAACCAATTAAGGATCCGACCTGAAATACTAACGTACAAGTTCTTAGAAATTCCCACTCTTTTTAACCAGCACCCATGATCAAATTAGCTCCAACATTCGATCACTCATGGGACCTCCTTGCCAGCCGCATGATAGATACCCAACTACTACCCGGTAATACCACCTTGTCTATCACTCCAACATGGCTCTAAATGGTGAGGCACCAGACAGGTACCTGACCACCTGACCCGCACTGATGATGCAGTGCCATGGATCGATTGTAATAATTGTCAAAATAACCTATTTGACTAGTTTCCCTCCCAAACTACCGCAGAATTCTTAAGAACTAACAATCACCAAGATCATATGGGCCGGTATCTTTCATAGGTAGTTCCCTATAGGGGTTTTGTCCTGATAACTCCATCTCCCTTTGACCAATTCAATATGGCGCCCACACACAGGCTCACGGGCAGACACCTGACCCCGTCACCCAGAACTAACACACAGTGACACACTCTTAAATGCCTCATACCACTACTTGGGGCACTGATGCAGTATTCCACAACGTCAGACCGGTTGGCATTACGCCCGTAATTCTTAAGGTAAGCTCCCCAGGAAATCCTGCATTTCCTTTGAGTATTCTCCACCTCTCCCACCTTCTTGAACCTAATCTTTACCGATATTCCCCTATATCGACCACGGACCTATCTTATTTTCCAAGACGACACAAGTCTTTCAGAAACTTGCCACGGTAAGAATTCTATACCATAGAGTTTCTCGAGGCGCGCAGGCACTGCCGCCTTAACTCTGAATTCTGACCACTCGCCGCGGCGACCCCACACAGCACTGTAGCAGCGCTCCTAATAGACACTTAACTCCTAATCACCCACCCCCATACCTGCATGCTAGGTCTAAATGCACATCCCACGATAGGGGAAAGAGCAGCATCTTCCTCAACACAGACTTATTAGTCCTACAGAATATCCAGGCATATGGCACTGAGCTGTTATTTAATTATGTTATCCCATGGCTAATCAAGTCACATGTCATTTATTTCTCCGATCTGTACTGGAACTTTGAACATGAATCTCCTACCTGCCATGTAAATATACTTATTATCTTATATTCTGTATATCAACATACCATCTGCTACTATACATATATGACCTGCTTCACCACCGCTCCCATACTGCCTTCCCTGATGAATAAACGTGATATGATGTTTTGCTTCCATAATATTGTTCCACGACGCCGTGATGTTATCTATTTCACCTTCTACCGTCAATACTTGCTGTGCCCCTTTCTCCCCCGTCCTTCTTTCCTTATTCTACAACCTACCGTGTTTCAAACACCCATCACATCATGTACGAAATTTTTAATATTATCACTTCTTGCACACAGCACGTAGCAACTTTACTAAAACTTCTAATGTCTTCACCGTCCCCTCTCCTTCACCTGTGTCGTTGTGCCTGCTTAATATATTGATCTCTTTTCTTTTCCTTGTACTTTTGTTGTGATGTATTACTATTTTCTTCCTTTCCCTTTTCTTCTGCTTCAATTTCCCCTGTCACTTTATATTGTATATTTTACTAACTGTTCATATATATACATTATGAATTGTCATCATACAATGGTCCTCGTGTGTGTCTGTTGACATGGCACACCCCTTTAATGTCATTGTCTACATGTGTTTCTTGCTTTTCACTGTTTATAATTTATATTTTAATTTGCATCCCGGTATTCATGATGATTTTGTCTCTTAACTATATAATTTTAGACCCGCCTTTCTTACTGTTGTGTGTTCCTGTTATGTGGTATTGTGCTCTGGACTTTTATGTCAATGATCATGTTTTAACGTACAGCCCTGAGGAAGCCCCAGGCCGGATGGCCATGTAACAGGGCAAAAAGCGTATTGGCTGTCTTTCATTGTCTGCATACCTACTCAGAATTTCTTAAATGAGTGACAACACCTTTATATAAAGAATGATCACTATGAATCCGGCTTATTGGAATTTTGTCTGAATAATAAGACTACCTCGACTTGCCCTGACAACCACCTTGGAACAATAATATCTGGACATTAAGGGTACCCGAGAGCACGAATACAGGGTACATGGAAGAATATGTTGAGCGCATGCTCCTTGCGGTGTTCGGAACTGAAGTTTTTTCTCCTCAGTTGGCGATTGAAAGAGCTCATTGATCTTTAGGGCTATGCCCCACCCCCTGGTGCACCCCCTCGACCCATCATTGTCAGACTTCTCAATTATCTAGACAGAGACTTTGTTCTTTGACTTGCCAGAGAAAAGAAGAACATTTTATATGAGGGAATCGCACCCGCTTTCTACCCTGACTTCACTGCAGCAGTGCAAAATGCCAGGAGAAAGTTTGTACCGCTAAAAAGAACACTGCACCAAGTACAGATCGATTATGCAATGATGTACCCAGCGCATCCTTGGGTCACCCACCAAGGAAAGCAACACTTCTTCACTAATCGACAACAAGCAGGAGATTTCCTGAAGCGTAACCGCCGGGCTGCGCCCATACCGGCTCAACCCATTCTCCTTCCCGGTCGTCATCACCAATGTCAACACAGAACTAGTTAAGACAAAAAGTGTGAACCTAGCCACTCTTGCTTGGACTCACCGGCAGAACCCTATATAAGCAACTGAACACTTATTTGGGATAAGGACAAGCAACAGCAGCATTCATGGCACCGCAAACTGAACATTCCCTGCTGCGCAAAACCAGATCTACAGGCCACGTTCCGTATTGAAATGATGATCTTTTTGGTATTGTGAGTATTTTATGGTTCAGGCACCCCCCTACTCTCTTCCCCACTGGTCTTATGAGGAAGAGGAGAGCTGTGGGCCCCTTGGCGATATCTCACAAAGAGAACCCTTACTTTTCTTCTTTATTATTTCAGGTTTTTTCTTGTTCTGAACCTTTTTAGAGTTCATGGGGAGAGAGTAATTTGACTCGGACAAGTTTGGGTTGGATCGGCAGCAACATATCAATCAACCCAGATCATATGGTAAACTACAGAGACTGATGCTTGCAAATTGTCATGCTGTTAATATTGCAAACAAATGTTTTTTTGTATGTAAATGACAAGATTACAACAACCTTCTAAAATTCATCTTCTGTCCTGGAATGTTTGTGGTTTGAATAACCCATGTAAATGCAGGCATATCCTTGCATACTTAGATAGGCATCAGGTTCATATTGCGTTTTTGCAAGAGACACATTTCATTCCCTTAACCGCCCCTTCCTTTTGAGCTAGATGGGCAATGTATCTCTGCTTTGCATCCTATTCTACT
Organism: Lissotriton helveticus; assembly: GCF_964261635.1. Lineage (NCBI taxonomy): Eukaryota > Metazoa > Chordata > Amphibia > Caudata > Salamandridae > Lissotriton > Lissotriton helveticus. The sequence continues at coordinate 2,099,223,516 of NC_136063.1, read as the reverse complement.
TACGCTGGAGGAACTGCAATACTAATTTAAAAAATTCAAAAATACCCCGTATGCGGTTGGAGGCTCCCTACAAGATGCGCAAGGCCGATATAGCAGTGTATGGGGTAGATTACACACATGCACGGTCACCATTGTTAGCTGCTATGGCCCCATTACTGATGACCCCCGATTCTTTGCCACAATATAGGAAAAGGTGTTCAATACAGGATCCACTTAGGTTCTATGGGTGGAAACTTTAATACTGCTTTGATACCCACACAAGTTTGATCGCATCTACAATCCCACCTCTATGCTACAGCCCAAATCCAGATGTTGGGCATTATCACGGATAATCATCTTTTAGATGCTTGGGGACACCTTCATCCCACCACCAGGGAGTGTACATATTACTCAGCAGTGCACTCAATATGGTCTAGACTAGATTATTGGATAATCTCCAGAGGACTAGGACATTGGGTAGACCGAGTCGACCACCTTGCTTGAACGTATTTGGGTAACTCCCTGATAAAATTAGTGTTAGACACCCTGGAAATGAAACTCCATATAGTAATTGGCAACTTAATCCGACGACATTACCGGATACCGCATTTAGAGTCGAAATAGGGCAAGCAATCCAAGTTTTTTTTCAACGTAATGTAGGATCAGTAGCACACATAACCACTGTGTGGGAGGCCTTTAAAGTCACAATAAGAGGACTGTGTATATCCAAGGGAGGTGGCATCTTAAGGAATATCCAGAACTCCCTCAGAAAACTGGAGTCCAAAATAAAACAGTTAGAACAAGGGATAACGTCTTCCACTGATGGAGTTAAACAAACGACCCTCATAGACAAAATACCTGAATATAAAGATTTAGGGGAAAGAGAATGCATGTTTAGGAGTGAATATTATAGAGCCCGCACCTAAGGGGAAGGAGTAAGACCGGGTAAGGCCATTGCAGACTCCATCCGGAAACCCAGATTCTTATATTACGTAACATAAATACGAGAACCCAACTGCACCACACATAGACCACACTCTAAAACCTTTACAATGCTTCACAGCATAATACTCTGCCCTATATACCAAATAAAGAAAGCAACACCTGAACTCTCCCCATATCTAGAAAATATAGCACTAGTTTGGTTGGGTAATGCACAGAGGGAATTTCTAGCAGCGGCACTGCAAGAAGGCGAGATTTGAACTGCAATTATGCAGATGAAAAATCGGGGCGTGGCCCTGGATCGGACTGCCTCCTGATTTTACAAGACTTGTATAAAATGCCTTCTCCCCATAATCATGAAAGTGTTTGAGGAGGCCAACGAGGTCTGAACCCTGCCCTTATCCATGCGGGAAGCAAAAATAACCTGTTCGAGGCATGTGGGCTGCTGAATTCATATCTGTGCATAGATCGCCGCCTAGTGTTGGGTCCGGATGATTGCACTTTGTTGTCCTGGAAGAGTCTTCGAAGTATCACGAGGTAGGTGACTCCTCCCCTGGACTACAGTGCGCATGGGCATCCTTTCCATGCTCAGATTGTTTTTTTCCGCCATTGGGTTCGGATGCAAACTCCTATACTCCACCTCGGAATCGAAACAAACATTTTCTAAAGGCCAAAAGGCCTTCGACATCGTCGGTATTGTTCCGTTCGGTACCTCTCTACTCTATACAACTTTCCATCTCGAATCGGTTGTCGACGCGGGCCGCTGGGCCTTTTCGACGCCACGTGAGCCGACCGTCGATGGAAAGAAGCCCTTTCAAAAGGTGCCCCCAATGCAATTCGAAGTTCCCACATACTGATAGACACTCAGTATGCAACAAGTGCCTTTCCCCAGACCATAGGGAAGAAACCTGCCCGGCCTGCGCCCAGTTCCGATCGAAAACGACTATACGGATCCGAAGGGCCGCCAGGCAAGAAATGCAGCGACGGGCACCGGAACCGGACAACATCTTCGATGATGACCAAGAGCTAGTCGGCGCTCAAGACTCGGACCTAGAGATCGTCACAGTCGAGGACTACTCCGACTCCAACGACTAACTACCGTCGGGCCAAATCGTGAGTACATTGCCCCCGACACCAATTGACCCCTCGCCAAAGGCTCCGGTCGAGGCATCGCCAACAGGCCTTAGCCAAGATCAAAAAAGACTTTCGACAGCCCCGCCTTCCAGCCCGGCTCCGAAAACTAAACAGAAACCGAAACCTTCAGAAACCCCAGGGCCCAGGACCATCGCCCCAAAGAAGGTTCCAGAGCCAAAGAAAGTTACTGACCCAGAGATCGTCGATCCGAAGGGCGTCTCTCCAAAAAAGGCCGCACAGACAAGGACTGTCGAGCCAAAGAAGACTGTCGACCCCGCAAAGGCCGATCAGCCAAAATCCGTTGACCCCAAAAAATCGGTCGACCCAAACAAGGGCACGCAACTGAAGGGTGACGAACCGAAGAAGGTCGCCGACCCGACCAAGCCTGCGGTTCCAAAAACCGTCGACCCGGCATCCGGTGCCGTACCGAAGCCATCGAAGCCGGAAAACCTGTCGACCCAAAAGCAACAGCTCCAAAGACACCGGTCGCTCCCAAGGGGACCGTCGATCCGGGAAAAGGCTCGCACCCAAAAAAGCCTACGGAGCACAAACAACGTGTCGACCCGAAAGTTCCTGTCGATCCGAAACGAGTCAAGCCCAAATCAGGGCCCGAGCCCAACAAATCAAGCAAAACACCAAAGGTCGTCGACAAACCTGCCTCTGTCGACCCTAAACGGTCCAAGCCTAAACCCAGGACTGTAGAGGAAGAACTATTCCACTCAGATCCATCCGAGGACAAGGCAAAGATTTACATTAACCCAGACACTGGTAAAGTTACCATCCTGCATAGGAAAAAGAGACCTTTGGACTTTGCTCCTGATTCACCTATCCCACTCCAGAAAAAGGACTTTGGCAATTCTCCCACTAGGCCCTCACTCCCTTTTCAACCTATCATGCCCTCCACACCACTTGCACCTACCTCACCTTCTAACCATGATGACGATGAGGGGGACACAGGGTATGAACCACAGCCCCTATATGACTTTCCTCAAGATCCTGATCCACAGGAACCCTGGGAGGAGCCAACAGACCCCTATGATACACATCCTATCCCAGATGTGCCCACTTATCCTACTAAACCCTCACCCACTGATGACACAGTAGTCTTTTACCAACTCCTAGACAGGGCAGCACAGTTCCACAACGTGGACATGCACAGTGACCCTGTAGAAGAGGACTTCCTCTTTGACACTTTCACAACTGCAGAGAAGAGTGTCAAAACACTTCCAATGCTAAAGGGCGTCCTAAAACATGCACATGACATCTTCAAGGACACGGCCATGGCACGGGTAATCAATCCCAGAATAGAAAAAAAGTATAGACCGGCTCCTACTGACCCCACCTATATCAAGGGTCAACTGCCACTAGACTCCCTAGTGGTTGCTAACGCACGAAAAAGGGTCAACTCCCAAACTACAGGGGAAGCACCTCCCCCCGATAAGTAGTCCAAAATCCTAGAGGCTTCCGGCAAAAGAGTAGCCGCACAATTATTATTATTATTATTATTATATGAAACTTGTAGCGCGCTCAGCTTACCCGGGGGCATCCCGGCGCGAGACAGAACCAAGGGGACAGAGTCAAGTCCAAACACTACTGTGGCAACAAAGCATCCAATTCTTGGAGAATAGCTAACACATAGGCACTACTGGCTCGTTACGATAGAGCACATTACGATCAGCTAGAAACCCTTATGCAACATTTGCCCGAGCCATTTAAAGCACAAGCAAATGATCTCATCCAGGAGGGGAAGTTTATCTCCAACACCTCCATTAAATGTGCACTGGACGCTGCAGACACCGCAGCTCGGTCCATCAATACTAGTGTCCTTCTCCGCAGACATGCATGGCTGAGGTTCTCCAGCTTTAAGAATGAGGTCCAGTCCACCATTCTAAACCAACCAGTTAACCCTGACTTTTTATTTGGTCCCGCGGTGGACACCATCTTGGACAAAATGAAAAAGGACACAGAAACAGCTAAATCCATGGGTGCACTGCAATTTCTGCAACATAGGCGCTCCTCATATAGAGCAAACACACGAGGAAATGCTTCACAAACCTCTACCTCCTACAAAGGTAACACACAAGGTTCCTTCACAAAGAACACAAACAGAGGTAACAATCCTAAGGGAAGGGGGCGTGGAGGCAATAACACCAGAGCCTCCGCCTCCACAAAACAGTGACTTCCTTCCGCTGCCTCCGGAACACTTAACACCAGTCGGAGGTTGACTACAACAGTTCCTACCTGTCTGGCACGTTATCACCACAGACAGGTGGGTAAGAGAAATTATCCAGTCTGGCTATTGCCTAGAACTGACTTCTACACCACCAAACATACCACCCAGACATCGTCCTATGTCCATGGAACACATCACCCTACTTCAACAAGAGATGAAAAGCATGTTGGAAAAGGGGGCCATAGAGCCAGTCCCTTTCCATCAGCAGGGGACAGGAGTATACTCCCTATACTTCCTGATTCCCTAGAAGGACGGTTCCCTCAGACCAATACTGGACCTCAGGCCCCTAAATCAATACATACTTTCGGAGCACTTCCATATGATCACTCTACAACAAGTGCGACCGTTGCTACAACAGGGAGACTTCCTAGCAACACTAGACCTCAAGGATGCGTACTTCCACATACCCATCCATCCAGCCCACAGAAAATACCTCAGATTCACAATACAGGGGCAACACTACCAATTCAAGGTTTTGCCCTTCGGGGTTACCACGGCTCCAAGAGTCTTTACAAAATGCTTAGCCACAGTAGCACCGCATCTCAGAAGGCAACACGTCCATGTGTACCCTTACCTGGACGATTGGCTAATTCAAGCAAAATCGTACCAAGAGTGTGCAGCACACACGTCACAGACAATCCAGTTGCTGCACAGCTTCGGCTTTTCAGTCAACTACGCGAAATCGCATCTGCAACCTTACCATATACAACAATACCTGGGGACCACTATAAATACCTCAGTGGCAAAGGCATATCCAAACACAGCAAGGATAGCCAGCATGCAGACACTCATTCGCAAATTCCAGCCACAACACTCCCTGACAGCTCAAGTCTTCATGCAGCTCATAGGCATGATGGCATCCTGCATATTCATTGTCCCCCATGCCAGACTTCAGATTCGCCCATTACAGGAATGCCTTGCACGGCAATGGAACCAGGCTCGTGGACAATTAAAAGACCTAGTGTTAATGGACAGTCGCTCTCACAACTCTCTGCAGTGGTGGAACCCACAAAACCTTTCCAAGGGGCGACTGTTCCAAGAGCCAGTTCCACAACTAGTGCTAACAGCGGACGCATCACTTACAGGCTGGGGAGCCCATCTCCTCCAATACACAGTACAAGGGCCCTGGACCAACAAACAGAAAAAATGGCATATCAACCGACTAGAGTTGCTAGCGATATTCCTAGCCCTAAAAGCCTTTCAAAAATACGTGTACAACAAGACGGTGTTGATCCGGACAGACAACATGACCGCAATGTACTATATCCAAAAACAGGGGGGGACGCACTCTCTACAGCTGTCCCATCTGGCACAGAGCATATGGAGGTGGGCGATCCCAAAAAACATCTTTCTACTCGCAGAACACCTTCTAGGGAAGGACAATCACATTGCCGACCTGCTCAGCAGGCACAGCCAGCAAATACACGAATGGGAGATTCACCCCCAGGTTCTCCAACCATTCTTCGAGGAATGGGGTCACCCAGAGGTAGACCTGTTTGCCACAAAAGAAAACTCCAAATGCCAGTGCTTTGCCGCCAGGTTCCCACATCCGCAGTCACTGGGCAATGCGATATGGATGAACTGGTCAGGCAGATTTGCGTACGCTTTTCCCCCAGTACCGCTAATCCCGCTGGTGGCACGCAAACTGCGGCAACACTCGCTCACCCTGATCCTAGTTGCTCCCACATGGGCGAGATAACCATGGTACACAACGTTCCTAGAACTTTCAGTGGTTCCTCATCAAAGACTGTGCCTAGCACCCCATCTTCTGACTCAGAACCATGGAGAAATAAGACACCCAGATCCCAATCAGATGAACCTAGCGATCTGGCTCCTGAGGTCCTAGAGTTCGGATACCTCAACTTGCCCCCAGACTGCATGAACATCATTCAGGAGGCAAGAAAGCCTACCAGGCGCGCATGCTATGCCGCCAAATGGAAAAGATTTGTTATTTACTGCAACAATAACGAAATCAACCCATTGACGCTTCCATACAAAACATTATATGCTACCTGTTGCATTTACAAAGATGTAACTTAGCATACTCTTCCATACGAGTACACCTCGTTGCTATAGCAGCGTACCTTCAGAACAGGCAACACCTTTCACTCTTCAGGATACCAGCTATTAAAGCATTTATGGAGGGCTTGAAAAGAGTGATCCCTCCAAGACACCCTCCTTCCCCAGTCTGGAATCTAAACATAGTGCTTACCAGACTCATGGGTCCTCCTTTCGAACCTCTACACTCATGCGAATTGCAATTCCTAACGTGGAAAGTCGCATTCCTAGTTGCCATTACCTCATTCAGAAGAGTGAGCGAATTGCAAGCACTGACATTTGAAGAACCATTCATGCAGGTACATGCTAATAGGGTAGTTCTTCGAACAAACCCTAAATTCATGCCTAAAGTCGTATCCAACTTCCATATTAATCAAGCAATTGAACTGCCGGTATTCTTTCAGAATCCACAATCAGTAGCTGAAAGAGCCCTGCACACCCTAGACGTCCGAAGAGCTCTACTATACTATGTGGACAGAACAAAATCATTCAGGAACACAAAACAACTGTTTGTTGCCTTTGCACCACAACACAAGGGAAATGCTATTTCAAAGTCAGGAATAGCCAGATGGATAGTTAAGTGCATTCAAATATGTTATCTAAAAGCTAAACACACTCTAACAGTCCCCCCTAGAGCACACGCTACACGGAAGATATTCCACTAGAAGGCATCTGTAAGGCAGCCACATGATCCACCAAACACACTTGCACTAAACACTACTGTGTAGACGTGCAAGCAAAACAGCAAGCTGCTGTAAGCCAGGCTGTCCTCAAAACTCTTTTCCAAACTGCTGCAGCTGGCACAGGTGGCTACCGCTAGAGGAGATGATGCTATTCAGTCTATGCACAGATATGAATTCAGCAGCCCACATGTCTCGAACGGAATATGCTACTTACCAGTATGCATCTGTTCTTGGCATGTAGGGCTGCTTATATTCATATCGCCCGCCCTCCTCCCCGGCGCCTGTCGCAGCTGGAGCATTATCGCTAGCATGGACATCTCTTACTTTCCTATCTCTACCTCTGCCACAATGGCGAAAACAATCTGAGCATCGAAAGGATGCCCATGCGCACTATAGTCCAGGGGAGGAGTCACCTACCTCGTGATACTTCGAAGACTCTTCCAGGACAACAAAGTGTTATGTGGAGAAGCGTGGCTCAGTGGTTAGAGGCGGCAGACCCGGAAGCTGAGATCGACCGTGGACCAGGGTTCGATTCCGCGCCTCGGCGGGTCACGGGCTCAAAATTCCACGGACTCGACAATTCTTGCTCTGGTGCCTACTCAACTCACGGGGTCACACTCTGCGACTCTGGGCAATAGCTTGCTTAATCTCCACTACGGCCCCTCGCGGCGGGATGCCTGGCTTTCACCTTGTGGACACCCTGCCGGGGTTTCTCACAGGGGAATACCAGGACGGGTTCCCTAAGCAAGCGCCGGGACGCTCACGGGCAGCTGTGCGCTTTACAAGTCCAGCACATTTACATTTACATTTACAATCATCCGGACCCAACACTAGGCGGCGATCTATGCACAGATATGAATATCAGCAGCCCTACATGCCAAGAACAGATGCATACTGGTAAGTAGCATATTCCTTCTACTCAAACCTGGCAAACCAGCAGAGCACTGTAAGTGATATCGACCACTGTCTTTGATGAACTGCGATACAAACATTTTAGAAAAAGTTTTAGCTAACAGACTCAATCTCTTAATAGGGTCCCTCGTACTCCCAGACCAAGCCAGATTTATTCCGGTACGTGCAACATCCCACAGTCTTCACACTCTTTTTTCAGTAATGCAAGATATAGATCCTGGCATAGCAGCAGCGACAATATTTTTAGATACCACAAAAGCGTTTGAGTCATTCGAATGGGACTATCTCCTGGAAACACTTCGAGATATGGGAATGCCCCAAAGTGTTCTAAAATCGATTGAACTACTTTATTGCCAGCCTCAAGCAACCATTCTCCTTAGTGGAGCACGCTCCCCATCTTTTCTGATAACTCGCAGTACGAGACAAGGGTGTCCATATCTCCTCTCCTCTTTGCACTAGCAATCGAACCATTTGCAGCCAAATTGAGTTAACATCATGAAAAGCTGACCCTTTGATAGCCCACCAGACATATTTTAATATCTCTTTATGCAGACGATGTTACGCTATATCTCAGAGATCTGAAGGAGAATTTGAATCCCACGCTGCACAAATTTATCATATTCTGAGAATATTCCAGAATGCACATCAACTGGAACAAATCACAGATATTCCCTCTCACTGATGCTATTTCACAATATAGACTAGACTACCCAATAGAGTGGTGTTCCTCAGAACGTAACTACTTAGGTATCAAGATCACCAGAAACAAGACTGAATTAATACGCATCAATTACAGGACAACTTTAGCAACCCTGATTGACTCTGTCACACACTGGATATCCATGGCAGGGCGGATTTCCCTAATAAAAATGGTGATACAGCCCAAACTGTTATACCTGTTTACTAACATTCCATATAACCCAGGGTGATCATTCTTCACAGCCCTGAAAACGCAGCTGATCCGTTTAGTGTGAGTCAGCAAAATAACCCAGGATGAAGTAGGGAAAACTGGCTCTTCCCTTCTCACAAGGAGGAATTGAAGCACCCGACTTAGAATTATATTACCTCTGTGTGCAGGTACACTTTGCTACATACCGCTTTCATCCCACCCATACATACCTCACCTAGCTGTGGAATTGGGATATACGGACCTAACTCCATTGACTTGGATCATTACAATACACCCCCAAATCAGGGATACCGAGCCCACTGCGGTAGCTTGCACCACAACGGCATGGCGGCGATTGGTAGAAATGCTCGACACCCCGATTCTATACTCGCCTCTGTTGCCCCTCACATATCATTTGGACCTAAAAGTAACTCACAAATTACCATGCAGGCAAGTATTGAGCAAAGTAAAGGTTCAGATATGGGGTGACCTGTATGAAAACTGCAAGTTCCTAAGAAAAGACATTTTTTTCCGAGGACATATACCCACAACAATGGACTTATTCATGTATGTTCGATTCAGGCAAAGTGTGAAAACTGTCACCCCATCATTTCCGCAAGTACTTCAAGCTCTGCCCCCTCTGCATGCGATATTACAATCTGACCTGCTTCAACATGTTAACTCCCTCATCTCCCACGTCATACAAGCATCTCGTAAGACATTCCACGCGAAATCGCGTACACATTGGGAAGATGAACTTGGAGTAACCCTTTAAGATAAGCAGTGAGAGTACTGCTGCAGACAGACAGGGAATATAACTACAAGCAGTAGACTGCGCATGATATATTCTAAATGTGTGCATCGCCTATGCTATACTCCTGGCATGATGTCCAAATTTCAAGAAAGAGATAGTGATAGATGTGAACGGTGCAGGAGAAAAGCTGTAGACTTCTTGTATCTGGCATGGGAATGTACGGAAATTAATCACTACTGGCATCGGGTATTTAATCATTGACACAAATGATTGGGTCTCCCCTACATGCATTACAGGTCACAGCCCTTCTAGGATACACAGAGGAGGTAGCGGCACTATATAGGAAATACACAGTGCTGGGGTTGTTAATAGGTAAACACAGTTGCCTGTAGATGGGGAAGCGAGAGAGCCTAAATTCAAGGAATGGATCCAGGATCTTATATTTTGGAGGAACAGTCACTTATGCAGAGCTACTTCCGCTCTCTTTCAGGCCAAAAGGTTTCTGGGATCTATTAACCACTCCGGCATAAAACTAAGATGCTGGACCAGAGAAAAATCAAAAGGGATGACAGAGTAACAGTTCGAGGAGTCATGGGTTCACATTTACACATACCTGTCCACACACATGTAACGAGCCGTGAGATAGGTTGGGTGACTCGAGAGCTCAAAGTAAACGCCAGATCTACAGTTACTACATATTGAGATGATGCAGACAGAAATGGAAATGACGTAAATGTATGCTGATGATGTGCTAAGAAGCAAGTTGATAATGGAATTTGTACATGATGATACAGTAATGTGACCATTTTAACTGAAAAGATGTTTTGTATGTATGCTGCCGGTATTGTTGTATATGAAACACAAATAATCAGATTTTTTTTAAAAACACACAGAGGTACCTTGAAGGTCAATTTATTCCAGGGTCCCCCTGGTAAGGTTAAAAAACAGTATCTAAATTGAGACGCCCAATGATGAGACAATTTAGTGACAAGCGCAGATAGTGTAGGTCGACATGTTTCACGCCTCAATAGTCCAGGAGGAATCGATGGCGTTTCATCTGGACTGAGGGAGAGGTTTTAAAAAAAGAAAAATGTGCCTCTATCCTGACTCAGGGTTGAGAATAGAGGGGCAGGTATCCAGTGATTACCACACTATTCACATGCAATTGTGAGTTTGGTACAAATTATATATATCTAGTAGAGGGTGTCTTATAATCCAGCCTGGAAGAAAGGGGGAATAGTGAATAATGAAGAGGTACCCTGGGTTTCCCACAGGGAGTCATACATCACATTTTCATGACTTATTTGTGAGAGAACATGCTTGAAGCACAGTAGACAGCTCTCGACATGCATAGTGTCACTCATTCCTCAATACAAAAATGGGTGACAAACATACTGTAGAGATAAAAAAAGACATCTGTTCATATATGATAGACACGCATACATATAAAGTTCACAAGAACAAAGTTGTATATGCCCCTGGTGAATCATCCTTATAACAGGAGTAGGGCTGTTATCTTATGCTACAAATGCAAAAAATGTGCCTCTTAGGTCAGAGCAGGCGCTGCATCAATGCTACAGTGTTAAGTCTGAGGAGGAAGGTATAAAAGATAATCTTCATAAGGTGAGGTAAACAAGCGGTCTAGCGACGAGGAAATGAGCCACTCAGTTCCTCACGTACTTACATTGTCAGTGCAGTGTTAGGTCTAGTCACCTAACCCATGTGCCAGCTAACCCGGAAAGGACGAGACTCTGGCCAGGGCTGTTGAGAGGCTTTGATTGTGTACGCCCCTCCCTACATGACCGTCAGTGTGCTATCAAGACCACGTGGGTCGGCGATGGTCATGGGGCGTGGAGGACATGTCAGAGGCCGACTATGGGGGCGGCCATCTTGGAGTGGTGAAAGAGACCACTCGAGATTGTGTACAAACTATTCAAAGTGTATGGTAATTGGGCTTTTAATAAAGAATAATATGTTAGACCCCTAGTAAAGTACTATAGTAGTTGTTGAGAATTTTAAGTTTTAAATTATAGTGCGATATCTCTGGCCGTGGATATTTCGCAGTGGTTTCGCGATTAATCACAAATGCACGGGAATGCTCTGATTGGCTGGACGGAACCTAAACGGAAAGTTGCGCCTGCCATTTTATTGCTCGGGAATGGTTCCCGGAGCTGAAAATTTCTGAAGAAGCAAGCATATGAAGTCAGAGTATAGGTACTCTGACCCCATGTTTCAAGAATGGGGTGTTAGTGACACAAGTTATGTGTCCAAAATTTATAATATAATCATGTGCGATATTTGTGACTGCTAGCGCGCCCCTGTGTACCATCATGGACTATCGACGTCACAATATTAGTGGAAATATAAAAAAAATATCAGTTAATCATTAATACGCATTGTTATACAGATATTGAGATTCTGATAAATGTTTTTATAGAGTTATTTATTTATAAAGTGTGATGGTTAGAATTAATTATATAGTTATAATTTTTTATTGTGGTGGTGGCTATTGAATTCCTGCTTTTGCTTACCTCTTTCGCGACTTACCTGCAGGTTTTGCAATGAACAACGTCCTCCCGATCTCTGGCATCGCCGCGAAAACTGAAAATAGGTTTTTGAGATGGTTGTTCTAGAAATACACTAAAAAAACAGGAGTTTGAAGTGTACAGTAATAAACCCCTAATGTATACAATACTGTAATATGTGTGCATGTATGTGTTTTCACTTTATGGAAAAGGCGCGATCGTCGCAGTTAACGACGTCATCGTAGCATCCCAAATAACCGCAAAAACAGAAAATAGATCCAAAAGAGGGTTTTTAAAGAAACTTAGTACAAAAATATGAGTTTAAACATTATTTGAAGGAAGGTGCACATGGATTGAATGGGTTTGCTTAATTTGAGCCGCACATCACAAAGTTATGCCAGTTGTAAATAAGAGCATCAATTAATAACAGGAAGCAACTACGGCTAGGGTGCTCACAAGGTATATGACACCTACCCACCAAAGTGTCATTCAGTCCCAGGAATCAAAAAGCCCAGGTCATACATATACACAAAAAACACCTGAGCACACCAATATCATTATTTCCAAACTCAGTAATATAAGTATTCTTCCCAACAGTCAGTGACGTCTCAGCGCCCTCTGTAATCTAGATCCACAGAGTTTCAAAAAGGAAAAACAAGTAGTCCAAACAAATCTTCTTGGGTTGAGGTCTGCTTTTAATTTCCACAGTTCACAATAAGAAAACAGCAGCCGACGCGCGTTTCGCCCACAGGGCTTTCTCAAGGCTTGTTATTAATTTCTCCATACATCTGTATGCGCATACGAGAAAGGAGTACGAGTGGGCGCCACGCTTAGTGCTCTTAGGAGGTGAAAAGCGTACTTTTGGATTTATCAAGATTCAAATGGACCCTAATATTCTATAAAGGATGGACTTTGATCCTAGGATTGGATGTTAAATTTGAAAGAGGACACATTTTTACTTATTGGAGCCACAACTATCATATTAATGAGTGAAAATAGGAGCGCAAACTGGCAACAATAATCTGCATATATATTGTTAAACATCCGGGATACTATCCATCCGTTCAAGAGAAATGTATCTAAGAAAATATTCATAATCACAGATGTTTGGAGAAATTAATAACAAGCCTTGAGAAAGCCCTGTGGGCGAAACGCGCGTCGGCTGCTGTTTTCTTCTTGTGAACTGTGGAAATTAAAAGCAGACCTCAACCCAGGAAGATTTGTTTGGACTACTTGTTTTTCCTTTTTAAAACTCTGTGGATCTAGATTACAGAGGGCGCTGAGACGTCACTGACTGTTTGGAAGAATACTTATATTACTGAGTTTGGAAATAATGATATTGGTGTGCTCAGGTGTTTTTTGTGTATTATTTGAAAGAAGTATGTATGTAGTAAATTGGGTAGGGAAAGGTTCAGAATGGATTTTTTTACGTATTATTTTTGGATGTGTTGGTGGTCGTTGAATGTCTGCTTTTGTTTTCCATTTTTGCGACGTCACTGCTGGCATCATGACGTTTTCACGAATATAAAAAATGTCAAGAAAAAAACCCAGTGCTTAATAATCCACTGAAGAAAATACAAGCTAATACAAATACCTCTTATAGAGCCATTTTAGATAAAAAATAAAATTTGAATGCCTTAAAAAAGTTCCAATTTAAAAATCATAGGTTACATGGACGTTATAGGCTGGGAAATAGAATTTAAAAACATTGGAAATTCACTGAAAAAAACTAAGGTTACAGTGACGTTATATAATTAGGAAAAAGAAATAAAAAAAACCTTATAACTCGTGCCCCGCAATGCACTGCTTATGTACTCACATATTAAATCACTGATGACATTGTCTGTGACATCACTGATGCTATCTCAAATGACATCACTGATGACATCATCCATAGAATCTCTAACACACTCACAACACCCACTCACTCACTGGTGCGTAATACGTTTCTCTGTCAGATAACTAGATCCTCTGCCTCTCAATGATTCGTGCACTATGCAACAGATCTTGAATGTAATTCTCTTGTGTATGCAAAGCCAGTGGAGTGAGCAGAAGAGGAGGAGAGAGGCTGTGCTGGCTGACATATTCTGAATGAGGCAGGCCGCTGGGTTTTGGACCACTTGGAGTTTGTTAAATGGAGACTCACTAGAGGTGGCTGAAAGAGTGTTACAATAGTCCAGGCGGCTGATCACTGTTGCCTGTACTAAGGTTTTCCACACCGAAAGTGGGAGTAGTGGAAAGACTCTGTGCAGCAGACTCATCGATGAAAGCTGGTGCCAGTGGTAGCTACTACCTGTTCTTTCATAGAGAGAGTCTGGTCCAGGTGAACGCCCAGATTTTTAACCACCGACTTGGGGGTAGGTGCTTCGTCCAAGTCATTGGCCTCAAATTGGGGGACCAGAGCAGTTAGGCTTTACCGAAGAGCATAATCTCCATCTTGCAAGCAGTCAGATAGAGAAAGTTCTCAGTCATAATATTAATAATCCACATTTGTAAAGCGCACAATCACCCGTAAGGGTCTCTAGGCACTGGGGGCCATCGGGAAGATTAAGCAAGCTATTGCCCAGAGTCACATGGTGCTAGGCTAATCTGCCGCCAGTGCTGGGTATCGAACAGTGATCCCCAGATTCCAGAGTCAGTCGCCCAAGCCGCGGCGCCACACCTCTTCCTTAAGTCATCCAAGATGAGATGGCTGTAATACACTCATAAAACGTGGTTTTGTAGTAGGTATATCATTATTGAAGGAGATGAGGATGTGTGTGTCATCCGGATATGAGAGAGGGGTGAATCCTTAAACTCCGATGGTTTTGGCAAAGGGAGAGTCACATAGATGTTAAACAGTGTGGGGCTAAGACAAGAGCCCTGAGGCAATCCCTGGTTGAGCTCTATGATGCAGGATCTAAATGGCCTAGATCAATGGTCTGGGTTCGATGAGTTAGAAACTCAAGAACCATTGTAGAGCTAGGCCCGAATACCTATCTCTTCTAGTCTCTGGCGCAGTCTACGATGGGACACTGTGTCGACGGCTGACGATAAATCCAGCAGCACTAGCAGAGCAGGCTGATATGCGTCTTGAGAGCTTCTGATATTATCTGTCACCGATAGGAGAGCAGTTTCAGTGCTATGCATGGTTCTGAAGCTGTGTTGCAAAGAATCCAGGCTCCTGTTGTATTCTGTGTGCTCTGCATGTGTCCTACCAAAAGTTTGCTCATCAGGGGGAGATGTGAGATAGGATGATACTTCAACAGGTCTGAGGCAAGGAGATTCACCTTCTGACGAATTGGAATAACCCGTGTGGCCTTACAGTCTAGCAAAAGCCTTTCTGAGCTCATTTGAATGTTTAATAGAGAGCAGATGGAGAGGGCAAGTTGATTAGCTAGAGTAGCTGAGTTCTTGGCTGGCACTATATCTAAAGGAGACCCCAATTTAGGAGTCTTCAGCTTTTCACAGATGGAGTCAGCCCTAAGGGGTACAAAGATCTTTAGGATACTCGTATTATTAGCATTTGAGGAGATGCAGTAGGGTTCTCCTCCAAATTAATCTCTTGCTCTAGAGAATCTATCATGGATCCGATTAACTTTTTCTTCAAAGTGGTTTGCAATGTCATCATATAGAGCTTGCGAGGGAGGAATATCAGTTGAGCATGTGTTTGTATTAGTAAAGGAGTTAAGAAATGTAAATAACTCTTATGAAGAGTTCCCTAAGTTTTAAAGCAATGTGTGATTTTCATGTTTTTTTTTTGTATTCCTATGATACAGCGCTATGGTTACTTTATAGGTTTCTCTGTCATTCGTGTTGTGGGATTGATGCCAGCGTCGCTATCGTTTTTTACATTGAGCTTTCTTCTTGCGCAATTGTGGAGTTTACCAAGGGGCATGTGGCCCATGTTTGACTACGCATTGATGTATCATAGGGACTAGGTTCTCTATAGCTATTTGTAAGGATTCATGATAGTCTGCTAAACTTACGTTGACAGGCGTCCGGCGTGATTTCGATTGTCTCTTAAGACGGTGGGTATGATTATTTGGCGGTGTGGATACATGTGTAAAAGTAATTGGAAATCCAATCAAAGAATGGTCTGTCCAAGGTAGGGGACAAGAGGCTCCGCAGCTATAGAGGGAGAGTTAGTGAAGATCAAATCCAGCGTGTGGCCCGCCATGTGTTTGGGGCCTGTGTTAACCTGATTAAGGCCAGCGTAGCCAGATCAGTGAGAATTTGGGCTGCCTCCATATTAGAGGGATCTTTACTGAAGTCGCCCAGTAATATAAAATATTTTGATGAAAGGATATGTGTGGCAATCAGTTCCATCAGTTTAAGACTAAAGTCTTGTATTGGTCCAGGGGGAACGATATACAAGGGCTCCTTTCCAATAGTCCTGGGGAGAGAATTCTACCCTAAAAACACACATCTCTATTGAATCCTCAGCAAGGGTTTCATTTAGAAAGACTTTCAAGGAGTCTTTAAAAATAATGGCTATTCCTCCCCCCGTTTTACCTCCCCTGTCTATTCTTTGTAAGTTATAATTCTCAGGGAGTGCCAAAGCGATGTAAGGCGTAAAGGTCGGTTTAAGCCACGATTCTGTAAAGAATCCTAGATCAGGTGACTTAGAATTTAGTAAGTCCCAGATGTCGATTGAATGCTTGGGCAGTGATCTAATGTTGTCTACAAAGCCCTTCCAAGCCTGTGAGGCTCAAAGGGACGGTTATTAGAGGGGAGTAAAGTTACATCATAATCCGGGGTAAGAGACTCCCTAAGGGAGTTTGGAGGGTATTGTCCCACCTGGTTCAGTGTAAGGCTTTGAAAGAGACAGTGTATACAAGTGAATGGACCTTCAGAAATTAAAGGAGAACTTTGCTTACTACGTAATGTATCAGGGATTAAAGCTTGCCTTGGTTTCTTATGCATGTAAATTCCTCTGCTGAGTACGAAAATGTAGATGTGCTTCTAATTTCTGAGGAGAACTGGGCAGGGGCCTTGGCTCTGGGTGACGGTTGGGCTCGGACAAGTGCAGACATGCTTGCCCCTAGTGCGCCTTTGGCGAACCAACGGTGCGGTTGCTGCGCTTGTCCACAGCGTGTCAGCAGTAACATGCCTTAAGTAGGAGACTAGGAGTACATCTAGACCACTGACTCCCGTAGCCCCCAGCCGGAAGCAGGAAATGCGAGCACAAACGGAAGACTCCACGGTGGAATGGAGACCGGGCGAGCACTGGAAGCAGTCGCACAAAGTGCTGAGTTCAAGTTGACTTTTGAAGTAAAAATTTAAAAGATTATTTGCATGAAGAGAAGTTAAAATTAGTGGGAGCATGAGAAGTTGCTGCTACTTGCTTGTGGTGCGACATGTGGAACTGCAGTATTTAATGTGACCTGACAGACGCTATGTTTAACTCTTTGAAAAATGAGGTGGGGTAGGTGCAAGAATAAAAGTGGTGAACAAGGGGTAAGGTGGTAAATATATCTCTTTCCCACACCTTCACCGGAACATTGGGATCAAATGTTGTGTTAAAGACTGGGAGGTGGAGCTTAGGGCAAGAGACCAGAAGATTTTAACAGGTGTGCAGTCTTTTATTTTACAATCAAGGGGGTATTTAGTTCAAGCATTCAAAGGAACAAACAGAACACCTTGATGAAAGTTCATTATCCCCAGAGCAACAGCCAGCAAGCTTACCAACCCTTTCCACTTGGAATTAAGTGCCAGATGCATCAAGCATTTTTCTCCTCGCAAACGGGCTGATTCGCAAAATCGTCCCGTTTGCTACCGCAAAAAATGCTTTTGCGATGCATCAAACCCAATTTTGCGATTCGGTAACCTGTTACTGAATCGCAAAATGAGTTTGCGATTCGCTATTTGGAAGGGGAGTGTTTAGGGCATCCCTTCCAAATAGCGAATCCTAATAGTATGCATGAATGTTTTGTGACCATGAATGCGGTCACAAATGCACCCCTTCCCCTTTGTGAATGTTTGTAAAAGCATTTTTAAGAGCAGGCAGTGGACCCACGGGCCAATGACTGCTCTTAAAAAACTTAACAGAAAACTTTTCATTTTTCTTTTTGTAAAGCATCTCGTTTTCCTTTACAAAAAAAATGATTGCTTTCTTTAAAAGCAATCACAGACATGGTGATCTGCTGGTCTCAGAAGGCCACCATCCCTGTGATTTTTGTAATTCCTATGGGGTCGCAAATAGTGACCTACCTCATTAATATTCATGAGGTAGGTCATTTGTGAGCCCTTAGTAATCGCAGAAAGTGTACTGCACACTTTCATGCATGCCGTTTTGCAATTACCTAATTACGAATCACAAAGATTCGCAATTAGGGAATCGCAAAACATTTTTTCTGATGCACCTGGCCCCATATCCTTATAGCCCAAACCTGCGACCCAAATAATAGATAAAAGGGGTCCTATAACAAAAATAGTAGACGTTGAACCTGAACACAAACCTACAAATAAGAAAAAATAGTCAGTCAAATGGCCTAACAACTTTATCGATATTTAGGAAAAATAAATGATGCTTTGGGTCTATGTTAAACATAAGCAGAAATGAGTTAGAAGCATGAAAGCTTCCATTTTGTGGGGCAGATATTTTTCAGCTTCGATTTCGAGTGATTCTTTCACCATTAGAGAGACTATGGATGTTGGAGTGCTTCACTCCATCTGAAGATCTAGCAAGTAGTGAAGGACTTCAAACAGACTGGGACAAGAAAGTACAAGGACGAGTGAGACGCCAACATATGAGGAAATAGAAGCTTGAGTGGATAACCGGACTAAAGAACTCAGATAGAAGATGAGCTTGCCAATGATTGTAATATTGTAACATGTCCACTGTATGTAGTGTGCTGGGAGTACATCCAGTCATGTTGCAGCCAAAGGTAACTGTACAGCAAGCTGTCCCATACTGACCACCCAGACACATTTTTTTAAAAGCATTTTATGCCAGGTGATTCTCCAATCCGTCTTTCAGACCCTAAATTAGCAGTAACAAAAACAAATACCGTTAGTTAACAGGGAGTCTGAACTAAATACCTGTCTGTTAGCTCTTCAGTTAAGCAAAAGGTTTCCTTGTTTGCAGGAAATGTAGTTGCAGCAACAGCTACCCCACTGAAGATCTGGCAGATGGAAAGCCACTTTTCAACTGACCCTCAGTATTTCACCCCAAAGCTGCACTTTCAACATGATATCACAAGGCCCAGCAAAAGTGATGGGTACAGCAGCCCACGCCTCTCTCATCCTGTACTTAAAACAAAGCTAAGCATGAACATTAAAGAAAATTAAATGGGCTATTATTATGTACCCAAATGAGGGTAATAAAAAATGCTAAAACCATCAATATATAACCAACTAGAATAAAACATACAAAGGATCCAGCACGGAGAAGGAGATCCCAAAAACATAGGAACCATCTAATTTGCATAAGATAAAACAACATCACTTTTATCTTCTGCTGTACTTTAGTAACAATGTTCCTGCCTACCCAAATGTTAGCATGCAGGTCACTCAAATTGACGTATAGCGTACTTTTCTTATCACATTCCTTGGGCCCCTACATCACAGTTGCAAGTTATTCAAAGGTTTTAGGGCCATATGTATGAACACATTTTCCCATTGACACAGAACGGGTGATACCCTTTGATACATCTGCCCCTTAGTCTCTTCTATCAACCCCATTTGATTCCTCTCTTAAGGGCCCTGGGATCAAATTGGGCAATGAACCTTACCCTGTGGACTTCTAGTTTTGCTCACTTCTTCAACAACATCAGAAGTTAAAAATATTGTGTAGACCTAATGTACGTTCAGAAAACCTTTGCTCAATTTCCTCCTCTTCCCTTGTACATTGTGGAGCATTGGGGTCTAGAGTGATTTCAAGATCGTTTTGATGCATACATCACAAAAGCATTTATATTCTCTTTGCCATGTACACCTTTCCTACTGTTGCTCATCATTTGAACTCACTCTTCGTACAAGTTTAATCTGTTAAATTAATTCTAGTCATACCATGCCCACTTAGATTATTGTCAGGGTTGTACAACACAAATACATCACCCTAAAAAATTCTCTCCCATTTATGGTTACTGATTAAAGTGTAAGCTGACCAAAAATCTACTAAGACATTACTGTTTTGTCACCCACCTAATTTTCGCACCTGGGCGTTATAAGTTCCCATTTATCACACACTCCTTATGCAATATTCAAAGTATACATTCTCATTCAAATTTGTTTTATAACCTTCTTGAACTTCCTCAGTTTGTCTTGCTGGGTTTGCATACCCTTGTGTTATGTGTCTCAAAGACTTATATGTATCCCAAAATGTTTCTGTAGCATTTTCAGACATTTCGTAAACGTCCCAGGCTCACTTTTACCATTGCCAATAGCTAGTCTATTAAACCACTCATTCGTGTTCTTCCCTTTGATATCAAGGTTCTGGAGAAGTGTGTCATGTCTTTGGCTGCAGTACATATTGTTGCAGGGATTCTGCACATACACAGAACTCGGTGCGTAGGGGCTGAGCCTCCTACTGCCTCAGTACCCAAAATCCCAGACCTGACTAGCTATAGTGTTTCATTCGCTCTCCTACATAATCATGAAGTTACAAATGATTAGACAACCCAGAATACAACACTCCCGACTCGCTCAGGAATCACGGTAGAAAGACATACCCTTTCGCTCACTCACTCATAATTGTCCAGAATAAGAATTGACAGAATCACTGTTGTAGTTCAAAATTTTTATTTTAAATATAGTGCTCTATAATGCAGTATACGAGCCACTACCAGCAGCAAAACCCATAAACCTAAAACAGTTAGCATTGTTGCAATTCCATAGATTATAAAGGGAAATGTCATCGTATACAGACAGTGGATAAAGGAGTATAAGGCCTAACCACCCTCCCCTTAGCTAAAAGACTTTTTATTATATAAAAGAAGATCTCGGGGCTTTGTCAGCAGACCCCATACCTTATTGCCTAGATGGTATTTTTACATCATAGGAACAGCATAGCTCTTCTCCCTGTAAAGGTCCCTCTCCAAGTGTCTGTTAAAACAACATGCATCCCCATAATATCAAAGCATGAGTTTCCAGCAATAGCAACTATGTTAGCATGTTTTGTCTAGGTGCTAGGGACTGACCAGAAAAGAATAACAAGGGGCATTGTTTATCGACCTTGCACACCGTGTTCAGACTAAACTCCAGGATCAGGCAAAGAATGCAGAAAGCAGACGGTTCTCATGTGAAAGGTCCCAAACAGAGTCTTGCAAAATAAAGTCATGTAGTATCGTGCGCAAAAGCAGCATCATGGGGGGGCGTGGCCACGCAACATGGCCGACAGGACGTGAGCTCCACCGGCTCCGTCCCGAGGACCCGCAAAATCCTGCTAAAATATCCTGCCTGGGCTGTCAAAGTCCCTGAAATCGGCGTCGGACATCTCCCCACCTCGATTGTAGCCCCTGAACTGGCGGAGCGATTTGGGGTTCGGCCGGGGGCGAAGGTGGTGGCGCCGTCGATGTACGCGGCGCCGCTTTGAACTACGCGACGCCGCGGTCTGGGCCTGGTACGTGGGGCCGTCTGCCGAGCGGCCTGCCTGGTGCAGACCCGCGGGAGCTTCTGGCACGGGTGGCTCCCTGGCGGACCTCGGCGCTCTGCACTACACCACTGGGGTGCATCTAGCGGTGGCACTTGGCAGCCACGGGTCCCCGGAGCTATCCGCCACCCGAACGGAGAGGACCGCGGCGCCGCCCGTCCCGGGCAGGGCCCCTGTAGTGACGCCTCCAGCCGAGCCCTGCTCCCGCCGAGGATCGGCTGACTGACGCCCGCGACCTTGGGAGCCCTGCACGGCATAAAGAACTCTGTAAGTGCTCGGACCCTGGCCTCTGACGAGCCCCCACACTGGGCGCAGCGCCTCCCTATAGCTTGGGTGGTCGACCTCTTCTATGCCCCTGGCCGGGACACACGAGCGCTGAGGCCTCGCACCGCCCCCTTCTGCACGGACGCCTGCACTATACACCCCCGCTGGCAATTGATGGTGTTCTACTTCCCGGTGGGAGACATGGGACGTGACGCCTTGGGAGTGGCGGTGGCGCTGGCGTCCGTTCCGCGCACGTCCGCCATCTTGGACTGCTTGCCCTGGCGACTCCTGCATGGTGCTGTAGACGCATGCGAGGGGGGAGTTCTTTGCTACAGCTTGACCTGCGTCTGGGTGCCCAGCCGGAGAGGTACCCCTGGAGCCCTTGAGACCGACCTGCCGACGATTGGTGTTGGGGGGATCTCGGTGGAGCGTCTTGATGAGCAATCTGGCCGGCACCTTTTCGCTCCTTCAGCAGGCGCGGGGCTCTGATCACTGCTGTGCTCGTCACGTTGCCCAGGGGTCGGGAGCCTGTTGCCACTGTTTTGCCACTGTTGTGGGGTCGCTCAGGCTGCGTTGGACACAGCTTGTAATCTGATTGAAGCGAGTCTTGCTGCGACCTTACCGCTACCTGCCCCTGGCCTGGGCCTCCTCACGCTTACCTTCTCAGGCCGGCGAGCCTACGGAGGGTCCTCTGGCGCTTGCTGGATAGGTGCAGCGTCTACCTTGTAGGATGGCATCACGCAAGGATCGGTCCTCAAAGGGCTCCCAACCTAACACTATTGTGCAATATACTACCCCACGCCTGCCATTGCAGAGGATTACGCGTCAGTGAGGACGGGGGCGAGGGTCCTGCGGAACCGTCTAGGGCCGAACTCTTGAAAGCTATTCAGGGTTCTCACTCTGCCCTGGAGCGACAGATAGAGACTGTTTCTATAGACGTGAACCTACTTCGGACTGATCTCCGCAAAATGGCGGACAAAGTTTCGGATGCGGAGGGTAATATTACACAACTACAGGGTGAGGTGGCCTCTTTGCAGAAGACAGTTGCTCAACTTACATCTACCACCCATGCATTGGAGAGACGTGCTGAGGACGCGGAAGGGAGGGCCCGTCGCAGCAACATAAGGGTCCTGGGAGTGCCGGAACGATTGGAGGCAGGAAACCCTGAACGCTTCTTAGAGACTTGGATCCGTACCCATCTGTGCCCGTCTGGTCTGTCCAGCGTCTTCGTCGTGGAGCGAGCGCATAGAGCCCTTGTGCCCCCTCCGCGCCCAGGCGAGGCTCCTAGAGCCCTCATCGCAAAAATCCTGAACTTTAATGACCGTGACTGTATCTTGAGAGCTGCGAGGGAGGCGGAAATCCCCCATGATTGAAAATAGCCGCGTGTCAATATACCCTGACTACACCCAACAAGTGCAGGAACGAAGAAAATCCTATCTGGGAGTTAAGCAAAAACTCTGTGATATGAAACTTCAGTATATGCTCTTGTATCCAGCTAAACTCAAGGTGCTCTCCCAGGGCCGAGCGCACTTCTTTGAGACACCAGCGGAGGTATGGGAGTTGCTTGAGATCAGAGGAGATGACCTGCCCCCGGGTGAGCGAGGTGGCCCTCGTGAAACTTGGGGGACCAGACCGCAGAGGCGGCGCCGAGGTAGGGGAAGACGCCGTTCTGGATCCCGTGGTTCTCCTGGGACTCGCCCTACAGTGGGGGCGGATGGTGCGATTCGTATGGAGGTATCACCGTTGAGAGCGGAGCCGAGATCGCCGGGGGCTTCTCCCCCTGGTGAGGTTTTGGTTCCTGACACTCTGCAGGAAACACCGCTGGCCACAGACTCTACGGTCCCGGTGGTCCCGGAGACAGCCCTCACTGAGCCGAGGTTGGAATGATTTGTTGACTTGAGTTGCATGTTCCTGTAAGTGCAGATGTCCACAGATGGTGGGACCTCATGGTGACACATTGGTAAGCTACCACGGCTCCTTGTAATACTGAGGGTTTTGGATAATGGACCGTGATGGCGGACTTGCGCCCTTCTGGCCTGTGGGGCGGGGGGGGAGGACGGGGCCATCACTCGCTTTGAGCAGCATCTTGCCCGAACTGCTGATAGGGGTGGAAAGACATGCCCGGGCACTATCTTAGGATCATTGGGCTCTTCGGGGAGCTGGGAGGGAGGGTGGGTGGGGTTGCTCTGATGTGTGTGAGTGTGTGTTGAGTGGATTGTATGGGGTGGCTGTGTACGTCCTGGCACTGGCAGGGGAAGGGCGGGGTGGCGTTTCTCGTTGTTGCTATCCTTTCGCTCGTGGGTGGGGGTGGGGAATCTGTTTTTGCAAAAGTTTCGTGTTTGGGGTTTCTGGAGGGTGGGTTGGGGCTTATGCAGAGAGTGTTGCTGGCATCATGTGTATGTTGAATCCGATTTGTGGATGGCTCCCTGACGGGGCTACTCCTTTAGGTCTAACTACAGTGGGGACCGGATGGTGGCGGGTCATGTTGTACTTATACTGTAGCCCGAATGGGCGTAATCATTGGCCATGGGCTTTAAATTTTTAACGTGGAATGTGCGTGGTTTGGGTACTTGCACTAAGAGACACAGAGTCCTCACCTTCCTTAAACGCCATGGGGTCTCAGTGGCTTGTCTGCAGGAGACCCATCTAGACAACGATGGCGCGCAGCGCCTGTCCAAGAAATGGCGGGGCCAGATTTTCCATTCTTCCTTCTCTGCATATGCTAGGGGGGTCCCCATCTGGGTGGCACCAGGGATTCCTTGCGCTGTTCAGTATATTGATATTGTCGCGGATGTGGAGGGTAGGTATCTGTTGGTGAGACTTAGGTTAGATGACAAGGAACTCCTGCTCCTTAACACCTATGCCCCGAACACCGATGATCCGGCCTTTTTCTCTCGGATCCAGGATCTTGTGGCCCCGAACTTGGATACACCCCTCCTTTGGTTTGGGGATTTTAATTGCGTATTGCACACTGAGTTGGACCGTCACCCGCCCCGGTCAGGCACTAAGCCCCGTATGACGGCGCGGTTACGGGAAGTGATGCATAATCTTGGGGCGTTAGACGTGTGGCGAGCTTGTCATCCTGTTCAGAGGCTCTACACATGTTACACTCCGACGCATGGTACCCATAGCAGACTGGACCGCGTTCTTGCGGCTAACCTCACCCCGTCTCTCACCTTGACGGTTACCCATCAGGCCCGGTATTTATCGGACCATGCTCCTGTGACATGTGTTGTGCAGTAGCCTGATCGCGTTGCACGTCCCCGCACATGGAGAATGCCCGCTGACCTCCTCCAAGATCAGGTGGGCAAGGACCATGTAGCGACATCACTATTGGACTATTTGAACCTAAACTGGGGGGGGCGAGGGCCTGCCCTATTCTGTTAAGTGGGACGCCTTAAAGGCAGTGGTGCGTGG
Organism: Lissotriton helveticus; assembly: GCF_964261635.1. Lineage (NCBI taxonomy): Eukaryota > Metazoa > Chordata > Amphibia > Caudata > Salamandridae > Lissotriton > Lissotriton helveticus. The sequence goes on along the minus strand of NC_136063.1, from coordinate 2,099,198,152 downwards.
AGCGTGTATGGGCCTCACCTATGGGGTCCGGAAACAATTATTGTCTGAGTTGCAAGATGCTGAAGCTGCACTTCAACGCACCCAGTCCCGATCCGCTCGTGAAGCATTAGATTGACGGGCGGAGGAGAACGCCCTGGTATCGATCCATGACATCCTTACCCGCCTTGACAAATTTACACTGGGCCAATACCGGCAACGTCTCCACCGCGAGGGCGATAAATCTGGCCACCTACTGGCCTGGATACTTCGCCGTGAATTCGCACCTGAAAGGATAGTTGCCTTACGCGACTCGAATGGTATTATGGTCCACTCTGAGTCCGATATCCTTGAGGTTCTCCGGTGCCATCTGCGGGCTGTATATGAAACTGACCCGTTGGTTGCGGTGGATACCTATCACTCGTATCTTGAGGACCTGGACCTCCAAACCCTGCCGGAAGCGGCGGCAAAAGAACTAGACGCGAAGCTGACACTGGGTGAGATTAATGCGGCGATAGCCGCCCTCCCTCGTGCTAAGGCCCCTGGGGGGGACGGTTATCCGGCAGAGTTCTATCATTCCTTCGGCCACGTCCTGGCTCCCCTCCTGTTGCAAGTTTACAATGAGGCTCTGCATACGGGCGCCCTTCCGCCCACCATGAATCAGGGAGAGGTATGTATGATTTTGAAGCAAGGCGGTGATAGTACTGATCCCGCGGCATACCGCCCTATCACCTTGATTAATACGGATGCAAAAATGCTCACTAAGTTGTTGGGCACTCGCCTTGCCCCACTCATGTCTCGGTTGATACACTCCGACCAGTGCGGATTTATCCCGGGTCGTAACACGGCGATGAATTTGCGCCGCCTGAACCATGTCCTGCATGAGGTACGAGGACGAGAGGGTCCTCATGTGTTGGTGTCGATTGATCTAGCTAAAGCCTTTGACACGGTGCACTGGGGATATTTAATGCAGGTGCTCCAGAGGACAGGGTTCGGGCCTGAATTTCGCGACTGGATCCGGGTGCTCTATGGAGCGCCCCGGGCCAGGGTGCGGTTAGGATCGGCACGTTCGGAGGAGTGGTCCCTGGGGAGAGGCACCCGGCAGGGTTGTCCTCTCTCCCCCCTCCTATTCGCTCTCGCGATTGAGCCCCTTGCTGTTTCCGCCCGCGCTGAACTACAGCGCTGGGGGATAGTTGTGGGTGCCACTACTAATGTGGTCTCCCTCTACGCAGATGATGCGCTCTTCTATCTCACCTCCCCCTCTGAGGCGCCCTCCCCGTCTTGATGCGGATCCTGGACCGCTTTGGTGCGGCCTCTGGGTTGCGTATTAATCTTAACAAATCCCTGGTCTTCCCACTGACGGGCTGTGTCCCGGACCCAAGCGTGGATAGGCCCTACCTGGGCCTCCGTTGTGAGCGGGAGGCGTTCCGATATCTTGGTATTCAAGTGGCCACGTCTGATGAGGCCCTACTGACTCACAATGTAGACAGGGTACTCAAAGCCCTCCACAAATCTGTCACATTTTGGAATTCACTTCCTCTTTCTCTCATGGGACGGTTAGCGGTCGCCAAAATGGTGATGCTCCCTCGGATCCTATATGTCTTGCAGAACACCCTATGTCCGTTGCCTCCCCGAGTGTTTCGCACGTTGGACTCGCTCCACACCTCCCTACTCTGGGCGGGTGGGCGTAGCAGGGTAGCTTTACGCACAGTGACGCGGTGTTGGGAGGAAGGGGCCTCGAGGCCCCGAGATTCGACCTCTATTATTATGCAGCGCAGCTCCTCCCAGCCGCAAGGTGGTTTGCGGAGGAGAGGAATTGGGAACTGACACTGCTGGCTGGTACGGTAAATGAAAGGGTCCTACGTGAGGCCTTGATGCAGGGCCGCGGTGCCGATGACACTCTGCCGTATGTGGTGCGCCACACAGCCGACATCTGGCAGCGGTTTGTCGAGAGGGTGTTGAGACGGGCACCGTTTCATAGGGAACTTCCGATATGGATCTTGGCCCCGGTACTCCGGTTGGAAGAGAATATGTCCTACCGGGAGTGGCGCTCTGGTGGATGTGAGACGCTAGCGGATCTCTATCCAGACGACTCCTTCCTGTCCTTTGAACGTGCCCTGGAGTCCTTTGAGCTGGGAAGGGGGCAATACCTCCACTATAGAAGGCTCCAAGACGTGGCCAGGGCAACATGGCCCCAATATCCAGAGGCACTTCCACTCACACATACTCTCGACATCATCTTATCCTGTGGGAGAGGCAAACGACTTATCTCCCTTCTCTACTCGGCCATGCGCCGTGACTCAACCCCCCCGATGGCACCGGCTTGGGCGGCTTGGGAGACGGACTTAGGGGTGGCACTGGAGCCTGACCAGCGTAAGCGGATTGGGCTCCTGACCCACAAGGTCTCCTGCAATGCGCGTTTTAAACTTATACATTTTAACTTTGTCCATCGCACCTATATGACCCCTGTCTCCCTGCATCGCATATCGGCGGATAGACGACACACTTGCCCGCGGTGTGGAGCGCAGAGGGCGGGTTTCCTGCATTTGGCACGGGAATCCCCTCTGGTCCAGGACTTTTGGCGGAAAGTGTTGGCTCACATTGCCCGGGCCACACATATCGGGCTACTTTTGAACCCGATCCATTGCCTCCTGGCGCTGGTACCCAAGCCCAGGAAGAAGAAGCTGTCTTATAAATTCTTGCAACTCTTGTTGGTTCTGGCGAGGAGGCGTATAGCTATCACTTGGCAGGGGGTCAGAGGGCACCCGACTTCTCCCTTTGGCTGAGGGAATGCAGGGAGTGGGCCTTGGCGGAGGAGACGCACATGCAGCGCACTCGCAGGGATGGGAAGCTGCAGGAAGATCTACTTGCCTGGAGGGTGTTGTGCATGGAGGGGCTGGCAGAAGATGATTCGGATGCCACCAGCGCTGAATTATTTACTCCCACTAGTCCGGAGTCTGACTGTGCGGGGGAGGGGGCGGGTGTGGGGGGCCGGGATTCGGTGTAAAGACCCACCGTAGCCACGCCGGTGTTCCTTGATAGGTATGTTTGTACATAGCTGTGATCCCCATTGGTCTATTCTACATTATAATGTCTATGCCTTAGCTGGGCCCCACATTTATGACCTACTTCCTTCGACTCTGTACTATTGATACCTTTGTTTTGGGGTTTTTGGTTATTGTTAAAATGTTACATACAATGAGAATTCAGAATAGAAAATTAGCGAATGTACTGATAGTTTCGTATCCTTAGAGCACAAATGCATTTTTCCTTTTCTCATTACATGCCTTGCTCCTACAGCATGTTATTATCCTCTGCGCATAAGCGGTTTTGATGACCATGTACTTTGTGCTTATTTTTTACTTTCGCAATAAAAACATATGTAAAAAAAAAAACAAAGCAGCATCATGGTAGCAGAGCGCATGGTAACTTAGCAATGTCGACAATGACCCTAACGGCCATATGACAATATGACATATGACAATATCTCGTCACCAATGGCTATTAAGTATGAGTCTAATCGTTTTCATACCGATTCCAAGGAGGAAGTAGTACTGGAGAGAACAAGTGGCAGCTGCGACTTACTAGCTGCCACCATAATAACTCACCCACTCCTAGGAAACACAACAGAAAGACTAAAAAAACTACAATACTTAACAAAATAACACAATTATTCAAAATAATTAAATAATCCAATTACATCCCAGGTTCTCCTCCTGTGAATTAACATTCAGCATGCATTGCACACAGTAGGCTGTTTTCTGTGAAATTGTTCCAGAATGTATTCCCAAGACGCCGTCTATCCTTATCACACTAAATGTTTATCCTGAATATAACACATTCTGCAAGCAGTATCTCTCCTCAGTGAAACTTTTCTTGGAATAACTCACAAAATATTGCTCACTGTTACGATGATCTTGCCTGAGCTACCTTAACCTAGCGTTCAATTCAAGAGATGGAGAACTATGTTTATCGATATTACTCCGAACTTCGTTGTTCGATCTGTACTGTCACTTGCTTTCTGTCAGCCACTGAATATTCATTTAGCTTTGGTACTTTACAATTTGCTGAGTCTTAGATGACCACCAAAGCTAATGTGACCTGTACAAGAGTCATGTATCAACATACTTGAGTTAATATGAGAAGACTCATTTCAGATAGTTTCTTATCTTGTCATCCTGTACGTGCAGAGAGGCCTGCTGCAGATGTAGGTAAGCTTGGGCAGCACACACTCCAGTTAAGTTTGACCATCTCGTGCATCAGTGCTCTCAAAGGCACGGGCCATTGGTGCAGTTACAGGCTAAGTCATTGTCACCAGCCTACACTCACTGTAACTCTGATATGCCAGAAATACAGAATAAAACTTTGTGCGCGATTTTGTAGTTCAAGGAGTGACATGTAAAAGGCATCAGGTCACTATGCCCTCTAATGCCAGAAGGAACATACAGGGATTGGTATTCTAGTGAACACTGCCAGATTTGCAGGCCATCCTTATCATTACATGTCATGTTTAATCTTTCAGTGAGTGAAAAGTCTACACCGTCAGAACTTATACAAGACCATTATTTCCAGCAACACGTATGCTTTGGAAGACTTGATAACTGCTCTCCAGCTCACCCTCTGAATTGCGCACTAGTGACTCTCACTCTAAATAACATCAGAAGGTTCCATCACACTGTCCCAGTCACAGCCCCAGCCCCAGATATGGCCACAACAAATAGCTAGCAAACCTACAGCCCATAAGTTATTAGTCTGTCTCATACCTGCGTATGAAAAAATCCATAATATACAGTTGATTGAATGTCTTGTCCTCATAGTCCTTTCTGCCCCCTGATCGATTCAGAGTGAAATAGTGAAACATCAGAGAAATGAAGACAAAGCAAGATTGACGTATAATGGTGAAGGCAAAATACCACCAGAACATCATCCTCACAAATATTTCTAATGTTACTCGTCATAGACCTGAGGAGGCACAAAGGAACAACTTCCTGATATAGATAAGAAAAATAAATTGATCCTGTAATTTTCCAGATTGCTGATCTTCACAGGTTTATTATGAGTAACAAGACATGGTGCCCTCTGATTGACTTTATCATTGCCCGGTGCAGCAAAGAGAATTTTCCACAGGCGTGATTGACAAAGTCTGATAGGGACTACTAGCCACAGATTCCTTTACGTAGAATTACTCCCAGGCATGAGACTGGACCTGGAATTTTTTTTGCCACAGCATCCCTGCCCGCCGGGGGCGGGGCGACACCACGTGACTCTGCCCAGGCGTCGTCCGCGTACGTGACGTCAGCGAGGTCACATAAGACCCGCCCTGGCGCGCCTACGTCAGTTTTCTTTTTTAAAAATATTATTGAATTTTCGCATACAAGTAGCATTACAGTCAAATAATCCCCCCCCAAACAGAACCCACACAGCGCACCAAGTCAATTCCACAATTACCAATACTCCCCGCTGGTCACTACACAGCCATTTAGCCAACAACCCGATTCCGGGCAGGCGACGGGCAACTCCTAATCAAAAGATGATCTATACAACAAGAAACATTCTGCCTATGACATTTCCCCCCCCCCTCCCACGTGTGAAGGACTCCCCCCCCCCCCTGCCCTCGTCACACCGTCCCACAGCCCCACCTCGGAAGTAATCACAGCAAACCCCACGTATTCCTAGAGAGGTGTCCGACTTAGAGTCCAGGGATATACCCCACAGGCAACTTACAGAAGGAGAGGGGGAGCAGGGACGCCCTCATCTGGGGCATCAGTTTCGGCTCTACAGCTGATATATGCCTGATACAGTCCACAAAAATGTTTAGGGCGGCTCGTTGGGGGCAGCAGCTCACTGTAGTTCTCCGACTGCATGCAGCAGTATAGCATGTCGTGGGCCCAGCGCTTGGGTGTGGGTACCGGGCCTCTCATCCAACAAAGCGCGACCACCCGCCTGGCCATAAGCATCCCCATGTCTACTAATCTACGGATGGCAACCAGCAAGTTCCTAGAGTGTCCTAGCAACGCCAGCGCTGGGTCGGGGGCCAGTTCAACTTCCACTATCTTACTAATGTCAGCAAAGATGCCATCCCAGTATGCTCTCACACTCGGGCACAGCCACGCAAGGTGGAGGAAATCCGCCTGTGGCGCATGGCACCTTTCGCATTCCGCCGTTTCGCGGAGACCATACCTATGCAGCCTTTCTGGGGTGTAATACACTCTGTGAAGAAATTTGAAGTGGATCAGTCGGTGCCTGCCATTTAAGGATATCCGCTTAGTTTTAACACAGCAATAGCGCCACATGTCATCGTCTATCGTAACCTGCAGGTTAAACTGTTGCTCTATATGTGCCATCGCGAGCTTATATAGGTTGGTCAGTAATTTGCGGGGTGACTCGGTCTTTATCACGTATGTAAGTTCAGGGGCTTCCGGGGGTTCAGCCTTCTTGTCACCCAGCAGTCCCGTGAGGGCACTGCGCACTCTGTGAAACTGAAACTGCAGCAATAAGGAGGCGTCTCCTCCGGTATCTGTCACCTGATCCCAGGTCTTAACCTTCTCATCCTAGAATGAGCAGCACTGAAACCGCCCTACTGCAAGTGGTTGATGACGCTCTGAGGATCCTCGACTCAGGGGGGTCCTGTCTTTTAATTCTCCTTGACCTTTCTGCAGCCTTTGACACTGTCAATCACAACACCCTCCTCAACATTTTTAAACAGAGAATGGGCATGGAGGGCACTGTGCATAAATGGTTTGCTTCCTTCCTCTCTGATAGATCACAAATGATCAAAATAGCGAACAGTCTTTCATCTCCCTTGGCAGTAGGTCAAGGTGTTCCTCAAGGCTCTATACTTGCACCCACTTTGTTCAACCTTTATTTAGAACCACTAGGAAATCTCCTAAGTAAATCCGGGATCCACTATCATCTCTATGCTGACGATACTCAAATCTACCTCAAGGTTGCCTCTACTCACGATCTCTCGATCCTAAGCTCTACTCTTGACACCATTCATAACTGGATGTTTACTCATCAACTGATTCTGAACCCCTCCAAAACCGAATTCCTCCTCTTCTCCTCTACAATCTCTCCTCCCCCAGTGCAATCTTGGATGGATCAGCTGAATCTACTGAACACTAAACCCATCATTGCCGACAGCGCAAAATCCCTGGGTGTCATCCTCGACAAAAAACTCAATCTAACCCCCCACATCAATTCCATTGCAAAGTCTGCTCGTTACCATCTGCGCCTTCTTTGGGGAATCCGTCGCTTCTTCCCGGAGCAGGACCTTATAACCCTGGTGCAATCGCTGGTCCTCTCCAGACTGGACTACTGCAATTCTCTTCTGACTGGCCTCCTCAAATCCCACCTGTCCCCCCTTAAATCTGTTCTCCATTCAGCAGCTCGTTTCATTTATGGGGCCAAAAGAAGCGACCACATCACACCAATGTTATCCACCCTCCGCTGGCTTCCAATCGAGGCTAGAGCCATCTACAAGACTGCTTGTATCACCCACAAAGCCTTGCACTCCTCCTCTCCTCTCTACCTGGCGAATAAACTGAAACTCTCTGGAGGCTCTAGACCATCACGTAATGCGGAAACTCTTCTGCTTGAACCTCCCACTTTCAAGAAGGAAAGAACGATGGCACAATCCTTTTCGGGCAATGCGGTGAGAATCTGGGACTCCCTTCCACCGCAGCTACGGACCACCACCTCCTCCCAGGCCTTCAAAACTGACCTCAAAGCTCTCCTCCTTCAAAGACACTTCCAAATGTAACTCATGCCCTCTCTATTATCCGAAGGAAGCCCTTCCATTATAGATAAATCTACTTTACATGACTATGGAAGTGTTTTCCCAGTGTGTTCTTGTGGTCTGAGAGTCTGCCATATTGAGCAGTACTATCTTTCTACCTGTGCTTAGTACTCATGTGTAACCTGCACCCGTCACTTTCTCTTGTAACACACTGTTTTCTACCTCCTACAATTGTTTACCTGCACAAGTGCCACCATTCCCTTCTTATTTGTTCTTGTGCTTGAGTGCCCTCCATATATTGCAGTATTATAGCTTTATGTTTACCTTGTACGCTTTTGTAACTTGCACACGTCACTTTTTCCTCCTGTATTGCACCGTTTGCTACCTCTTTTATTTTGTTGGTTCACGATTGTCACTTTTGTAATGCACCGTTTGCTACCTCTTGTATTTTGCTGGCTCACGATTGTCATTTTTGCTTCATTTAATGTAACGTTTGCCTTTTTATTTGGTTCACTTGTAATGTTCTCATGTACCAGTTCTGTTCCTATTGTGAAGCGCTCTGACACCTTCGGGTAAAGTCCGCGCTATATAAAAATGCACAAATAAATAAATAAATAAATAAATAATAAAGAATAGGTCTCCAGCGAGTTTGATGTTAAGCTTGTGCAGGGCTTGTACCACCCCCTTCTCCTCAATGAGGGATAACCACTGAGCCCATTCCACCGGCATGCTAGGCGAGTAGAGTAACGCCCCACCCCAGCGCTGGAGGAGACTATGCCACGCATGATTGGTGGCTGTGATAGAGTCAAGGATCCCCGTCCTGCGGTCTGCTGGCATGAACACAGTTGCCGGTAGCGCGAGTGTATCCGCAAATACGCTTTGCATGCAGACATGGGGAATACGTCTATCACCATGAATCCAAGTGTGCAAATGGGCCGCTTGGGCCACCCTATAATAAAGCTCCAAGTTTGGGGCGCCAAGGCCGCCCATGCTGTATGGCAACATGAGGAGGGACCACTTCGCTCGGGGTTGTTTGCCCGCCCACGCCAGTTTAATCATGAGTTGCGTCAGTCTCTGAAAGAAGATCTTAGGCAGCACCATCGGAATGGTGGCGAACAGAAACAGGAATCTTGGCAGCACTACCATTTTCATAATGGAAATGTGACCAAGGAGCGAAAGCGGGAGTCTGCACCAGGCCTCCACGTCGTCCTCAAATTTACTGAAGGCTACCCCATAGTTTTCCCTGAACAGGAGCTCAGAGTCGGTGTGGAGCCGAACTCCCAGGTACCTGATTGAATCTGTGGTCCACAGGAGCGGGTACAAATGTCCGGGTATTCGGAGTTAGGAGGAAGGCCAGAGACTTTGCCCAGTTCACTTTCAAACCGGAGAGAGCACCGAAGCGCACCACCTCTCTGAGCATTGAAGATAAGTTATTTTCCAGGTCGCGGACATAGAGCAAAGTATCGTCAGCATACATTGAGACTACAATCCTATACGTGGGGAAGCCTATGCCCTCATTGCTATGGTATTCTCGCCACGCACACGCCAATGGTTCTGCCAGCAGGGCGTACAGCAAGGGGGACAGCGGACACCCCTGACGAGTCCCCCTACAGATGGGGAAAGAGTCCGTGACCAAGTTACGAAGTCGCAATCTGGCCCTTGGTTGAAAATATAGGGAGCCAATCATTTGGAGGAACGGCTGACCCAGTCTCATTCGCTGCAGCCCCCGGCGCATAAAAGGCCACTCCACAGAGTCCACGGCCTTTTCCATGTCAAGGAATACCGCGATAGCCCTCCGATCCTGCCGCACATGCTGCATGGTGCCAAGGACCGTGCGAATTTTGTATGTTAAGTTTCTGTTAGGGATAAAGCCCGCCTGTTCCGGTGCTACCAGCAGCGGTGCCAGGAGCGCTAGTCGGTTAGCCAATACCTTGGCGAATATTTTGGTGCCAACATCTAACAGAGAGAGTGGCCTGTACGAGCTACAGTCGTCATGCGCCTTTCCCGGCTTTAGAATAGTCACCAGGTGCGCCTCTCTCATAGAGTGCGGCATGCTGCCCTCCACGCAAATGTCAGCAAACAGCGTCGAAAGGTGTGGTAATAGCTTATCTAGAAACGCTTTATAAAAACCCACCGTAAGGCCGTCTGTCCCAGGGGCAGTGCCCGAGCGCATGCCCGTGAGAGCACCAACAATTTCGTCCTTTTCGATTGGGTGCATCAGGAACTCCCGGTGCGTGTTGGTAAGTGTGGGTAGCTCAATGTTTTCCAAGTATTCAAGGATTTCCTCGTCAAGGTTGTGAAAAGTTGGCCTGGTATATGATGTTCACTATTCTAGTGAGCACCTTGCACCAGTCCAAACAACCCTTATGGTGATGGTTGTAAATTCAACCTTATAGACCAGCTATCCTAGTGGTAGCATGGACAAAAGCAGTCTTAGGCTAAACTCAAGAGGGCATGTGAAGACAGCTGTTTTACCATATGCAATCCTTTTAATACCAAATGAAAGGACACCACACAGGTTATATATTCAAAATATATATGTATTTATTTCTAAAGCAATCCTCTGAACTATTTATGAGGGCAGAGGCACAAGCGCATAACAAGTAACTTAATATAACATGCAATAAGTTGCACAAATATGGATAGGCCCTGGTGGCCCGCTAAACCATATACTAAAATAGTGGTATAAGAACCACGTCACGAACAGTTGCAAGGCCTAGGGCCTAGGGAATCGCTGGGACTACACTGGACTAACAGTAGTTACGGAGCAGGAGGCCATACGGGATGCGGGTATAGAGTCTAAATGCACACGCGTGCTCACATAGAAGTCAATGGGTGCGTAAAGTTAGAAAGTTAAAGATTTAGGAGTCTTCCGACTGGACTAGAAGCTAACCACTTGAAACTCGGACACTAGGAGAGTTACTCTTCACAGGAGCACTGCAGTACTCACGTTACCTCACCCACAGGAAGCGGGTGCATAGGTCCCAAAGTGTGTCGGGTTTCGTCGTGGAGTTCTATGGAGCTTTGGAGAAAAGATGTTGCAGGCGACCAGGAGAGAAGAGTCCGGTCGGATCCGAGGGCGGATCGAGGATGAGGAGTACCTGAAAGCAGAGGGGACAGAGTCTGGGTCACTAGCCAGTGACCAGGATGGAGCTAGGAAGGAACCAGGCGATGTCGGGGAGCAATCAGGTGATGTCGTGAAGCTTGTCTCTGCTGCCACGTGGTCCAGGAGGTGTCGACGACAACCAGGAGCTGGGCACGGACTGTCACACGAAGGCTCTCGCTTTCGGCGGTGTCGGCTTCCGGGTTGGAGTCAACAAGCCTTGGCAAAGGCAACCCACGCAGGATTTGAAGAGGGCTTCTTACTCAGGCCAGCAAGGACTGAGGGGCTTCTCCTTCGCAGGGAAGCAAGGGGCAGTCTGGAGCAACCAGACCAGCGGTGTAGATTTCGGGTTTCGTCGTCACAGAGGCCACTAGCCAACGGGCAAGTGACCGGACAGACGCGTCGAGCAGGAAAATGCAAAAGGGCCCCACGCAGCACTCGGTGAGTGTGGAGAGGTGATCTTTGGTGCAGCTGATGCTCGGGCTGGGGCTTCTCAATCCCCAATGCACAACATCGAGGGTGCCTCAGAAGTTGCACGGAAAGCGTTTCGCTGGCTTTCCAAGATGGCCGGTCCCACGTCTCTCGTCGCCTCCACGGGTCTCAGCTTTGCTGTGGCTGTGGATCGGGCTGTTGGATGTCTGGAAGTCCGGGTCTTGTGAGGCTCTGTGTTCGGGCTCCGGCGGGAGCAACGACAAAGCAAACCGTTGAGCGCTTGATGGTGCCTGCTTGTGCAGGGTGGTCACTCCTTGACCACAAGGGAGATTCTTCAGTCTTCTACGTTGAGTATGATGTCGAAGGTCCAGAGTTTCGTTTCAGAGTTTCAGTCAGGATAAATCTAAAGTCTTGGGACTCAGCTCCTACCTATATACCAAATCTAGGGGCTGGATTACCTGCTAGGTCCCTCCTATGGGTGGGACCCAGGAAGGGGGTGGTTACATCTCTTTCCCTTTGTCCAGTTTCGCGCCAGAGCTGGGGCTGGAGTGCCCCAGCACCGGTTTGAACTGGCCTATGCATGGGACACCTTGTGTGCCCCAGGCAGTGTCTCTTTTCATTGAGCCCTCCCTGCCCCAATATACTATAGCCTGTCTGGGGTGGTGCTAGCACCTCCTTGTGACAGGAAACCTATTGTCCAAGCCTCCCTCGCAGCAGCAGGAAGTCAGACTTGTGTCTGTGGCAGCAGCATCCATTTTGTGATGCTGAGGCTCTGGTTAACTTTAATTGGGATTAATGGAAGTAACAATTCTTCTCCCTCTAGAAGGGTGGAATGCTACCCCTGTCGCCAGGACTGGCGAGGGGGTAGTATTCCAAAGCATATGACACCTTACACGACATGTTTTGATAAACCCAAACCAAAGTTAGCATCTGACCGCGAGGTACATAATGCACTTAAGAGTATATGGTATGGTGATATCCTAGAACAGCTATAAGGACATGGTTCCGAAAGCTGCAGACAGGCTCAGCTCATGCTAGAGCCCCATCTCACATACAACCAAGCACTCTGCCTTCAGGATTGTTAAGGCCTGCCATAGGAGTGACTTATAGGTGTATATCTGTCTAGATATAAGGTTAGACATAGGAATACTATATCTAAGCAAGGGGTGATTACACAACCTTGCCCCAGCTGAGTGAGCAGCCAGTTGTGTCAGTTTGGATGGCCAGCCAGGGGTGGCAAAAGATATGCTGCAGCCCCTGGTAGGCCTTGGATGCACCTATGCCCTGGGTACCTATAGTACACTATACAGGGGCTCAGAAGGTGACCCAATATCCAATTAGGTATGTACCTAAGGTACATGGAGTCCATTTTATAGAGAGAGCAGATAGCCTGGGGCCCTGATTAGCAGGATCCCAGGCCAACTAAGTCGAAAACCAGCTAAACACAAGGCAAACAATCTGGGGTAACCATAGGCAGGTATCCACCTTCCTACAAAGGTCTCCAAGGGAGGAATACAAGTCAGTGTAAAAGGCACAGAACGTCTGGGCAATTTCCTGCTCGTCTGTGAGGACAACACCCTCCCCAGTTCTTATCTCTGTCATCTGTTGTCTCCCTCTTCTCCCCTTCAATACTCACGCAAGGACTGAGCTAGGCCTCTCTCCCTCTCCGTACGCTCATGCCGTCGCGTACTTTCCCATATGTTTGACTTCCCTGTCCGCTTCCTCGTGGTATTCTGTTAGGAGTAACCTAATCCCTTCGTCTACTGCTGCGTCTGTGTGTTTTAGTTGTTGCTGCTCTAACTGCGCCAGCTGTCGCTTCAAGTCAGTCAGCCGCTGCCTAATGGACCGGAGAACCCCCGAGTGTTTGGTCATCGCTATGCCACATATGTGACCTTGAATGCCTCCCATACCACCTGGAAGTCATCAACTGAGCCAATGTTGGCCTCGAAAAAGACATCTATCGCTTCCGTCAGCTCTCCCCTGAACAGAGGGTCCAAAAGGGAATATGGCGGGAATCGCCACGTAAACGGAGGAATGTGTCTCTTGGGGGAAGCAAGCACCAGTAGTACTGGCAAATGATCCGACAGTGTGCGAGGAAGGACCTTACAGTCCTGTATCTGTCCCAGCATGGAGGAGGACGCCAACCAATAATCTATTCTAGTGTGGGTGTTGTAATAGGCAGAATAATGTGTGTACCCCCCCTGCTCTGCATGCCTCGACCTCCACACATCCTCCAAGTCTAAGCTAGTGAGCACGCCTTGCAGGGCCAACGCCGCAGCTGCCGGCCTGCGTGAGGGACCAGAGGATCTGTCAAGGGCAGGGTCGAGGATTACATTGAAATCCCCGCCCCAGAGGAAGTGTGCAGCATTGTACTCACGAGCTATCGATGACAGTGACCGGTAGAAGTCTGGGGAATCATAGTTTGGACCATAAACATTCACTATCACTAGATCCATCCCCAGTCCTGTGCATCTTGTTATAACAAAACGGCCCTCCACGTCTGCCTTCAAGAGCGCCTGCGTGAGTTTCGAATTAGGGTATACCCAGGTTAGCACGCCTCTGGCTTGTGATGTGAAGCCTGACGCAATGATGTTGCCCACTAGCCCTTTGCTATACAGCATTCTGCACGTTAATGGTAGATGGGTCTCCTGTAGGAGTACTAAGTCAACGTGCTGAAGCTGTAGGTAGCTCAGTACTTTCCTCACCTTCCGGTAGTCATTGAGCCCCCTTACGTTCCACGTGAGCGCCCAAATCATGGCAGTGGATCGAGCCGTTTCTGAATCAGCCGCGTTGGCCATTGCATTCTTTCCTGAACTGTCTGAGGCCTTGGACACTGTGTGTGTTTGCATTGAACTGTATGCACAAAAAAGAACAACCCTTCCCCTCCCCTCCCCCCTCCCTCCGCCCCAACTCAGTAACCCCTCCACCCCCCACCCACAGCAGACCGCCCTCAACCTGGCCATGCAGAACGCCCCGCCCCCCCCAGCCCAGGACCCAAACATCAAAACCTCCTGGAGGTCATAAGGGTGCATTGCACGCGGGGGCCTAGGTTACCACGCAACCCGTGTATCGTGCGAGTGCGCTATGCACTAGGCAAACTTTTCTAGCCCTCGTTGTGTAATATATTATACATCAGGAAGAGTTAAACTTTTCAGCCCTTTGTCAAGGTTGCGCTGTAAGCATCCCCTTCACTGCTATATACCTCCCCCCATTGTTCCTTAGCTAAGAGCAGCTATTCGAGGACTCCCGTTCGTGCCCCTCAAACATTAGAACAGAACTAACATCCATATGCTGGCTGTGGGAACGCCCCAGTTTCAGTTCCAACAATATGCTATCTGTGCCTCCAGGACCCCCGTCCACCCCCCATTAAACAGTGTTTGAGGTACAGCCCAACAGAAAGGACGACTCCAAGGTCAGGGCTCATCGCTTCCAGTGTCACTTGGCCCCATCTCCTCGAGGGGAACAGAAAAAAGAGTTGCTTCACTCCTGCTCCTCCAGCCGGCTGCTTCCGTTCTCGCCATCCGACGGCCTGGTTTCTGCCTTGCGGCGGTCCCTCGTCCAACCCTTCAGCACCTGCTGTAGGGCCCGCGGATCAGTGAAGAGGTGGGAGTGCCCCTGCCGGTTCACCCGCAGTCTTGCAGGATAGAACATGGCGTAGTCCAGACCTAGATCTCTGAGCTGTTGTTTAACGGGGCAAAGTGCTTGCGGGCTTCCTGCACCCTGACAGTGAAGTCAGGGTAGAGCGAAATCTCGGAGCCCTCGTATTGTAGGGATTTTTTGTCTCTAGCCAGCCGCAACGCTGCATCCCTATCCCTATGGTTGAGCAGCTTGGCGATGATGGGCGCGGCTGCGCCCCAGGGCGCGGACGGGGACCCAGCGAGCGGTGCGCCCGCTCCACTACGAACATTGACGAGAAGACCCCCTCACCAAGGAGCGTGACCAAGAGTTTTTTGACGAACTGCTCCATGTTGCCAGTCTGGGTCGTTTCGAGAAGGCACGTGATGCGCAGGTTACAGCGACGCGAGCGGGCCTCCAAATCCTCTGTTTTCTCTTGTAGCGCCAATATCAGCTTCTCAATCTTTTTGTGGTCAGTGTCCAGCTCCGTTTGCGCCTCCTCCACCTCAGTCAGTCGTCTCTCGGACATATCGAGCCTCTCCGCGTGTTTATCAATACGCTCCGCCATCCTGTCCATCCTATAGGTGAGGGCGTCAATACGTCAGTTTTCTTCTGAGAACTTTCCGCACCACAACACGGAACCACCAGACAAAATACTGTGGAAGCATGGGAACAGTGTGCGAAAAGCAGAACATTTGGAAAGAAGCGGTGTCTAACAACACCACCCACAGTAGTGTCACACCGCAGAACCCAAGGCAGGGAAGGAAGAAAGAACAAGCAGAACCCTGCGCAGTCACCCTGCCAGCACATAGACAGCCTTCCCTCCCTGTGCCCCGGAGGCAAAGAACATGCGTAAAAGTCATGGCACACATAGTAAACCTACCACCCTCATCCTGAGCACAGAATGGGACCAGTCCCGAGACAGACAGTGATAACAAACCTCCAAGCCACCCCAACATAAAGGGCAACCTCCCACAAGGGACAAGGGCAAGACATGGCCAGATGACCCTTAATCAGAAGATACCACTGGAAGGAAGGGAGGGGAGGGAGGACAGGGATAGAAAGCAATCCCCCCCCCAAACCTGGAGTAGCCAGAGCAGCAGGGCACCGGAGAACCGGAACTCCATCCTCCAAAGAACCAAAGGAGGAATGAACCGCCCCCAGACCGAGCCACCCGTCAAGAACAAAGCAGGCACTCACAGGAGACACAGCCCCCCACCGGGAAGTGTGTACCGAAGACCAACCCAAGGGTCCTCGCAGAATAGGGGAGGAAGGGTGGGCCGTGAAGGAATCTGTGGCTAGAATCATCTCTACCAGATACATCATTACCGAAGGCAAGTAACTCGTACATCTGATAGAGACTACTAGCCGCAGATTCCTTCACGTAGAATAGATACCCTAGCAATACCCCCTGGGAGGGAGGGACCAGGTGAAACCTCGTCTCTGCCAGGCAAGGGGGAACCCCCACTCCCCGCAAGCAGACCCCTACCAATCTCAAAAGGATGTAGGAGGGAGAAGAAGGTTGAAGAGGAACCAAGGGTAAGGCTGGAGAGGCCGAGCACCCCACTGCCCCACAAGACAACACAGCTCCCACCCAATGCCAAGACAGGGGGGATAGAAGAAGCCTAGAAGACCCAAGGAAGCGAGGGAAAGAAGACGAACCCACACCAGGTAGAGGCAACCTGCCAGCCAGAACAGCGCCAGCAGTCGAAGCCGCCAGAAGCAAGAAGTACCACCCGAGGTCCCAGGAAGGCCGAGGAGGCGTCATCTGGCAAGGGAGAACATAGGATCATCCTAGACCTCAGGGCAGGAGCAGGAAGAGGAGGGGATGCCCGGGCACACCACTACGAGTAGCCACGTACATGACCTCCAGGCGCAAGCACCCACAAAACGCCATGAAGAACAGGCACCTGAAGGCGACCAGAACCCTCCAGCAGAGCACACGCCATATGACAGCTACCCAGGGTACGATAAGTCCCAATATAGGAACCCTCTTTGGAAAAAACTTCCGCAGCAGAGGATAAAACAAAAGAGCCACAGGTAAAAACACCCCCTCGACAGGCTTGACAAGCAGCAGAAGGCCTAATCTCAGAGCCAAGTCTGCGCAACAATTGCAACACACATAATCAACAAAAGGGCCGTCCAGCAGCCAACAACGCCAAAGTCCCAAGGAAGGACGCAAATGGCCAGAAAACACACACACCACAACCAGAACCACCGGCCTAAAAAGGGCCAGAATCAACCCAACTCAGGAGTCACTGAGGAGGGGACGGAGGAGGAAGGGTGTAAGGCAGAGGAGGGCGGAGACCTGCCAAAAGCCTCTGGATGGCGGAGTCGGCCGGGGCATGGAACAACAGGTGACCATCAAATGGCAGGTCGATGAGATGCTCCCGAATATTCTCAGGGAATACTCCATCCCGAAGCCAAGCATGGCGACGGAGAGCGATCGAGGGATGCTGTGGCAAAAAAGTTTCCGGATCCAGTCTCACGCCTGGGAGTAATTCTAAGTGAAGGAATCTGCTTCTAGTAGTCTCTACCAGATACCGAAGGTAAGTAACTCGTATTTATAGGTCAGCAAAATGAACTCCTTTATAAAAAGTTACTACTTTCCCCTTTTTTCTCCAGCAAAGTCGTCTAGGAATTTGAGTTTACAAGTGATCAGATAGTGAAGTAACCAGCCTCTCAGCGACCTAGAAGTTCTATATACCATCTTTGTTATTTGGTTCATTGGGACTTCAGAAACCCCTAATTCCTATCTGTTAGACCTGGCAGCCTTGGTGTGGTTTCCCCGAACATTTTGCCTTCAGACCTCCTGTTTTTGCTTACTTTGCTTTTGCTGGCCTTAGGACTCTGCATACTTTACCACTGTTGTAAAGTGCTTATGCTCTCGGCTCAAAACATAGCCTCATTGGTTTATACTCAATAGGCATATTTAATTTACTAATAAAGTGCACTATATGTGCCCTGGTCTTGCAAATGAAATGCTACTAGTTTGCCTGTAGCACTGATTTTCTCACCCACTTAAGTATTCCTCTTAAGCATGTCTCAGACCTGCCTTGGCAGGGGCTCTGTGTGTAGTTAAACGTCCATTACGATCTGGCTTTCTTTCTAATACATATGTCATCCCTAAGGTAGGCCCTGGGCAGCCCCATGAGCGGGGTGCAGTGTATTGAAAAGTTGAACATGCACATTTAAGTTTTACATGTTCTGGTAGTGAAAAACTTAAATTAGTTTTTCACTACTGTGAGGCCTATCCCTCCTATATAATAACATTTGAATTGCCTTATTACGTTTATAAGTGCAATTTCCACATAGGAATAGATAATTGGTATATTTTTGGTGTCTCTAGAATCCTAATTTAAAATACTGATTCATGGTGAAGTTGGATTTTAAATTACAATTCTGAAAATGCCACTTTTAGAATGTTGCCATTTTCTCACCGTAGCCATTTGGTGCCTGCAGCCTGTCTCCGGTCATGACCAGATGTAGTTTGCAGTTAGGCTTTGTGTATTCCTCCTAGACAGCCACTCATAATGGGAGCTTGGGTGTGACTGGATGGGCCATCACTGACAGGATGGAAGGGATTAGCTGGGTCCAGCCTCATTTACACCTGAATAGGCTGTGTCCTGTCTCCACACAAAGGGCTGTATACCCCATGCAGTCAGTCTGGAGCCAGGACAGGAAAGGCAGGGCAGCTGTGTACTAAAGAGATGCCTCTAGAAACTTCCCCCCACTTCAATCAATCAATCAATCAATCAATCAGAGATTTATAGAGTGCACTACTCACCCGTGAGGGTCTAAAGGCGTTGGTGGTGGGGGCGGGGGCAGGAGGGCATTCGGTCAGCTCCGGTAATCCAAAAAGACAGGTCTTGAGACTCTTCCTGAGTGCTTGCAGTGTGGGGCTTTGTCTGATGCTGAGGGGGAGTTTGTTCCAGGTCTTGGCTGCGATGTAGAAGAAGGATCTGCCTCCCGTTCTGGCTCTGTGGATGGGGTGGGGTTTGGCCAAGGCTAGGTCCGTGGAGTGGAGGTTTCTCATGAGGGCGTAGAAGGAGATTCTTTTGCTGAGGTATTGGGGTCCGGTGTTGTGAAGGGCTTTGTAGGCGTGTGTGAGCAGCTTGAAGGTCACTCTTTTTTCGACGGGGAGCTAGTGGAGGTCTCGTAGGTGCTGGGTGATGTTGTCCTGTCGTGGGATGCTGAGGACGAGTCTGGCTGCGTCATCGTGGACAGTCTGGAGTATGTGGAGTAGAGATTTGTTGATTCCGATATAGAGGGTGTTCCCGCAGTCCAGCCTGCTGGTCATGAGTGCGTGGTAACGGTCTTCCTGGATTTAGGGGGGATCCATTTGAATTACTTGCGGAGGGTGTTGAAGCATGTGGAGGATACAGTGTTGATCTGTCGGATCATGGTGAGGGAGTAGTCGAGCATGATGCAGAGGTTACAGGTGGGGTTCCGTGGGAGGGTTGCTGAGGGCGGGGAGCTACTAGGTGTCATCCCACGCAGAGGTGGTGGATCTGAGGATGAGGACGTTTGGTTTCTCCGAGTTGAACTTAATGCAGCTGCTGCTCATCTAGGTTACAACGTCCATCATTCCTTCCTGGAAGTTGTGCCTGGTGATGTCGGGTTCCTTGGTGAGGATGAGGATGAGCTGGGTGTCGGCAGTGTAGGATACTATGCTGAGTCTGTGTTTTCTGACGATGGTTGCGAGGGGAGCCATGTAGATGTTGTGGGGCTGCGGAGGGATCCTTGAGAGCGGATCCAGTATAGGGCAGTTCTTTTTATGCCTGTGTCGTGAAGTCTGGCGGCTAGTGTGTGGTGGGAGACGGTGTAAAAGGCTGCATAGAGGTCTAGTCGAACGAGGGTTGCAGTGTGGCTTTGGTCGAGGAATGTGTGGATTTCATCCGTGGCGGCTAGGAGGGCAGTCTCGGTGCTGTGATTGCTACGGAGGCCGAATTGAGATGTGTCACGGATGTCATTGGATTCTATGTAGTTAGCTGGATGCTGACGATCTTCTCAGTGACTTTGGCGGCGAAGGGGAGGAGGGAGATGGGCCTGTAGCTCTTGAGGTCCATCAGGCCTGCAGAGGGCTTCTTGAGGAGTGGTTTTACTTCTGCACGTTTCCAGTAGTCGGTGAACGTGCCTGTTTTGAGGGTGCAGTTGGTTGGCCATCGTAGGTCTGGTGCGATGGTGGAGGCGGCCATGTGGAAGATGTGCAGCGGGCAGGAGTCAGTGGGTGCTTCAGAGTGTATGCTCCTCATGGTCTTTACGGTGTTTTCTGTGGTGACAGGGGTCCAGGTGAGGATGGTCAGCTGAGTGGAGTTGCTGGATGGAGGTGTTGGGTCAGTGCCTTGGTTCTGTTAGTCCAAGTTGTCGTAGAGTATTCTGATCTTGTGGTGGAAGAAGGAGCAAAGTTTGTTGCAGAGGTCCTGGGAAGGAGGGCCGTCAAAGGTTTCGCTGGGGGGTCTGGTGAATTCTTGTATGATGTTGAAGAGTTTCTTTGAGTTGGGGGAGTTGTAGAGGATTCTGTTCTGGATGAAGTTCCTCTTCTTAGATCTGATGAGTTGCTGGTGTGCTGCAGTGGCGGTCCTGTAGGCGGTGCGTGTTTCTGGGGTTTTGTTGTTGTTCCATGCTTTCTCGAGTCACGAGCGCTTGGATTCTAGGAGGTCCGTGGTGAACCAGGTGGCTTTTGTGGTGTTTTGCCTATATGATTTCTGGAGGGGTGCGAGTGTGTTGACGCAGTCGGCGATCCATTTGTGGAGTTCGTTGGCTGCAGTGTTGGTGTCGGTCATGCGGGGGGGAGTGCGGCTGAGGGCGGAGGCGAGGTGCTCTTTGGTGATCTTGATCCAGTTACATGACCAGGTGTAGTTGGCAGTTGGGCTTTGTGTATTCACTTCAAAGGCACTACTGTATACAAAAGAAGGACATCAAACACTACCACTTTAGCACACTTCTGGGCTTGCGGTTACTTTTCCAGGAAGAAGGACTGCTGAACTGCTACAAGGACTGCCAATCTGCTAGACTGCTGCTGTAAAGGAACTACTTCCCTGCTTAGCTGACCTGCTTCAAGCTGCCCTCCTGCTTGGGTGAGAAGGAATGGACCTGCATCACTTGAACCCAGAGTGACTCCAAGGGCTAAGTGGCTGGCCTCCTGATATGTAGCCTCAGGGACATAGCAGGCTTCCAATAACGGTGCATCTGCCCCTGGACTTTTCAACCTATGAGCCTACCCTGCAAGTGTTGCCACCCCAGTCCTGGACCCTTGGTAGTGGGCTTTCGGTGCTTTTCCAGCCTCTGTGGATCCAGGGGAACCGTCGCATTGCCTCGGCTGTGCCACACAACCCTGAGGAAAACATACGCACTTCTGCTGCTGCCTGTATTAGTCCTGTCTCAAAGACTTGCATCCCCGCCGCAGCATGATATTTATGATATATGATGATGTGTTATGATAAAAATGTGTTTGGAATAGGAACTATATTGTAAGTGAATTAATACTTTAATTGACTAACTTGATTTGATTACCCGAAATTAGATCAAAACAATATGAAACAGCTTTCTAACTAGTTGTCTAAGCGAAAAATATGTCGATATTACTCATAATGGTACAGTAGAGGTCCACCATTTGTTGTCAAATGTTAGGTCATCTATTAATGTGAATTCTTGTGTCACTATTGATTTGGGAAGAGGTTTGAGTGTTGAAGGATTTGAAATGGAGACTTGAGGTACGTGTGATATGCTCAGTTCCTCGTTTCATTGTTTTCATCATGTTGGTCTTCCATGCTTGAAAGCATTAAAAATAAATGATTTTAATCAACTTTTATGAAATTCCTATACTTTTTGTCAAAGATTTCGCAAAACTGCCTCATCCATTTTATTTGCAGTGGTGCTATCATTTTTTAACAACTAAAAGAGAAATACAGAAGAGACACAACAAAACCCTTTCCTAGGGAATGCTGTGTACACAATTACAGGTTCAGAACAAAGATGAAGTGTGAAGAATTTTTTTTTTACGGATGGGGGCAAAACATGATCCTTAGAACCGGCCCACCACTGAGTAGGTGGGCAGGAAGAAAGATGTGTATTGTAAGTATATAAATCTAAAGGAAAGGGCAGACACCATGGAGTAACAGAGGTTGGTTCACTGTCTTTGATTGCTGCCTTTTCCTATACCATAGTCAGGCCATCCATGTCCTGTTCTCTTTTTCAGCTGTTCTATCATTATGGAGGTTCGCTTCTTTTGTCTCAAAACTTTCTTTATTACGTTTTTTAAGGTTACAATTAAACGTTCATAGGCTTCCGTGCCAGTATCATAATTGTACCTGTGGTGTACAGAAAGGCTATTGGAATGAACAGTTACTGGATATTTCACGTATCATCTACGTACATCATGTTTTTGGGGGTTTGCTTCTTAACTGCTTTGCTGACCCGGATACTCTCATCTGCTTCAGGATGGAACCCTTAGACTCCGAATGTGCTTTTTTGTCAGTAGTCCCCATATCTGCTGCAGAAGTACAAGTTCCTTGATTTAGTCGCAAGGATGACTCACATATGTCAAGAACAAAGGTCTACTTGCATGATCAGCACGGTGGCCAAGACCAAATTTGACCTAAAGCTGTTGTGTTGCCATGTGCCCCAAGGGTCTCATCTTTCATTCACCTCAGGGGTGCACTGTTACCACCAGTCAGTCTTAAACCATGGTCATGGATTCTCTAGTTAATAGGGGTGTAGAGGAATACATCTGTTCCATTTTGTCAGTCTCTCTGTCCCAGTTTTGAGTGATGATCTGCAATGTTTCTGGCTGGAAGGAGAAATCGGTTTTCCAAGGTGGGCCTCCTCCTCAGCCTTTGTCTAGAGCATCACATTCTCACCACTGAGACCCGAGTCACTGATGTCTTTCAAAGTGGCTTGTTTCATTTTGCCTCTTGGCGGACTGGGGAGGACTGAAAAATCTGTAGATATGTCGGCATTTTACACTCATTTTTTACCCTTTTTGGATGAATAATTATAGTCATCATATCGGGGTTACAAGTGAAGTTGTGTGTAGCAGATCATAAGTGCACATCTATTGGAGGACTGGGGAAGGCTATGAAATCTGGCATTATTTTTGGTAGTTCACACATGGCCATTTTCAGCCCGGCTTGGGTGGTGAATTATGGATCTAGACGAGAGAACGTGAGATAAGTTTAGTGTATTGCCCGAATTTTCAGGTTTTTAGGTTTTGATGTCATTTAGTCATTATATCTGTGTTCTGTTTTTTTTAAATTTCTTAGCTTGTTTCCCATATTAATGTTGCAGTGTTCTCACTACCGAAATTTAGCAGTTTGACACAGTGCCGTCGCTCATGCAGGCAGAACTTTGTGTGCACAGTCTTTGTCCATGGGTGCTGGTGTTTGGGTGCAGTTCCTTCTTGAAGCCAGGCTCTGCACGCACCCTCCTCTGCATAAAACCCATGCTGCTTCCAGCTTTCTACTTTGCACAGTGGGAGGTTGGACACTTGCAGCAAGTCCCTGAATCCAGGAACAAATGCATCCGTTATAGGCCCCTATAACTAACCACAGGCTTTATCCTTTTTTTAAATTTGAAAATGTCTTCGAACTCTTGATTTCAAACTTAGAGAGTTGTATTTATTTGTGAACTGTTGCTATACGCGTGTTTTCCTACTTGCACAGCTTTCGCCTTTCTTTTTTCACCCTCACTCTTACAGTAGTGCTTTATACATGTGTACTCCCTTTTGTTCATCTTGGTGAAACTCACAAATGTGCTAAAACGTTCAACCTTGGAAAACAGCACCCATTTCCAAATTCAAATGCTGGCAGCGTGTTTTCAAACCTTACAATTGTTCAGTTTGCCATACACCTAAAGTTTTCATATTTTTTTTGTGCAAATTTTCCACGATAATTTGCAGCAGTATGCCCCCTCTGTCGCCTAGATCTTGTGCTTAGGTCTTCCTTTTTGTTTGTGAATTTTTTTCACTATGCAAAACTGTCAAGTTCTGGCGACTTTACCAATTTCAAGATGGAGGGAAAAAAGAATTCAAGCTCTTCATCAGCCAATAACATTTCATCTGAAAGAGACATAGGTTAGTTATAGATTCCTTACCTTAGAATTACCCCCAGGCATCATACTGGATCTGATGATCACCATGTCGACGACGGACGCGGAGTCGACCGACACCACCCACTGACGCGCAGGGGTACTGCTAAGAAAATATTCTCCGGATCCAGTCTGAATCCTGGGAATAATTCTAAGGTAAGGAATCTATAATTAATTACGTCTCTGACAGTTACATCGTTACCAGAGGTAAGTAACTTGTTCTTTAAAAATTGAAGTGTTATTACTGACCTTGTGAGATTAAGTCAATGTATGCTTGAAAATTAACTCTTTTTTTAGCCTACCTGACAGCTTTTTCAAACGCCCAATCTAAAAAAGGCATCTTTCTGAGTGAGGTTCTGCTTTCACTCAGAAAGTGTTTATTCCTGCAGCATTGAACAACATTCTCAATATGATAAAAAACTAGAAATCCACCTTTTTAGACCCCTCCCTACCCCTGCTCTACCTCCCATTCCCCACCGCCCCTTTAAGTTGTCTACCTCCGATTCTTATCCGGTTTTGTTTGGGGCATTCCAAATTTCATTAGATTTATCAAACAACGCTAAAGTTATTAGAAGTTAATGAAAACAAGCATTGGCAATGCAATAGGACTCGCATTTACGTGAGACCTATTGCATTGCAAATGGAGTGCGTGCGTGCAACAAGGCACAATCCGGGGGGAGGGGAAGGGCGGGACGGCCGCGATAAGGCATCGGGCTGTGGGAGGAGGGGGGCCCTGGAGGAAAGTAGTCTGACCAGTAGAGGGGCCGGTTGCCATAGAAGGACACAAATGACGACATGGTCGTCATAAGGAGGAACTTAGAAGTCTACAATCAATAGGAAGGCAGCATTTGAAACACAAGCCAATGAAAAAGACAGGCGGACAGTGGGCGGAGCTTCCAGCAAGCTTCCAGCTATACGGAATACTGCATGCCTCGCAAAGCGAGCAGTGCATGCGCAGCAACGCTAGGCGAGACTTAAATATGGTGAAACCTGTCACTATTTAAGTTGTAGTGATCAGTAACTATCTTTTAAAAAAATGTCATCAATTATGTACAGTTGTGGTAAAGAGCTCTGAGGAAATTGAACGCAACACTGTTTTCACATGTGCACATTTGTACAAGATGGGAGAGGGACTGCTTGTCTGACTCACCATAGGCTATGTGCACAGGTAGCACTGTAGCAGATCGGACCCAGGTTAAATAGGACATGGCTTGTTATGGTTTTATAATTCAATTGGGGATCCAAAAATAAATGTTACTTTTACTTTTTTGAAGTGCAAAATCTGTAGTGTTTAACGTTTTTGCCCTCTTTTCGTCACGTTTGCCTAAAATATAACTTTTAATCTGCACAAGGTAGAAAAGTCATTGATTATGTATTTTCCTGTATACTTGCAAACTCATAAACAGAGTTACATTTACTATAGATGAGCTAATTTATATTATATGCTTATAAAATGCTTATAAAATTCGGCCTTTGTTTCTGGTCTAGCTCTAAAGATATTCCTGCCTTGAGCTATCTTGCTGGGGGATTCCTGCCTTGAGCTATCTTGCTAGGGGAGTTAGTTACACTGCAGTCCGATCTGGCAGATCAAATCCTTCTGTGAACAATGGGCGCGCCCAGAAAGAGATTAGCTTAGCAAACTTCCCTATTGTGTTCCTGTAGAATGTTCCCATGTAGGATAAAGGGCAGCAGATAGAACTATGTCTCCAATTCCAATAGGGTGTTTCTTTGAAGCTTTGAAGGAGGAAAACAGACCTGAATGAGCGGAGTCTGACTCAGAGAGGGTGAGCTGTCCTAGTGCTCATATAAGCCAGCATCACAGTTTTTTCCAGTGAACAGTTAAGAAACAGAAGGACCATGGAAGAAGCAGCAAGCACACCCCGGGGGGCATTCCAAATTAGAGTGTGTGAGATCCACTCTAGGCTTGTACTTCTGAAACTATTGCTTCGGATCCAGAGCTAGGGGCTCAATCTCTGTGTCACTCTTGGGGCCAGTAAAGTGTGGAAGTGCTGGGAACCAGAAGCAAAGGGGCCTTTTTGGATGGCCCTGCCATGCAGTGGGTACCTTAGGAGTGTGATCCACAGGCTCCTGAGGGTCTTCTTGCACTCCAAAAGTGTCTCAAGGCATGTGGGTGGTCCGACAGTGCTGACAGAGAAAATAGTCTGTTTTGTACGCTGTTGTGTGATCAGGAGATTGCCAGGGACTGAAGTGGAAAGTAGGTCCAGGTCTTTTCATTCAGCTGCTTCTAAGAAGAAGTGAGCAGTGGTGCCAAGAGTTGTAAAAAGGGCATCTGGAAATTAGAAGTTATGATGAAAGATTAAGGGTCAATTCACCCTCACAAAAGCACGGCTGGTGACTGGAGTGCGCCACCAGGAAGAAAGAGAAGAAAACTGCATCACCATCAACCCAGGAAGTCATGAGATGTTGTAGAAAGTGCTTGAGAACAGCAAGGAGATTCGCAGCTGTGGGGCCCTGAATGAATTTTGGAGACACCAAGTAGAGTAAGGTACAACTTGATATCACTCCTACGAAACCTGTTTGCTGTTGGCCTTAGTCTTTCAAAGAGATCTTGCTTGATAAGAGTATTAGCCATACCTCTAAAACCACCTAAGGTGCCATGAAGGTGGCAGCCTCCTCTTGTGTGAAAGAAGCATCTGGAACTTTTCTGATCCTCCGACTGGTTGCTGCTTTTAACACCCTCGCCGTTCTGAGCGAAATCAGAACTGAAGCAGCCACGGGTGTGGGCAGAGACAAATAAGTGCAATCAACATTAATTGGCAGATCTGCCTCTTGCATACACCCAGAGTCGGACTCTGAAAAGCAGGCACTTAACGGGCTGATGAACAGGAAAGAAAGAGCAAGTGCTGATTCTCCTGATGTCTTATTACTACGGTTTGAGGCGCACTCATTGGTTGCTGGATTTCTTTTTCATCACTGGATTTTCTTTTTCTTCACTGAACTCTTGGGAGATATCGTAAATAAAGTGTTATTTCTTTACAATTCAAGTCACATTTTAATGACTGCCCAAAAATAAAGTAAAAAGATAAATGCAGAATCTTGGCATCCAGTACTGACAGAGAACTAGGGGTGTTATGTGAAAATTAGCAGTTGAGCTGTAAACCGGAGCAGAGTATCTTGTGCATTTGAAGCACAGACTTTGCTGGGATATTAGTTTCCTCTATTTAATGCTGTATTCAACTGTCATCCACAAGCAAATGTAAAAATGTGTCTTATTGGAGTGTCAAAGACCCTCATGATCTTAGTTTTAAGCTTCAGCTGACTCATCCAGACCACCTCTGATTTAGTTAGGTTGTTTGACATATCCAGAATATCCATTAAGTACACCCAGATGTTTACAAATCTTTAATGTAAGGTGACAACCTTAGATCTATATTTAACTTATCCTGGCAACATCTGTTGTGGTTATCAGAGTGATCTTCTCTACTCTGCTGACTTCCCAACAAAACGGAAGTTTGGAAAATGATACTAGAAAAATTGAAATTCCAAAGTCCTCAGCAGTTGATAACAGTTGATAACATAAGGAATGCTACTGCACCTAAAGAGAGAAAAAAAGCAGAGCTTAAAAAAAGTCTTCAAAACATCCCAAAAATACAGCAGGGACCATGACTTCAACAAACGCAGAAATGTGCAGGTCTGAAAAGAACCCGACAAGAAACATGTGATTGGAATGAACGGGCGGGACGGAGACTATCCAATCAAAGCGTTGTGATGCACCCAAAATAAACATCTTACTTGCCTTTTATGGGATACTTCAGTTCAGCTTCCTATGTGATCCTGCAAATGCTTGTAGCTTCCATGTAACTTTGGGGAAAGATACTACGATCAATCAACATAGATTCCATACAATATGAAAAGGCACATGCCCAATTTTTGTCCACTAGATGAAGCTTGTGTGCAGTTAAAAGTAAGGCAGCATCTAGCTGCTGCACAAATGCGCATATGTCTCTTGCCAGAAATCTAGTCCACAAAATGCTTAGCTGATGTAGATCCGGAATACGCCGAACGCTGAAACTGAAACCAGACACCGAAGCCGAGAGTAGTGGGCAGCAAGGAGCTCCGGGACGTCTCCTGCTCCTTGTCCAAGCCCGAGTTCAGTCCGGTCTGAGCCCTGAGACTAGTCTGGACTATTGAGGTTGGGCTAGGGGCCGCTCCAGGGTGAAAGTGCGGACGGAGCTCAAGTGCGGTTGCCAACAGTTGGAGAGCTAGGCAGGCCGGAGGAGGAGGAGCGAGCTGCGAGAACGGCGTGAGTAATCCGGAGCCCGACCTCGAGCAGGAGGGTCGGGGCAGGATCGTGAGCTGGAGCAGGAGTGAGGAGCAGGAGTGGAAGCGGGAGAGTTCATACTCCCATGGGTAAGCCTCTAAAGCTCTCTAAAGCCCACAAATCAACTGCAACAACTCCTGTGTGCCCCCCCGAGTCACCCACGGCTCACCTGACCACCTCGCACCTGGCGATCAAAGACCTTGTGGCAAGCGCGGCCGCCCTGTAGCTGGCGCCTGCAGTGAGAGCGGCCCCTGGTGGACTTGCGAAGGCGGCCTGATTAGATCAGGTGCGGCTTGCGATTCCACCCTGAGTGCCCCGCTTGCCCTACGCCCACACTTTCTAAGACTGGCCCATTGAAGGAACAGAGAAAGACCGGTCCCAGCAGGAGAGACTTCCCAGCATCCCAGCGAGTTGGTGGTGGTATCGCCACCAAGTGTAGGGGCGACCGGGCTCTGCACAATACGGACAGGTATATCGGAAAGAAACAGGTTAGTGTTAGATTCCTTACCTTAGAATATCCCCAGGTATTAGACTGGATCCGGAAAGTTTTGTGTAGCAGTACCACTGCATGTCGGTAGGCGTCATCTGCGGCTCCGCGTCCGTCGTCAGTGTCGTGATCGTCGGGATGATGTCGTCGGAGTACTTAGACGCCGCCCTTGCGCGCAGTACTCGTAGTAACTTTTTGAATTACCTTTTTGATCTCTTTTGGATCTTCTCGAGTCACTACTCGACTCTCGGTGCCGATAGGGATGCCCGGGTTCAAACCCTGCGATGATTGTAACCGCTTGATGCCGGTTACCGACCCCCACCGTCGGTGCCTTTACTGTCTCGGGGCCGACCACGATGACAAGTCGTGACCCGATTGCCCGGCCTTGACGTCAAAAGATAGGCGCAAGCGCCTCGAGCTCCGGCAGTCGGCTCCGCGCCGCTCGAGGTCCTGGTCCAGGGGGAGGTCGAGGGACCGGTCGCGGTTCCACAGTCATCACAGCTCGGCGGGTCGACACCACTCGTCGGGCTCCAAGTCCTCAGGTAAGTCGAGGCACAAGAAGTCGAAGAAACGACATCGCTCTTCTGACCCCCCGATGCTCGCGCGACGCGGCCGGGGGTTTGGACGACACCGCCCACGCGGCTCTGCCGGAGCTGCAAGCGCGGCGTCCAGCTCCATGCACGCGACGCCGGAGGAGATCAGCGCCTTCCTCACAGCCATGAGGTCGCGCTTCCCCCGTCGGACCCCGCCGGTCGACCTTACGACCCCTCCGCTGGCGCCGTCACCAAGGGTGTCAACCCCGGCGCCGTCCCCGATCCCCACCCCGGTCCGGATCAGGCGTTGGACCGACGACCCGGCTCCATCATTTATGGAGGACTATCAGGAGATGGATGACGAGGGGGATTGGGAGGGGTCTGAGGATCCTCTGGCACTGCAGTGCCAGTTGAGCCAGGACTGGGCAGATGAGCTGGGGGAGGCCAGTGGTCTGGACACTTCGCCCGACACTGGATTTGTCTCCCCTCCTACCATGGCTACGGAGGAGGGGGCTGCTTACAGCGTGGTGTTAACTAGGGCAGCCAAGGCCTTGGCTCTTGAGCTCCCAGTCGCGGCTGTGAGGACTATACTCCTCACTGAGGTGCTCAAACCGCAGGCAAGCTCCTTGGAGTCTCTCCTGCCATTTAATGAAGCCCTCACTGACGTTCTGTTGGGCACTTGGTCCAAACCCTCTACAGGCCTCCCTGTAGATCGAATGTGGCCCGACGCCACCGCCCGGCTCTGGGCGACCCCAGTTTCCTGTCCGTTCACCCCACCCCAGAGAGCCTGGTGGTCCAGGCCTCTACTTCCCAGACCGCATTCCCGAATCCAAAAGGTACAATCAGTTTGGGAAGAAACTGTTCTCCTCACTCAGTTTGGGGTAGCGGTCTGTCAACACCGCCTGCCTTTTGAGCTGTTACTCCCACTCTCTGTGGGATACGGTTGCTGAAGTGTTGGCGCAGTGCCAGGCGGAGGTCCAGGCAAAGCTTACCCAAGCCCTTGAAGAGGGACGGGATGCAGCACGATATTCGATTCGGTGTGGACTGGATACCATGGACTCGCTGGGCAGGGCGATTGCGACAACAGTGGCGGTTCGCCGCCAGGCCTGGCTGATGTCCGCCAACTTTTCGGGGGATGTCCAAGCCTCCCTTATGGACATGCCCTTTGATGGCCGTCGCTTCTTTGGCGACAAGGCGGACAGTGCGCTGGAGCATTTCAAGGACTCCAGGGCTACAGCCAAGTCCTTGGGCCTCAGTCAACGCCAGCAAACTTCCGCCTTTTGTCCTTTTCGTGGCCAAATAAAGGGCGCCCCCACACATCCAGACAGCCACAGGCCGCAGAATCAACCTCAACGCGATCGCGGACGTGGTAACCCCCGAGGCGGTGCCAGGGGACACCGGGAAGGTCAGTCCACACCCGCCCATCAGCATCTGCCTCAAAATCCTCCTTGTAAAAATGTTCAGGCCCATTCAACGCCAGTGGGGGGCAGGGTTTGCCATCACCTCCTTCACTGGCTCTCCATTACATCAGACAGGTGGGTGCTGCAAATCGTCCGAAGGGGCTACTGCCTCCCCTTCGAGGCGACACCTCCAGCCATGCCACCTCAGTACCACCGCATGTCGGGGGATCACTTGCCACTTCTACAGGAGGAAGTTACGGCCTTCTTGGTCAAGGGGGCCGTCGAGCTTTTCCCTGTGCCAGAAGTAGGACATGGTTGCTATTCCCACTACTTTCTGGTACCCAAGAAGGGCAAAGGAGGCCTACGCCCTATCTTGGACCTTCAGAGCGTCAACGGCTTCCTCCCGAAGGAGAAGTTAAAGATGCTGACTTTGGCTCAGGTCCTGGCTGCCCTGGACCCAGAAGACTGGATGGTAGCGTTGGACTTGCAGGACGCATATTTCCACATCCCCGGCCTGCCGGCCCACCGGCGTTACCTGTGGTTCATGGTAGGCCACGAGCACTTTCAGTTTACCGTACTCCCCTTCGGCCTTACCAGCGCCCCACGGGTGTTCACGAAAGTGATGGCGGTGGTCGCAGCTCATCTGCGCAGATTGGGGGTTTCAGTCTTCCCCTATCTCGACGACTGGTTGTTGAAGGCGGGCTCGCCCCAGACAGTCGTCTCCCACCTCCAGACTACGGCCGACCTCCTGCACTCGCTGGGGTTCTCCATCAACGTGCCGAAGTTACACCTGTGTCCCTCTCAGAACCTCCTTTTCATCGGAGCGGGTCTGGACTCAGCACAGTTGCGGGTTTATCCCCTGAACAGCGGGTTCGGGATATTCAGGCTCTGATTCTGATCTTTCAGCCTTTATCCCGGGTCTCGGTCAGGTTGACGCTGCGGCTCCTGGGGCTGATGGCCTCCTGCATCCTTCTGGTGCAGTACGCCTGATGGCGGCTGCGGGCTCTGCAGTGGGAACTGAAGTTTCAGTTGGCACAGCATCAGGGCAACCTGTCCGACCATGTCCGGATCTCGGAGGGCACTGCAAGACAGTTGCAGTGGTGGCTCACGAACCGCGATTGGGTCAGCAGCAGATATCTCTCCCTACCCCAACCGGAGCACGTACTGGTGACGGATGCGTCCCTCTTGGGATGGGGGGGCCACATGGGAGAGAGGGAGATCAGTGGCCTCTGGTCTCCGGCGGAGTCCCGGCTCCACATCAACCTTCTGGAGCTGCGGGCGATCCGGCTTGCACAGAAGGTATTCCTTCCCTCTGTCCGGGGAAGATCTTGTGCAGGTGTTCACGGACAACACCACCGCCATGTGGTACTGCAACAAACAGGGCGGGTCATGGACCCTTTGTCAGGAGGCTCTGCGCCTCTGGCAATGGCTAGAACACCAGGGCGTCACCCTGGTGATTCAACACCTGGCAGGTTCCCTGAGCGCCAGGGCAGTCCAACTCAGCCGCCGGTGCATGATGGATAACGAATGGCGTTTGAACTCGGACATGGTGCAAGGCCTCTTTCAGCAGTGGGGAGAGCCTTGGTTAGATCTATTCGCCACCCAAGAGAATGTGCAATGTCATCAGTTCTGAGCGTTGGAATTTCCAAGGCGGCACTCACTCTGAGACGCTTTTCGGCGCGAGTGGAGCTGCGGTCTGTTGTACGCCTTTCCGCCTATACCACTTCTGCCCAGAGCGCTGAAGAAGATCAGGCGTGACCGGGCCCACGTAATCCTTGTGGCTCCGGACTGGACACGAAGATACTGGTATCCCGAGCTACTCAGCATTTCAGTCGATTCCCCAATTCGTCTGCCTCTTCGGGAGGGCCTTCTGTCGCAGCAGCAGGGGACGGTCCTCCACCCGAACCTGTCCAGCCTCCACCTCCATGGATGGAGATTGAGCGGCGGCAGTTGAGGCCATTTGACTTGCCTCCTGAAGTTTGTGATGTGATTCTGGCAGCCAGGCGTCCTTCCACAAAATCTGTATGAGCCTGAAGGTGGAACAAATTTGTGGCATGGTGCGCAGCAAAGGCTGTGGATCCACTCTCTGCCCCCCTTTCTGAGGTTCTCCTCTTCCTCCTTTCTCTTGCCCAGCAGGGCTCTGCTTTGGGCACTCTTAAGGGCTACCTCTCTGCCATTTCAGCCTTCTTGAGGCTTCCTGATCAGCCTTCTCTTTTCAAGTCCCCTGTTGTAAATAGATTCTTGAAAGGCATCACGCACATGTTTCCTCCTGTTCCTTTTGTGATGCCTCAGTGGGACTTGAACCTTGTTCTAACCTATCTGATGTGCGCTCCTTTCAAGCCACTTCACAATAACCCTCTTCGTCTTCTGACCCTTAAGACTGCATTCCTAGTTTCCATCACCTCTGCCAGGAGAGTGAGTGAGCTCCAGGCTCTATCTTCTAAGCCTCCTTTCCTTTCTGTCCATCTGGACAAAGTTGTTTTAAAAACTCGTCCTTCTTTCCTGCCCAAGGTGGTTACAGCCTTTCATATCGGGCAGTCCATCACCTTGCTCACCTTCTTTCCGCCTCCGCATCCTTCGGAGGAGGAAGAGAGGCTCCATCGTCTGGACCCAAAACGTGCGCTCTCCTTCTGCCTTGATCGCACACGCCAGTTCAGGGAGGACGACCAGCTCTTTGTTGGTTACGTGGGCGCGAAGAAGGGACGGGCGGTGCACAAACGAACCATCTCTCGGTGGGTCGTGTTGTGCATCAAGGTCTGTTACTCCTTAGCTAGAAAGGAGCCCCCTGTTGGGCTAAGGGCCCATTCCACTCGGGCCACGGTGGCTACTACTGCCCTGGGTCGGGGAGTCCCCTTGCAGGACATCTGTCAGGCAGCTATGTGGGCCTCGCTGCACACATTTGCTAGACACTACTGCCTGGACAGCCAAGTCCGGAAAGATGGCTCCTTCTGCCGTTCCGTTCTCCAGGACTTTCTGGTGTGATCTTGGTTCGCAGAACCACCACCGGGGTTGGTATTGCTGGGGTATCTATTCTAAGGTAAGGAATCTAACACTAACCTGTTTCTTTCAGATGCACAAGTTATTTACCTTCAGTAACGATATATCTGTAAGAAACAGTAGTTAGTGTTACATTCCTTACCGCCCCACCCATCCTCCCCGTTCTGCGAAACGATATCTAGGGTTAAGGACATCCCTTTCAGGGCCCTAGTTTCATGGCACCAGTGTCGGTCTCTGGCATGGCTCTGCATTCCTGGAACGAAAAGCTATGTACAAGAACTGTCGTTAGCGCGCGACTGTGGCGTTTAAGTACCCCAACGACGTCATCCCGGCTATCACGACGCCGACGACGGAAGCGGAGCCGCAGACGAAGCCTACCGACGCTCAGGGGTACTTCTATGAAAAACTTTCCGGATCCAATCTGAAGCCTGTGGATATTCTAAGGTAAGGAATCTAACACTAACTACTGTTTCTTACAGATATATCGTTACCGAAGGTAAGTAATTGTGCTTTTATTCTATTTAGACAGAATTTCCCTAGTTTTGGCAAATCTAGGGACAGTACAGCATGAGTCTCGCCTTTCTTATAGTCCCCTTCTTTTTAAAAAAAAGAAATTTTATTAGGAAAAAAATATACAAACAGCAAGGCAAGGATTACATTACACGAAGCACCAGTTCCAGACGGGGAAGGAAGAGAAAAACAATACAATGAAATCAACAGTTAATGTTAGGGAATGGGAGGGGGGAGGGCAAGGGTAAAGGAGATATTTATACAATAGAAGAATCAGAATGCGGGGTCAGGGGGAAAGCGTTTCAAGGACTCCAGGGCTCTTCCAAGGACCCCAAACTCTACACCACTTTCGGGGTCGACCCCGGGCCAAATATACTGTTTTTTCTCTAAGCATGCACCAGTCCATGTTCTCTTTCCACACTTCTACTGTAGGTGGCCTTTGTGAGCCCCACAATTGAGCAATGTCTCGCTTGGCAATCATGTTCCCCAGGGCCGCCCACTGAGTCTGAGCTGCATTGTAATCTGTGGGCTCCCAGACATTCAATAAACATCGTCTGGCCTCCGGCAAAAGGGAAATCCCCGTAACGTCCTTCATTATATCATGTACCCCATTCCAGAAGGTAGCCTCCCCTCGACACTCCCAGATAATATGGAGAGATGTCCCTACCTGCCCACATCCTCGCTTACACAACCCCTCCTCGGAAAAGCCCATGCGAACCAAATGTGGGCCCGTGACGTATATCCTATGGAGAATCTTTAGTTGAACAAGCCAGAGTCGAGCTGGAATTGCGATCTCCTTCAGAGAGGAGATTGCTGATTGCCAGTCCTCGTCATCCAGCTCTAGGCCGTCACGGGTCCACAAGTCACGAAGATGTGATAGGAGGCCTGAACTATCATTTATTAATGTCTTGTAGACTAGGGAGATTGTGCTGTCCGGCACATGGCCGTCCAGCAACCTATCTTCAAGCGGGGACGATTCGGGGACCACCTCCCCCTCCGGGAAAACAGATCGCAGCGTGTGACGAACCTGGAGATACCGGAAGTATTCCGATGCACCTAACTCGAACTCTTTCCGCAATGACTATAACGATTGAACCTGACCCTTAACCCAGAGGTCTCCCACCTTACTAATACCAATAAGGTCCCATTTATCGAACCCCTTGGTATTCCACAGTTTACCGAGTTTATCAGAGTCAAAAAGCGGGGTTGCTCGAGTCAAGCGATCTTTCCACCCCATGGAACTATTTGCGTCCTGCCACAGGCGTACAGCTGTCCTGGTAGGTCTCGACAAATCCTTAATCACCGAGTGAGAATACAGCGCTCCATAGTAATTACCCCCAGGTAACATCCATCTATCCATGGCAAAGGCGGGATTCAATTCGGGACCATATAGACTATGTTTTATGGCACTCAGTTGAGACGCCCAATAGTAACGTTTTATATCGGGGAGAGCGATACCTCCGTCGTACCATGGGAGTGTTAATTTAGCTAGCGCGATACGAGGTCTCCCGTCCCATACCAACTTCCTCTGAAGATCTTCAATTGCCCGGAAATAGCTAGCCGGTACTACATCAAGAGTATTTTGGAGAGCATAAAGAAAATGAGGCATCGACATCATTTTGAAGAGGGCCGCACGGCAAAGCGGGGACAGCGGAAGCTTACGCCAACCCGCGACATCTTGCTTCAATCTAGAGAGTGGTGGGAGGAGATTTTGCCCATATCGAATTGCAGGGTCCAATGTTATATAAATACCGAGGTATTTAAACCCCGTTTGTGCAATCTGGATGGGACAGTTTTTCGGAAGAAGAAGAACGTTGCCAGAAAGGACATACAGATAGGATTTTGACCAGTTGATAATGAGGCCAGAATTCCTACCAAATGAAGTCAAGACATCGCACAAAACCATCAGTGATTTCCGGGGCGACGTCAAGTACAATAAGATATCATCCGCATAAAGCGAGATGCGATCTTCAAACTCCGAGGACCACCGGATACCCTTCATCGAGGGCTCCCATCGAATCCATGCTGCAAGGGGCTCAAGTGCCAGGGCGAACAGGAGGGGCGATAAAGGACACCCCTGACGAGTTCCCCTCCCAAGACTAAACGGAGCAGAGACTCGGCCGTTAACAACAATTTGTGCAAGGGGGTCCTCATAGAGGAGTCTCACCCAACCGATAAAACTAGGACCGAACCCAAATTTAGCCAAAGCGGCCCATAAATAAGGCCATTCCACAGTATCGAAAGCCATTGTGGCATCCAGCGACGCCAAGATGGCCGGCTCACACAACGTCGCGGCTCTCGCGAGAACCCCGTTCACACGCCGAAGATTAAGGGCAGTGTTCCTGTGTGGGATGAAACCGGATTGATCCGGATGTATCAACTCACTAATAACAGTGATCAATCGGTTAGCCAACACTTTCGCAAGAATCTTAGGTTCAGCGTTGAGAAGAGAAATAGGTCAGTACGACGCACATCGATCTCGCAGTTTCCCCTCCTTGTGAATCACCACAATAGTCGCTAGAAGCTGAGCACGGGGGAGAGAACCACACTCCCGAGATTCCAAAAACATGTCACGTAGATACGGCGCCAACTTGTCAGGCCGCAATTTATATAGCTCAATAGGCAAGCCATTGGGACCCATCGCTTTCCCCGAACGCAGGGAACGGATCGCAATAGCCACCTCGTCAGCCGTTATTGCAGCGTCCATATGTTCCCTGTGGATATCAGAGAGACGTGGTAAAGCGATATCTCGCAACAATAGATGTCAGTCGTCTTCTGGCCTGTCCGACACGGAGGAGTATGCTGTTTGGAAGTGCTTCGCGAAACACTGAGCAATTTCTTTAGGACCTGAGACCCGAGCGCCACTAGCCACCTCGACCACAGGCACCATCCGACTAGTTCTATCTTTCTTATCTAGCCACGCTATCAATTTACCAGCCTTATCACCCACATCATACAAACTTCCCTGCTGCTCCCTACTCCTGACCTTAGCCGCGTCGGTAACCAATGCCCTGTATTCAAGTGGTTTGAGCCTTAGAACATGCGTCGCAGCACGGGTGACCCCCCGCTCCAGGTCAAGCTCCAAGTCCGCTATCTCCGTCTCAATCCTAACAACCTCCTCATCACGTCGTTTCTTAACATCCGCTATCAACGATAGGGCCTGACCCCTGAGGTAACATCCGCTATCAACGATAGGGCCTGACCCCTGAGGACGGTCATGAAAGCCTCCCAAAGCGATACGGCAGACGAAACTGAACCCTCGTTTTCCAAGAAATACAGGTCGAGAGCTTTTATCAGGGCAACACGAGTTTTAGGGTTACGGAGATACCAAGGGTTAATCGGAGCGACCCGTCCCTCGGTCCCCGAGTCTGACACTATCCCACAGTGGGGAGTGGTCCGAAATTCCCCGAGCCAAATACCTGGCCTCAGCGATAGTGAGGGCCTGTGCAGACGGCACCAAAACATAGTCAATCCTAGAGAGACTACCGTGAGCGCCCGAAAGGAACGTATACTGCTTCTGTGTGGGGTGAAACAACCTCCAACAATCCACCAGTCCCAAAGTGTCCAGGAAATCATGAAGCCAGTTCTGTGCTCCCCTCAGGTCCCTGGGAGGGAGCCGATCCTCCAGCCCGGAAACCACTGCGTTAAAATCACCACCTAAAATCAATGACCCCTCAGGGAGAGCGAGAATAACTCTCCCCAAGTCTGCAAAAGTGGTGGACTGCAAACCAGGGGGGACATATACAGAAACCAGGGAAAGAGTCCGGCCCTCCCACCTACCCGTGAGAGCGACATAGCGCCCCCGATCATCTATGACTGTGGAGTCAATCTCAAACGGGAGAGAGTTTTTAATGAAGACACCGACTCCCCTGGAGCCAGAGGAAAACCGAGAGCGGGCGACCAAACGATAACCCCTCCTGTTAAGAGCATGACAAGTATT
Organism: Lissotriton helveticus; assembly: GCF_964261635.1. Lineage (NCBI taxonomy): Eukaryota > Metazoa > Chordata > Amphibia > Caudata > Salamandridae > Lissotriton > Lissotriton helveticus. The sequence continues at coordinate 2,099,160,052 of NC_136063.1, read as the reverse complement.
ACCAATCAAGTGCGTCTCCTGAAGAAGGACTACATCAGGGGAGAAACGCTTCAACAGTTGCAACACCACCCCACGTTTTATCCTATCCACGAGCCCATTCACAGTCCAACTTATCAATTTCAGCCCACTACCCCATCCATAAAGAGAAAGAGGCTCCAACCCTTAACAGAACCCGTCACTTCGATCAAACAATCTAAGGATACATAGCCTTGCAAAAAAACAAACACACACCCCAACAGAACCCCCGGTCCTTCCCACCCACATCCCGTTACAAAACCCCCCACCCTGCACCCCTGCTCAAGACTAAAAAGCCACCCCAACTTGCAGTGTGCCTGTCTCCCCCACATCTACCTAAACTACAAAAAGGAGGAAAAGGACCCACCAATGGCCCCACAACCCCCCCAATGTCCCATTGATAAATTATCAGGATTATCGAACCACAGTTTGAGACCAACAACAGAGCCCAGAGTACCAAGCAACCGGAGTTTATTCCTGTTCCGTAGGTCCACCTTCTGCCCCGCCAGACTGCTCCTCCGGTGGATACTGCTTTGGCAGAGCGTCCAACCAGTCAGAAACCACTTCCGGGCTATCGAAAAAATAAGTCCGCTCTGCATATTCGATTCGAAGTTTGGCTGGGAAAAGCATGGGGTATTTGAGACCCATGTCGCGCAATCGCCTCTTCACCCCCAGAAATCCAAGTCTTTGCTTCTGGACCGATTGAGTGAAGTCCGGGTAGAAACTGATGGTAGTATTCTCGAACTTTGTGGGGCCATCCATCCGGGAGGCCTGCAGGATAGCGTCTCTATCACGAAAATTTAAAATTCTCGCAATGATAGGCCTCAGTGGTGCACCCAGTTTCGGCCTTCTGCCCGGAACCCTGTGGGCCCGTTCAACCGCAAAAAACGTACTCAGTCCCTTAGGTGCAAGGTGGTTAACAATGAGATCCTCCACAAATAGGTCCACCGCTGGTTCCGTGGCTTTCTCCGGAACCCCAATAATACGAACATTGTTCCGCCTGGCCCTTCCTTCATAATCCTCCAGACGACGTGCGAGGATATCACTGGTAGTTCTCAAGCGACCGACTTCAGTCTGTAGACTAGCGACATCACCCGTCAGACTGGAAGTCTTAAGATCCAAAGATTTGACTTTTTCATTAGTCTTCGCCAAGTCTGTACGGATCAAATTGACGTTGATTGCCACAGTATCAAGCTTATGGTCGAGAGTCGCTATTTGTTGTCCCAATGTGGACTAAATCCCCTCGATCGTGGCCATTACATCCTGTAAGGTCAACTCAGTCGCCGGAGTCGGTGGGCCTTTCAATTCTTCCTGCGACCTACCCGATCCACCGGGGGATCCCTTAACTTGGGCATAGCGATCCATGCTATTAGTCTGGATATAGCCACCTCGCCGAGTGGTCTTAAGTTTCTGCGTGGCACCCTCCTGTTTCCCAGTCATTGCGGGCAAAAGGCGGATCTGGGCCGATGAGACAATGCAGGAAGATGGCGGTCTTCGTCCCACCTCGGGCTGAAGGAATCACAGCTGGAGGGCACAGGCCGGATGGTCTCAAAGATCAGCACGGCGATGAAGAGTAACACTCGTGGGTGACACAGGGCGGCAATACTCGGGGACTGGGGTGGGCTCTTCACCAGTCACAGGTCTTCCCTGGAACAAGATCGAAAGTGAAAGTAACCAGACCGGACGTCCCAACCCCCGCAAGCCGATGTTGTTCAATTACTGCTCAGGCACCATGCCAACTCCACAGCCGGGCTTCAGGTAGACGTAGGCCTCAATCTTCGGAGCTCCGTAACACTGGTTCCCGGGGTCCGATTCAGGATCTGAAAGCGAGTTGCGCCTCACTCGCGGTGCACCTTCACGGAGACGTCAATGAGGAACAAGATAGATGACAGGATAAATGCGGGAGGGGACGAGGGTCTCGGGAGCCCTAAGCTCAAGCGGCCATCTTGGTTGCGCGCGAAGCTCCTCCTCCCTTATAGTCCCCTTCTAAAGCAGCCGATGAAGGTGCATGTGACTTTTGCTCAACGGCTTTCTTTTGGAAATCCTGCCTTCTTTCTTCTACTAAATTCAAAAAATCTTTTTCTTCATCACAGAAAAGACATGTAAGGTTGTTTTTATGCACATGTGTTATATCTATGGGATTCATTGTTAAGAAAAATTCACCCATAAATTCTGCATTCATACTACTAAGTACAGGGTGTAAATTTCTACGAATAGGAATTTCTGAAAAGACTAAATCCGTATTACTATAATAGTATTGCAATTTACCAGTAGCATAAAACAAACTAGTCATAACTCTACAAGTTACACCAAAAGTTAATGGAAGCTGATGGTATGTTACACCTTCGGAAACAGCAGTAGATAGTTTCATGCAAACGTAACAATTACTCACATCCATTGTATCTACGTATTGGTACAGGAGTTTATTGAATACATGTAATGACAATCACTACTTGATTTGTCATGATAATACATTCTCTTATCCGTTAATCTTAAATGTCTAGTCTTCTTTTAGTAACCACACTCACTCTCTCATTAATATTTGTGTTATTCTGAGTATTAGTTACCATTAGGACAGATATCACAACTGTTAACAATACCCACATTAAGATTAGTATTGTAACACTACACAAACAACATTTAACACATCTCAGTTTTAAACTAGATTTTGGATGTTCCGTCACCTGTAATTCTGTCATTATAGTATCTAAGTTTTATTTCTAATTTTTTTAAAATTATTTTCTAAAGAAAAATTGTAAAATTGTAAAAAGGTAAATTCTTTGTGTGATCTCACACTTCAAAAGATTTCAGCTTTTAATCAGTTATTTTTTCCTTCCGATCTTTTCTTCTTTTGGTTGATAATCTTCCCAATAAATCCACCCTTTTGTATAAAAGTATTTTCTTTAAGGTGGTCTCAGTTCCCTTTCATCAGATCCATCAACAATGCCACTTTCTGGTTCTCCATTTCGATCAAGATTTTCAAAATCTTCGAGTATTATATAGGTCCACTCTGGAGTCTTATATTTTTTACTCAGTACTCTTCCTCTCTTTGACAATGTTAATGATCTTCTTCTTGATTGTTCTTGCTCTATCTAACTGGACACCTCATTTACCTGTTCTAATTCTTTCCCTGTTCTCCTTTTCAGAATGTATCTCAGCCTTTTCACTCCACTCGGCCAGTAATCACCCTTCCTGACCCTTTTTGACTGTATTGCTTTTTCACCTTCTTCACCTATTTCAAGTGTCCTTTTATTTTCCTCTTCCTCTTGGTTGGTCTCCTTCTGAATTCCCTACTTTTTCTTCTTCTATTGTTTGTTTTTGTTTTGGACTCCCTACTTTTCTCCTTTCTTCTTCTGACTGACTGACTGGCTTTGATCTGAACTTTCTCCAATTTCTTTCCCTCTTCCTAAATTAACTGGATCTGAATTTTCTATAGTGGATTCTTTTTCTTTTCCTTCTTGCAGTTGAATTTGATCTACGTTTTCTGCAATGTATTCTTCTTCTAATTCTAACTGAGCTGGATCTTGGTTTTCTGCAATGAATTCTTCTTCCAGTTCTGACTGAGCTGAATCTGGGTTTACTTCAACGGTTTGTTCTGGTCTTTCAAGTTCAAGCTCTCCTTTGGTCTTTACAGCAGTTTCTGCAGTCCCAGTAGCTGGTGCCCCCTCGACTTGACATGTACTTGGTTGTTCGTCGTCAATGCGCTCTTCAGAGTCTGTTTCTCTGGTTCTTTCGACTTCGCTACTTCCAGCTTCTGGCTTTTTGCTTTGTTCTACCAGTTGCTGCTATTGTCGTTCAGGTGGACTTGGGACTCTTTGGGTATGACTGGAATGGATCCATTTTGGCAGACAGGCACACTTTACTGCTTTGTCATAACCAATATGATTTGATGTGATCCTTTCCACCTGGGTTCCGGACACGATTTCCTTGTGTGATTTTCACCACGACCCAATCTCCAGGACGCAAATCATGAGCTTGGTTTGGTTGTGCTGTGGTTGCATCTTCTCCAACCTGGTGAGACGCAGAACGTACCAGATCAGCTAGTTCCTTAAAATAGTCCAACACTAGATCAGCAGTTATATTCACCAATTTGTTGCCAGGTTCACGTGCCTGTCTCATTGTTCTTCCCATGAGATTTCCATGTGGACTTAATCCTATTCTTTGGTCAGGAATGCTTCTAAGAGTCATCAATACATGGGGCAAAGCATCAGGCCATTTCAATGAAGTGGATGCACACACTTACCCTAACCTGGATTTTATTGTGCCATTTAACTGCTCAACCATTCCAGAAGCTTCTGGTCGATAGGCACAATGAAATTTCTGCTCAATTTTGAAAGCTTCACAAATCAATTTAATTATCTCATTATTAAAATAAGGTCCTCTATCTGATTCCAAAGTGACTGGAAATCCGAAATGAGGAATGAGCTCTCTTAATAGAAGTTTGGCAACTGTGAGACTGCCATTCACCTCGTGGGATAAGCTTTTACCCATCAAGAAAACAGACACACAATGACAAGGACATCATTCAAACTGTTGCACCGTGGCAACTCAATAAAGTCTAGTTTCAATCTTGTAAATGGTCCTTCTGCTTTTCCAATCTTTCCCCAACTGACCAATATCTTTCTCCCTGGGTTTTGCAGTTGGCAGGTCAAACATCTTTTGCAGAGACCATCTGCAACTACCCTAAACTTTGGATGATACCATGTTTGTCTGAAATGTCTAATCATGGCATCCCTCCCAACGTGTGTGGTTCCATGATATACCCTGGCCATTTGTGACAACAAACTATCGGGCAATATTGGTCTACCATCTGGACACACCCATGCTTCATCGTCAGCTCTTCTTGTGCAACCTGTTTTGGTCCAGTGTTTTTTCCTTTGTGTCTGCCTTATCCTGTAGCTGTCTAACTTCATCCCATGTTTCAAAAGCAGAGAAAACATCAGTTGGCAATTGATAACTTCTTTTTCCATCCCTCTGTTCAAAGACATTGTATTTCTCACACAAAATTGTCCCACTTTGTCTGCGTACCGATTACTCAATGTCACATAATCATTTCCTGACTGATGTGCGGCACATTTGACCACTGCAATTTCTTTTGGCAACTGCAATGCTTCCAATAGTTCTTTAACATCTTTGCCATTCCTCATTGGAGATCCTGAAGAAGTCAGAAATCCCCTCTGTAGCCACAATTGTCCGAAGTCATGCACAATCCCAAAACCATATTAAATGTCCGTAAATATGGTTACTCTCAATTTCTTCCCTACTTTACAGGCTTTCGTTAAAGCGTACATTTCAGCTGTTTGTGCAGACTTCACTCCTCTTAGACAGGAAGCTTCTATGATACCTGATACAGTACACACAGCATAAGCAGACATCAATTCTCCATTCTCCCTTCTCAAACATGACCCATCAACAAACAGTACAAAGTCTGACTCTTCCAATGGAACGTCAAGGAGGTCAAGTCTAGGCTTTGTACACATCCAGTCATGATCAATTTCTTCCTTCACTTCTTCACAATAGGAATCGGGCAACATGGTTGCTGGATTCATCAGTGTGCATCTTGTTACACTTACATTTTCAGCACCCAAAATTACTCTTTCATATTTAGTCAGCTGACTAGGGGTCTAATGTTGAGTACGAGTCCTTGTTAAAATGATCTCAACTGAATGTGGTACAAACACCTTTATAGGGTGCCCCATCACAATTGATTCACTCTGTTCCAGACTCACACAAGTAGCAGCTACTGCTTTCAAGCAGCTGGGTAATGCCGCAGCTACTGAATCGAGAGTGCAGAAAAGCATGCTACTGGACATCGTGCCAATCCATGTCTCTGGGTCAATACTGAAAGTGCACAAACTTCCCTTTCACAACAGAACAAAGCAAACTCTTTTGTATAATCTGGCATTCCTAGTGCTGGTGCTTGACACAAACAACTTCTCAATTTTATGAATGCTTCCTCACTTTCTTCACCCCATTCAATCCGATCTATCATATCCTTTCGTGCCAACCTTATTAAATGTTTTGCAAGTAGTGAAAATCCACTTATCCACTGACGACAATATCCAACCACTCCCAAAAACATTCACACTTCCTTTTTAGTTTTAGGCAGGCTCATTTGTAGAATCACTTTTATCCTTTCTTTTGTCACCTTTCTAACTCCTCTTTTTATCTTATGTCCAAGATATTGAACTTCTTGTTTGCAAAACTGTCATTTTTCTAGGGTCTCCTTGTGTCTTCCTTATGCCAAATGGCTCAGTAAAGCTATTGTGTCATCAATGTACTGCACCAGAACTGAATTTCCAGGCATCACCAAATTCTCTAAACATCTTTTTAGAACCTGCTTGAAAATTGAAGGACTCTCTGTGTACCCTTGAGGAACTCGGCACCATGCCAAAACATGGTCTCCAAACCGGAAAGCAAAAAGATATTGGCTATCCGGATGCAATGGAATTGAAAAGAATGCTTGGCACAAATCAAACACTGTATACTAATGGGTGGATGGATGGGTTTTTATATAGCACAATATCACCGCCAGGTCTCAAAGCGCTTTGCATTCGGAACCCGTCCTGGTTTTTCCCTGTGAGATAGCCCCTACTGGGTATCCCCAAGGTGAAAGCCAGGCATCCCGCCGCAGGGGGCCGTTGTGGAGATTAAGCAAGCTATTGCCCAGAGTTGCAGAGTGTGAACCTGTGATTCGAGTAGGCACCGAAGCGAGAATTACCGAAGCGAGAATTACCGAGTCCGTGGACATTTTGGGCTCAAGACCCTGCCGCGTCGGGAATTGAACCCTGGTCCCGGGCCTGATCTCAGCGTCCGGGTCTGCCTCCTCTAACCAGTGAGCCACACTTCTCCACAATGTGCATCCCATAGTATCTGATAAAGAATCACTGCAGGGTTTGGTACTACAGGACAACAGGGTACTACTATTTTATTTATTTTCCTCCAATCTTGCACTATTCTATATTTTCCACTAGGTTTTTTAAGTCCTATGATTGGTGAATTTCAAGGACTGCTCAATATTTCTTTTAGAATACCTTGTTCAATCATTTGATCAATTACTTTCCTTTTAGAAAGGTAATCACTTGATTATATTTCTTCATTACTTCCTCTGAAGGCGCAGCTGACTTTGCTTCTCTAGGATACTCTTCAGTTGGCCAATCAACTGTAATTTTACATTCTGTCCACAAATCGGTGGGTGCCACTATATCAAACAAACAATCCAAATCTTTCTACAAATCCTTTGAAACCTTAACAAACGTCTCTACCTGCTTGTACCATGCAATTGGTTTCTCTTTCAATCTAGGGAAATCATTTGTAAAGGATAAAATATCCTGTCTACTCCATGGAACATGAACATATCCACCACCAGGCACTTCTCTCATAGGACACATCCTTTTCACCTGGTCTGCCTCCCTCAACGGAAATGTGGATATTTCCTTTGTAGCTGCTTCATCTTTCTTCCTTGACCTTCTACTTCTCCATTTATCTGCGTCTCCCCATGTCTTCAAAATGTGTATTAATTCCTTTATTTGCAATCTTATTCCTGATGCATTCAAACTTTCTAAGTCCTTCTCAGTAAATTCTGATCTATAGGGTTTTTGTAGTATTTTTGATTTCTCAATATCTATTCCAAATTCTAAAGCTGCTTCTGGAATCTTATCATAAAGATTCTTCGTCCTCCAAGTTATACTTTTGCACAAAATAACAACTCTTCATCTCCATATGAACCTAATCTGTCAAGACCTATCGTACCAATATTCATTTCTTCCAAGTCTACCCTCAACTTGCTTACATCTATAGTTTTGGGGGGCGTTTTTTTGTTTTTCTAATCCTTTTGCCCATTCCTCCAGATCTTCAGGTGAAAATCCGGTAGAATTTCCTGCCACTGGAGTGACAGTTGGTACTTTCCTCCTTGCATCTATGGGCGAAATTCTTTTAGGGGTCTCAGTCACCGTCTCAATATTTGGGAGATCTAATAATGAAACATTCAAATCACTTTCACTAGTTTGATTTTCTAGCATGACTATCTCCTTTATAGTACTATTGTGTGTCACTACCACATTGTGTGATTCCGGTGTACCTCGTTTATCACCATACAACGGAATAACAGGACCAATAGTCACTGGTACTGTAAATACTAAAGCATTGAAAGCCAACTGATTTATTTTCTGAATTATATCTTCTTTTGTTTTGTTCAATGCATCCCTCTCTTTTTCTTGTGTGGCTCGAATAACTGTTGAATCATATAGAACGTGTGGAATCAATGGAGTTCCCATCATAGGGGCACTTAGAGTTGTATCCCTAGCACTTTCTTCATAAGGCGGAGGTCTTTTTTCTAGAACAACTCATCATCAGACTCATCACATCCTATTCCTGTCATACCTATGTGTTTTGTTTTTTCCTTACCTTTACTCCCTTTCTTGTCTTCAGCCACTAATACTGGATATAAAGCCTCCGTTACTACAGCCCTTGTTCATCTTTTCATTTGGGCTCCTTGAGTGTCAAATGGGTACCTGGGTAAAAATTCTCTATTTATTAATTTGCCTTCTCTGTATTTTTCTCGTTCAAATGCCCCAACTTCCCATTCTTCCAAAGCCTCATACTGTGTTAAGCATCCTGTTTCTCAAATTGTGCAGAATCCTTACATTAAATGTTCCATGTTCTGGAAAAGCTAGAACACCATCACCTTTTGTATACTCCACCCAATTCTCCAATCACACACACGTATGATATCCATTCTCCATCATCATAAAGGAAGCTGGCGTATTGGGAGGTGGCATAAGAATTCCCTCCCTAGTCACTATGCGTTGTCCTTTTTAAAGAAATTCTTAATTTTATTAATCAGTTTCATCCTTCCGATTCTTGCAATTTAATTAATTCAGTCGGCAAAATCCCAAAAGCTCTTCCGTATTTTCACAAACCCTGTTCGTTAACACTCGACCTATACCAGTGCGACTCACACCAACAGTCCAATCAGGGTTCACTATGTGTTCCTTTCTTCACCCAACACCAGCACACTACCTGTCTATTAACCAATCAGAGCTTACAACACACCCACTCGTCTGACCAATGCTGCACGGTTTTCTGTGACGTCAGCATTACTCCTACTACTGACCCTCTCTTTACAATCTGCAGTTTTCTCACGCCCGGTGCTTCAACCAATGCCAGCACGGCTCTCTGTGACGTCAGTATGGCTCCTGCTACTGACCCTCCCATTACAAGGTAATGCGACAATATATTTTCTAACTTTTCTTTATAAAATTGTGTTAGTAGCGACGTAAAAACAGAGCTACTCTGTCTGCTCCACTAAACCAAAGATAGTTTCTTCACTTGCTACAAAGAGAAAATTCCTTACGGTCACTACGAGTAAAAACCTCAGTTTACACTTCACTTAAGCTCGGGGAGAACCTGTTACTTCTCTAGGAATACTCCTCTTCTGAGTAAGGCCTAATTTCCACAGGTGAGCCCTTTGCTATCTCTCACACCCTACTCTTATACAATATAGTCCCTAATATAATACTGCCAGCCCTGCGTAGGTTCTCAGTATTATGACAACAGACGAGTAACCTTCTGCAGTGTGATTTCTATTTACCACACACTTCTAAATTCCATTCCCGGGATTCCCAGGTATCTCTGTACCTGTGCTTCCAGACAACATAAAACTCAACGCTAACTTTTTAATGTTAAACATATAGTTAATAATTGAAAACAATAATTACTAATCAATAATCATTACTCACCAAACTAATCGATAATAACCATTGCTCTGCTACCAGAAAAACTGATCCAGCAGAAGCCCAGGGATGGATTAACACTTCACAGTCAACAACAAATTCAAATTGGGCCCATGGACAGATTCAAGTTTCCTGGCTGTTCCGCTAGGGGTCAAGTTTTATATTCACTTTAAACTTGATTAGTCAATTCCTAACTAATCTTCACAGATCAACACTCTTCCTTTGGTCAATGGCCCATTAGTTGAGTAGATGATGGTGATATTAACAAATTAACTAATTATAACCTACAACTTTCAATAAAATAATCACAGACTCTGGGTAAGATTCATTAAATTGTATCTAAAAACTCAGTCAAAATGAACGCTCATTTGTACAGATTCACAGTGCAAATTCCATCAACTTTCATGGGAGAGAAAATGCCATCTATCAAATACATTCAATTCATAAACTCATTCAACAATTCAATGAATTAGGAGTGGATAGATAAAGAGACAGAGGCATAATAACTCATACATTTGCAAAAGATGTGCAAATATAAGACAGAATAATAGTTAACAACTGGTGAAACGGGAAACCCAACCCTCTGGTCAAAGGACTGGTGGAGGTCTGCTGATCAAGAATAAGGAGACAAAGACTTTGACATAAGAAATGGACGACGTAGGGTATGCTTTGGTGCACTCTGAGGGATGATTTCATCAATTAATCCCCTTAGGTCATGCACTTCTACCAGCTACTAGGGCACCGTCCAACCCCAAACTATCCAAACAGGTACTCAAAAAATGAGCTGGGAGTGCTATTTTTTTTTTATAGAAAGTATGATTATTTAATCACAATTGACACGATAAAATCAATGATTATCAAGCAAAAGTTCATCAAGAAAACAATATAATTCTTGTATTCTTAGTATATTTCTTTATACTGCCAACAGCCGACGCGTTTCGTCCTGGAGATAGGACGTCATCAGGGCTGTAAATGTAAACCCAAAATGTATATATATAAGTCAAATTACACATCTTATTATATTGGTAAACAAAAACGAAAATGTACATGTGTTGTTACAACACCATGCAACCTGGTGCCAGTAGGGTAACAATATTACATGACATTTTTATAATATTTACTCGAGAATCAAGAGATTTAGCGGGAGTTTTTATATACAAAGACACCTGTGCCATATACATACCAAACATTTATTATATTACATGTGTTTGACATACCGGGATAGTATGGGCAACCTGTTCGAGATTCTACTCTAATGGCAAATATGATGCCATGTGGTTTACATTGAATTATGATCAACACGATAGGGCTCACCTTAAAAATAGTACTATTTCGATGCTTCCAAATCTGCAATGTTTCAATTCTTTAAATGTAGGAGGCTCCCAAGGTCAATTGTCAAGGCCTACCGGCCCAAATGTACACTATTGATAAAAGAATCATAAACAGATGTTAATTTCTCAAATATGTGATTCTCACTGTTCACCACCCACTCCTACTCTATCCCATGTTAAATTCTCTTTCTTTAAGCAGAAGCATTAGCAGCAACATCTTCTTTTAAGTTCAGGCAAGCATATGCGAGGCACGCGGTGCATCCAGAACTAAGGGTAGTAATACTTGCGCATGCGTGAGAGTTGCCCTCTCATACTAGTTAATCACATGGTTATTTCCGTATGTTCTGGTTTGCAAATGCGCAGACGCATTTTCGGTTTATAGTGGGATTTGATTGCGCTGCAAATTATTTTTTGTTATTTAAGCATGCAGAAAGCTCTCTTCCCCCGTATGTGAATGTCATGCGAATGTTAATTTTCACTACTTTTCTATATCTAGAGGTTAGTACCTATTAATGAGGAATTGATCAGAGCAAGTTCCGTTTTCTTGATTCCTTGCTCCATCAGGGTGATGTAATTAATAAATGAGTTTTTACCTCAGACCCTGAATATTGGGTTAAATAGGGAGAGAAGCGGCAGTTTAAGTTCACCAGGTCAAAACAGGCCCTCAGCCAAAGAGGACTTAATCCATTTCAATCTACCTAGCTAACATCCACACACATGGCTAGTACGTCCTGAACAATCTGCAATTCCCAATCAATACCCAAATAGCAGTCTTAATCACCAGTTCTCTAATTAAAATCTCCTGCAATCAGTAAAAATATATCTGTAATCTTACAATTAAGAAAAATGCATATTAAAAACAAATGAAGCAATATTGTGGCAAAATACATGATATCCCGAGTGAAGTACTCGCACTTGCTATTCACCCTGAAGCGAAAAGATGCGTCCTGAATATGTGGGAGCCTACGAACCTAAATAGAAAACGTAAACGTAAACTCTGGGTCACTTTGGGTCTAATGATTGCAATGAGAAACATTGAACACATGTGGGGAGCGACCCATCCACCAAAAGTAAAAGCCTGGAAGATGGACATGGACTGGTGCATGTTCAGGGAAAAAACAGTATATGTAGCACGGGGATGCTCTAAAAAGTGGTAAATGATTTGGAGTAATTGGAACGCTTACCAAGGTAACATTTGTAACCCCCCATGTGCCTCCCACCTTGACGATCCACCGTCACCGTAATAGACGTATTCCCTGCTGTACGACTACTGTGTACATGTTGTAAATGTGATATTTCATGTAATACTGATTTGCTTCCTCTTTACTGTAAGCTGTTTATCAATTCAATGTCTTTAATAAAACATTTTTTTTTTTTTAAATGAAAAAAAATAAAAAAAGAATTCATCTGGGTTATTAACTGGGCTACATTATGTGAAATCAATTACTTGAGAAATGTATGGTAACTAATATGTTTCCTGCGCATGTAGTGATTACTCGTATGCTAGAATGTTAGCTGAAAAAATGTCCAACACAATTGCAGTGTACCACAGTAAAAAAGATGCTCTTAGACCTGTTAGCAGGAAAAACTATTGCAAATATGAAGAACGTTTTTTTGTTCTTAACTTAGACATAGGCACATCTGGTTAGGCATACATAGTATAAACTCGAGGATTCACATTGACCTCAGGCCGGAAGCTGCGGGAAGTACCGTTTAGACAGTCCCTGTGGATTATAGACGAAAGCATGCATTTCCCACAATGCACAGTGTACTTGATACAGTTCAGTGTTCGTCTCACAAAGTACAAAACCTCGTGGCCAAGAGGCAACAGAGCCCAACCAGAATGGAGGGGAGCACGAAACAGACAAAAAATAAAGCCAAAGGAAGAAGGGTGGTGGAAGGGAAAGAGGAAGAACAAAAGAGGGGGGCGGGGCGGGGTGATCAGCCCCGGTAAGTACAAAATGAGATATCAGGCATATGCACTTACCTCAGTAGGCAAGCTAAGAACACTCTCTTGCAAGACTTCTCCCGAGGGTCGTTGTTGCTGGAGTTTCGGTTCGTTAGGATGTGTCCGTAAGGATGACATAAAGGCTTCCCATGTGGCTCTAGGCTAATTATGAAGAATGTTTGATAACTGTCAAGGTCTCAATGTAATTCTAGAGCTCATTAATGTGCTATTAAGTGTATGTATTCTTTTATTCTGATTTTAGGCTGCATTTATACGCGACGTAATGATGCCTGGAGAGTGGGACGTATGTGTTACCTCATATGAAATGGTTATTAGAGAAAAATCAGTTTTCAAGAAGTTTAATTGGAGATACTTAGTCATTGATGAAGCTCACAGAATAAAGAATGAAAAATCGAAGGTAATTTTTTTGAAATCACTATTCTGCGGGTGACCTGAAAAATGCGCATAGTACTATACGACTTTATCTCATTCCTTGTATATAGGTTTATAATCTAGTCTATTACCTAAATGGACCACGACTGTAAACAACAAGACATTTTCTAGTTAAACACTTTACAGTATTGGTTAATACCATTTTGTTTCCTACCAGTGGCCCACATTACTCAAGCTTCCCATTCAAAATGTTTCAATTCTTCCCTGTACATCTTCCTGACCACTGTCAAGTTGAAAACTCGTTGTAGTTGGTGTAATTTTGTTCAAACCTTCAGCTTCTGGAGAATGTAATCTCGTACTCATTGACTTTGAATTCAATGTGCATTCTAACCTAAATATAATTAATTTCAGTTTATTTTAATTGGCATTGTGCGGTCCACTCTGGGTTAGCAGTCCTGGTGCATTGGAAAAACCTACTTATACTGCCCAACACTTACTGATTTAGACCTGTTTCTCTCGAAGATAGGCATGTCTACAAAATGTTGTATAATGGTTTTCTTGAACCTCACAGTATCTGGTGGACAATTTACTATGTAAATACTTTTTCAGCAGAACTACTAACGATTGCTGTGGGAAAATTATTACAATTTAAGAGCATGTATCCTTGTTCAGTTCAGTTCATACGTCTTTATTTCGATTTTTACACCATAAAAGACATCATATAAAAATACATATGTAGTTCATAAAAACTCAATACATAATCAATTTATCAATTTTGGATATTCACATTATCCTCTATACATCATTAATCTGTTAAAACTTGATTAAATTACTCAAAAGAAGTACAGAAATTCATTCATAATTAAAAAAAAAATAACTTCTCTCCTAATCAAATGGCCGATGGGAATCTAGCTCTGATAATCCATGCCCACCCTAGAAATGTTGCCACACCTATAGTTACACACTCTGAGGTATTTGTTCTTAAAACCCAGAGAGCTTCCGTACACACCCGTGTCTTAATCCTCCAACAAATGGGTTTTAGCCATTTGCACCGGGGGGCGGAATATGCAGGGCAGGCAAAGAAGATGTGACCAATAGACTCCCTGTGGCCACTACACCAAGGACAGAACTCTGATTGCTGGCCACGCCATTTGTGTGTAAACATCCTTACAGGTAGCGAGCCAACTCTAAACTGGTGATAGAATTTTCTGTCCAAACTTCTGATAATGGTATCCCAAAAAGACTCTAATCGAGTGTCTACCTTATGACTCAAAAACAAACCTGTCAAGTTTACAGACTGTGATAACATGACTGATTGTTCTTTTACAGTCGCCCAGTATAATAATAAAAATTCATTGTTTCCCGGATCTGACCATTGTAGACTTAGACCCATATTTCGCAATATAGACTTCACTTCGCGAAACCACAGGAGATTTCCTGACCCTATGATTGATCTTAGATCTAAAATTTCTTTAGCAAATAAAGCCAGTTCCGGTGTAGACCATATACGTCTCTACAAAGCTACCATCCTGTACCGTGCTAAGTCTTTAATAGTATGACAGCCCATGTCTAATACTAAAGGTTGAATCGGGGTTGATTGTGGGAGACTTACCAGGCTACGCAGAAACTTATTTTGAATTTTGGCCAAAGGAGCAAGATCCACAAAGCCCCATAATTCTGCACCATAAAGGATTGCAGAACGTATCTTTGCATTATAAATTTTTAATGGTGGCAGTATCCTTTTAGTTTGTGAACATCGTTGCTCCTTTAGTAGACACCCCGTTAAACGAGCGAATTTTAAACAAAGGGCATCGATCTGCGATTTCCATCGCAGCCTGTGATCTAAAATCACCCCCAAATAGGTCATGACATCCACCTGTTCTAAGTCGATATCGTTCATAGTAACATGGCTCCGTTGTGGTCTGTTTTTAGTTAAGACCATAAATTTAGTTTTGAACACATTGATCTCTAGATCATTTTCTTTACAAAAGTCCTGAAACTTATTTATCGCGGTCTGTAGACCCTTTTGGGTTTTATCCACAATTAACGTGCCATCTGCAAAGATGAGGAGGGGAAACTTGGTGCCGCCCAAGACAGGCGCGTCAGTAGGCGTGTCTGCTAGGAACTGCACTACTTGATTAATGAATAATAAAAACAGGGTTGGTGCGAGAACGCACCCCTGTCTTACGCCACGTGTTGAAGGAATCAAATCAAATACTAATGGACTATACTTACCAATAGCCCATATACCAATACAAGTAATAATAATTCAGTCGGCAATGCAGAAGGTTCAATCGTTTATTCATCAAATACAAGCCCTGACAGGGGAGCCTCAGTCTACACGACCCTCGGAAGTGGGCAGGGGAGACTGACTACATGTTCAAGATACAAAGCATATATACGTTTCATGCATCCACAATGCCACCTTACAAGGAAAGATACAACTTGTCAGTAAGTCAAGAGGAATACCCATATAAGGCACAATTGTTTTGCTAGTAGCCTAGGCCTAAGCTATTCCGGGGGCAGGTCAGTAAGGTGCCTCCCTGTCTATCTATAGCCCGGGGAGTACAGGAACGGGCTCTGCTAGAATGTGCGCATCCCACAAGAAGGGCAGGTGTGACCTTGGGTTTACTTGAGCTACAAGCTAACAAGTGGAGTTGGCGGCCTGACTGGCCTACGTGGTTTCGAGCAGAAATCACGATCACGTGATTTCAGGGAAACGGCACTTGTACATAGAGAAACAAAACAGAATGGCTCCGGTCATATCAATAGGAGCATACGAGCTAAAAGTGAATCATTGGTTATTATGCTACTTACAATGAACTCTAATCATATAATTATAGAGTTGCAGGGTTATATTGATATATATTAGGCCAACAACAAGTGTTTATCGAATTTAGATCCCATCAGACGGCCCTTTTGACCTACTATAGCCAATATAACTCGATTTATTCCACAAAAACTCCCTCATCGATCTGCATAAGATTCGAAACCTCCTTTTGGATCATTTGCTTTTCCACTTTGGCCTGGCGAGAAAAGTTTAAAGCGGACGTTATTCTGGTAGCACAGAAAGAGCAGCGAGCCGGACCACATTGGAGACATAGGCAACAAGTAAATATTATTCCAAAAGCCCCAGCTAGCACCATAAATATTTTCCAACCCCAAGTAGCCAAAAGACCAAAAAACAACTACTAAGGGACCAGGTACCATTATCCGCATGTGCTTCGCTTGCTAATCGATGTAATTTTTGTATTGCAAGATGAATGGTAGGGGCCGAATCAGGAATATACATACAGCAAGAGCTGCCGATCACGCGAAAGGCTCCGCCCCTATCGGCGAGGAATCGGCGAGGATGACGTCAAGAACCATCCGGTTCTGAAGCGAAACAAGCCTCGTCGCGTGAAGCTCCACAGTAATGTTTGTTAAGATCCCAGTTGTGGTCTGGACCACGTTCTCAACTATCCTGGACAAGCATCTTATACTGCGACTATTAAATATAGGTCCCCAAAAGGTGGTGAGACCTTTGGCGAAATCCTCGAACTGCTGCAGGGAGGTATCTGTCTGGTCGGTACTGTCAGTATCAAAACTACTAATGTTTTGGTTAGCTACTACACCCCTCCGGACTAACTGATGTGTTCTGTGATAGTCAGGTGGGGCAATATAAACTGGAGGGTAAAGGAGCGAGAGATAGCAACGTCCTGCCGATCCCCTTGGGAGCCAAGTATACGCATTTTCACCATACACAAAATATACATCTGGAGGGGTAATCATAGGTGGGGTACTATATACCTGCAAGGTTTATGTATAATTACATCTACTCTTTCCTACCTTAACATGGCCTCGGCCTTGTATGCAAAAGGGGGAAGTAGTGTTAATAATGGGGATCGGTAAGGCTTTATCATTCGTGACATTTCGTTCTTTAAAATGCTGAAAATACATAGTGTAATTGAAAAGTTCAAAATCCTGCATTTCCTCTTGCAACCAAGTCATATTCTTATAATCTGTATATACATTCATGCAAGCATTGGGATCTAGGGATCTCTCTCCTCCATTTCCTTCTGCATCAAATCCTTGATGTTGTGCTATATACTTCAAAATGGCTTCATAATCTCTTTCAGTATATATTTTTGGTTCAGCTACATAATGAGAATACATCAACGATAATAATTGGAACCAGGCTTCACAGCTAGCTAAATAAGACAACGGTAGGGAAATGAATAATTCATGCTGATGCATTACTGATGGAAGTAACCCACAAACCCAACAATTTGTTTTGTTCGTGGTGCTATGAGTCTGATGCAACATTTCGATAAAAGCATTTTTCACATAAGTTTCTCTATGTCTCGCCTTATGAGGGGGCAAAAAGTAAAAGAGGTGTTCTTCTGGGGCAACAGTGGTTCCTAGCAGTTTCTGTACAGGATGTTGGAATTCTAAATATACGAATACACACATCAAAATCACTGTGATTATAACAATAAAAGCAACGAATGCCACCTTCACTCTGGTGGGCCATCCGGAAAACAAATGCATATTATCCACATATTGTCTAGGAGCTAGCGGTCTTTCATCCTCCATTGCAAAAGGAAACATTCTCTATATAAGTCCAAATCTAAATCAGTCCCTCTCTATAAGTCCAAAAACTATCTTTGTATCCACAAAGCACGCACGCCACCAGAGGGGTTCTTCTTCCCACTGAGGGATCTTCTTCCCTGTGTCCGTTTAAAGCCTCACAGGTAGGCTTCTTCCATTCATCAAAAAGGAAACAACGTTTCCCCTTCCCGTAGAACAACCGCAGCCCTTAACTCATTCTTTCTTTCTGAACAGAGCCAATTAGCACAGTGTTCCAGGCTCTGAACGTGCTCAGTTTAGTGTCTCGCTCAGTACCCCAGTAAATCTATCTGATGTTTTTCAACTCAAGTCTTTCCCTAATTCCTACCATGAGAATCAGGGGTACCGCGCTGTTTTCGTGGCCGAAAGTCGTATTTACAGCGACCAGGCTGCTCCTGGTCAGAAAACAACTCTGTTGCAAGGGTATTAGATGCATTCGGATCCTGTGATGCACCAGAAACAACAGCCTCCGCTGGTCGAGCCGCCGCCCTTTCACCTGGGGGCAACACTTCACTTGGATGCCCCTTTTCTTGGGCGTCTGAAAAGGGCACAAAGCTTTGCAGCAATTCACCTTCTTGGCTCGAGATTCCTTCACGGTTTTGCAAATCAAAGGGCAAAGGTAGCGGCAGGCGTTTCAGGTGACTGATATGGATCCAATGCTTGCGTCCATGCACTTTCACAGCCGACCTTGTTGCAAGGATTATTTGATAAGGGTCAGACCACTTTGGTTCCAAACTCGATTTCCGTTGATAATTCTTCACCAGGACGCACTGACCCGGTTCCAACCGATGTCCAGGACCCTCTGGTAGCGGCCGCAATGTCTCGGATACCTGCTGATGAATAGAACGCAGATCTTTAGTCAAAGCATACAAATAGTCTGTCATCAAAGGATAATCAATATCTCTAAAACACCTGGGCCTAGGGACTCCCCACACATTAGCAGGACGGCCAAAAATTACTTCGTAAGGTGATAACCCAGTCCTCGTGTGGGGGGTTGTTCTTAGAGACAATAACTCTAAAGGGAGTGCGCCAGGCCACTTTAATCCAGTACTGGCACAATTTTTGCCATCTTTAATTTCAACGTGCCATTATATTTTTCAACAAGACCAGCTGATTGTGGGTGCCTGGCTGCATGAAATTTTTGCTTAATCTGCAAACCATCACAAACACTTTGAACCAACAGGGAGTTAAATTGCGTCCCATTATCGGACCAGATAATCCGGGGCAAACAATAGTGTGGGAAATATTCCTTAACAAGGGCTTTTGCAGTTGCAACCGTGGTGGCTTCTTTGGTAGGGTAGGCTTCAACCCATTTACTGAAAGCACAAACCACCACTAACACATATTTCAAATTGTTCACTCGCTCCATTTGTATGTAATCAATTTGTATGACTTCAAAAGGCAGGGATGGTGGTGCAAAATTTCCACTCAGAACAGATGCTCTGCCCCCAGGGTTGTAACGTAGACACACATGGCAGTATTTAACTACATGCGCTGCGGTCTTAGGAATGTTTGGGTTATTCCAGACTGCGTCCAATACGGAGAAAATACCTTTTGCTCCTATGTGGGCTGGGCCATGAGCCCTGGTCACCACAGCATATACCAATGCATTAGGGAGTAACCATCGCTGCTTCTCAGTTCGATCTATCCAACATTCATTTTTGTCTAATTTTCCTACTTCCTGTTCCCATCTCTGTGCCTCGTCTATGGTAGCTTCTTTTTGCAACTCTTTTACACTTTCAATGGTATTATCAAACACAGATGTTTCCGCCACCCACCGAGCCGAAGCACTAGGAAACATGGGAGTCATCTTAGTTTGGGCTGTTTCTTTAGCTTTCGAATCGGCAAAAGCATTTCCCTTTCCAGTGGAATCAATGACTTTCTTGTGAGCGCTGCATTTAATGATGGCTACTTTTTCTGGTAGTGTCAAGGCAAATAACAATCGATCAATTACGGGACCATGTTGAATCTTCTGACCATGTGTGGTAAAGAAACCCCTCTCCCTCCACAGCCTCCCAAAGCTATGGGCAACACCGAAGCCGTACTGGCTGTGTGTGAAAATATTTACCCTCAGTCCTTCGCTCAATTCACATGCTCGTAACAACGCTATTAGTTCAGCTGCTTGAGCTGAGTGATGCGAAATCCTAGCGGTTTCCACCACCGTTTTCAAGGTTGTAATAGCATATGCAGCTGTTGCAGTGCCATCTGGTAATTTAAAACAAGAACCATCAACATACAGCTCTCCTTGGGGTTTTGATAAAGGGGTATCAGTGAGATCTACACGTCCTTTTGTCTCTTCCTCAGTTCTAAATATGCAATCATCCTTTTTATCATTGGAAGGGAGAGGCAATAATGTTGCTGGATTCAATGTAGCACATCTTTTAATCGTAATATGTGGTGCAAACAATGTTAACTCATATCCCGTCAAACGAGCACTTGTAAGGTGCTGGGTCTTAGTTCTGTTTAACAGAATATCCACAACATGCGGTACCATGACTGTGAGATCTGTATTCAAGACTATACCCTCCGATTGTCATATAGCCACTGCTACTGCCGTGGTGGCCCTCAGACAACTCGGTAGGGCTCGTGCAACGTTATCCAGGACAGATGAAAAGAATGCACAGGGTCTCTGCTTTCCACCGAAACCCTGAGTTAACACTAAAAGCGAACAACAGTCCACCTCGTGCACATAAAGTGAAAAAGGTTTCCGGTAATCCGGGGTACCCAAGACAGGTGCAGAACATAGAGCAGATTTCAAAGAGTCAAAGGCTTCCTGACATTCATCCGTACAGGGTAGGGGTTCATGCACATCTTTGGTAGTCAAATACAACAAGGATTTAGAGAAGAGTGAATAGTTAGGAATCCACTGGCGACAGTAAGAGGTTATGCCAAGGAAAGCACGAACATCACATTGGGTACGAGGTACAGACATATTAGTAATTACAGATATTCTCTCTGGAGTCAATCGTCTCCCCGCTTCCGACAGTAAGTGGCCAAGGTAGGTCACTTCCTGTCGACAATATTGAAATTTAGAGAGGGTGTCTTTATTTCCTTTGTTAGCCAAATGATTCAACAACAGCACCGTTGCTTCTTTACAGCCCTCCTGTGTATCGGAGGCCACCAAAATGTCATCTACATACTGGATGATTGAATTTCCTGCTGGCAAAATTAACTCATCAAGTACTGCCTTCAAGGCCTGACTATATATTCTAGGGCTTTCTGTATAGCCTTGGGGTGCACGCGTAAATCTAAAACTTCGGCCTCCTAATGAGAATCCGATGATATGTCTGCTATCAGGATGAATCGGAATGCTGAAGAAGGCATTCTTTAGGTCAATTACTGAAAAATATTTAGCCGTGGGAGGAATCATTGTGAGAATCGCCGTAATATCTGGTACCACTGGATGCTGTGGGACCACTATTTTGTTGACCTCTCGAAGGTCAATTACAAAACGATATGCAGTCTTATAATCTGGAGCACCATCAATCGGCGTCTTTTTCAGAATCGGCAAAATTGGGCTGTTACACACATTAGCTGTTGTCTCTTCCACCACCCCTCGTTCAACGAGGTCGCGAATAATGTGCAGCAAGGCCTGTTCACCTTCCTGTGAAATTTTGTACTGAGGAATGCGGGGCAGCTGGGCATTTGGTTTCAAAGTTATTGACACAGGGGCTATTCGTAACAGACCAACATCAGTTTCCCCTGTAGCCCACAGTGTCTGGGGAATCGTAGAAAACTCAGGGGGTAGAGTTTTAGTCTTAGCAAAGTATTGAGCTACTTTCACAGGTGGCTTCTGCATAGTCAAGAAAACACCATCAGGGGAGCAATAAATGCGTGCATGCAATTTCTTCAAAATATCTAAACCCAAAAGGTTCTCACCATATTTAGAGGTCAAAAGAAAAGGCGTATGCATAGAAATTGGGCCTATGGTAAAGGGCAGAGGTTTTGAAACGGGGCTTACCACCGGTATTCCAGAGAATCCTACTGATACATTATTTTGGCCAGACAGAGCAGCCCCCGGGACCAGTGTGTGGGCGACTGAACTATTCATCGCTCCAGTATCCACTAAAAACTTTCCCGATGTAACCAACAATTCCCCCTCTACATAAGGTCCTTCTTGGTCAACTGGTACTGTAATATGGCCCCCGCTCTGTCCATGGCTGTCTCATGCATAATCCTGTCCGTCATACCTATCGTCCTGATAAGTCTCATTGTAGTATTGTCTGTTCAAGGGGTCGTCAAAATAATTCTTCCGTGAACCCTCATTTTGCCAATCCTCTCGTCGTATACTATTTCGGTCTATGTTCCCTCGCCCCCTTCCTGGCCCTCTACTGGATCCATTCCTTACCGACAACAGAGGGCAATCCGCCCTCCAATGACCTTCCTGTTTACAATAAGAACATTGATTTATCCCAATGTTCGGAGGACCTCCTCTACCTCTACCCGGCATTGTACCTCTCTGAAACAAGCCTCGTACTCCTTGTCCTGAATTTTGCCCTCTACTTACTTGCTGCAGTAATACTCTAGTTTTTAGATCCTTAGTCTTTTTCTCTGACTTCTCTTTACTCTCATTTTCACGATGCTCATAATATTGGGCCATGCTGAGAATGACGGACGGAGCAGCCGTAGTCCATTTACTCTCAGCCGATTAGAAGCGGGACATAACCTCCAGGAGTAAATTTGTAACAAATCTATTCACAAATAATCGTACTCCTCCCTCTGTAGAAAGGTCCTGGCTGCTGAAATCTATGAAAACCTTTTCAAACCTAGTAAAGAAATCCGACACACTTTCATCCTTCTTTTGTTTACATGCTGTTAGTTTATCCCAATCTACTTTTCTAGGAGGGAGAAGAGTCTGCATATATGTAACAATTTTACCTGGTACTGCTAATACTTCATCCCTGGGTTTCTCACCGGGCTTCCTTAACTTATCCCAATTCTTTAATTGATCCCACGTTCCTCCTAACTCGGGGGCATGGTCTGTATCATGTATCTGTCTCCAAATATCTACCGGAATCAAAAGACCAAAAAATAGCTCTATGTCAGCTATGGTCATATGGAGGAATTGGCAGCCTCGATCAATTCCTTATAATAAGCTGTAGGGTTTTTACGGGGGTCAGGGAGCTGGGCCTTTAACGTAAGGACCTCACTTCGCTTCCAAGGGGTGTAGATCCATTGTTCCTGAAGCCTAGCGGCCACTCGTGCTCTAGTGACATTGCCCCCATTATCCTTTATTTCAGGTACTTCCGGGAAAAAGAGAGGATGTACCTCTCTCATGGGGTGCTGTGCTCCCCACTCGGCATTCTTTCGGTGCATTCGTTCCCGATAATGCAAAAGCGTTGTCACATTCTGATATACTTCCTCAATTTGGAGATGAAATTTATGAGCATGATCCCTGATATCACGCAGTATTTAAGGAGGAAATCCTTCCTCAAAGTACTGTTCCCATAATGAAATCAATCGGATCGCCATGCTCTCTAGAGCCAGCTGCTGTGCAACGGGTTCAAAATCCTTCATGGTGCTCCAAATATCTTCCAAAGTATAAATAGGATTCCGCATCCACTGGGATGCCTGAATTATAATGGCTCTCCTTTCCTCCAGTCCCAACAGCGACCGAGTGAAAGCTCGTTGATCACTCAAGTCAGACAATGGTCGCTTGGGCGTGGCACCCGGACTAATTGTATTTCGGAGATCTAAAGTAGTCTGAGTTGGAGGGGAGAGAAACACAGGGTGCAAGGGAGAAGGGACAGCCGTGTCTGGCTGGAGGGATATTAAGGGTGAGGTAGTTTGTCAAAGAGAAGGAGGGGAAAGCGGAACATCATGTCCCGATCCGCCAGTGGGGGCTGTGGCGACCGTCCCTATCTGTGGTTTGACGGCCGATGCGGCTCCCGTCTGATCCACTCGTATCAAGGGTACGGCTGGGTACAAGCCCTGTGGGGCATAAGGGGTAGGTGGTCGGGCTTCCAGCAATTCTTCTAATTCATCTCCTGTCTCTGGTCTAGCCACATAGCTTTTATCGGTTTCTAACCGAAACTGCCTATCCATCCGTTCAATATTTTCTTCCACCTTTCCCTTATCGTATGCCACTGCCTTCTGAGTGATTGTCTGACCCGATTTCAACCTTCCCAACTTCTCTTCTCTAATTTGTCGTCTTTTTGCCTCCTTCAACCACAAATTCAAGGAGTCAAACATCGACTGACGGCTTTTCTTCATGAATAATTTATTCTGTATATAATTATTCTTTTTCTTATCAAAAGACCCCGTAAGAGGCCATTGTAACTCCGAATTATCTTTGGTATACTTGTTCCAAAGGGTATTAAATAGAATCGGCTGTAGACCATGTTTAACATACATATCGAAACTGGGGCTGCCCTCGGGAGGGGCAGGCTGTCTTTGTTCAAGCCGTGTACCTCTCCGACAATAGCACCCAAATCATATTTTGCTAAAGCAAGGCATTATAATAATACTTACACGATTTTTATTTACCACATCTCAAAATTCATGCACACTTGGACGCATCCCTTTTCATCATCCACTCATGCACTCTTCATTCAATTGTCACAATAAAGTGCTGTAAAACAATGCAAGGCAAATATTCCTCGAAATCTAGTTTATGCAAATGACGTCTTCAAATACGAACAGAGCCCGTCGACTCCTGTTCGGGGAATCGATTCAAAAGAATTCCAGACCAACAAATCACACCAAAGGGAACAGTCGTCAGACTGTTCTGAGAGCACCTGATAGGCGAACCACAAACCCTCTTATAGGCCATCCCATGGTCCTGTTCTGGTTGGGCCGGGCATCTGGGCATATAGCTTCAGAACCCTAGCTTACCCAGTTGCTCCCAGGGCTTTCCCGGAGAGGATTAGGCCGAGCGAGCAACGCCGTACTCCGCTAAGGCATCAGGTGCAATCTCATATGTTCACCAAACAAGTCTGTGAGGTATCCACCCGTGCAGCCCCTTTGCCGCAACGGTAGACCCTCAGATTCCCTTGTGGTCCGGCTTCCCCGGCCACCTTCAAACAAAAACATTTAACTGTCTTCAAAAAGAAACACTTCCTCCGAGTGATTCTCATCCAATCCTATCACAAATATCACTCACCTGGTGCACTCAGGTTGATTGCGAATTCTCCACTGCCGACACCTAGACAGACCAACACAGTCTGTTCCTTTCCCGGGTTAAGCCCGTAGGACTCCGGCGTAGGGTCTTCAGTAGCTGGGAGGGATACTGGGCTCGAGAGTGGAACGGCTTGTTTTCATACCACAAACGGGTGTTTCAAATCAGGATCCTCTTTCTGTCCACCCACTCGGCCAGAACTCCTCCTTGTCCCGTCACCCCTGTTTACAGGAGGGGACGACCCTATCGCGGAGTC
Organism: Lissotriton helveticus; assembly: GCF_964261635.1. Taxonomy (NCBI): domain Eukaryota; kingdom Metazoa; phylum Chordata; class Amphibia; order Caudata; family Salamandridae; genus Lissotriton; species Lissotriton helveticus. The sequence goes on along the minus strand of NC_136063.1, from coordinate 2,099,134,650 downwards.
CCGGCGGAGTCGCCAACTGAAGGAATCAAACCAAATACTAATGGACTATACTTACCAATAGCCCATATACCAATACAAGTAATAATAATTCAGTCGGCAATGGAGAAGGTTTGAGTTTGAGTTTAAAATATTTCTTAAGCGCGCGTACACCGAGCGGTTTCATGGCGCTGTAAAGTACTAAAAGCCTGAGGGGGAGAAAGACAGGAACACAGAAAGAGGCTTTATGGTGAGAAGGCTTGTGTAAAAAGAAAGGTTTTGAGTGCCTTGCGGAAGAGTGTGTACTGGGGGCAGGATCTCAGGTGCGCCGGGAGGGAGTTCCAAAAAGCAGGAGCGAGTGTGGAGAATATGGAGCCTCCCCATTTTTTGCGTTTAAAACGGGGAACTACGAGCAGTTGTTGGGTAGATGAGCGTAGCTCCCTGGGAGGAACATAGGAGTGAATTTCGGAAGTGATAAAAGCAGGGGCTGAGCCGGACCGGGCATTGAAAATGATGCAGCCCAGCTTGAACTGGGCTCGTTCCTGTATGGGGAGCCAGTGTAGGGACTTAAGAAGGGGCGTGACGTGGTGTGAATTGGACAAATTGAATATCAGGCGGGCCGCCTGGTTCTGGACCAGCTGGAGACGTCGCACGTTGTACGCAGGCATGCCACAGTAAAGGGCATTGCCGTAATCCAGGCGGGAAGTAACCATCGCCAGGACTATGAGTTTGAGTGCGGAGGGAGAAAAAAACCGAGAGACTTTGCGGATAGTGCGGAGGGAGAGAAAGGATGAGGATACAACAGAGCTGACTTGGGAATGAAGGGAGAGTTGGTCATTCAGTTTGAATCCAAGAGTTTTTACAGAGGAAGATGGAAGCGGGGGGGCCTAAGGAGGGGGGCCAGACGAGAGAAGACCAGGGACTGGAACAACCACTTGTCAGCACCAACTCCGTTTTGTCGGGGTTTAACTTCAGGTGGTTGTGATTCATCCAGTCCTGGATGAAGATCATGACAGACTGGAAATTGGATATTGACTCGGGGGAAGAAGATAGGGAAAAAATAAGCTGGAGGTCATCTGCATAGCTGTAGACGGAGACCTCCAGCTGTTGGAGGGCGAAGATGAGTGGGGCGATATACAAATTAAATAGCAGGGGGGAAAGGGAGGAGCCCTGGGGAACCCCGCATTGAACCGCACGGAAGCCCGCCGAAAAGTCACCCAATCGCACTGCTTGGGTGCGGTCGCGCAGGAAGGAGGACAGCCAGACCAAGGCCGAACCTTCGATTCCCGCCGCTCTGACACGGGAAAGTAAGGTGGCATGATCAACCGTGTCAAAAGCGGCGGAGAGATCGAGGAGGACCAGGGCCTGAGGATGGTTGATGTCCATACCCTCTCTGAGGTTGTCAAGTACCGATAATACCACGGACTCCGTGGAGTGTGCGGGACGGAAACCCGCCTGCCTGGGGGCTAAAACCCTGTTCTCCTCCACGAAGGTACTCAGTGTTCTGGTTACATGGCGTTCCAGTACCTTCGCCAAAAAGGGTAAGAGTGAGATGGGGCGATAGTTAATAGGAACCGAGGGGTCGGCGCCAGGTTTTTTGAGGATGGGTAGGATAACGGCCGATTTAAGGGGTGAAATGACAATGCCCTGTGATAGTGAGCTATTAAGAAGGGTGAGGGGTGGCAAAACACAGGCAGAGTAGATCTGTTTCAGGATGTGTGCTGAGCAAGGGTCTAGAGGGGAGCCGGACTTAACCAAAGGCAGAAGAGAGAGGAAAGAATCTTCTGTAAGGAGAGGGATGGAGTCGAGGCGTGCTGCCACTGGGGGACACTGGGGGCTAACGAAGGAGGGGGAGGGGGGGGATGTTAGCTTTGATAGTGGCGATTTTGTCAAGAAAGAAAGAATTGAGGGAGTCACAGAGGTGCTGGGAGGGGGAGGGTTTGAGGGTGGCCCTGTCGGAGTATGCGAGGTCGTGCACAATAGCAAAGATTTCTCTGGGCCGATTTTCGGCGGTTAGGATTTTGGAGGAGAAGTAGGCGTTCTTGGTTGCCAAAATAGATTTTTTGTACAAGGCCGAGAGGGTGATGTACTGGTTTCTAAGGATCGGGCAGTAGTCTCGCCGCCAGGAGCGTTCCGCCCGGCGGACGTTAAGTTTTTGAACCTTCAGTTCCTCGTTGAACCAGCGATTAGCGTCGTTGGAGCGTCTAGATGATATCCGCCTTAAGGGGGCGACTAAGTCGCAGCCAGCTCGCAGCCATGCGTTTATGGAGTCCGCTTTTCCGAGAGATGGCAACCCGTGAAGATCCGGGCTGGATGCGGAGAGTGTGGCAGACAGGGAAGCCACATCCACACGGTTCCATGAGCGCGGCCAGATGTTTTTGGGGAGGGAGGGCTTTAGGGCTGGGCTGAGGGATAGGGATAAAGAGATGAGGAAGTGATCGGACCAAGTGCAGGGGGAGATAGACAGCGAAGTTACCGGGCAATTGAGGGACCAGATCTGATCAAGGATGTTGCCCTGGCTATGGGTTGGGGCGTGAACAGCGGGGACAAAGTTGAGGGAGCGGAGAGACTCAGAGAACTCTTTTGATGTTGAACATTCTGCCGGGTCAGAGGGCCAAAAGTTGAAGTCCCCTAGTACCACGATGGAAGAGTTGTTTACTACTAGGGTGGCCACCAAGTCTTGGAAGCTCGGAAGAAAGAGTTGAGAAGAAGGGGGAGGGCGGTACATAAGGACACAAGTGAGCGGGGTGCTGAAAGAAAGTGAACGGGCCACTAAAAAGTCTGATGATCCAATGGAGGAGAAAGCTAGTGGTTGGAAAACGATATCTCTGCGGGCAATCAGGGCGACGCCACCACCCAGTTTACCGGGGGGACGACCTGCTGCTGATCTCCCGAGGCGACTCCGGGAGCAACGAGACTTTTAAAGCAACCTTCGCTTTTTAAAAAACTTGCCCACACACCTGCACTGCGCCTCGAACCCGGCGCTCGGATCCTTCCTGGCTGCCCCTTCCCTGCACGCGACCAAAGACCAGACCGCCGCCGCTGATCGCCCCCTCCTCGCCTGAATCTCGGAGGGGACGGGCGGCTCCACCATCTTGGGCGGGTCTGGCCTCGGCGCTGCAGCGCTTTGGCTCCTCCCCCCCTGGCTTACTTCTTAAGGTGCCCATTCACCTGGGCTCATCGACCTGCTGCTGATCTCCCGAGGCGACTCCGGGAGCAACGAGACTTTTAAAGCAACCTTCGCTTTTTAAAAAACTTGCCCACACACCTGCACTGCGCCTCGAACCTGGCGCTCGGATCCTTCCTGGCTGCCCCTTCCCTGCACGCGACCAGAGACCAGACCGCCGCCGCTGATCGCCCCCTCCTCGCCTGAATCTCGGAGGGGACGGGCGGCTCCACCATCTTGGGCGGGTCTGGCCTCGGCGCTGCAGCGCTTTGGCTCCTCCCCCCCTGGCTTACTTCTTAAGGTGCCCATTCACCTGGGCTCATCGACCTGCTGCTGATCTCCCGAGGCGACTCCGGGAGCAACGAGACTTTTAAAGCAACCTTCGCTTTTTAAAAAACTTGCCCACACACCTGCACTGCGCCTCGAACCCGGCGCTCGGATCCTTCCTGGCTGCCCCTTCCCTGCACGCGACCAGAGACCAGACCGCCGCCGCTGTTCGCCCCCTCCTCGCCTGAATCTCGGAGGGGACGGGCGGCTCCACCATCTTGGGCGGGTCTGGCCTTGGCGCTGCAGCGCTTTGGCTCCTCCACCCCCTGTCCCGCCCCCTTGACCCTTCCTCTTCATGTGTCGTCCCCATATAATTGTTCCTGTCTACCGGCGGCGCAGCGGGCGGGCGCAGCGGGCGCGACGAAGGCGCGCCGAAGTTGCGTCCAAGTTAAGCCCGTCTGCGCCCGTCCGCGACGGGCCGGGACCAGGGGCCACACACTCTGCCTCTCGCTTGGTTTACACTGCTGCCCAACTTATTGCACTATCTGCCTTTCCCTCTCCTGCCCCTCTCCCCCTTCATCACCTACAATCACTTGGTATTCTCTCTTCTCCCCTACTTCACCTGACACATTTCTCTTCCGACTCTCCTTCTCTCCCCTCTATTTCATCTCCGGTTCCTCTTTCCCCTTCGGCCCCCACGGTTGCCTCTGCCTACCTACTTAACACCCGGTCCGCAGTTAAACACCAGACAGCACTTTTCAATCTTTTAACCACTGATTTTCCAGACTTTTTATTTCTGACCGAAACCTGGTTCACTACTGACTCTCTCCCTGATCTTCTAGCCATCCTCCCTGACACCTACTATGCCCTCCGAGCTGACCGCCCGGATGGCAAGGCCGGCGGGGGGGTGGCGATGATTGTCCGGTCGCCACTCAAATTTCAGCTCCTTCCTCACCCCCCTATCTCTAACGTGGACTACCTGGTGGCCCGTTCCCTTAACCTCCCTTCCCCCCTCACTGTGGTTCTTGTCTATCGCCCCCCTCAATCGATGCCTTCTTTTGTAGCCTCCATCCAGGAGTTGCTGGCCACCCTGGTGGTCAACAACTCCTCCGTGCTCCTTCTTGGTGATTTTAATTTCTGGCCAGGAGATCCCAAGGAAGATCTTTCTTCCAAAGACTTCTCTGCCACTCTTCACTGTCTGAACCTTACCTCTCACGTCACAGCCCCGACCCACGTGCACGGCCATATACTCGACCAAATCTGGTCGTCTTGTCCCCTTGCCTTACCTCCCTCCATCTCTCCCTGTGTCTGGTCCGATCACTCTATTATTTCCTTTTCTGTTCACTTAGGTGTGGTCAACAAACCCTCTCCCCCTAAAAACCTTCTAGCCCGTAACTGGAACCAAACCGATCTTGATTCCCTTTCACTCTCTTTGGTTTCTTCCGCTCCTGATCTTACTTGTCTTCCCCTTGAATCCCAGGCCAAAGTCTTAAGTACATGGCTTGCTGCTTCGTGTGACCGTGTGGCCCCGCTTAAAAAGATCAAAGCGGTTTGTCCATACGATGCGCACAAATGGTTTTCCACTGAGCTCAAAGCACTAAAACTTCATCTCAGGCGGGCGGAACGCCTCTGGAGACGTCAGTATTCCCCTCCTCTGCGCGTTCAGTACAGACAACTTCTTACCAACTACAAAAAAGCAGTCCTTAATGCCAAAACTTCTTATTTCACGGAGAGAGTATCGCTCTCCGTGAATAAACCCCGCGAAATCTTCTCTTTGGTCCGCAATCTTGCCACTTCTGATCGCTCTTCCCCCGGCTTGGTTCCCTCCCAATCCCTCTGTCTTTCACTCAATAACTTTTTTATCGACAAGATTGCGAAAATTAAAGCTAACATTCCTAATGTGCCTCAGCCTATCCTCACCAGCCCTGGCACTCCCCCTTCCTCCTCCCTCGACACTTTCCCACCTATTTCCTCTGACTTGTTCCACAACTACCTGTCTAAAGTTAAATCTGGTTCTCCTTTGGACGGCGCTCCTGCGCGTATCCTCAAAACCCTTTTCACTAATTGTCCTGGTCCTCCCCTCACTCTTCTCAACTCCTCATTGGCCTCCGGTGCTGTCCCCTCTTCCTTTAAATCTGCTGTTGTTCTCCCTATCTTAAAAAAACCTGGTCTAGATCCTTCCCTCCCCGCTAATTTCCGTCCCATTTCCCTTCTCCCCTACTTGGGCAAGATTCTAGAGACCCACGTCACCTCCTGCCTTTCCTCATACATCGAGGACAATGGCCTCTTAGCTTCCCACCAGGCGGGCTTTCGCCCTGGCCATTCTACAGAAGCGGTGGTTCTTGCGGTCTTGGATGAACTCAAGGGCAAGGCAGATGTTAACCTTTCCCAAGCCTTGTTGCTTCTCGACTTGTCCGCTGCGTTTGACACGGTCGACCATTCCATTCTTCTCGACCGTGCCTGCGCAGCGGGCATTCGGGGCGCGGCCTTCTCCTGGCTAGCATCCTTTCTTCAGGATAGGCATCAGGCCGTTCATCTCTCCGGTTTCTCTGCCCCCTCCTGTCCGGTCACCTGTGGTGTTCCTCAGGGCTCCTCTCTTTCCCCTCTCCTCTTTAATCTGTACATCTGTCCCCTTGTTTCTTCTCTTCTCAAACTGGGGGTCTCTGTATATAATTACGCAGATGACCTCCAGCTTGTCTTTGATCTGTCTTCTTCTCCCGACTCTATCCCCAAGTTCAGTTCCACCCTTATCTTTATCTCTGAGTGGATGAGCGCCAACCATCTTAAGCTCAATCCCGATAAGACGGAACTTGTCCTCACGGGTGGCCCTTCTAACCCTTGGTCTCCCGTACATTGGCCCCCTTCTTTTAGCCCCCCCCACGCCCTCTTCCTCTGTCCGCACCCTTGGCATTAAAGTCAGCTCTGACTTAACCATGCACAGCCAGATCAGCTCTGTTGTGTCTGCATGTTTCCTTTCCCTCCGTCTTATTCGGAGAATTTCTCGCTTTTTCACCACCGACGCGCTTAAAACCATAGTCCTGGCTTTAGTCATCTCTCGCCTCGACTATGGCAATGGCCTGTACGTGGGCATCCCTTCCCACGAATCCCGACGTTTACAGGCCATTCAAAACCAAGCTGCCCGTCTCATTCTCTCCCTCCCCAAATCCTCTCACATTACCCCGGCTTTGAAATCCCTTCACTGGCTCCCCATCCGCTTCAGATCCCTTTTCAAACTAGCTTGCTTTGCCTTTCGTGCCCACTCTCGCTCTGCCCCTGCCTATATCACTTCCCTCATTTCTTCCTATGTTCCCAGTCGCACCCTCCGGTCTTCCTCTCTCTCGCTTCTTCACATTCCCCGCTTTCGCAAATCCAGATCCGGGGGCACTCGTCTTTCCGTCTTGGCTCCCCAGTTCTGGAATAGTCTCCCACTTCATCTTCGCTCCATTCCTATTTTCAGCCATTTCCGTAAAGCCTTAAAAACTTTTCTTTTTTCTTTGGCTTTCCCTTCTTAGGTTCCCTTGTGTCCCCCTCTGTGAGTTTGACCCAGGTCCCCCAGCGCCAGGAAGCCGCTTGGCAGCAGTGCGCTTTATTAAATATTGTTTTCATTTCATTTCATTTCGGCTCGGAGAGCATAGTAAGAAGCAGGAAGCATGGCTAATAAGGAGGGAAGGGAGCTGTCACAAAACCAGGTCTCTGTGAGAAATAAGAGGTCGGGTTTGTGGAGGTCCAGTAGAGTAAAGAGTTCATGGTGATGCTTGACTGCTGACCTGGTGTTAAGTTAAAAGGCAGATAACGCGGTGGGGGGGGGACGAGCTGCTGGAGCAGAGCCGGGACAGATGGCGGGTGACGAGGTTGAGGGATGGGAGTGGGGGAAGCGTGTGGGGGGACAGACCCAGCTTGTTGATTAGTGCTATCGCAACAATATCCAGAGGCCACGGGCCTTGGAGACTGGCCAGCTGCGCGGAAGAGTATTGTATGGAGTGGGCAGAGTGGCCGTCCCCTAGCCCCGTTCGGACGCGGACGGGCGCAGACGGGTTTACCTTTGGCGCGCCTTCGGCGTGCAAACGTCGCGCCCGCTGCGCTCGTCCCCTGCGCGTCCGAAAGAGGCACATGATTTATGGGTGGGTGAGGAGAGGCTTCCGCCTCAGGAGTTAGTACATTCACAAATGGCGGCGCTTGCAATCAGCGAGCCTATGTAGTCTCGGCGGGGGCGTGGCCTCCGAAAAGGGGGCGTGGTCTGCGACCTCAGCGGGATGGTGGCGAGGAGTGTCTGTCTCTGGTGTCAAGCAGCGCTCAATCTGCTGCAGAAACCAGAGTAATTGCAGAGGGTGAGTGATTTAAAATCAAATAATAAACAGTAACATACAAGTTTTTTAAAAAAAGCAAAGAGACTCCCGGTTCAATCGTTTATTCATCAAATACAAGCCCTGACAGGGGAGCCTCAGTCTACACGACCCTCGGAGGTGCGCAGAGGAGACTGACTACATGTTCAAGATACAAAGCATATATACGTTTCATGCATCCACAATGCCACCTTACAAGGAAAGATACAACTTGTCAGTAAGCCAAGAGGAATACCCATATAAGGCACAATTGATTTGCTAGTAGCCTAGGCCTAAGCTATTCCGGGGGCAGGTCAGTAAGGTGCCTCCCTGACTATCTGTAGCCCGGGGAGTACAGGAACGGGCTCTGCTAGAATGTGCGCATCCCACAAGAAGGGCAGGTGTGACCTTGGGTTTCCTTGAGCTACAAGCTAACAAGTGGAGTTGGCGGCCTGACTGGCCTACGTGGTTTCGAGCAGAAATCACGGTCACGTGATTTCAGGGAAACAGCACTTGTACATAGAGAAACGAAACAGATTGGCTCCGGTCATATCAATAGGAGCATACGAGCTAAAAGTGAATCATTGGTTATTATGCTACTTACAATGAACTCTAATCATATAATTATAGAGTTGCAGAGTTATATTGTATATATTAGGCCAACAACAAGTGTTTATCGAATTTAGATCCCATCAGTGTAACAGGAAAGGGCTCAGTCACCTGCCCCTGCCTACCCCATCTAACTCTAGCAAAGTTATCCTCATGCAATTTTGCGGTTAGCTCCAAGAGTTCTGGTGGCATTCCCATTTTACCCAAGGCTACCCACAACTTGTCCCGTGGGACAAGATCAAATGCGGATTTAAGGTCCACAAACGCTGCATATATAGAACCTCCACCTAAAAACACGACCTTCCAGTATATCAGAATAAATCTGAACACTTGGTCGATTGTGCTAGTGCATGACCTGAAGCCTGCTTGCATCGGGGATAGGATGTTTTCCTTACACATCCAAGCCTGAATTTTAACCAAGACCATTCTTGATATAACTTTCTGCAGGGCGTCTATAAGACTTATTGGGCGGTAATTCCCTGGAGATGATCGATGGAATCCTAGCCCCGTTAGCAATGGCATTAGCTAATATCGTAATATATGGCACCCAATTATGCTGGTCATACTTGAAAAGGTCAGCCGGGATGCAATCCATACCGGGAGCTTTGCCCGCTTGGACCAATCCTAACGCCTTCTCTGCCTATTTATTTTCAAACACTAGGGGTGAAGGAGGTGTTAAAGGCGAGACCATCGGGTATACCGGGGCTTTCGGTGGAGCCACCTCCAAACCACTAAACTGCGTTGAGTAGTGCGCCACCCAGTCCTCGGCAGGAACATAATTGACTGGTATTTGCGAGTCCGGAGTCCCTCCCCATTTCACAACCTGCCAGAATTTAATCTGGTTCGAAGACAAGCAGGCTTCATACAGATCCTGCCAGCTTCGATTGTCCCACATTTTCTTCGCCTCCCTTTGAACCCTCTTATATTTCAACCTTGCCGTCTTGATGTCTAATGTAACCCTGGATTTAATAGCATTGATCAAGGAGCTATGGGCCTGACAACATGTTTTATCGTACCATTTAGTACTAGCAGAGCGTCCCACAACTTTCCCAGATGTCCCTGGCTTAGTAAAAAGAGCTTTCAACTTATCAAACAGTTGGTCATGTTGAATACTTATCTCCTCAAGTGGGCCTGAGTTTGCAATCACTGTCTTAACTTCATTCACAGAAGATGAAACTTCATGGGATATTTTGTCAAGAGTGACTGGGTCATCCAAAACCCTACACCAACGAACCCTGCGTCTATCATTGGTTAGGATGGCCTCGGCTGTAATACAATTTGTGGCGTTAGATCTACCATGCCCGCCATCAATTTTCAGACTTAGTATCAAGGGGTTATGGTCACTCTCTGGACGCTCAGAAATTACCATGTCATCTAATAATGACCAAAACTCTAATTTGATTAAAAAGTAATCAATTCTGCTTGTACTGGCTCCATTATCAAATGTTACCTGTCCAGTTTTGTCCAAGTTTGCTCGTCCATTGGCTGCTCTTAGGCCCCACTCCAGGCATAATCCTAACCAGTGCAGAGCTGCCTCGGTAACCTTTTTAATAGGGTTTAGGGCAAGGTGTGGAACATTCCATATCTGGTCAACCTCTCCATAACTGTCCTCTCCCTCACACGGAAGGGGTTCAAAGGTGCAGTTTAAATCCCCTGCCACTACTATAAACTTGTCCCTCCCAATTGAGTCCATCAAAAGTTTCAGATCATCAATAATTGCTGGACTCCGCCCTCCTGATAGGCCCCGTGCATAGATATTAATTATAAATATATCCTGTTGATTTTCCCTACTGAGTTTTAATCCCAGGATATCCATGTTTTGGACTATCAATTCCTGTGGCCTGTAACCAAGGGATTGTCTAATCCATATTGTCAGGCCACCGGATGGTCTGCCCTTTTTCCCCCTAATAGCTGGTTTATAAAAGTTAATATAGCCCGCACGAAAGATTGGGTCAAGTGCCCAACTTTCTTGGAAAATTAAAATATCATGCAGGTCTATAAACTCTCCCCATTCTAACCCATCTAGTTTCCCCTTCAACCCTGCGATGTTCCATGAAACTATTTTAATCATTGGGTCCGTGGCCCCCATTGAGATTTCTCCTGGCCTCCCACCCCCACCCAGCAACCTTCCGGCAGTAGAACCAGCTTCCACAGTACTTCCATTGAAGTCACCCCCACTGTGACCCCCCCCCCCCCCCTGAGGACTTCACTACCACCTCACTCTGACTGCACTGTCCTAGGGAACTACTTTCCTCCACCCCGGCTTGAGATAAATCAAAACCCTCTGGACAGCTAACTGTGTTCGCTGGACTGATGTTACCAACTGACTTGCGCTGGAGTCAATCAACCCCCTCCAGACCGCAGAGCGGATTAAACTGATTTGAAAGTTGAGGAAAAAACGGGGAATGTGTTACCGAATCAAAGGGGTGCCTTCCTCTAGTTCTGCTATTATGATACGATGGTACTTGGAAGGATGGACCACCGGATCTGCCTCTTTGGGGATAAAAATAATTCAGGGTTAGCGATTGGACCTCACCCACTTTGCCAAATCTTGGTTGTCTACAAATAAAGTCCACCACCCAAGACTCCCTGAAGCTGACTATAACACAGTCCCCCTCCAGATCTTTTGGGCATTGGCCTACCCAATTTACTCTTCTGACATTTAAGATCTCTGTTGTGGACGTAGGTGGAAGAGTTCTATTCTTATTTAGCCAGAATTTGACTTTGTTATATAATTCCCTATATGATTCTGGTCCCCCCCCTCCAATGGAACAACTCCCGTCAAAATAATAGTGTAAGGGGCTGATACAGGAGGTAAGTTAACACATGGGAGCTTTGGATGAGCAGGCTTAGTGGCCGTATTGCCTTGTCCCGATTGCCGGGTGGCTTTAGCTGACATACTGGGGGCGGGCTGAGGTTTAGCTGCCACACCTTCCTTTGGAGTTTTACCCCTGACTAGTTTACTGCTTTTCCCCGGCTTTTGCTATTCTTGCTGGGGAGGCAAGGCTGCAGGTTTGACTGTTGACACTAAACCTGAGATGTCATTTTTAGATGGTTTCTGAGTTCCAGATTGGACATCTACTATATTTACAGGACCTTTTGCTAGGTTTTTTAGCGTGACCATATTTTCTCTTACTAGCACATCAATCTGGTCCATTTTGGCGTTTAACATCCTCGTCCGTTCTAGTAACGGCAACATTAAAGATTTTACCAAGAATTCTATCTTACCCAAGAGGACGTTGTCAGTTCTATTAGTTGGAAGATGTTCAGTAGAATTAATAGGGGCAAGAGTATTGGTAGGGGGTATAGTTAAAACTTGTTGGGATTGTGTTGTGCACTTGTTTTTGGATATCTTCGCAATTCCCCCCATCTGGAGTTTCTCTACTCTTTTCCTCTTGCTAGATTTAAGTTTAAGAGGTTCTCCCGTAGTTGGGGTTTTCTGCTCATGACTAGGTGATGAACTAGATAATATAGAGCAATCAGCAACAATATTCAATAGGCTATTAGTAAGCGAGCTACTCGTTGATTTATCTAGAACATGGCTAACAACATTGGACTCCGGGTCCACTGGCACCATTTCGGGGCTTGGGCATAAGTTGACACTGGAATCAAGTTGACATAGTTGAAGGGGAGATATTACCTGCCCAATTTTCCCCAACGATGACCGCTTTCCTGTTACAAGATCAATAGATAGATGTTTTTCAGCAAGAGCAATTTCTTTTTCTAAAATACATGTTGTTCGTTTAAAAAAGTGGTCAATAGTGCCGGTAAACACCCCATTCGAAGTGGTAACTTGTACAAGTCTTTCTTTCCCAGATCGTAGAGGCATAATTTCAAAAGAACTCAAAAAATGAGCCACCAGCAATAGTACGACCAATAGAACGAGGGCTTGCACCAAACTCGAATGTAATAGTTCAGAGGAATAATCACAACGATCCCCACACCAATGAGATAAGAATAATACAATATAATCCGCAACTCACTTGAAAGGGGGGTGACCCAACCCGACTTCTCTCGACCTCGGACGGCCTTAGACGGCCCGCCCTTTCCCTGGGCTTCTCCCGGGACGCTCCCGCAGCGGGTTATGTCCTGTGGGCGGAGCAAGCAGGGAGAGCGGACCAGGTGTTGCCTATTGGTCGGGCAGGGACTCCTGGGAGATGGAGTCCCTGTAACAACGCTCGCAGCCCTGATGCGGTGTTTCAAATGCCTCAACAGTCCTTAGCACATCCAACCACGGTAAAGTACTGCTCCCACTGATCTGATCAACGCGGCGGCACCCGCGAAGCGGGTGCGGCAAGGTGCAGGCAGGAAAAAGGCAGGAAAAGTTTAGCACACGGATTCCCAAGTCCAGGGTTCCACACGGCACAGAGTCTATTAAAAGGGTGTCCTTGACAAAGTCACCTATTTAAGGCAAGTTAAGAAAGGCGAAGGAAAAGTAACTGTGTTAGTGAAGCTTTGAAATCTGTTAGGGGTAGGCATCTATGAGTCAATGTGCATGCATGCTTATATAACCGATTACAAGCGCACTTTATGAGCTAACTTATTGAGGGGAGCCTCTGCATATTTGCCTTGTCCAGAAGGATGAAAGACTGCATCCATCACTTTGTGTTACTTTGACCAAAATATAGGAAAAAACGATTATTAAAAGATTAAGCAAGTGTAGTAAACCACCAGCTCTTGCTTTATTTTTGCTGGCACTGTTCGCAGCTGATTGGGGTAAGTGAGGCCTCAATTGCCTGGATTAAGATATTCTAGAATTGGGTTCCACAATGTAGTGAATTTGTCAGATGAGTCCTAGATTGTATGCTATCTTTTTATAGGCCAAAAGTTGCCATATGTCATTAATACAGATTTAGGTGTTTGGGATGAGGTATTTTCCACAAAGGCCCAAAATGGTCTGCTTTGCTGCTAAAAGAAGGGGGAGATCCTTTTCCCCTTAGGGGAGTGAAGAGGATACTTATTCTTCTGTGGCAGATCCAGTAGGATCAAAGGAGGGTCCTTATTCAGGGAATCCCTTCAATGCTCACTATGGTGTTTAGAACTTCCTCCCAGAACTGACTCAAGCGAGGGCAGGATAACAAGATACGGTATATAGTCCCTGTGCCTCCACACCATCTCCAGCTCTCCCTGGGCCTGTAACTGTCCATATAAGAAGATGTGCTGGTGTGTAGTGCCATCTGTACAATATCTTGTAATGGGTCTACCTCACCTGAGTGTGTCTCTCAAAGTTGGTTGTGCATGTGTGGATTGTGTCCCATTGTTTATCATTTAGTGTAACACCCAGATCCACCTCCCAATTGTTCCTATGTGAAAGGGGTGCCTGGGGGATGTTAGGAAGCAGGGTGGATTATATCTGGGTGATCAAGTGCTGAGATGTTGAGAGGTCCTGTAGGAACTTCTCGAAGTATGTGGGGGAACTTGTGGCCACCGCCTTTATAGAGGGATGAAGGACCCAGTGCCTCATCTGTAAATATTGAAACCTCTCTCGCTCTGGCACAGGGAATGAATGTTTGATATCTTTCAAGGGCCGAATAGCCCCTTTTGAAATATGTCTCGAAGCCTATAACAACTGTTTGCAATCCATGACTGGAAGCGGGATCTCTTCAGACCTCTCTGGTACCCTGTATCGGAGTCCGAGGGTATGGATACATAGTGATCCCTTTATAATGAGAAAGCTAGTCCAAGGCCTAAAGGGGAGGTGTAGAGAATGCAACATCTCTGTGACTTATGTAGCCAGAGGATCTCTGCTACTGGTCTAGCAATCGTGTGCTAGTCCCAAAAGCTCCAAGGCTTATCTGTTTTCCTCTAAAGTCATTCCACTATGTAGCTCACTTGGGCCACTAGTTAAGGTGAATATTTGGTATCCCAGACCTTTATGTTTCGGGTGGCGTATACTTATCTGATATGTGAGTGTGTGTCTTTTTTTCCCCGGCCCATAGAAAGGATTTCCAAATGTCTGTCAGCTGCACCAGTTCAGACTTTTGGAGGGTAAGCTGGAATGCCTGAAACTTGTACTGAATCTAAAGGAGAGAGGACATTTTAAAAGAGGCTGTTCTCTAGATCCACAAGAAAGCATTGAACCGCAGGAGGAGGTTAGGTTTTGAGGAAGTATGGCTAGTTTTGAAAGTTGGCTCTAGGGCAAGTATACAGGTCAGGGGCTAGGCTCACTGCCAAGTAGGGCAGAGTAAAGAGTCCACCAAAAGGGGGTCTTTTGTTGGGGTTTCTGAAGAAGTGTTTTCTCCCAAGATAGCACAAATCCAACAGATTTCCTCAGGTTAATCCTAATGTCCCCAAAGGTCCATCTTCACTACGAGCTGCAATGCAATAATCTCATCAGAGAGTGCACTGACTAGATAAGTGAAAGCAGAACATAGTCTGCAAAGGCTAGTACTATAAATGTATCCTGTTGGAAAGGAACGCCCTGAATACTCTCACGATCTCATATCTTCTGCAGGAAGGTTTCCAGACAAAGCGCAAATAGAGCGGGAGAGAGATAGACCAACCCTTTGGATCCAAATTTCCTGCGATCTGAGCCCATTAACATTAACTCTGTCCCAGGGCGAAGGCACAGAGGGCCTCAATCCACCCATGGTCGTAGACTTCAAAACTCAGTCTATGATTTGTGGATTTCTCTGTGGACCAATCGACCTGGTCGAAGGCCTTCTCTGCGTTGAGGGTAAGTGGATGTGCTTCCCTTTGGCGGTTACGCACAAAGTCTGACATGTAGAACTCGTTTGGTGCTATCGCTAGTTGATTGGGCTAGGATAAATCCCGTCTGGTCCACATATATTAAATTAGGGAGGTAGGCCTCAAGGAAAATTGCCAGGATTTTAGCCATATTTTTGGTGTCTATATTCAAAAGGGACAAGGGGCGGTAGGATTGGCATTGTGTCTGGACTTCTACTATGAGGGAGATCGTTGTTTCCACCATCACAGAGGTAAGCCCACTGGACTGGAACATTTTGTTATAGACCTTCGGCCAGTAAAGGTGCTATCAGCTGAGCAAAGTGTTTGTAATATGGACCTGTTAGGATGTTTGGGCCTGTGACTGTCCCCTCCTTTAGACCTTTTATAGCTGCCAAAACCTCTATGGTGTCCCTAGCCGCTCGAGAGAGGTGAGGTAGAGTGACTGTAGATAGGTGCATTGCGCCTTTACATATTTTTAGCTTTGCTGTTTTAAGCTACGCCCTTAATTACATCAGACACACCAATTGGAAAAGCCCTGGAAACAATACCATGTCACAGTCACCTCACATCCTGGCACTGTGCATCATGCATGACTCATGACTTCTAAGTTTTCAGTTTTCCTATGTGCGGAGGCTTAGTGAAACATCCTCCACCCCACCTCAGCCCTTGCTTTAGGAACTATTGCGAGAGTGAAGTTCTTGATGGCCCTCTTCTGTCTGTATCTCAGTAGACAAAGGCTCAGCTCATAATTAATGTGAAAAGGTGGGTGAGTTATTAGGTGAAGGAATGGGTGAATGTCTGGATGGATTAGTGAAAGCATGAATGGATGAGTGAAAGAGTGAATGGATGGATAACGAGAGAAAGGATGAATGGATGAGTGAGTGGAAGGATGGATGAGAGTAAATAGATGGATGTATGGGTGGAAGGGTAGATGGATGGGTAGAAGTGTGGATGGATGAGTGAAAGTAAGAATAGATGAGTGAAAGGGTGGATGATGGGCGAGTGAATGGGTGGATGGATGAGAGAAATGATGGATGGATTGATAAATTGATAAGTGAAAGGCTGAATGAATAAATTGATGGATGAGTAAAAGGGTGGATGTAAGGATTGGAGAGTGACTGAAAAGGAGGGTAATGGACAAAAGGATGGATAGATGAATGAAAGGGTGGAAGTGAAATGAAATGAAAAGACCATTTGTTAAGCGCGATTGCTACCCTCGGGCGTCCTAGCACTACAGACAACGCATGCAGATGAACAGTTGGAGACTATTCCCATTTATTAATAAGCAGGGTTTTTAAATGTTTGCGGAAAGGGAGTAAGTTGGGCTCTGATCTCAGATGGAGGGGAAGCAAGTTCCAAAGCTTGGCCGAGTTATAGGGGAACAAACAACCCCCACATCTGGCTCTCTTGATCTTGGGCACTGTGGCGAGGAGAGAAGTGCTGATCTGAGCTGTCTATTCGGGTGGTAGGGGTTGATCAGTGATTGACTAATGATAGTGCCCATTTTCCAAAAGGCTCGGTGGGCAAAGCACAGGGCCTTAAATTCAATTCTTTCCCTGAGTGGGAGCCAGTGGAGGTTCTTTAGTCTGGGTTAAACTGGGGATATGGAGGAGTGTTCAGGCTGCGCAATTTTGGATGATCTGGAGCTTGCACAAGGTGGCCTGAGGGGCCCCTAAATAGAGGGCATTCCCAAAATCCAGACGAGACCGAATGAGACCCTGAACCATGATCTGTCTCGCTTGGAAGGGAAGTAAGGGGAGAATTTTCCTTAGGAGCCTGAGTAGACCGAAGCAAGTGGCTGAAAGTTTCACTGCTTGACAATTAAAGTTAGGGGACTTATCTAAACAGATGCCCAGGCTCTTGATCGTGTCCTTTGGCGTGGGCACGGGGCCAAGGCAAGTAGGCCACAATGAGTCGACGGTGAGGTTTGGGGGGTTACCTAAGAGCATCAGCTCAGTTTTGTCTCTGTTCAACTTGAGACATGACAATGTCATCCATTTGGTCACTTCCTCTAAGCAGTCCCTCAAGCTGTTAGGTGCGGTGTATGGCTGATTGAGAGCCACCACTAGCTGAGTGTTGTCGGCATAGGCGATGATTTTTATCCCGAAGGGGTGGACAATCTCAGCTAGGGGGCTCATATATATGTTGAATAGCATAGGGCTCAAAGAAGAGCCCTGCAGCACACCGCAGCCACGAGGCTTGCGAGGGGAGGTGATTTCGCCCTCAAAAACCTGGAAGGAGCGGTCTGAGAGGAAGGATTCAAGCCAAGCAATTGCTTTTCCTGAGACTCCTAAGCTGGTGAGTCGATGTAGTAGGATGTTGTGACTTACAATGTTGAAGGCGGCACTTAGGTCAAGGAGGATGATTGCTACAGAGCCTCCTGGGTACAGGATCTTCCTGACCTCCTCCTTCACTGCGACAAGGGTGGTTTCAGTCCCATGCATGGGACGAAATCCTGTCTGGGAGGGGTTGAGTAGGTGGTTGGTCTCTAGAAACTCTGCCAATACTATATTGGCATGCTTCTCAAGGATCTTGCTTACCCAGGGTAACAGGGAGATCGGTCGATAGTTACTGGGGTTGTCTTGGTCTAGGTTGGGTTTTTTGAGCAGGGCTTTAACCATGGCATTGTTAAAGCCACTCCCCCGGACTATGTCTGTTTTACTCAGAACAGAGAAAGGAAGAGAGGCGGAGGGCTGGCCATTATTTATCACAAATCAGTCAGAGTGACTTTCCAGCCTGGCGTAAGCGACTTAGACGAAGCGCTAGTCTTTAACTTCATACTCTCTGACCACCAAACCCTCAGAGGCTGTCTCCTCTATAGGCCACCCGGGGCAAAAGCACCTTTCCTTTCGGCTCTAAGTAGTTTGCTAGAAGAAGCTGTTTGCGCTAATACCTTCACACTACTAGGGGATTTTAATTTTCATCTTGAGAATGTTTCAGACTATGACACACGGGATCTTTTAGAATTGTTGCACGGGGTGGAGTTAAAACAAAGGATCTGTGGCCCGACACATAGGGCAGGACACACCCTAGATGGTATATTTTCCAACCATCCCAACCTAGAGGTCACGGCAGTACAGCCGGTCTCCTGGTCTGATTACGCCACAGTCCACTTTAACATTATCCTAGCCCCCCCTCCTAGACCAACCAGGGTTAAAATTCCTCCCAAAAAGATCAGAAAATGGAAAACCATAGAAGGTGAGACATTGGAGGGTCTATTGAAAACCTCTTTGGTGCCTCCCCCAGGAAATGTGGAGGAGGCAGCCACAGCTACACGAGTTGGCTGGAGGCCGCATGTATACAACTAGCGCCCCCAATAATCTATCTAAAGTTCTTTGTAAAAAATTGGAAAGATCTTGGCGGAAAAACTATAGGGAGGATGCCAAAAAACTACTCAACGCAGAGCTGAGAGTTTACAAGGAGATGATCCGCATGGCTAAACGTGCGTTCTTCACTAAACGCATTAAGGAAACAAGTAACTCCCCAAAGGATTTATTTCGTACAATGTCCTCCTTGGCAGCCCCCAAACCGGTGGATATACCTCCAAGTCACCAACTATGTGAAGACTTGGCCAAATTCTTCCTGGGTAAGGTAGAAAAGATTTTCTACTCCCTGGACAACCAAGTCATGAGTAACGCCTCAGAAACACTTGCCCCAGAAACAAACCCTGAGGCCGACAGGAAGACTGAAATATTATTGAACTTCACCCCTATCAGTGAGGAGGAGGTAGCCAACCGGTTACAGAGAATAAAATCAGGCTCCCCTCGTGACCCCTGCCCAGCCACCATTGCTAAATTAGCTCCCTCTACCATTGCCTCGGGACTCACTCCTCTTTTCAATGTCATGCTGGATAGAGGGGAATTTCCCCTATGATGGAAACAAGCGTCCATTTTGCCCCTGCTAAAAAAATCTAACCTAGACTTAACCGACTTGAACAACTATCGCCCCATTGCCAGGCTACCCCTCCCAGCTAAAATCATGGAGGGCATACCTAACACACAGCTGAGTACCTTCCTGGGGACTGGAGAGCGTCTTGATCCATCTCAACATGGATTTCGGGCGGGGCACAGCACAGAATCGGCATTGATCAAATCAGGCGAAGACATAAGAATGGTGATGGATGCAGGGGGTAGAGCCGCCCTGATCTTGCTGGACTTATCTGCGGCCTTCGATACGGTCCACCACAAATTATTGGTGGACCGATTGAGGGCCTGTGGGATCCAAGGAAAGGCACTTAAAATCTTGCAAGCCTTCCTATCCAGCAGGACCCAGACGGTGGCCCTGGGGGACTTCGAATCAGATCCATTTGTGCTCCCCTGCGGAGTTCCGCAGGGGTCTTCCCTGAGCCCGACTCTTTTTAACGTGCACGTCTCTACCCTAGCGCCAGTGATTAGATCCTTTGGCTTTAACCTTACATCCTACGCTGACGACACGCAGATTGTAGTGTCGCTGCGTCCGGGTGAAATGGATAGTACGGCAGATAGGTTCAGATGCTGCATGCGGGAGGTGAGCAACTGGATGGCAGGAAACTGCCTTAAGCTCAATTCAGCAAAAACAGAAGTGTTGGTGTTTGGGTCTAGAGACAACTTCTGGTCCCCCCGTTGGTGGCCAGAGGAAATGGGGGCTCCCCCCTTCCCGGTTGCGAAGGTAAAAAACCTGGGTGTACTGATGGATGACTCACTGTCCTTCAGGCCACAAATCAACGCATTGTCTTCAGCTACCCACTATGTGCTCCAAACTATTCAGAAAGTCCTGCCGTTTCTTCCGGATGAACACAGGAAGACAGTAGTAACAGGTCTGGTGATGTCCCGACTAGATTACTGCAACAGCTTGCTGCTCAACGCCCAACAGGGGCTGTTAAACAAACTTCAAATTCTGCAGAATGCTGCAGCTCGTCTGATTACGGGTACACCCAAGTTTGCCTCGGTAGCACAGGATCTTGTGAATTTACACTGGCTACCAGTACGTAAAAGAATAGTTTTTAAGATGCTCTGCGTCATCTTTAAGGCTCTACATGGCCTAGGTCCCCAATGCATGACCCTTCTCTTCCAGTGGTATAAGCCAGTGAGATCTCTAAGGTCAGCTGAGCAGGGGCTGGTGGTAGTCCCAAGAGTGAGGAAAGCCCGCCTGGGAGGTAGAAGCTTCTCCCTGGGAGCTGCGAAGGCATGGAATGCGCTGCCTTCGAGCCTCAGACAGATTCCTGATCTGCTGTTATTCAGGAGAGCCCTTAAGACATGGCTCTTTACACACTAACTCCCCTGCTCATGCACGCTCATGCATACTAGTGATTGTTCAGCGCCAGGACACCCTCGGGTAACAGTGCGCTTTAGAAATGTTAAAAATAAATAAATAAATAAATAAATGGCCCGCTTCCAGGGAAGCGGGACAGTGTCGGTGGATAGGGAGGCATTAAGCAGGTCAAGTTTGGTGGGTAGGATGTAACCGGTGACTGGCAGCAGGGTGCGCGGGGATGCCGGGTCATTAGGGCAACCAGATTTTACCTGATGCATAATGAATTCTAACATGGTGGGATTAAGAAGGGGGAGGGATTCGAGTGTGACTAGGGGCTGGGGCCCTAGTTTAGGTGATTTGGTGAGCGGAGTGGGGGTCTGGGTGGGGGAAAAGGAGGTATAAATGGTTTGTATTTTTTGTAGAACAAAAAATTCTGCCAAGTTGTTGCAGCGGGTTTGTGCATTGATGGAGTTTGGAGGTTTTTCTGGGAGCTTGAGGAGGGTTTTCGTAATGCAATATATTTCCTTAGGCCTGGAGGCGGCTGCATTAATTTTCCTTTCGAAAAAGGTCGATTGTGATTTTAATTTAGTTTTTGTAGGTTTTTATCGCTTCTCTATATGCGATTTAACTGGAAGGGAATAATCCAGTCGCCATTTCCTCTCCAATTTTTTTCAGTAACGTTTCCTTTCCGGTAATCCAGAGGAATACCAGGGGACAGTCCCGGTACTGCGCTTTGGTTCGGTGCGTTGGTGGATGGATGAGAGAAAGTATGGATGAGTGAAAAGATGGATGAGTGATAGGGTCAATGAATGGATTTATGAGTGGATAAGTAAATGGATGGGTGAGTGGATGGGTGAAGGGTGGATGGAAGGATAGGTGGCTAAGTGAAAGGGGAATGGAGAGAGAAAGGGAGGATGGATGGATGGATTAGTGAAAGCATGGATGAATGACAGGCAGAAAGGATGGATGAATGAGTGCATGGATGAGTGAAAAGAAGAATGTAAATATGGATAAGTGAAAGAATGCATACATGAGTGAAAGGGAGGTTGGAGAGCTGCAAGAAAGGATAGATGGATGAGTGAAAGGGTGAATAGGTGGATGGATGAGGAAGTAAAAGGATGGCTGGATGGGTGAAAGGATAAATGGTTTGATGGATGAGTGGATGGATGGATGTGTAGAAAAATAGATGGATGAGTGATAGGATGGCTTGGGTGAAAGGGTAAATGGTGGATGGATGGATGGAAGAGTATGGATGAGTGAAAGGATAGATTGGGTGAAAGGGTGAATGGGTGGGTGATGGATGGATGATTGAAAGGGTGGATGGAGGGATGATTGAATGAAATGATGAATGGAAGGATAGATGATGGATAGGTTTGCAAATGGTTGAAAAGGTTTGGATATGGATGGACACACAGATGGAAGGACAGAATGAATGGTGAAAGACTGCATGATGGATGAAAGAATTAATAGATGACAGGATGTACATTTGAAATGGTGGATATCTGGGGTTTGATGGAAGAATGAATGGCTAGATCCTTTGACAAGGGAGCTCTTCTGGGGAGGATTGTGATGACTTACTTTGCTATCTTGGTGCCATAAGAGCTTTAGTTCAAAGTGGGAGGTATTTAAATGTTCTAGCTGCTCCCTTGCCTATGTGTTACTATTCTGTTTTGCTGTGTGCTTATGTGTGGGATCTATACATCATGCATATGACATTTCAAGTGACACCCAACTGCTACTTGAATGTTACGCTAGTAATTGCAAATGTTTGCATGTTTTATTTTAGGTGTAAGCTTTAGGGAGAGCCTCATAGTGCTATGAACTGTGCTTGAGAAGTATATTGTGTTTGTAGCAATAGCCAAGGCATAAAAAATAAACTATGTAATAGTGTGTCCACAGTGCCTTCTGTATTAAAGCTGCAGGGAAAGGTACCTTTGTGACTTCCTTCAGCTAGTGCAACTCTCTAAGAAGCCTCTATAAGCAAAGTCTGATTCGATATTTTAAGTTCCACCTGCTGAAATGCCCATAATGTGTTCCCTATAGTGGCTGCATAACAGCAATCCTCCCTTTAGTTCACCTATACATATCGCTTTACATCTCACAGTGGCACTCAGATATGAGATGCTAGTAACAAAGTCTATCTCAGCAGATCTTCCTGACTACTTCTCTCACCAAACATGCCCGCTCAGGACCATGAGTTGTAAACAAAATATCAGACCGGAAAACCCAGTGCAGTGACCATATAAATAGATTATTATAATATGAAATACCACAAAAATACTTGCACAGTTGCTCAAAACTGTATGCATACTGAAAACCTGTGAAGTGCACAATTGTCTCAACCTAAAATAAACTTATTTTGACTTGTACTTAAGTGGTTGTCTATTTACTTACTTTTATACTATCGTGCAACTTTCTCTGATGTGCCTGTAAAATGTACTTTTTATCCCAAAGTTTTGTCCTGAATTTTGACCTTCTGTCCTGAATTTTTGTCCTGAATTTTGACCCTTAGTCCGCAATTTTTACACTCACCGTCCTGAATTTGCACCCATGCCAGTTGGTCACCCTAAGTGTACCTCCCACCCTCCTTTGTGACTTCTCAAATATAGTGTGCATAAAGCTATTGAGGTCTCCTTCAATTTGGAGAGAATAACCTGTGGCACTATGGAGATCAGAAATGTCTCCTGATCAATATTTGGGCAGTAGACATTGACGATTGCTATGGGCGTGCCCTGTCGGTCGCTCAATACCAGCAGCCATCAATTTGCACCCGTTGCTCATGAAATGTTGTGGCATCTTAGAGTCGTACGGCTACCCCTACTGTCTTAGTGGAAGCAGATGCATTGCACTGGAGTGGGAAGGCTCTGAAGCAGAGCCAGTGTTTGCCTCCCTTAAGTAAGTGTGCCTCCTGCAGTAGGCATATATCTGCCTCCATACCTCTTCAGTTTACTCAAGACAATAAGCTGTTCAATTGGGCTAGTAAGGCTATGGATATTTTACGTCTGACCTGTAAATTTGGTAATGTGTGCATGATAGGTGGTGAAGTGCCAGTAGCCATCCTAGATCACCATCCGCGTGGTGGGTAAGATTAGATGCTGTCTTCACAACCTCATCCAGCACAGAGAGGTAAAAGGGTCCTGTGTGGCTCCGGTGCCCAATATGTCTTCACCTCAACTAAATGTCCAACTTAGTGTAATCGTGGGGAGGTAATGGCCTTTTGTGAGCACTTGGTACCCGCCACAGGTCCGCCCATAGAAGCAAAAGAAGAATGGGCATCCAGCTTAACTCATCAAGTTTGGAGAGTCCAGAAGTACAAGGTTGCTCACTGAAGTGTTACTGTGCATCTGTGGAGTCCCTGTCCCGTTGGGGCCTCTGGGCTCTCCCCGTTGGTTTGCCTGAGGTGTGAGAGGAGCCTCTACTTGCTGACCTCTATCTCCTTGTTGTTCGACTTTTGAGCCCCCCGGATCTGTGCCCAGTTGTTCACATTGCAGTCAGTGGTCTCATCTATAGGGATATTTTACAACAATGGGCAACAGATAAACGAGCGCACAGCAAGTCCAGGTCAATTCAAGTTCACAATCAGTACGGTGGTGCTCAGGAGGATACAGAGGCGGTTACCACACCCCCAACAGTAAGTCAACAAGTGGCTTAATAAACAGAAAGTTTGTCTTCCGAGCACTCAGTTTATAACACTCAGTCTTGGAAACGTAATCTTCCAAATGTAGTCCTTTATTGTCCAAATCAAATATTCTCCAATTCCAATTCCATCACAGTTCGATATTGCCAATTGGATGTACTCCAATCCAAAATCCAAAAGACACTTTAATGCAACCTTAGGCACAGCCAACACGTGTTTCGTCACGTCCAATAAGACAAATGACTTCTTCAGGGCATTAGGTGTATTAATCTCTGTCACGTTTCACAAAGTCATGTATATCATCAAGTCAAATCTATTAACGGTTCCACCTCCACGATCAAAGTTATTAAAATATTTTCCAATCCAATCGCAAATAAGGCAAGTAAGGCTGGTGGCGTCCTTAAGTCTTCTTTGGTCTAAGGAAAAGACGTCCACTTATTCCTTTTACACAGGTAAATACACTCACGACCGAACTCGTACTAGAGTTGTAAACAACAGCGACAGATATTCCAGGCGGGAGTCTGTGATAGGTTTGAAGAACCTATGCTTTGCCAAGGTGGTTGGTGACAGATCCTGAAAAAATAGTAGTAAGGCTTAGTTGAAGGAAATCTGGCACCCTTTTCGAGTCTTGGACATGAGGATCTCCTTGTTTTCAAAGAAGTTGAAACTTGAAGACATCTGGGGGCGGGCCCTCTGCCAGGCATCTACTGGTTACTCTAAGTTCTGTCTAGGTGAATGCACAGATGCTTCGGGTCCTCAGGTATCCCCTCCAAAAAGTCCTGAACATAAGTGGTACGATCGGCAGTGCGGAACTCCAGAGGGACCCCGCTGATGCAGATGTTGTTCCTGTGTGATCTCTTCTCAAGATCCTTGCATTTGTCATGAAGTAGCATATGCCTTTGCTGGAGGAGTAACAATATTGAAGGGAGCAGCATTTCGGCCCCACGCCCAGTCGCACCATACTTATAATCCATGTTAATTCCGTTTGTTGAATGTACTCCACATTCTATTCAACTCTTAAGTTTGATCGCAATAGCTCCACACATTGTGGTGTCATGCTGTTTTCCAAAGTTTCTTATGCTCGAGATGTGCCCATCCGGATCTCTTGTCAAGAACATGAACAGATGCATGATTCATCCAAAAGCAGGAGGAGACGCATACGTTGTTGTAGTTCGTCACAGTTGTCTACTTGCTTGTGTAGGCCCTTCTCCACTTCCTCCACTCTGAAGCATAATTTAGATATGTCTCTGCGTACCTCTTGGAGGTCACTGTGCAGGTTGGTTTCGATGGTCTCAACCTTCAAGTCCTGAAAAACTACCTTTGTGACTTCTGATCCACCACTTCAGAGATTCATGCCTACTGAAGTTGGAGACTTGGGTCTTTGCAACGAGTCTATGGCGGGTCAATGTGTAGAGGCTTGCTGTAGCATGGTTTTGATGGAGCTATCTTTCTTTCCCCTGCCTCCCTCCATGGCGGATCTCTAGTGTGTTAATTCTTGTCTCAGGGCTCCGGTTTAAGGTGCCCACTTTCAGCTGACTTATTAGTGGGGATTCTTCAGTGCATCCGCAGGCACCAGGCTAGATTAAATGCTGGGTTGTGCAAAGTATGTCTGGTGTACTGTTTGGCTGCCCCCAGCAGCGTGGATTGGGTTCTGACTTTCCCATAGGTGGATAATTCTTTGCCGCAGATCTTCGTCCACTACCTTAGGGGGTCACACTTGCTGCGGTAGGGAGTGCCTCATGTCGCAAAATGAAGTTGCTTGGATAGGGCCCAAACCTCTACAAGTGAAGAAGAAGAATCATTCCTGGGTGCTAGGCTGGGGTGGGAGGTTGGGGGGAGGGCAGAATCAAATTTTTTCGTGGGACCCAGAGAGCAGGAGAGTCTGTTCTATCATGTGGGATCTGGGCCCAGTCCCCTACCCTGCTGGTCCTTACGGGCGTGTCTTGGGCATACTCACATTGTCAGGGGCGAGAGGCGCAGTGTGCTGCTCAGGGGAGCCCCTGCCCCTGTGTTTACCCAGAAACTGTTGTGGTTACTCCAGAAAGCCTCTGTGACCTCTGGTAGTTGCCTCACCAAACCCCCCCGCTGTGGGCTTGTCCTCTATTGCTGGGCATCAGTGCAGTATCTGCTCCTCAGAAGGGGCATGATGCTGGCCCAGGGCAGCGCGGCATTGCTCTCCGAAGTGTATGGCCTAGCAGAAGTCCGCCATGGGCAATAGCCTTTCTGTCCAGGGTCCCGTTGCTGGGAGGTTGGGTCCCATTGCCAGGCGAACCACACTCCAATCTCCGCTCCGTGGCCTCGTCACACCCTGGGCTCCAAGTGGGGTAGGGTTGGGACATGGCAATGCCACCTTGATGGGCCCCTGGGCCTCACCATGCTTGGCGCTGCATAGGCAGCGATGCCATGGCTAGG
The DNA here is from genome assembly GCF_964261635.1 of Lissotriton helveticus. Taxonomy (NCBI): domain Eukaryota; kingdom Metazoa; phylum Chordata; class Amphibia; order Caudata; family Salamandridae; genus Lissotriton; species Lissotriton helveticus. The sequence goes on along the minus strand of NC_136063.1, from coordinate 2,099,108,342 downwards.
CCGCATTCCACTCTGATAAGCCAGCAAGGGGTTTAAAGTGGCTCCTGCCCAATCTCCTGTGACAGATGCTACTTTAGCTGCATGTATCGGATCTCAGAGCGCCGAGATGCAGGAGGATGAAGACCCCCGGCCGGAGTTCCAAAGTTAGGCGTTCACCATGTTTGGTGCCTCGCCAAGCCCACCTGCTGGATCTTTATAGTAAAATAAACAAACAATGTTCCAACATTTGTCATGCAAGCATGGTAGCTTTGACTCGCACTTCCTACAGACAAATGGTACAGGGACACTGTGGCTCATGAATGACAAAATACTCGCTAACACATACAAACCCATGGGAATGCATGGAAAGACTGTCCACAATATAGGTATGTGAAAAAGAACTTCCTCTGTGTCTACTAGAGAAATGGGAAATTGGGAACTGTTAAATATGGAATTACAGTTTAAACTGTATTATCTGAAAGAAACAGTTAGTTATAGATTCCTTACATTAGAATTACCCCCAGGCGTCAGACTGGATCCGGAACGTTTTTTGTCAGCAGAACCCCTGCGCATCGGAAGGTGGCGTCGGTCATCTCTGTGTCGGTCGCTGGCGTCGTGGTCACCGGGATGACATTGCGGAAGTTACTTAGATGCCGTCATCGCGCGCTGACGTCAGTTCTTTCTTTTTCCCCACCAGCAAGTGCAGTTCCGGAGAGAGCGGTACCCCCGGTCACTTTTTGACCGACTTTTTTGCGACTTTTGTCGACTTCTTTTTCGAGTCTACATCGACTCCTGGTGCACGAGGAATGCCCGGTTTCAAGACCTGCGGTTCCTGTACTTGACTGATGTCAGTGACGGATCCGCACAGCTTGTGCCTCTACAGTCCGGCGCATGACCATGACCCCAAGTCGTGCTCTGACTGCCCAACCAGGCCCCGAAGTCTTTGCAGGAGCAGTCCCGAAAGCTACTCGAGGCCCGGCAGTCGGCTCCGCGTCGTTCGACGTCCCAGTCGCATGGGAGGTCGAGGGACAGATTGCGGAGCCATCACCACTCCTCTTCTAAGTCTTTGCACTTGGGGTCAGGTAAGTCGAAGCACAAGAAAAAGTCAAAAGGCATTGTTACTCTTCGACTTCCCCTCATCCGTCGGCCTACGTGATGAAGGGTTGCTGGTGATGCCCCTCCCCCGGCTCAGCGTGTGGAGCCTTCAGGTTCGACTCCGGCTTTCCCTTCCGTCTTGGGACCGGGAGCGACCGCTGCCCAGCTTTGTCAGTTCTACGAAGTGATGCATGCCATCTTTGGGCAGCTCAACTCCGCCGGTACGCACCGCAGGGCCCCCTTGGATCCAGGCCTGGATCAGGATCGGTGCCGGTCGACCTTATTACACAACCACCGGCGCCGATTCCACCGGCACCACGTCCGCAGCCGACGCTGGCTGGACCTCCAGCCTGCGTCGATCATGGCTTCGACCCCAATGTGGATAAGGAGCTGGACCGGCGTCTACCAACGCCGGATCCGACGCCGATGGGTACTTTTGTACCTGTATTCCACCCTGGCCATTTTCAGCCAGTTTGGCAGCCAGAGGAGGGTGAGGAAGACTGGGAGGGGTCTGGTGACACTTTAACTGACCAGTTGCTGTATGACCAGGACTGGAGAGAGGAACTGGGGGATGCCACTGGTCTGGACACCTCACCAGACCTTGGCATGTTGTCTCCACCTACCATGGCTACGGAGGAGGGAGCATCTTAGGCAGTGGTGTTGCGTAGGGCGGCCGAGCCCCTAAACATTAAGCTCCCTACTCTGGCAGTCAGGACTAACCTCCTGACAGAGGTGCTTCAGCCGGCAGCGAGCTCTTCGTTACCCCTGCTGCCATTTAATGAAGTCCTCGCGGACATCCTTTTGGGCCCAACACAGGGGCTCCAGTGGATTGGATGGTTGCCCGACGCCAGGCGATCCCACTTTCCTCTCCCAACACCCCTCCCCTGAGAGCTTGGAGGTCCAAGCTTCAGTGTCCCAAAGTGCATTCCCTAACGCACCACCGTACAGGGAATCCAAGAAGCTGAATCAGCTTGGGAAGAAGTTTTTTTCTTCGTCCAGCTTAGGGCTGCGGTCGGTGAACACCGCATTCCTCTTGGGCTCTCAATCTGAAAGAGACACATTAGTGATAGATTCCTTACCTTAAAATATCCCCAGGTGTCAGACTGGATCCGGAAAGTTTTGCTTAGCAGTACCCCTGCGCGTCAGTAGGTGGCATCCTGCGGCTCCGCGCCCGTCACTGGCGTCGTAAGCGCCGCGATGAAGTCCCGGAGAGTGCTTAGGCACCACCATGCTCGGTGACGTCAGTTCTTTCTTTTTCTGTGCCAGCAAGCGCAGATCTGGATTGAGCACGTACCTTAGTCACTTTTTGACTACTCTTTTGAGACTTTTGTCCGGCTTTAAGTCTTGTGGGACATGCCGCCGTATTATGTCGGTGGTGGACCCCACGATGTGTGCCTTTTACTGCCTGGAGACAGATCATGACTCCAGGGACTGCCAGGGCTGTCGAGCTATGGCCCCGAAAGCCTTGCGGGAGCAGTATCGGAAATTGCTGGAGGTTCGGCATTCATCACACCGCCGCTCTGGGGCCGTCGCTCCTCCGGCTCCAAGTCTTCGCCTTCGGATTCCGGTAAGCGACGCCATAAAAAGAAGTCGAAGAAGCGTGTACGCTCTCCGACGTCCCCCCGTCGCTCCTCGGTGGCAGACGAGGGGGACAGGGGCTCCGCCCCTGCAGCTCCTCCGGAGCCTTGGAGTCCCACGGCCTACCCGCCAGACCCGGATCCGTCGGCGACTCCCGAACAGGTGCAAGAGTTTCTTGCTGCCATGGACTATCTTTTTAGGCCCCGTGCTCCCGTCTGCGTGCCTTCGGGCCCTCTCTCCTGTGTCCAGATCCTGCTGGCCCGGCGGCTCCGCCACCGGCTCTGGACGGATGACTGGGACGGGTCCGAGGAACCTCTTGCCCAGCAATGTGATTCCGAGCAAAATTGGGTGGACGACCTGGAAGACGCGGGTGACCTCGACGTTTCTTCTGACCTGGGGTTTGCCTCTCCTCCGCCTACTATGGAGGAGGGTGCTTCCTACACTGTGGTGCTCCGTCGGGCTGCAGAGGCTCTCAATCTCGACCTCTCTTCAGTGGCCTTCAAAACAAAGCTCCTTACAGAGATGCTCCAGACGGCCTCTACATCGTCGGTGCCGCTACTTCCTTTCATTGAGGCCCTTACCGAAGTACTCTTGGGCACTTGGTTGTGGCCGGCCACGGGGCGCCGGTGGATAAAAATGTTGCCAGGTGTCACCGCCCAGCGCCTGGTGATCCCGCCTTCCTGACCACTCAACCTAAGCCTGAGAGCCTGGTCATTCAGGCCTCGACGTCGCAGAGTGCCTTTCCCACGGCTCCGCTGGATGAGGACTCTAAAAGGATGGAACAATTTGGTAAGTGGTTGTTCTCCTCGGCTAGCTTAGGGCTGTGGTCGCTTAACACCGCCTGCTTGTTGGGCCGTTACTCCCACGCAGTGTGGGATTCTGTTGCTCAGGTCTTGCCTTAGTGTTCTGAGGAGGTCCAGGCTGTGGCGTTGCAGCGCCACGTCTGGTGGCGTTCGACTGGGTTCTTACCCAATGTCCAGGGCTCGCTCATGGACATGCCCTTTGATGGCTCCCACCTCTTTGGCGGTAAGGCTGACATTGCACTGGAGCGCTTTAAGGACTCCCGGGCCACTGCCAAGTCCTTGGGTCTTTCTACGAAGAACCCTGCCTCTCCTGGGTTTTGTTCCTTTCGTGGCTAGGGCAGAGGCACCCAGGCTCGCTCCTCCAACAAGCCTGTGCAGAACCAGCCTCAGCTCGGGCGCGGCCGTGGCTTCCGCAGGGGCGGGTCTGGGAACCATTTCCTCCAGAAGGAGAAATTCAAAATGCTGATTCTGGCTCAGATCCTTGCTGCCCTCGACCCTGGAGACTGGATGGTAGGGGAAACATCCTTTACAACGCAACTTTTACAACGCAAACCATTACAATGCATTGCGCTGGGGGGCGCTCTAGGATAGGGAATAGATTTAATTTACTATCCAACACCTTCCCTAGTGTCCACGGGGACTGGAGTTGGAATAGTAAATTAAACTATTCACTATCCAGCACCCCAAAGCGCTATGCGTTGTAAAGGCATACGTTGTGTAAACCGCGTTGTAAAGGCATGCGTGGTAAAAGCATGCGTTGTAATGTCATACATCCGGATGGTAGTGTTGGACTTGCTGGACACTTATTTTCACATCCCCGTCCTGCCGGCACACCGGCGTTACCTGCGGTTCACGGTAGGCCAGAAGCATTTTCAGTTTGCTGTGCTCCCCTTCAGCCTTACCAGCACCCCTCGGGTGTTTATGAAGGTGATGGCGGTGGTCGCGGCTCACCTGCACAGGTCGGGGGTGTCAGTTTTCCCATACCTCGATGACTGGTTGTTGAAGGCAGGCTCGCCACAGACAGTTGTCAACCACCTTCAGACTATGGCCGACCTCCTGCAGTTGCTGGGGTTCTCCATCAACATGCCGAAATCGCACCTGAGTCCCTCTCAGAAGCTCCCCTTCATCGGAGCGGTTCTGATTCAACGCTGTTCTGGTTTATCCTCCCGAGCAGCCAGTCCGGGATATTGAAGCTATGATTCCGAGCTTTCGGCCTCTATCCTTGGTTTCAGTTAGGATGACCCTACAGCTCCTGGGCCTGATGGCCTCCTGCATCCTGCTGGTGACACATGCCATATGTGGGCTCTGCTGTTGGACCTGAAGTTCCACTGGGCGCAGCATCAGGGCGGCTTGTCCGATCATGTCCAGATCTCAAAGGGCTCTGCTCAACCATTGCAGTGGTGGCTCACGAATCAAGATTGGGTCAAGGGCAGATCTCTCTCCCTTCTCCAGCCGGAGCACACAGTGGTGACGGATGCGTCCCTTCTGGGGTGGGGTGGCCACTTGGGAGAGGTGGAGATCAGAGGCCTCTGGTCCCCGGCGGAGTCCAGGCTCCATATCAACCTTTTGGAGCTGCGGGCGGTCCGGCTTGCACTGAAGGCATTCCTCCCCTCTGTCCGGTCCTGGACCCTATGTCAGGAGGCTCTACACCTCTGGACATGGCTGGAACATCAAGGCATTACCTTGGTGGTTCAACACCTGGCAGGTTCTCTGAATGCCAGGGCGGACGAACTAAGCCGCCGGTGCTTGATGGATCACGAATGGCGTATGAACTTGGATGTGGCGCAAGGTCTCTTTCAGCAGTGGGGAGAGCCTTGGTTAGATCTATTTGCCACTGAAGAGAATGTGCAATGTCATCAATTCTGCACATTGGAATTTCCAAGGCGGCACTCGCTCGGCGGCGCTTTTCGTCGTGAGTGGAGTTGCGGTCTGTTGTACGCCTTTCTGCCTATACCACTTCTGCCCTGAGTGCTGAAGAAGATCAGGCGCGACCGGGCCCATGTCATCCTTGTGGCTCCGGATTGAGCAAGAAGATACTGGTATCCCGAGCTACTTAGCATGGCGATCGATTCCGCGATGCGATTGCCTCTTCGGGAGGCTCTTGTGTCGCAGCAGCAGGGGACGGTTCTCCACCCGAACCTGTCCAGACTCCACCTCCATGCGTGGAGATTGAGCGGTGACAGTTGACACCTTTCGATCTTCTTCCCGAAGTCTGTGATGTCATTCTGGCAGCCAGGCCGCCCTCCACTAAAACGGTGTACGCCTGCCGGTGAAACAATTTTGTGGCATGGTGCACAGCGAAAGCTGTGGATCCCCTTTCTGCCCCTCTTTCCGAGGTTCTTTTGTTCCTTCTTTCTTTAGCCCAGCAGGGTTCTGGGCACTATCAAAGGTTATCTTTCGGCTATTTCTGCCTTTCTACTTCTCCCTGATCAGCCTTCTCTTTTTAAGTCCCCGGTTGTGAACCGTTTTCTAAAAGGCATTACGCACACGTTCCCTCCGGTGCCGTTTATCATGCCTCAGTGGGACTTAAACCTTGTCTTGACGTTTCTGATGTGCGCTCCCTTCGAGCACCTTCATAACTGTGCTTTACGTCTTCTCGCTCTTAAGACGGCTTTCCTGGTAACTATCAGCTCTGCCTGAAGAGTGAGTGAGCTCCAGGCTCTTTCTTCTAAACCTCCTTTCCTTTCTATTCATCCGGACAAGGTGGTTCTGAGGACCCGTACTCCTTTCTTGCCAAAGGTTGTCACGCCCTTCCACATCGGGCAGACCATCACTTTGTCCACCTTTTTTCCGCCTCCACATCCTTCCAGAGAGGAATTAAGGCTCCACCGTCTGGACCCAAAACGTGCGCTTTTCTTCTACCTGAGCCGCATACAACAGTTCCTGGTGGATGACCAGCTCTTTGTTGGCCAAGTGGGCGCCAAAAAAGTTCAGGCGGTGCATCAAGGCCTGTTATTCGTTAGCTAAGAATGAGCCTCCTGTGGGGTTGCGTGCCCATTCCACCAGGGCAACGGCAGCCACTACTGCCTTGGGATGCGGCGTTCCCTTGCAGGACATTTGTCAGGCAGCTACGTGGGCCTCGCTGCACACGTTTACCAAGCACTACTGCATTGACAGTCAAGTCCGGAGGGACGTCTTCTTTGGCCGTTCTGTGCTCCGTGACTTTCTGGTGTAATCTTGTTCGCAGGCCCACCACCGGGGTTGGTATTGCTGGGGTATCTATTCTAAGGTAAGGAATCTATCACTAACGTGTCTCTTTTAGATGCACAAGTTACTACTCGTGTAACGATGTATCTGTAAGAGACATTAGTTAGTGATAGATTCCCTACCTCCCCATCCATCCTCCCCGTTCTACGGACTGATTACTAGGGTTAAGGCCTAACGGCTAGGGCGCTCGACCTCGGACCTGGGGATCTGGGTTCGAGTCTCGGTAACGACGCCAAAAACCTCCTGTGATTCTGGGCAAATCACTTAATCTCCCCGTGCCTAAAAATGAATGCGTGTCCTCATGTAACGTAACTGGTGCTATGTAAAGCGCTCTGATACCTGATTCAGTTCGGGTCTAGTTCGCGCTATATAAAACTCTGCAAAAAAAAAAAAGCCCTTTCAGGGCCCTAATTTTTTTCACCAGTGGTCAGTATCTTGCATGGCTCTGCGTTTCTGGCGCTGAAAGTCGTGTACAGAACTAATGTCAGCACGCATGGTGGCGCCTAAGTACTCTCCGTGACGTCATCTCTGCGCTTACGACACCAGTGACGAAAGCAGAGCCGCAGGACGCCACCTACTGACGCGCACGGGTACTGCTAAGCAAAACTTTCCAGATCCAGTCTGACTCCTGGGGATATTCTAAGGTAAGGAATCTATCACTAACTAATGTCTCTTACAGACATTTTGTTACACAGGTACTAACTTGTGCTTCCCAGTCTGTGTGAGATACAGTGGCGCAGGTGCTGCCTCAGTGTCCAGAGGAGGCCCGGCCGAACTCTCCCACGCTGTTTCAGAGGGGAGAGACGCAGCAAAGTTCGCCATCCGCTGTAGACTGGAAACTGCCGACTTACTGGGTTGGACCATTTTAACGTCAGTGGCGCTTTGCCATCACACCTGGTTGAGAACGACTGACTTTTCTGGGGATGTCCAGAACACCTTGATGGACATGCCCTTTGATGGCCGTCGCCTGTTCGGCGACAAGGCAGGCAGTGCGCTAGAGCGCTTTAAGGACTCTCGGGCTACGGCCAAGTCCTTGGGCCTCTCCACCACGCACCCTACACGGTCTGCTCTTCGCCCCTTTTGTGGCCACGGAAGGCATGCCTCAACACGTTCCTTTCAGAGCCACAGGCTGTCCAACCTCAGCGCGTCCGGGAACGTTGGAACCACCAACATGGTTCTGGGGGCTAGCAGGCGGGCCAGTCCACCACCGCCCCCTCTACAGCAGCCTCCAAACCCTCCTAGTCCAACCTTTTAGGCCCATCAAACATCAGCGGACCCGCAGGATCTGCCATCACCTCCTCCACTGGCGCACCATCACATCGGATAGGTGGGTTTTTCAGATTTTCCAAAGGGGCTACTCCATCCCCTTCGAGACTATCCCTCCAGCCATGCCACCCCAGTACCATCGCATGTCGGGGGATCAACTGGTCCTTCTCCTACAGGAAGTTACAGCTCTCTTGGCCAAGAGAGCCATCAAGCGCGTTCCTGCCGTAGAAGTAGGTCGTGTTTGCTGTTCCCTCTACTTTCTGGTGCCCAAGAAGGACAAGGGACTGCGTCCTATCTTGGATCTCAGGGACATCAACTGCTTCCTCCGGAAGGAGAAGTTTAAGATGTTGACCCTGGCTCAGGTCTTGTCTGCCCTCGACCCTGGATAGTAGCGTTGGGCTTGCAGGATGCTTATTTTCACATGCCCGTCGTGCCTGCCCACCGGCGTTACCAGAGGTTCACGGTAGGCCACAAGCACTTTCAGTTTACTGCGCTCCCCTTTGGCCTTACCAGCGCCCATCGGGTGTTCACGAAAGTGATGGTAGTGGTCGCAGCTCCCAGATCAGGGGTTCCAGTCTTCCCCTATCTCGACGACTGGTTGTGGAAGACGGGCTCCAGGAGTCTGTGATGTGTTTGAAGGGCCTACGCTTTGCCAAGGTGGTTGGTGACAGATCCTGAAAAAATATTAGTAAGGCTCCGTTGAAGGAAATCTGGCCCCCTTTTCGAGTCTTGGACATGAGGATCTCCTTTATTTCATAAGAAGTCGATTTTTGAGGACATCTGGGGGCAAGCCCCCTGCCAGGCGTCTAGAGGCCACTCTAAGTTCTGTCTAGGTGAATGCACAGGTGCTTCAGGTCATCAGGTAGCCCCTTAAAAAAGTCCTGGACATAAGTGGTTTGATCTGCAGTGCGGACCTTCAGGGGTACCCGGCTGATGCAGATGTTCTTCCTGTGTGATCTTTTCTCAAGATCCTTGCATTTGTCATGAAGTAGCATGTGCCTCTGTTGGGGGAGTAGCATTTGTTGTTTGAGTTTGTCACAGTTGTCCACTTTCTTGTGTAGGCCCTTCTCCACTTCCTCCACTCTGAGGCCCAATTCAGATATGTCTAAAAGGAAGGCAATATGTGCTGAAGGACTGTAAGTGCAACCTGCACACGGATGATTTAAATTAATTCTGGCCAATATGGACCCTAATTATTTCTACATTCTGATACAAAAGCAACAATTATGACTCAATGATAAGGGAGGAGAGGAGCAGGGAGAGTGGGATTACTAGTCAACCATATGGTTGGAGAATAAAGGGCTTTATTTTTTGTTTTTACTGGTAGCACATTCATTTTTAATGATTGACTTAATGATATGTTCTCCTCAGTGAAAAGCCATCTTTAGTGAGCAATTATTAATTTGATTGCTTATCCCCATCCGATATTTTCATTATTCCAACTGGAGGTAGGAATTTCTCTAACTATATGATGAAGGTGCCAAAAAGTGACTAATCCTCCTAAATATGCCCAAGTTCACAAGGTGTTCATTTACTGTGAACTTATTGTTCAAGCCAGCATTCTGTTATGTATGATTTCCGTAATGGGGAAACCTAATTCTTTTCTGACTATCCCATATCCCCTGATCTAGAACATCTTTGAACAATTTGCTACCCATTTCAAATTAGATGCATCATGACATTCATTATGAATTAAATTGTTAATTTGAATTTGCAAGGGTTATCTCCAAAATCAATCTACAGTTACACTTTGTGGGCCTGGGTAAATGTTTTCTATGAAAAGAATTGTGTGTGAACTTGGCGAAACATTAGATATTCAAAGCGCAGCCTCGGTGCCACTCCTGGTCCCAGACTATTATAAATTCAAACAACTTTTTCATCAAGGCACAGAAGATCAAAGGCAAACAAAAGAAGTTTACTTCAAAGTAGATAGGACTGATAACATAAGTGTATTCAGTCACACAAAGAAATACTTAAATTGGACACAGTAATTTCAATATACAATATTTTCACGGTTATCATCAGCAAGAAAGAAATATGTGGAAAGGTAGTGCTCATGTAGAGGAAAAAGAAAAAACAGAAAAGGATTCCATTCAGGAAATTTAAATATTTTGAACAACAAGAAAGGGGACCTATATTAGTTAGAGACAGTGCCTTGATGAAAAAGTTGTTTGAAATTATAATAGTCTGGGACTATTGTTTTTTTGTACCATATGATACCCAGGTCCCTTTGACTTTATAGGGTAACTCCATTTTTGATAATGCTAGGTGCCACTCCTGCCCCCAAAACTCGAGACCAACAGTGTAATTCTTAAAGGATTTCCCAAGAATCAGTTAGAAGAGACATAATGAATATGTGATGTAATTTGTCCCCATTAATAAGAATTCTGTACCTGACATTGACTATGCTAGATATATGCACTTGGGCAGAGAAGACCTGCTTTGGAAATTCTAGAAATGTCATGTGTTCTCAAACCTTGGTGGATTCTGTCATTAATAAAAAAACAAGATATTATGGTCCACCTGTCTAGTTACTCAGAAGATGTACACACCTGCAATCGACCCATTGCCTCAGCAACCAGGTGTGTTCTATTGCACTGCTGGAAACACATGCATCTCGAAGTTGACAGTGCCAGCGTGTTGGCATAACCACAGTCAGTAACAATATCAGAGTCTGGCAGAAAAGGACCTCCAGCGAAGCAGCTGAATCATAGGTTGTTTTAACAATGTTGCTAAAGAGCTGCCAGGCTGTGCTGGGATTGTGCTGACAGAATCCTGCCCAACCTATGTACTCTATGGACAGAAGCAATGTTAGACAGACATAATGATCAAGAAGCCTGTACCACTGTTTCCAAAGCAACATGGAAAGACAATATATGTACATGTTATGAGGAACACAGATTTTCATACTCAGATAGTATGGATGCGCTTCATTGTGATGGTGCTTATTCTACAGCGCACCTAAAGAATTGAAATGTAAACCCCACAAATCATGGTTTTGCAGAGTGACAGAGCTTGAACATTACCCCTCCAGCTACAGAATAATCCCCATGGCTGCTTTTCTCAGCAGAAAGCCACTACAGTAAATATAAGCCAAGCTGTAGCAGGTTTATGTAAGTTTTTTGCGGAGCACAGACTACGTCCCAAGGTTCATAGGAGTGCTATACAAAGTAAAACATGGGAGGAGAACAAAAGAACAGTATTGCCCACTGGGGGTCATCAAATAGAGACCAGTGGTCATACATATCAAGATATTGCTTACAAATAATGAGTCAACGTAATACATGGAGTAATTGCACATGAGTTGTTCGATTGAATATTATTGTATTGTTGCTAAAAGTAAATCACCTATTGGCAGGTTGTTCCAGATTCTACGTGTATTACATGAAAAGGAGTGAGATAGGATAGCCTTATTTCTAATGAGAGGCAGCACAGATGAAAGATTTCTGTTCCTAATTGAGTGTTGACTGTCACTCAGACTCACCAGATTGGTGTGAGGCTGCTGGTTCTTCTGCCGGTTCCCTGTTCCTGGTTTCTCGTTTGCTGCCGCTATTGATGCTGGGCTGCCCAAGGCTGCGGCCGTGTGGTCCTTCTGTAGCAGCGCTGGAGGAAACCATCAAAACAGAAGCAGCCATCCCGCGGCCCACCGCCCGCCCGTTGCAGCGCCACTGCAGGAGCTGTAAAAAGCACCCAGTGGCGGGAGGAGCCGTGAGAGACATCCCGGGGCAGCAAGCAGCCGCGAAAGGCATTCCGTGGTATCCTGTGGCGGCAAGCGTCGCGAAAGGCACCCTGTGGCGGCAGGAGCCGTGAAAGGTATCCCGTGGCGGCAGGAGCCGCGAAAGGTACCCCGTGGCGGCAGGGTTCCTATATTCCCAATAGGCTCTACACATTGGAATAATATAAACAGCAGTGTAGACATAGGACCGAGGTTGACTAGGTCTCTACTGACTATATTAGACTTAATTAGTTTTGCCAGCTAGTTTAGAGGTCACTAGAAACTTTCTCGAATAAACAAGGAGGAGTTTAACTTCCCTGGATAGACAAGAAGGGATTAGCTTCTGACAACCATAAACAGGACAACTTTGCAACCTCAGAATAAGAGTGTATCTCTAGAGTCGTGTGAAAACAATAGACAGCTATTTTACTCAGTCAATTGTGCATACTTAGTTTCACCAGAGTGCTGAGAAATAGAGAGACGGGCGTTTTCAATAAAAGGTGTTATTTATTGAGCAGTCTTCTTTCTCATGCAAGGGAAACGAATTGCCACAATTGCAATACTTAACATAAAGTAAAGTGCGTACAGTAAAAGGAGTATTATGAAATAATACTGTAAAAGCATTGATTTGGTTTCTTAGCCATATGATACTTTAAAATGGATAAAATATATACATACATAATTACATTGACTAACGTACTCAACTGGTGCTTCTAATCTATGCCTACCCCGGTGTACCTGACCAAAGCCTAATACGTGGGAAGGAGTAAGTAAGTAGCAGTTTAAGTTAAGTTGGTTTTTGCCAAGAATCTGAGTCAAGAATTCTCTTACGGGTTTAGTCAGCTCCGTACCTGGGTAATAGAAAGCAGGAGGTCTGGTATCTCTCTCTCAGGACTCGATATTCCAGCAACCCGCAAGGGCGGCTGGAAACACCGGAGCTGGATTTTCTCGGCTGGAGAAAAAGACAGCGTCTTTCTCAGTGCGTTAAAAGGGAGGGGCGGCGTCCATGGGCTCTCGCAACAGCTGGGCTCTCGGACAAATAGATAGCCGCTCTGCTCCAAACCACCGAGTGTTTGCTTAAGGCAACGTTGGTATATTTATACCTGAAAGGTGCCGGGTTTGACGTAAGGTTGGACATAAGACGTTCATAAAGATGTCACTAAGAACTGCCCGTTCTTTCAGTGCTAGCAGGAGTTCTAGGACAAATCAAAACAGAAGCATGGGGATTTCCCAGGTTGCTGGAGGTTTGCTTTGTTTAAAGAACGCGTTGTACTTTCTAGGAGTCTGGGGAAGTAGCCTTGCTTAATTTGGACTGCATGGGCTATGACTAAATATGGATATGATTCTTATGCCTTTATAAGGATATTATTTATTATAGCCATACAAGGGCATAAATTAGGAATATTGAATTAGGGTCCTATATAGAAATACAACACCCACTCCACGATCTAATGTCCCTCATTACTAAAACTAAGCAATAGTAAACATATAACGATGCATGTGTGTTTTCCACCCCACCCCAAAATACATAATTCGCATTTGAAATGGTATATGGTAAATACACGAAAATGAGTATTGGTACTGTACGCTTTTCAAGCAGTGGTATAATTCAGTTAAAAATGCATATATATATCAGCTGAATGAATTGCGAAAATTACACATGAAATGGCTCTGAATACAGAAGAGAAGGTCGAGACCATTTCATCACATATTAATACAAAATGCTGTACATATGCTAGAGGCTGAGGTAAAATATTGTCTCTAGAGTTCCTAAATTAGAAGCTCTGTTCTCTAAGAATCGTTCTACTTTAAGCAGAGTACTCTGTGCCAGAAGAAGGTAAATATTTTGGAAGTGAGAAAAAAATAATTTCGCTTTCATGGGAAAAAATAGTTCCAAATGTTTTCAGTAGCTTTTGTTTATCAAAGCTGAAGGCCGAATTCAGAGTTCAGAGAACGCTGTGTGCTCGTTGCTTTAAAAGTTATTCTTTCTGTTCAGGGAAGAACATCATTTCAGACAGACTCGCAAAAAATTGGTCTACGGCATCAGGTGAAAGTTCGACCAAGTTTGAAAATACTGTAACAGTGCATGTGTGAGAATGATTGCTATCATCGATGTCAGGATCAGCAATGCTCACAGAAGGTTGTACCTGTGTGATGCTGCTCTCATCTTGTACTCCACTGCCACATACTCGTAGTGGTGAAGTCTCAACGAATGCCGCCATCAGAATAGGTAGCCGCTGGGGACAACACGATGCATGAGACGTTACCGGACCTAGCAAGGTATCTGTATCTATTGGTACTGCTGATGGTAGTGTAAGACAGACGTCCAACACGCATTCTTCTCCGCATAGCATACATCGAAGCACAGGTAAGACACAATTTTGCCACATTGGTCTGAATGAAAGAAACAAGGTCATATTCAGATCTCTTAGCCGAGCTGATCCAAGGACTTTAGTTATGTGGTCCCGGTAGCGTATTGCTTGGATCGTTTCTTCCATCGTTGCTGGAGTATTGTCTGCGGTTTGGCTTGCCATATCGGAGCAGAAGAATCAAAAATAAAATTCCTGCTACGAGTCCCAAAACTAGAGGTAGGCCGCCAAAGACAGAATGGACAAAATTGGGAAAGATGCCCAGAACTGTTTCAAACGGTGTCAACAGTCCCGAAAAAATTGTCTTAAATACATGTGCGATGCCACTGGTATCTGACATGTTTAAGATTTGGCTCAATATTTCTACGAAATGCACGGGGCAATTGGTTGATAATAAGGAATGTATCTCTGCTGTTGTCCTTGCGACTTGCAGATCATACGTTTCTTTAGACGAGGTCAAAGGCACAGTTGTTTGTAAAATAATGGATTTCATTCTGCTTAAAGTATCAATTTGAATAGAAGAGATATTCAAATAAGGCCATATTGCCGCCTCCATGTCTGGAGTGCTGTTTGAATACAATACTTGCATACAGCAAGTGACCATGGAACTAACAGTCACGAGATAGGCTTTTCCTGGCACCATGCCACAACAGCTGTGGTCATTTATTAGAACGTAGCTGCCGTTGGAAAGCTGTCTGAAAAATGGCTCAATCTGTTTCGCAGGAGTGCCGTGCAGGTGACATGAAACGTTATTCGAAGACCCTTCGCAGGCCCCATGCAAGTTAATACCTTGACACAGGAGTGCACCACTTAGTGATTTTTTACAATTGTTACCACTAAGAAATATCTCCTTTTTCTTTTCATTATAACATTTGTGTGTATAAGGTAGTTTCCATGTTGACTTGATGTAGCCTTTACCCAACCTTTCGTACTGGCCCGCTGGTATATACTCTTGGCAATATTTAAACTGGAAAGTTGTTATCGGAATTGTAACTATTCCGCGTATTATCCAATGACAGGTCTTTCTGACATTGTCAATGGTAATCTCTCAAGTTTTTCAATGCTCAGAATCGTATAGTCTGCTCCTTTTTGTGCCAAACTGATTTGTTTATCAGTAAGGTTAAAGATAGAGAATAATGACGTTGTGTTGATTAAACGCCATGGCACGTAGCCTGAACGCAGATTTTGCAACGTCCAGCCAAGCTGTACAATAGAACGTAATTGGGACTGACCATGTTGTAACATTAGTAAGTCCTGCTCTATTATATCAATAGCAGATGATACAATACTGTCCAGTGAATATATTCTGGAGGACAGAGTCGTTAACCCATTGTCCACAACAGAAAGTGATTTTTCCAAATTAATACGATCAATTTCTCGTATTTTTTCTGCTGTTTTAATTTGCATTACTTTCCAAGCCTCGTTGTACGCAGCGTATATACTGGCCGCTATGAAACGTTTTTGACGCTGTTTGCGTGGTCCCAGTATGAAATCACGCAAGTCAGCACCGTCTTTAAGTAAAGTCAAGTGTTGCTTAATTTCAGCCAGTGTGGATTTCTGTAGCCATTCGAGGCATAGTTTCCCTACACTGTATGTTGTAACTATCCCTGGATGTTGTCTCTGGGAGTATCTAGGGTCTGGCCTGTTCAGTTTTAACCCCTGTAATTTGTTCAGGAATCTATCTTGACAGTTACTTGTGTCTGTGGGCCAGATCAACCATTTTTTCCAATCAGGATGTGTTCTGTTTTGGTGTAAAATATGGGATACGTCTATCTCAACATCTGTAGTGCTATTACTATCAGGTATGGGCTTCGGAATAGACGGTTTGTTTAAGTCTTTAATCTTGGCTAGGCCAAGAAAGGTTGTCTGTTGAATGGTGTCATTCAAGAATATTATTTGTTCTGGGATCATGCAGGCTCTAAACAATGCTTCTAGGCCTTGTACCTGCCATTCTTTTGTACCCCAGATGGTTTTTGTTTCAATTTTTTTTTCCAGAATTCAAAACCAAATGTAGTCATTTTTTCATAAAATGCTTCAGAATAAATCAATTTAGTATTTGTCAACATTGTTTTCATTCCTGTCTTATTTAACATTTTAAAATAAAACGTTTCTGCATCACTTGTGTTAAACCCTGAGAAGTATGGGAATTTCTCATAAAATGTTTTCCAGCTGCTTCTAGGTGGCGTTGCACAATGTTCCCATTGGTTATAATTAAAAACATTTCTAGGTTGAGCAGATTTATGCAATTAGTGATGGCCTAAGTGATTATAACAGTACATTTCTTCATAATTTGATGAACCCTGTAAGTAATCATGTTCTGTAAATTTTGCTGACATTACTAGATCTGACATCATATTATTAATATTTTCAAAGTCCCAATCATCAGAGAAAGTACTTGGTTTTACAAAGTCACTTAATGAAACCTTGAACTGATGTGGATATTTCAAGAGCTCAATCGGGCCAAAAATGTCAAATTCAGTTCTGTCCCATGCTACCCCACCGGGTATTGGATTGGCTGTGACGTTCACTGATGATAGTTCTCTTTTTTCGATGTGAGATGGCTTGTGAGGCTTTAGGACCAAGTTGGTGTTCTGACTTGCTGTGTCCATTGTACTTTATTTTCCTTCAATGAATTTTCCCAAACAAAGAACCATGATGAGCCAAAGCTGGAGGAAAAGTACACCTAACACAATCCAAAATTCAATCCATGGAGAAATCAGATAGGTTTCTTTGAGTTGATGAAAGAGTTCTATTACTTTTTCTTTGAAAGTTTTTGTTGCTGGCTTTTCTTCAGGCTCGCTTGGATCTTCAGAAAAGTCATCGAAATTGATGAAGTAGCCAGATGCAGTTCTGTCAATTGTTGGAATTGCTTCCGAATTTTCATTTGCTATTGGATTTTTCTTTGTTTCATTAGCATAGTCTGAAGCTACATCGTTGTAGACTAGTGTTTCTTGATGAACTGTTGCAATTTGGGTTTCAAGAGGCACAAGTTCCATGGCATTGTTGCATATTTTGTTGCATTTTTTATTCACTGCAGGTTTATCAAATGTGATTAGTCTCTCAGTTTGAACCTCCTGGATTGTAGCAAATTTTGGTTCTCTGCTATTTCTTGGGAGTCCACTGGACCTACTACTTATTATTGGCTACATGATTGTGGTTTTACCAGGTCGATGGATACAACTCGGTTCTCCTTTTTACCTGCAAGGGGCGGTAGTACAACTGATCTTGTTCCGCTGACAGCTAAGACAGGTACTGCTTTTCTGTAAGAAGGCCCAAATTCCTTCTTCACCACGATCTTCTCTCTGACCAGATCCCCAATCTTTGGAATCCAGACAGGTCTTGCTGGGACAGGTGGTTTTTCTTCAGTGGTTGTTGGCTGTTGTTTTAACTTTATGCTGCTCAGGTTCCTTCTTGTTTCATTTAAGTCCTGTAAAACAGCCAAACGGTCTTTGATGTGAAAGCATTTTTCTTCTAACACTGAAGTGTGACTATCAAGAGCCTGAATATACATTCTAGTACCGAACAATAGTTCGTACGGACTGAGACCTTTTAGAGAATTTCTTGGCAGATTATTAAGACTACGTTGGACACTTGTTAAATGTTGGACCCACCCATCACCCGAACCTAATACCCTCGCCGTTATAGATTGCTTTATGTCCCGGTTTTTTCTTTCCACTACCGCATTTCCCTCAGGATGGAAGGGACAAGAGTACAGCAATGCAATGCCCATGCTGGCCATGGCTTCCTTGTAAGCCCTAGAG
The DNA here is from genome assembly GCF_964261635.1 of Lissotriton helveticus. Lineage (NCBI taxonomy): Eukaryota > Metazoa > Chordata > Amphibia > Caudata > Salamandridae > Lissotriton > Lissotriton helveticus. The sequence goes on along the minus strand of NC_136063.1, from coordinate 2,099,090,569 downwards.
CTAAACGCAGGACCCTGGTCAGAATGTAGCATGCCAATTGCGTATGTGCGGATAAAGACTCGCAAATCTTTTATAACAGTTCTGGCGTCAGCCGAGCGCTGGGGTCTACATTTTAAATGAATCTAGTCTTAAACATTAATGGGACGCATTTCTCCTGCTGGATTTCTGCGTATAGATAGCCTTATGCTTTCTAATAGAAGGGTCCTGGCAGTACTCCAGTCGGCTCACGACTGAGATCTCTGTTGCAGTTTGGACAGCCCATTGCAAATTTGTAATGTTGCAGGCTCATCCCCGGCCACCAGTATTCTGATTGTAATTCTTTCTGAGATTCCTTGATCTCTCGGTGCCTTAGACCCAATCCCATGTGTGTGTCTGCTATTAAAAAGACTCTCCTGTTCGTGTTTGGAATTACTCTATCCCCCACTCCAGGGATTTGAGCAAAAGGAACGGAGTTTGCATCAATTATGAATGTATTACTGAGTGGATAGTTCAGAGGTAATGCTGCATAGTCGCCTGTTAAAGACGCTTTTACCGCCAGCATAGTTTCTCCGTCTATGTATTTTTCTGAACGCTTTTTTGTGGCTACGGAAGCCGGTTGAGCTGCTTCCGCTGTGGCTCTGAGAGCCAATGAATTCCCTGCAACGTGAACGCCATCACGTTGATGACTCAGTGTATGTATCACGTGAGTCTTTTGTACTTCTTTCTGCAAAAGAACTACTTGTTCCCAATGCTTTTTATGCTTTATTGTGGCACCTGTGTCATCTTTGTAATCGTTTTGAACCCAGTTCTGCAAGTCATTATTGTAAGACTTGACGCAGTAATATGAATCGCACACTATTAGTGTGGGGAATTCGCTATCGGTATTTTCAAGCGCCATCTTAAATGCTAGTAGTTCAGCTCGCTGAGCTGTACAATCTCCTAGAGATTGAGTTTTAGTGACCAGCGGTTTAAATTTTCCTTTGTGCCAACGACCTTTAACAATCGCGCACGCAGCACTATAAGCTTGTTTACCCCCCACTGCGGGTTGTGCTGATCCGTCTGTATATATTATACAGGCGTAATGTTCCAGAGGCAGAATTTAGATTGGCAGATGATATTCTTCTTCATATTCTAGATTTTCTAGTTTTTTCATTTTCGGGTCAAAATAGTATTTCACGTCTTCTGCAGCAAGAGAATTTTCCCATTGTATCCATTTTGGATCTAATGCCACATCAGTCAAATTACGTGGGCTTGTTAATGCCTCAAGGGCTGATTCTGCTGTTAAAACAGTTATTCTTCTGCCTTGGGCATGGGCTCTTTCTTTTGCTACAGCAGTTTGAACCGAATTTTTTCAGTAGAACTGAATTTCATGTCAGCTTGTGTGTACAAATGTGATTTGTAAGCTATTGGTACCGTTTCTCCCTCATTAGAGGTTAGGTACGTGAATCCGCATCTTCCTGGGATGACTCGGATTACAAGGTTGCATATGTTTTCGCGAGTTTGTAATTTAGTTTTAGCTAACATGTCTGTTTGCAATGATCTTAAAATTTCTGTGTGTTTCTGAGTCCAATTGATTGATTTGAAATCAGGTTTTATTAATTCATAGAGAGGTTTAACCCTCTCCGCATAATTTAGAATGTATGTTCTTCCGAAATTCAGGAAACCTAGTATTGATTGTAAGTTCTTCAGCGTTTTAGGTGCTTGGAGTACAGCACACTTCTCTAAGAAGTTGTCTGCTATGCTTTTGCCTTCACTTGATAATTCATATCCTAGAAATAGGACAGTTAGATGGGCAATTCTTGACTTTTTAAAGTTGAATTTGTAACCCTCAGCTGCGAAACCAAGTATTATGGTGTTCACTCTTTTCAAGTGAGTCTCCAGGTCATCATCTGTAAGATAGATGTCATCGACATAAGATTATGCTTCATCATCATATATTTGTAGTAACTCTGTTACTCTTGCTGAGAATAATCCTGGGCTATTCTTGAATCCCTGTGGGAGTCGGCAGAAGTGTTTTTGCGACCCCATTATTGAGAACGCGGTCAAATACCTGCTCTCAGGTGCAATGTTTTGACAAAAGAATCCATTAGAGATATCTAATGTCGTTTTGTATTTTTTTGCGCACAATGTTATTCATTAGTGCTGCACTGTGTGAGTTTTGTACTGCAAAAGTTTTGCAACAGGAGTTTAAGTGTCTGTAGTCCAAAACTAGACGATATGAATCGTCTGGCTTGGAGACAGGAAACAAAGGATTGTTCATTTGTGAGGTGCATGTTTCAATCACCCCCTGCTATTCAAGCTGATCTAAGATCTCCCTGACTTGCTTTTTAGCTTCTTGTTTAACTGGGTACTGCCTTTGTGCAGTGGGTTGACTTTTTAACTGGATTTTGTGAGGAGGAGAGTCCTCATCCCATCCTACATGATTTTTATATAATGCAGGAGCTTGGGCCATTGCCCATTTTCTTGCAAGTGTATATTTTTTTTATGAATTGGAATATGATTTGAGAAGGCAGGCAAAATCATTTCTTCGCCATGAGGGCACTCCCTGACAAACTCTGGTGGCCAGTCTTGTTCAGCTAAAACAATGTCATAGCCCTTCGAAAGGTTATCCCAAAAGAGACCCCTTACTTTCCTAGTCTTGTCCCCCTCTATACGCAGTGTTATTTCGTAAATTTTATGATGTTTGCTAACTCTGGTATCTGCAGTTTCCACCTGAATGTATTCATTTGTGTCCACTGTCTCCAGAAGATTCATCAGGATCTTGCGAGCTATGGTCACTTCTGCTGCGCTGTCTAGCATTGCCTGGGCCCACTCTCCGTTTTTCAGTTGTGTCCTCAGTATCCTCGGCATGTTTCATTATTTTAATACTGGCTACCTTCTTTCTTGGAAATTGTAATTTTTTACTTTGATGAGCAGGTTCTTTGTCTTTGGACTTGACGTGCTCTTCCTTGTGTTCTGACCGTCCTCTTCTTTCCGATTTCTGTGAGGAAGTTTGAAAAGATCGAGAACGACGTGTATCAATATCTTGATATCTATCAGGTTTTCTCAATTTATCCCTATCTCTAAGGTTGTATCTTTTCTCAGAGGGCTCCCTCTGGGGAGACTTGTGTCCTTGATCTGGAGATCTTTCTCTCCGTTGAGGAGACCTTCCTCTGGACTGGAATCGTTTTTCTTTGGGAGTGGATTGTTTATTTCCATCCCAACTCTTTTATGGAGTATCTAGATTATTTTGAATAAATTAATCATTTTTCAGGATCTTCAGTTAGTTGGGGTTTTACTGGTTTCCCACCTAAACTATCTCTTCCTAGTTCTTCATAGGATTTTTCTATGATTCAAGTTCAAAAGGTTGTTCTGCTATGTCTGTTTCTTTCAATTTCGGGCGGATCGCCACAGATGCTGCTTCTCCTTTTATGTTGGCTAATAATATAGCCGAGACCTGCTTGAAGTCTTTCAGTAATTTCATACCCAGAGTTAAAGCAGGTTCTGGACCGTATTCATTTTGAATCTGTCTTAGCACATCTGGTATAACCGCCATGGACGGAACACCATGTGTTTTTGTGTAAATGGAAGCAAAGACTGTGCCCCAAGTGTCACAGTCCTCCACATGTGGTACGATCCCCATTGGAAGACAGATAGTCAGAATTCTGTGTTTCTCAGTGGGTTTAGTATCAGGAAATATTGCCTCTATTTGAGTGATTTTTTGGGCTAACCAGAATGGAATTTGTTCCCGTTTTGCTGGTGTTTTACCAAGACATGATTGTATGTTCTGTGGTGGTATTTTGTTTGTGTTCCCCTGATGAGGGGTCAGCTGTGGAATGTTAATTGCTGGTTGGACTGTTGAAGTCCGCATTACATATTGGACCAATTGTCTGTGTATTCTAATTAGTATTTTTAGCTGAGCTAAAAGTTCCTGGTCTGACATTTTATCAATGTCTGGGTGAGTTGTGTAGCTGGCTAGAACCGGCCACGTGGCTCCTGGTCTACCTAGTGGACCGAGCCTGGTGATGTGCTTTTTATGTTTTAGGGCGCCTTTAAACCAGAGCAAGTGCTCTTGGTAATTTAATGGGATTTCAACCTCCTCGAAAGGAGTGTATTCATCCGGAGGTTCCTCTATTGTGTAATAGTGGAATTCTTTTGTTACAGCGTTTGCTGCTAGAAAGTGTATCCATGAATAGAATACCTCTGTCTGCCGATATTCATGGGCCTCTACCACGAATATGACTGTACCACCTCGTGATGATAGTCCATTTTCTATAAGTTTAATAGTTATAGTTCTTCTTATATTTGCCGGAATGATAATTGCATTCGGGTCATTCTTTTGGATAGTTCTGTCATCTAACAACAGTTGAGACGCTGTAGCATCTCTTTCTTCGTCACCTTCCGGCATTTTACTGACAGAAAGTTTTTTGTTGCAGATCAAGTTTCAAGGAAACAAAGATTAGGTGCACAATATTTTGGAACACTGTATCCTTCAACGTTGACTAAACCAAAAACTATACATAGGAATCTCTTCCTACTAAGTTCCGGCGGATTTTAACCTTTTACCCACTCCAGACGTCTTTTGGAGTATTTACAGGAAAAAAGGTCTGTGTGAAAAAGCACGACTGAGTTAATCTAGTGTCTTGCGTTAGATTATCGCCTTACCAAATGTTGGGCGCCATGTAGTGTAGTTCCTATATTCCCAATAGGCTCTGCGCATTGGAATAATATAAACAGCAGTGTAGACGTAGGACTGAGGTCGACTAGGTCTCTACTGACTATATTAGACTTAATTAGTTTTGCCAGCTAGCTCAGAGGTCACTAGAAACTTTCTCGAATACACAAGGAGCAGTTTAACTTCCCTGGATAGACAAGAAGGGATTAGCTTCTGACAACCATAAACAGGACAACTTTGCAACCTCAGAATAAGAGTGTATCTCTAGAGTCGTGTGAAAACAATAGACAGCTATTTTACTCAGTCAATCGTGCATACTTAGTTTCACCAGAGTGCAGAGAAATAGAGAGACGGGCGTTTTCAATAAAAAGGTGTTATTTATTAAGCAGTCTTCTTTCTCATGCAAGAGAAATGAATTGCCACAATTGCAATACTTAACATAAAGTAAAGTGCGTACAGTAAAAGGAGTATTATGAAATAATACTGTAAAAGCATTGATATGGTTTCTTAGCCATATGATACTTTAAAATGGATAAAATATATACATACATAAATACATTGACTAACGTACTCAACTGGTGCTTCTAATCTACGCCTACCCCGGTGTACCTGACCTAAGCCTAATACGTGGGAAGGAGTAAGTAAGTAGCAGTTTAAGTTAAGTTGGCTTTTGCCAAGAATCTGAGTCAAGAATTCTCTTAAGGGTTTAGTCAGCTCCGTACCTGGGTAATAGAAAGCAGGAGGTCTGGTATCTCTCTCTCAGGACTCGATATCCCAGCAACCCGCAAAGGCGGCTGGAAACACCGGAGCTGGATTTTCTCGCCTGGAGAAAAAGACAGCGTCTTTCTCAGTGCGTCAAAGGGAGGGGCGGCGTCCGTGGGCTCTCGCATCAGCTGGGCTCTCGGACAAGTAGATAGCCGCTCTGCTCCAAACCACCGTGTGTTTGCTTAAGGCAACGTTGGTATATATATACCTGAAAGGTGCCAGGTTTGACGTAAGGTTGGACATAAGACGTCAATAAAGATGTCACTAAGAACTGGCCGTTCTTTCAGTGCTCGCAGGAGTTCTAGGACAAATCAAAACAGAAGCATGGGGATTTCCCAGGTTGCTGGAGGTTTGCTTTGTTTAAAGGACGCGTTGTACTTTCTAGGAGTCTGGGGAAGTAGCCTTGCTTAATTTGGACTGCATGGGCTATGACTAAATATGGATATGATTCTCATGCCTTTATAAGGATATTATTTATGATAGCCATACAAGGGCATAAATTAGGAATATCGAATTAGGGTCCTAGATAGAAATACAACAAAGAGAGAAGCGTGCGAAAACCTCCCAGCAGGCAGGGGCGTCCGGGAGGCTGTATGCGCCGTGCCTTGTCAGCTGCTGTGGAGAGGCCGTGAGGGGGACGCCAGAGGCTCTCTGAGGCAGCTGAACTGCCTAGAGTGCCCCCTTCTGGTGGCGGGAGCTGTTGGGTCGCTGCCTTCCTTGGAGTGGAGTGGTAGGGACTGGCAACGGGAGCCAGAGCTGCCAAATCAGCCATCAATCACTACCTAAACGACAGAAGCCGCATGAGCTACTGGGGAGGGGAAACATCCATAACAACACGGGCATAACCCCGCAGTGCTATTAGAACGCTGCTATTACAACGCAAGTCATTACAACGACTTGCGCTGGAGGGCGCTGTAGGATAGGGTATAGTTTAATTTTCTATCCAACACCTTCCCTACTGTCAACGTGGGCTGGAGTTGGAATAGAAAATTAAACTATTCCACTATCCAGCGCCGCCCCAACGCAAGTCGTTGTAACGACTTGCGTTGTAAAAACTGCGTTGTAATGGCATGCGGGGTAAAAGCCCGCGTTTTAATGCCGTACAACCCTGGGGAGCCAATTTTAGCTGCTGATAAGAAACCGACACTGACAAAACACTCGACTAAAGCTATTTGTGATTTCAGTCCAGGTCTTTGTGCAAGCTCTGTGTGGCACGAGAGCAGCGAGCAGGCAAGCGGCAAGCAGCAGGCAGGGAGCCGGGAGCTAAGAGAGAAACCAGAGCTCCGAACCGCCGCGCTCTGACTCGCGACCTGCGGGAACTGCTCGGAGCAGCGGGAGTCGCAATTCAATTCCGCAGTCACAGCACTTTTAGCATTCAAGGACCTATAGGGAGCCACGGAGGGGCCGCAGGAAGTGAGCGGCATGTGAGAGGAGCGGCGAGTGTCCTCTGGGTCTGCCCCGGGCTCGTGAGCCCGGCAGTAGTGAGCTCAGGTGCAGAGGCGGCAGGCGGGAGGACTGGAGAGCAGGAGAGCGAGAGCGACGGTGAGCGCCGTTGAGGCCGTTGAGGCTGGAAGAACAAAGAACAGCGAGGTGAGGAGGCATGCCACGGTCTGAGAGGGGTCACTGTGCGAGATAAGACACAGAGGAGCAGGAGCAAGGGGGGAGCAGGAGGGGACGTAGAAGCTGAGATGCTGCCCCCTTTGATTGCCTGCTAACTTGCTCACACGCCCGTGTACAGTGGTGGCAGAGAGAAGGCACAGAGGAGGCTGTGGTTGAGGAGAGGCGGATAATTTTTATCGCTAGCAGCCCAGCATGGGAATCATGTTTTGGGGGCTGCAGCGGTAGCAGAGACTGTGGTAATACACAGTGGTGGCTCAGAGGTGGTGCAAAGAAGGTGCAGAGGAGGCCGAGGCTGAGCCGGAATCCGAGGCTTTCTTAGCTTTCTTGGTGCACACAAAAAGGAGAATTCTAACTAATTCTAACTAATTCAGACCAATTCAGACCAACCTAGTATTGGGGGAAAAAAAGGAAAAATATAGTGAGTTGCAACACCAATTCAATGAACTCACCAAGGAAATGAGATCGGGGAAAGTCTGTCAAGTGGTAACAGGTAAAAAATCAAATAAATCAAAAACTAAACTCAAAAAATCCACTGAGGAGGGCTCACCTTCTAATCAAACAGGAAAGGCAACAAGACCAAGAGAGAGGTTGGTCTCAGTACCGACTCCGACAACAACAACGCCGAGCCCGAGAAACAAAACAGGGATCCTTAAATTTTTCTTTTTAAAGGACCCAATGGCGGCGATTTACGCACCAACAGTTGAGACCTCCCAGTTGCCAAGCCCAATTCTCCCTGATAAATTAAGCGTTTCCTCCTTACAGGTACTAGCAAACACCAATGATACACCATTAGGGGAACTATCCTCACAAAAATACATTACAAATTTAAATGCAGGTAAGCTGGTAACCATAACCGCACAGGTGCACCAGTCAAAGCCCACAAAAACTGCCACATAAAACGCAATAAAAGCTAATGTGTATGCAACAATTTCCAACACAACAAAGGCAATGGAAACAACCAGAAGCGCAGAATGTGAGGGAGGCACTGAGAAACCTACAGAGGAAAAGATAGAGCAAAAAAACGTAACCAGAAGCGTTGCAACCAGAGACGTAGTCCTGGAGCGATACGCAAACGCAAAGGGTCCTAAGGATGAAAAATCAGAGTCAAATAAATCTGCAGAACGGGCAGGCCCCACGGAAGAAGCCCGCTCAAACGCAAAGGGTCCTAAGGATGAAAAATCAAAGTCAAATAAATCTGTAGTACGGGCAGGCCCCACGGAAGAAGCCCGCTCAAAACCATTTTCCTTATTGAATAACTCCAACCTAGTGGAAATCCTGGAAATATTGGAAACCAATTCTCAGGAAAAAGAGACCCTAGGAAATGTCCCACAATCAGAAACAAGCAGGGGAACACCACAATGCAGACCTAGAATGTCAGTATCTACCCTATTAAGCCCACCACTCAAATACGACCAGCAACTGATTGTATCAGTGGAGGACAGTTGCAGTTCCTCAAGAGTTAATCAAATAAACCTGTCACCCCCAATTACCATTTTATCCGTTAGCAGGATAGAGCTCGGGTCAGGGGATTCTGTGAAGTGCCATGAAGATTATCCAAACACACAATGGAGTCAAACCCTGATAGGCACTTTCGATCAAGCAATAAGGGTTTTGATTTTGAACTACCAATAGGATAAAATGGAAGTCCAAATAGATCTCATAAATTTAATTGCCGGCCACGTCTCGGGCATAAACACCAAAATGGACTTAATAACGTCCCTACTAACACGCAGGGGAAATATGGAGCATCAAATAAATAACAACAAACAACTGTCCAATTGTGGCTCAATAATTGAGAAATTGGTAACTCTCCCAGAAATCCTAAAGGACATCTTAGGGGTAGTAAAACAATCTTGTAACAACAAGCAGAATAAAGGAACCCCAAAAATTATTGAACCTGAGGACATAATAAAAGGCATCAAATTAATAACACAGGCGAGCAGAAATGCCAAGGGCGAACCAGAGCAAGTGGAGTTTCTTGATCAACCGGACACAACAGACCATCAAACAGAAGTATTACAAAGCACCCTCAAGTCCCCGGCAGTTGCCAAACTAACAAAACGGCAAAGAAAACGTGCAAGGAAGGCTCGGCTCAAATGCAACAAACAGCCAAGCCTAGATGTGGAGAAAATCTTTCCAATATTTACAATTAAAACACCGCAAGGGGAAAAAAACAAACCATCGAATGTGCCCATGCGTGGGGCCACACAAATTGCTGGAGATTAATCTAAAGTCTCTTCGGACTCCAAGCCAAGACAAGAAAGTGTGATCTCTATTGCCCCTCCCATACAAAAAAAGATGGACCAAGTCCTTCACACGGGCGAAGGATATCCATCAGAGAAAGAAGTAAGCCAGACACACAGACAGGACACGTGGCAACCAGAAAGAAACCAAGTAATTGAGAAAGGTGCAGGGCAAGAAAAAACACCTCAAGTTCTAGATAAAAGTGAATTTCAGAGCCACAGAGGTCCAAAAACAGAAATAGGAAATAAACCTTATAATCAAAATGAGGAGAGCAAAAAAGGGTTAGAACCAGAAAATCAGGAAGTCTCATCAGGCAAGATGTTGCAGGAAAAAAGAACTACCAAAGTTCAAAATACTTATAAACCATTAGAGGTCACAATAACGGGAAAGGATCGAAGTTGCAAGCTCTGTTATACGGAATCAGAACCCGTGTCAACAGTGATACGAACAATAAAAAACTGAGGACCAGTGGTAACGAAAGTGGAGGTGGTGAATGTAGAACCAGCGGAGCGAGACTCACGAATCAAAAACGAAATTCCAGTAACAAGAAATTCTGAACCAGGAAAAAATGAAATTCTACAATCCTTTAGCAGTGATAAAAACTATTCTGAGGGGTTCGAAGTGAAACTGACATTCGTACCCGAATATTCGACCAAAGGAAGGCAAGACATCCTGAATCGAGGGAACTTGTTGAGGCTATTCAAAGAAATCCCAGAACTAAAAGGAACTCCCTCACAAGATTTAATTGCCGTAGAATTCAAACAAACTTTAAGATCAGACATTGAAGAAACCTTGACAACTTGGTCCTCAAAGGACTTGGTGGACAAAATATACTCAATGAGTGCAAGGTTTGGAGCCTGGGGAATTATGCTGAGGGTTCACAAACGCCCAAGATACCCACATCCCCTCCCAAGAAATCCCAGAGAAGGAGTTACACCGGGAAAAAGCCATAAAACATACGCTATGCCCCCCAATGAAAATAGGGCTAATGTAACGGCAAGTCCTGCATACAAGGAGGGCAGATCATTGGACAACAGGGACTGGTCTTGGGTGCCTAAATTGCTGAATAATAAGTATACCTAATGAAGAACCGAAAACATTAACGGGAGAAAGGACGACGGTCCTTAATAGGGAGGAGGTTTGACCAGCCAGCATTACGATCTGCTCATGGAACGTTCATAGATTTAAAAACATGGGTCAGGACCACGAAACCCTATCCTTCTCCCTTCAACAAGACATAATCCTGCTTCAGGAAACCTGGAAAATGACTCCAACTTCAATTCCAGGATTTATAGAACACCATATTCTGGCAGAAAGATTTTCAATCTTCGGGCACTCCAGAGGGGGTCTATCAATTTATGTTGCACAAAAACATGACTGGTCAACCGAAGAATTGGATACGGGGACTAGCTGGGTCTAAGTGATCAAACTTAGTGGCAAGCCCACGCCTGATAAATTAAAGTGCCAACTATTATTAGTTAACGTTTACATTCATCCCTAGAGAACGAAGCAGAAAGGAAAACATACTACGCTAATGAAACTAATAAAAGCAATGCAGAGAAGTCATCAGCATTGCCAAATGGTCATCTCAGGCGACTTCAACTGTAACCTTATAGCCAAAACTCGGAATGAAAGTAAAAGGCAAGATAACCAGGGGGCTCGAATATTAGTGAATGAACTAGAAACTCTTGGCCTGATAATTTTGAACGGCAATACACTTGGAGACATACCAGCGGCTGCTACATATTTAAGCGGAAAAGTTTGTACAATTATAGACTTTACTATTATCACCAACAAGTTGCTTCCACATATCAACACATTTAAAATCACTCCACGAGTTGAAAGCGATCACCTACCCCACATCTTGAGAATGAATATTAAGTTAATGCATGCACAAAAAATTAACTCCCTTATGCAACACGCAAAAAAGTTCAATTTACGAAAATTAAAATGGCGGGGAGTGGACTTGAAAATCATACAGGAGACAGCTAGGGAATTTTTGGGCAAATTGGGCCTGCAGTTAGAAGAAGAGCGTGTAAAAACTTGGGAACAGCTGGCCCTGTTATTTGTTCAAAGATTCTCTGCCACTCCTGGTAGTATATTAAGGACAGAGACCAGAAGAGAACCATGGTTCAATAACGAATTAAGAGAACAAAAGAGAGGGATCACAAGAGAGGTGCAACTACAATCACGGGTGGCAAGAATGGGCAGAAAAATTGAGAAACACAAATTGAATGAACTAAGGAGCAACTACAGGAAGAAGCTGAGGAGCGTGAAAACAGCATATAAGGATACCATCTGGACAAAATTATTGAGCACAAGTAAAATGCCGAACAGCAGTGACTTTTGGGGCATAATAAATAAATTGTCTAAAGGACCAAGACTGCAACAAGAAGCAGGTATCGGAGTGGAAACGTGGTCTCAACATGTGCGAAACCTGTACAGTAATACAGTAGCAAGGACCGTAGAAGGGTCCCGCGGGCTGCTTCTCAAGCAAGAAAAATCACAATCAACATCCTATCAGGAAAGTGCGTTATGCAGAGCTTCAGGATTAGAGACAGGTAGAAATTAACTAAATAACTTGCCCAATATAAAGCAATTAAGAGGCATAATATTAAAACTGAAGCTCGAGGGAGCGACAGGTCCAAACGGGCTTCCCAACGCAATTTTTAAAAATGACCCAGATTTCTGGTCAGCTCAGCTTACGCCGCTCTTTAATGAGATCTACACACAGTCTAACGTTCCAGTTTCCTGGAATGGGAATATAATCCATCCTATATTTAAACAGGGAGATCACCGCAAACTGGGAAATAACAGATTAATCTCTCTGATAGATGTAGAGGCCAAGCTTTACGCTTCTTGTCTTCCAGTCCAGCTCCAAGATTGGATGGACGAAAAGAACATAATTCCCAAGTTCCAAACGGGCTTTAGGCAAGGGATGGGTGCCATTCTAGCACTCTTAACTGAATAAGCGCTAAAAAAGAAAACACGGCTGTTCGCATGTTTGTGGATATAAAATCCGCCTTCGCCCGAGTGAGTAGGAGGTGTCTTTGGAAGAAACTCAATGTATGGGGATTGCCTAGTACAATGCTCAATGCTATAACCGCCTTATATAGTGATACCTGGGCAAGAGTAAAGCTGGGTGACAGGTGCAGTACAACCCCAAGCATCCATACGCAGCAAAGTCTGAAACAAGGCTGCGTCCTAGCACCAAGCCTATTTGATTTGTTCCTTTCAGATATTACCACGCACATGTAAAATGCCGATGGCCACCCGCCGAACATGGCCAATGAGTCAGTTTCTGTTTTACAGTATGCCGATTACATCGTTTTGTTGTGCCAAAACCCAATTGGATTACAAAGAGCAATAAACAGCCTAGTAACTGATGGAGCAGATTTCATCTGCAGTCATGCATTGTTTATTTTTTTGTGCTTCAGACAGGCTGCATTTAAATTGCAACGCACATTTTGGTGCAGGTTAAAAACATGGCACATGAAAAACATGAAAGTGAGGCCTGAAAATGCTTTTGCTAAATTAACATGTGTTTTCTTGCAATGTAGAGAAAAAGTGGCCTTTTTACCTTTGAAGATTCATTAAATGTGTTTCTCTCTTCCCAGCTCATCCATGCAATCTAAATTTAATATTCCTGTCTTAATAGACTTTGACTTGTTGCATATTTTGATAAACATTTTCAGTTAATAACACCTTTTTTTATAATGTGTGTGAATTAATAATGCACCAAACACGACACAAGGGACTAAATGCTTGTTTGCATGAAAAGCTATCTAAAACATTAAAGCATGTAGTTGTGTGTGCTGTATTAACAGTGTGCGCTATATTAACTGTGTGTGCTTTTAAATGTTACACTAAAAGCATGAAAATGCTATTTTCACATTTATTTTGCATGTTGTCATAAATAATAGAAAAGCTGCTTTTCACTAATAGCTTGGCTAGGTAAACATTTATAAGGGGTATTAGTATGAGGGAGGGAAACATAATGGACTGATTTACATGAAATTAATATTATCTTTGTGTTTGTTTTATTTTTGGGGCCTACACAAAACATGGCTGCCTGTGAATCCATCAAGGCTATGACTTGCAATTTAATGAGAACGGAACATGCGCAGACTGTGGCAGCTTTCCTCATGACAAGAACAGCGTGAACTGCACATTCTTGTCATTCTGCCAATGTACCAGTTAGTTAAAAGTGTCCATCTAATGCGCTGAGAAGGAAGGAAGGATGAATTAGATTGAAACATTTTTCCTAGTAAATGTTGCAAATGTTTATAAATGTAGTTATTCATGTATGCTTCTTTTGTTAAGACTAGTGAAGTCAGGTTTTTAGAATGAGTCAGGGAAGTGTGACCTCATGCATCATGACTGACCAATCACGTAAAGGTTTTACTGAAAAATGTTACATCTTTGTGTACTCTGCCAATAATTATGGTATAAATACTGTCCTCTCTGGATGGGAGCTGGCACTTCTTCTTTTTCTCAGCTCAGCTGGCTTCTATGGGTTAGGTACGAGAAACGTCCCGGGAGATTGCTGAAGGGCGGGCTTGCGTCCGAGGAGTGTCAGGGGGAGGTTTCTTGCTTCCACGTCATATCTTGGCACTTCATGCCACATTCCTTTGAGGCCTGTGAAGGGCGGGCTGCTTTCCTCTTTAGACACAGACAGACAGAGAGTGCAGTGGATCAGGATAGGATTAGATGCTAATATGTTTTGACTAATTAATTAGGTCTGAAAAGATTTATTTGATTTATGCATTTATTTCTCTTAATAGCATATTTTTGCAAACTATTTAAGTACTGATTAGCTTTGCAAGACTATTTTTCTTAGAAACTCTTTAAGACTTTTGCGCCACATTTTTCATAACTACATGTAATGCTTATATGCAGACTGTAATGTGTTCTGTATTATTGATATTTTTCCTGTTTTCCAAATTCTGTAACCTGATTGATATTTTACTAATGAATAAAGGGTCAGAGAAAAATTAACTTTTTGACTAGAAAATAAAACCCTTTAAAATACTCAACAACTCTCTTTTTTGGCTTACAATAATAATTGTATTTTGACTGTTCATGGTTTATTTAAAGTCTCCTGAAGGTAATACATGGTGTGAAGGGCCCAACACCTTTTGAGCGGTAAATTAGAGGTAGCATGGAGGTTTTACATTGAGAAACTACCAGAAGAAATTACCGCTCTCCATCAGTTTTTAGTAAGCAGAGGATGGTCATTATTGATTAGTTTGGTGATTAGTAATTATTGATTTCACCATCAACTACTCAACTAATGGATCATTGACCTTAAGAGGGAAATAAAATAATTGCCCAAGTTAGATAAATGTCCAAGTCCTGATTCCTGACTCCAATGCTCAGAACCTGAAGATTGACAAAGCAGTACTGGCAGGTGATGCAAGAAGTGGTGTGAGTATCAATAGGGTTGTGAAATGTTGTTAATATGCTAGCATGTATTTTTGAAGTGTTGAAAATAGTAATGATTTTTGCTGTTGGTGAAATTTTGCTCATTTTGAATTGATGGTGTTATTGATTATATTGGTAATTTCATAGGACATAATTTTTTTGGGTATTGATTACATGTTTTAACTCTTCATGTTAAGTTAGTGTCTTGTTCTTTGTTGTCTGGAACACGCAGGTATGCACACCTGTGGAATCCCGGGAAGGAATAGCGGGTGGTAAATGGAAGCCACACTGCACTGAGGTTACTCGTCTGTTGGAATAGCACTGAGAAGCTAGGTAGGGCTGGCAGTGTTAAATTAGGGACTATTTTCTGTGTGAGTGATTGATAGCAAAGAGTTCGCTGGTGAAACTTTGGTCTGATATCACCTAGAAAGGGTCACACTAAAGGAGTAGCAGGTTCTTCTGAGCTTGATTGATAGCAAAAGGGTTCGCTGGTGAAACTTTGGACTAAGATATATCCTGAAGGATAAGTCCAAAGGAGTAGCAGGTTCTTCTGAGCTTGATTGACAGCAAAAGGGTTCGCTGGTGAAACTTTGGACTAAGATATATCCTGAAGGATAAGTCCAAAGGAGTAGCAGGTTCTTCTGAGCTTGATTGAAAGGTAAGCGGAAGGGATTTACCTGTAGTGTTTGAAGAGTAAACGGAAAGTCTTACTTTGTGAAGGGTAAGCGGAATGTGTTACTCGCAGTGAATATAAATCTATCCTTTATTTAGCACAATAAACAGAGTAGCGAATGTATTTATGTTGTTACTAACAGAGTTATTGATTAAGAGAAATATTGCAGTAAGATTTTGTGGAGGGTCAGTGGTAGGTGTAAAACTGACTAAAATTGAGACTGACAGCTTTGGAGAAAAGAAATTGCATTGAACTATTGCAAAAATGAAACTGTTTGAAGGTTTAAAGAAGCTGTTAGGAGGTAAAGTGAAAAATTCGTTTTTTATTGGTGATGCTCCTGAAGGAACACCTGTGCATTTTATGTCTACCAATTTGGGACAAAACACATGTATGTGGGTTCACCAATGGTGCAAGATTACTGAAAAAGAGGGTGCTTTGAGGTTTCCAAAAGATGGTACTTTTGAATTGCAAATTATTGACAAATTAAGGGAAGTGTTATGTGAAATAAAGACACAATCTAAAGCTTCACAATTTGAGGCCTTAAGCATGTGGGAAAAGACAGCAAGAGAAAAAGCATGTGAGGATAAAAAAGTAAAGCACCAAATTCAGGTGAAGGGAATTAGTGGTGATAAAGAGCTTCAAATAAATAATGATTCAGGGAATGAAATAATGGATGCATTGTTAACTGAGTGTCCACCACTTTATGTGGTTCCCATGAAAAATACTGAAAATAGTGCACCAGTAAAAACTACAGGGGTTACTGCTTCTGTTGAACAGAGAGAAATACAGACTGAGAAAACTGTGCAGACATTTTATATTGACCCATTGCCTGTTGATTCAGTACTGACAGTGATACCTCCAGGTGTTACTGCTTCAAATATGACTGATTTAGTTCAAGAATTGAAAACTGCAGATGCACAGATAATGCCTAGAAAAATTATGACTGTCCCAGTTAATATGGGCCCTACTGAAAAGGTGCAAAGGGCTGCAGAAGGAGTGATTATGGCAGGGTTTATTTCAGAAACTCAGAATACACAGATTATTGAACAGAAAGTACACCAAGCACTGAAAGGTGAGGGAAAAATGGTATTTACAACATATGCAGCCCAGGATAAAATAAATATATTTGAAAATGGGATTTTTCAAACCTGCTCTGAGGAAGCAGCAGTAATTAAAAAGATAGAGAACATAGGGGAACATATTAACACAGGCCCTGAAAAAGAGAGACAGCTTAGTGTTTTAAATTCAACATGTGAACATGAAGAAAGTAACAGTCCTTGCTGTTTAAATAATGAAAATGTGAACCAGTGTCAAGAAAAAGAATTACTTTCCCTGAGTAAGGAAACAGCTACATGTTCATTAATTACACATAATGGACTGACAGATTTGGCTCAAAAATATGAAACTGATGTTTCAGGAAGTTTTCCATTTCAGAAAAGTTTTAGGGTACACATGGATGATGAAGAAAATGAGAAAATGTGTTCTTCAGGAATGCATTTGCACATTGCAGAAATAAAATATGGTTTTAAATGCAATGAGCTTGAGAAATTAGGAGACAAGTGGGCAAGAAAACATGAGAAGAAAAAGAAACGATCAGACCTAGCAAGGAAACTGGATAAGGAAAAGAAGCCACCAGATATAATTGAGAAAAATAATAAGCAGAATGAGGGAGAAGCTTTTGCTTACTCATTGAGAGAAATAGTGGGAGAAGTGCATGTTCATATGCCACAGAATAAAAGTGAACTTGCAGCATTTCTGAACACATTCCCACAATTGAGAGACAGAATTGTGCTGTGGTACCCACAAGTTGATGGATTTGATGAATTTTTAAAAGAGTTGTGCATTAATTTGGAAATGTTCTTTTACATTGCCATGCAGACTAAATTGTGGTTTGAATCTAAAGTTGTGGAAAGGCCAAGTGAAATGAAAAGGGTTAGCATGAATGCACCATCATTTTCTGTTGTTATGGAGGAAAATATAGCAGTGATTTATTTCCTGAAGGGCAGAGTGCCAGCAAAGGATGTTGATTGGGTACAGATTAAAAGAGCACAGGATGGAAGTAAAGGTGTTTTGGTTTGTGCAAATTCAGGTATGGATGTTGTACTGCTTGAAAATGTGTCCTTTTGCCATCTTTATAACAGATTTGAACATTGGAAGAAGAAAAATAAATTTAAACATGATGCACAAAAACATGGAGAATTGCAGATGCAAAATATGCCAGTTAAGCAAATGCAAATGTCAGTTCAGAAACAGGTACCTATGGCAGTAATTTCTCAAGCACAGATGGTCCCACAAAATATGGAAAATGCTAAAGTTAATTTAAATAGGTTGTCCAGAGCAAATGTGAATTATTTCCAGAGACAAAAACAGAACCCAGTTCAACAGGTTGCTCTGTTTGCAAATGAGAGTTTTAACACTCGCAATTCTGAATTTACAAATTCCATTGTGAAGGCAGTGGAAAGTCCAGATTTAGTTGCAGGAGTTTTAAAGAAAGAAATTACAAACCCAGTATTAGAAAATTGTGCACCAAAATTAGGCCCATTTGAGGAAAACTGCAAAACTGTTGTCTGTGACTCAGGCCTAGCAGAAAAACAATTATTTTGCAAAGTAAGCAGCTCAGATTACTGTACATCAGATAATGTTATTTTTCAGATTCCTGATGAGGATGTACATTTTAAAATGGCCCATCAAGAGACAGTTGTAGCATTGTTTTCAGAAAAGACTGTTGAAAAATTACCTCTGCTTTGGAAAAAGTAATAAACACAGAAATAAGAGAGTTCACAGAGAAGGATGCCAGGTTAATAAAATGTGCAGAACATGTCTTATTAAAATTTGAACCAGATGACATGTATTCAGGAACACAATCAGTTGCAGGAATTTTACCAATAAAAGGATTTTTGATGGAATTGATTAGAAGTTTGTGTAACTTTCTGATCATAGGTTCACAGAAAATAAATGAAAAGAACAGAATAGTGCAGGAGATTAAAAGCATATTTTTTCCATGTTGTCCTGTGGTACCGAATCCAGCCAATATATTTTTTCACATTCCATGTGGTGAAGAATGGCTTATTTTTATTGATTTTTGCCAAGCTCATGTCACAGTGCCATTGCATGAGAATAGTCAGGAGTACTGTCAAAAAGAAGATGAATGTCTGGGACACAAAATTGGAAAGGGAGGTAGAAAGGTGTCACCAGAGAGGGTGGAAATAATTTCCAAGATGAATTCACCTCAAATTCAGAAAGAAGTCAGGACATTTTTGGGAATGGTTAGCTGCTGTAGAGAGTGGTTACTAAACCTTTCCCTAGTGGCTAAGCCTTTACTGAGGCTGACACACTCAGGTGTGTCTGATCCGCTTCCATTGGACAACAACTGCACACAAGCATTCCTAGAGTTGAAAGAGAAAAAATGGCGCGCCCCAGCACTAGGAATGAAAGTTTATTTGAAAGAAAATACACTAATTTGCAGTGAGAGGGAGGGCTGCGCTCTCTCATTGCTTATTCAAAAAGATGAATGTTTTCAAAGGTCTGTGATGTATTGCCCAATGGCCTTTGACCCTAACTTCACAGAAATGTCAGCAAATGAATTGGATTATGATGAAAATGAATATGAGTGTCTAAATATCATGAAAATATGCATAAAGCCAAATTCAGACTTGAAGGATGAACATCTGAGTCAGCCCAACAGTGTCCTTTTTGTAGATGGCCCAAGTTTGAAAGGTGACACATTAAAAGCAGCACATGCTGTGCTCCTTATACATTATGTTGTCAAAGCTTCATGGCTTTTAGTAATTACCCCAGCCCAAAATTCGAAATTGATTGCCCTTACCATAACATGCAGTATATCTGCTCAATTGGGAGTCACTGTAGTCATGGGAGAGAGAAATGCTAATTCAGTTGCACAAATTTGTGTTCTGTTAGCATGTACATTCTATGGAATCTTCACAGTTAAATTTAAAGAGGCTCAAGAAAATGTTTTTGAAGCAGCACAACAGGGTTGTATCAGAACTGTTTTTGAGAAAAATGACAACTGCAAAGTGGCAAATGTGTTATTGCAAAGACTGATGCCCAGGTATAGATTGCCAGTTTCTCTGAAATCAGATCATAATGTGGTCTCAAAGATAATGAGTGCAGAACAACAGATTGGACAAAGAGTGGATTGTAGCTATCTGCCTGAAGTGTCAAGCATAATAAAGCAACACAATGGCAGCACAGAGTTACCTTTTGCAAAAGACTGTGTTTCAGCAACACTAAAGTGGCTTGAAAATACATATGCAAATGCACTTGTGGAAAACACTGAGGAGAACACTAGCCATTGCTGTGTAGGTCTGGTTGATGTACAGTGTGCAGTTTCTCACCAGATTGCAGCTGCTACACAAGATCTGCATAATGGATGGTGCAACGGCTTTGATCTGAGAGATGCTGTGGTGAAACATCTGAATCTGATCAAAGTGAAAATAAGAGTGAAAGGCCTTGGTTGAAAAAAAAGTGCAAAGGATTGATGGTGCTCTGTCAGAGTTTCACAGCACCTAAGTAGTCCAATTTGCATGGAAAGTATGAGCCATACTAATGACAAGCTGATGACAAATGAGCAAAGAAATGCTGAAACTGTCCTGTTGAATCCTTTTTTATTATTTTAGTTACTTATTTTAAAGAAGACTGTTCCAAGAAGCTACTTACAGAACTCTGCACTAAAACAATTGAGCGTGGCTATATATGATCTGATTACAGACCAGACTTGTGTTTGCCTTAGAAATAGAAGTAACATTGTTATATGCTCAGCTTTTGCAATTTAAAAAAATAAATAAATAAAAAAAAAAAAAAAAAAATACTGTCACTAGTGAAATGAAATATGTGTGATGAATTATAAATCATTTTATTATGATTTGAATTATCAGAAGGGTGGATTTGATGGAGCAGATTTCATCTGCAGTCATGCATTGTTTATTTTTTTGTGCTTCAGACAGGCTGCATTTAAATTGCAACGCACATTTTGGTGCAGGTTAAAAACATGGCACATGAAAAACATGAAAGTGAGGCCTGAAAATGCTTTTGCTAAATTAACATGTGTTTTCTTGCAATATAGAGAAAAAGTGGCCTTTTTACCTTTGAAGATTCATTAAATGTGTTTCTCTCTTCCCAGCTCATCCATGCAATCTAAATTTAATATTCCTGTCTTAATAGACTTTGACTTGTTGCATATTTTGATAAACATTTTCAGTTAATAACACCTCTTTTTATAATGTGTGTGAATTAATAATGCACCAAACACGACACAAGGGACTAAATGCTTGTTTGCATGAAAAGCTATCTAAAACATTAAAGCATGTAGTTGTGTGTGCTGTATTAACAGTGTGCGCTATATTAACTGTGTGTGCTTTTAAATGTTACACTAAAAGCATGAAAATGCTATTTTCACATTTATTTTGCATGTTGTCATAAATAATAGAAAAGCTGCTTTTCACTAATAGCTTGGCTAGGTAAACATTTATAAGGGGTATTAGTATGAGGGAGGGAAACATAATGGACTGATTTACATGAAATTAATATTATCTTTGTGTTTGTTTTATTTTTGGGGCCTACACAAAACATGGCTGCCTGTGAATCCATCAAGGCTATGACTTGCAATTTAATGAGAACGGAGCATGCGCAGACTGTGGCAGCTTTCCTCATGACAAGAACAGCGTGAACTGCACATTCTTGTCATTCTGCCAATGTACCAGTTAGTTAAAAGTGTCCATCTACTGCGCTGAGAAGGAAGGAAGGATGAATTAGATTGAAACATTTTTCCTAGTAAATGTTGCAAATGTTTATAAATGTAGTTATTCATGTATGCTTCTTTTGTTAAGACTAGTGAAGTCAGGTTTTTAGAATGAGTCAGGGAAGTGTGACCTCATGCATCATGACTGACCAATCACGTAAAGGTTTTACTGAAAAATGTTACATCTTTGTGTACTCTGCCAATAATTATGGTATAAATACTGTCCTCTCTGGATGGGAGCTGGCACTTCTTCTTTTTCTCAGCTCAGCTGGCTTCTATGGGTTAGGTACGAGAAACGTCCCGGGAGATTGCTGAAGGGCGGGCTTGCGTCCGAGGAGTGTCAGGGGGAGGTTTCTTGCTTCCACGTCATATCTTGGCACTTCATGCCACATTCCTTTGAGGCCTGTGAAGGGCGGGCTGCTTTCCTCTTTAGACACAGACAGACAGAGAGTGCAGTGGATCAGGATAGGATTAGATGCTAATATGTTTTGACTAATTAATTAGGTCTGAAAAGATTTATTTGATTTATGCATTTATTTCTCTTAATAGCATATTTTTGCAAACTATTTAAGTACTGATTAGCTTTGCAAGACTATTTTTCTTAGAAACTCTTTAAGACTTTTGCGCCACATTTTTCATAACTACATGTAATGCTTATATGCAGACTGTAATGTGTTCTGTATTATTGATATTTTTCCTGTTTTCCAAATTCTGTAACCTGATTGATATTTTACTAGTGAATAAAGGGTCAGAGAAAAATTAACTTTTTGACTAGAAAATAAAACCCTTTAAAATACTCAACAACTCTCTTTTTTGGCTTACAATAATAATTGTATTTTGACTGTTCATGGTTTATTTAAAGTCTCCTGAAGGTAATACATGGTGTGAAGGGCCCAACACCTTTTGAGCGGTAAATTAGAGGTAGCATGGAGGTTTTACATTGAGAAACTACCAGAAGAAATTACCGCTCTCCATCATAAATTATAAGAGTTGATGATGGTTTAAATTATTTAAATTAGAATGAGTCAGGGAAGTGTGACCTATATATAATATATATAATATATAATATATATATTATATATAATATATATAATATATATATATAATAATATAATAAAAATAAATCCCAAAACCAAATTATGGTGGAGGACCAAGTGAAACGCATCCTACTGCCCCGATTATAATATATTATATATTATATATATATATATATATACTGCCTGGATCAGGAAAAATTGGAACTAAACAAAGAAAAAAACAAAAAAAAACAACAAAAAAAAACAAAAACAAATTATGGTGGAGGAGCAAGTGAAACGCATCCTACTGCCCCGATTATAATATATTATATATTATATATATATATATATATACTGCCTGGATCAGGAAAAATTGGAACTAAACAAAGAAAAGACAAATCGTTTGTTTAGTGGATTCCAAAACAACGAAGTTTAAATGGTCGGTGAAAGGGGCAATTGTGGAAGAGCGAGGCTCCTACAAATATCTCGGCGTAACAATCGGGCAGGGCACAACACATAAGGAACATAAACTGGCCATAAAAGCAAAAGCACAATCGTTAATTTATACATACAGATTATTACGCAAAAAACTGGACTGCCCGAACTATAACCATCTGTTAAAAGTAATGGCCGCACAAATTCAGTCCAGCCTGTCATATGGTTTAGCCTCTTGGTGTGGCAAGGAAGCTGATTTATTAAATGAACTTCAGACAAGGAGTTATAAGGCTGTCTTTGACCTGCCAAAGTCTGCCTCCCCAGCTCAGGTCCAGCTGGAATTCGGCCTTCAGAATCAGAAATTTTGGGGCATGAGCGGCTTTGTTAAACTATGCTATAAATTCCGCTTTTCCAATCCAAATACTATGAATAGATTATGCTGGGAAGAAATCAAGCACCAGATGAACCTCGAAACACCGAATTCCTGGGGAAGCTACCTGAGAATTTCATTGGCTGAGTTGGAATTACAAACAGCATGGGGAAATGGGGTTGATAGAGCAAGCTTCAGTAAAGCTGCTAATGGTGCAGCTAAAAAGAAATCTCTGCTGGAAGACAAAAAAACAATTACCAAGCGCCGGCATGGGTGGACCATCATCAACTCTTATAAATCCTTAAAGCCACAAGCATATCTATCTGCTCACTTCAGCTTGCAGTTAAAAAAGAGCTTCACAAATTATCGAATGGGCTTGCATGAATCAAAAGACCTGCAGCCATCTTGGAAAAAGTCCTTCCAAACCGCTAACTGTCGATTATGTGGTTTTCAAGTAGAATCTTTAATCCACTTATTATGTGTATGCCCAGCAGTCACGGACCAGAGGAGACAGTACTTAAAATTCATCTTCAATGATCTGAATATTCGTTCGTGCAGGCAAGCTGGTTGGAGGGTACTTCCATTATCTTGGCCTGCCAGGGGGTCAAATACATGACAATGGTTAGAAGACTCTTACAGCAACCAGATGGGGAGTAAACTAAATAAGTATGACCTGCGCGGCAAGGCCACAGTTGACCCATCAATGTAATAAATGGATTGAATGTAAAATCATTAGGAGACCCTTTCTAAACATTATACTTTTCTGAGAAATCGTGCTCTCCTAAAAAGAATTTGCCTCCTTTTAGGGTTCTCTATTTTTTAATTAGGCTGTTCTAGTTTTAAATTGTAGCACCCATTATGATGTCATACCGTGCCGACTAACTGATAGTCTGTGTTTTGTGCTTTCCATTCAGCAGAGTGGGAGAGATTATACCATAGTAAGTTAAAGCACTATAAGGGTTTTAGCTAGGAAAATGATACTGTAACCAGGTATCTCAACAAACGTGTTCTTAATAGTTTGAATCGAAAGATAAGCACTTGCACTTTGCCAAATAACTAACGGGATTGCGGTAATGTCTTCTGGTTTTATATTGTGAATGTAATGAAACTCTTTTATATGTTTTTATTCGTATTGGGGGGTAATTGTAAAGATTTTAATTAATCATACAATAAACTATTACTGACTGACTGACTGAGTGTTGACTGTCTAGTCGTTTTGAGCAGGGACTTTGGGAATGATGTGGATATCCACTTTGTCAGGTTAGGAGTGCCGCATCAAGCTGTTTGAACTCTTTAAGAGCCATGTGTTCATTTGGATGCTCTACACTTCAGTGAATTTGAGATGGTATCATTATATACAGACTTTTTCATGTCCCTTAGACCCTGGTTTAGAGGAGGGCACTGAATGAAAATTCACTAAGGAATGCCAGAAATACTATTCTAGCCTCAGGTATGAGCGGAGTTCTCAGACTTTAGATTTGTGGATGTTCTTCCGGAAAAAATCCTCCAGCTCCAGCTTTCATCTTGTTGTCTGGGGGCACTACCACATAATGGTGTCATATAGGCAACCACATCTAGAGTGACTGATTCGCCATCATGTCTGGCACCATTAGTTCAGCAACAGTCTGCTATGCAAAAGGTGGCTTTCACTTAAAGGCAGCAAGCAAGCGAAGATGGCCAAATACATGGTTATGGACAATGGCTCCTTACCTTTAAGGCACATTTCCATTGCTCACATTTGCTGGTGTAAATTTCAGTCGCATTGATGGAAACTGATGAATTTTCCATCGGAGTGTTACTAGCAAAGTGGCTCCTTTATTGGTGGTTGTATGTCAGAATACCGAGAACAAAAGTCTTGCGGAGTTAAAATATTGAGAAACAAAATAACATTATGGTAAGTGCATATAGGGAACTATAAATTGACTATTCTAAACACCATATCTATGTACCTTCATAATATATATTTTGTAAAGGTACTTATGCAAAGTTAAGTATAATGAACCTTTAGCTACCTGTATATACTTAACTGTCACATTGTTTTGTTCACAGATATTTAGGCTGCGATATTTGGCCCCGCAACATTTTGTAGTCCATATTTTGGTAGTTTGCACATGTAAATTTTTCTTATATTTTTCCTTAGTTTTGACATGTCTAATTTATTCTGCATTTTCAGCTGTCCGAGATAGTTCGTGAATTCAAGACCACAAATAGATTACTACTAACTGGAACCCCCTTACAGAATAACCTTCATGAACTGTGGGCATTACTCAACTTTTTGCTGCCGGATGTCTTCAATTCTGCTAATGTAAGTATTCTTACATATAAGTGTATGTAGATTCAATTTTTTGAATATTGTAGCATGTATAGTTCCAAATGATTTTCACTCACTGAATTTAATATCGATGAAATTATATATGCAACTGTCACCTTATTGCAAAGATACCTTTCATTGTATGAAACTTCAATTGTTTTTTAACTGTTACATTTATTGCTCTGCTGGATGGTTTTCGACCATTACTTTTTTATGTTCACTGGCTTTATCTTAAATACTTGGAGGGATTGCGAAAAACAAGGACCCCCTGGGCACTGGTACCAGTGAATTCCTAGGGCAGGGACAACAGTATGTGAATAAACACCCGGCCTAGGCAATCAATAACAATGCCAAAACACGTAATGTAAATTGACAGTGAGGACTAAAGGTGAACGTAGAGAGTTAAAATAAATCAAGACTTTAATGTAGACAGTTTAAAAATCATACAGATACATTGCATCTTCATGAGCATACACAATCGACATAATAATAAAAAGGACAATATACTTCATTACTCATTATACATCTTAAAAATAAAACACGTTTAATTAATAAAATTCACACTGTGGCGATTTTAACTCTCTACGTTCACCTTTAGTCCTCACTGTCAATTTACATTACGTGTTTTGCCATTGTTATTGATTGCCTAGGGTGTTTATTCACATACTTGTATCTTAAATACTACCAATGGCTTCTACAAGGATTTCAAAGCAGGAAATTGAGTGATGATGTGATGATGTGTACATGTTAAAAGTGCCTATTCAAACCTATTCACCATTATTCACAACATATCTATCTCTAAGATTATATTTTGGACATGTCATACTGCAAGCAATTGTTTCAGGATCCGGTAACGAGGGTGGCAGCAGGTTCAAAACTGGTGCCTGGCGTTGAGGGCGGTGTGCCAATTACGCCACCCCCCCTCCCGAGATCCATGGTGTGTATCCGATTCACCATTAAAGTGCATTTTTTCAATCATTGTGAGGTCTCCTAATTGGAAGAACCTCAGGAGGAGTTCGCTCCTTCTCCTTGCACTTTTTACACTCTATTTTTACTTTCACGTCCCTAGGTCAGGGTGGGCCTTAGGGTGCTCATACCGCCAGGGATTAGTACACATTTGTCCTGATGGATGCCTGGTAAATTTACACTGTTTCAAGGCAGAAACATGTTGACTGATTCTTAACTTACTGGAAATAACCAAACAATTTATTTGGTCTTTTTTCCTACATGATTTTAAGTCTGTCCCAGTGATCAAGTAATAAATCTCTTTTTGAAACACTGTAGACATTTTTAACCATCACTATCACCTCCTAATCACCCACTACACGTCTATCTTCACAAAAACCCGCTCCGCAGTAGTCCTGGCATTGTAGCACACTGGAGAGGCACTCGGCCTCTTTAGTGGAGCCCGATGATGAAGCATGTCACCAACCAGGTTGGTGAGTGAGGGCTTTCTATATTGACCCGAGAGGGGTCATATACCTTTTTTCCTGCTCTAATTGTATCCTAGTTGTATTCTTGGACACTCTTGCTTTGTTTAAACAAATATAACAGGGGACTAAGAGTGTTTCCTGACTCTCCCTATCTCTCCTTTTGTTTTCCTCTAGCTCTATACTTTGACAGAACTAGCAAAAGTAGCATCTTCCCTGTGGATCCTTTTGAAGACTCAGCAAAATACCTTAACGTGTATTAATACTAATAACCAGTGATGGAGCTTCCTGGCTTCCATTACACGATCATTGATCGCTGAGCCCATAGCTAAGCCTACAGTTGCATTCTCACTTTTAGAGGATTTTATTTTTGGCAGTCCACCATGTAGGGTGTTAGACTAATCAATCCAGGAATGGAAAATGTTGCATTTATTGATATCTTATGCAATTAAGGGCATCATTTTCTGATAGACATGCCTCACCACTGACTCCTCACTTTGTGAATTTCTCCAGGCGCCAGACTGAATCTGGAGAACTTTTTGATAGCAGTTCCCTCGTGCAACGGTATGTGGTATCACATGGCTCTGTGTCACATCTGTCCTGCCCTAGTTGTGATGTTGAGGCCACTATATCTACGCCACCTCTATGTGCTGACATCAATTCCTCTCTTTCCGTCCCTTCTGTCTACATCAGGAGCTCCATTGAATCCTGGCAGATTGACAGGTTTCTTTTCCCACGGGGTCTCTCTCTAGTGCTTCAGCTCTAGGCACAAATCAATATTGAGCAAATGCTGTACAAAGATAAACAAGAAGGCCATCTACAACCATGAAGCCAGACTTGCTCTCCCAGAAATTCAGAGGAAGTCGAAGAAGGTCTGGTCCCAGTGAAGATCTAAGGAACGGTTGTGCTCAACCTACCAAGGCTGCTCTTGTGGCCATTCGCCCTCAAACTCCAGGAGTTCAGGGAAGTCAAAGAAAAATAAGAAGCTGAAGCACAGGTCCCCTTCATCTCACTACTCCCACTGTTTGGAGTTGTGCATTGCCCCACGTACTTCCAGTGCATGAAGTTGTGAACCCCCCATTGAAAATCGATTCAGTGTTTGGTTCAGATGAACCATGACTTTCCTGGGACGTCAGCGACCCCTCAACAGCTCCACAAGTTCAAAATTACCCCAGACTGAATTTTTAGTACTCCCTTGAATATCTCGGGAGTGCCTTTGCTCTTTAAGGATCCAAGGTGGCCTCAGTTTGGTTATTATCGGCGGATTCGTCCCTGACTGCACCACTCAATCTCGCTTTGAGCTCATTTCCTGAGCCTAGCCCCATGAGATTCAACATCAGAGACCCATCCAAGGCTGCCACCCCGGACCTTGATGCCGGGTCTGACATCACTGACTTCTGAACCAGAGTCAATAGTTTTATTGGACTCCGAGAATCAATCCCACCCCCTCAGGTACACAGCATGCCTGTACTCTTATTCGGGCCCTGGACAACCTCCTGCTGATGATGAACTCTGTGGTGAGGAGAATATCTTTTTAGATTTACGAGATTCCAGTGCCCTGGCTACATCTCCAGAAATTTACCTTTATTAATCCAGCCAAGTTATGGCAACAGAAGAGTCTGTCTCCTTCATCTCAGTTATTAGGAGGGAGTCTGAAGCTCTAGATGTTGCACTACCAACAATGGCCATAAAAAACAAATGTCCTGGCTGAGGTGCTCAACCCAGGCCGAACAAGACACCAAACCTCTGCTCTTGTTTAATGAGTCCATTACGAATGTGCTGGTGGGCACTTACGCAAAGCTAGGTTCTTGCCTTCTGGTAAATTGACAAGTGGCAAGGCTGCATAGACCTGCTCCTGGGGAATCCAGATTTTCTGCTCCCAATACCCCACTCCAGAGAATTTAGAGATCCAAACATCTACTAGACACCTTAACCCTAATATTGTTCTTACATCTCCCCAGATCGGGAATCAGAGTGGAAGGAAACATTTTCCAAGTGTATGTTTTCTTCTGTCAACCTTGCCCTCAGGTATTTCAATACTAATTGCCTCATGGGCAGGTACTCTCATTCGCTGTGTGACATAGTGGTAGACGCATTGCCGGCTGTCCCAGATGAAATATGGCTAATCCCACAACACTGTATCTTGGATGGCCAGGTTGCAGCAAAATACTCTTATCAGATTGGGCATGATGCCACTGACTGACTGGGTAGGGCAGTTTGAACTATTGTGATGCTTTAGCACCAGCTCTGGATTTGCTCAACGGGCTTCTTGTCCGATGTCCCTAATGGACATGCCGGTCAATGACTTTAGGTTGTTTGGAGCAAAGGCGGACTTGGCATTGGACAGGTTTAAAGAGAGAAAATCAATTGCCTGCTCTCTTGGTCTAACTTCGCTTATTCCCCAGTTCTCCAAACAAACTCGCCCCTTTCAAGGCTTCATCAGGGGAAACCAGCGGAGGCAATGCCAGTATGTACCTCTGCAGCAACAGGCCTCCCAGTCTTTTCAAGGTAGAGGCTGGGAATCAAGCCGATTGTGCCCAGGCCTCCAAGGGCAACGTTCTAACCAAACATCAGCCCCTCCTTTGGCAGCTGTCCAAAGTACTTTAACTTACTCTCTGCTGCGCACAATCGGCAGGTGGGAGGCGCATCCTTTTTTATCTCCCTGAGTGGAGGAGCATCACTTCATACAAGTAGGTGCTCCAGATTGTAGAATACACTTACTCCATACCTTTTCTATTGCATCCCCTGGATCTGCCATACTCACTGCAAAAACTCCCAAAAGACCACTTATCCATACTCTGAAGAGAAGTACACGCTTTCTTGTATAAGGGAGCCATAGAAAGGGTGCCAGCATCAGAGATAGGGACTGCCTGTTACTCCCATTACTTTATGGTGTTGAAAAAGGATGGAGGCCTCTATCCTATCCTATATCTGCGTCCTCTGAAATTGCCCTTCCGGAAGAAAACGTTCAAAGGGCTCATATTGGTACAATTTGAATCTGTCCTCGATCTGAGAGACTGCATGGTGGCATTGGATATGCAGGGCACCAAATTCCACATCCACGTCCTACAGGCCACAAACACTACCTGCGGTTTAATTTAGGCCAAGAGCACTTTCAGTTCACCGTGCTCCCATTGGCCTTAACAGTGCAACTGGGGTATTCACAAAGGTGAGGATTGTGGTTGCTGCTACTGAAGGAGGGCTCGCTTCAAGCTCTTCCAAACCACCTCCCGACGACGGCCGACCTGTCAACATCATTGGGCTTTTCCAGCAACATGCTGGAGTTACACCTGACTCCTTCATAACAGCTTCACTTCATTGGAGGTATCTTGGACACAGCTTTTCCAAGATTTCCCTCTGCCTCAATGAGCCCAGGATATTGGAGCTATGATACTGAAGTTCAACCCTTGGTATCCTTGAATCCGCTCATGGACCACAATGCTCATGGGATCAGTAGTCTCAGTGAGCTCAAGGCATGGCCTGACCATTGGCCATAATGGCTGCTCGGAGCTGAAGCTCCATGAGAACCCTGCACATCAACGCTAAAATGCGAACTCAAAACTGCATTGTTGCCTGAAAAAGCCTACAGACCAGGGTGCGGAACGGCTGCTGTGACCGGAGATCCCCTTTTTATGCTTTGAATTGCAACAGAACCACCGGCAGCCGAGTGCAGCCTGACATGGCCGCAGGCAAAATGGTGCCAGAGCCCGGACAAAGTGCGCACTGGGGAAAGGATGGCCCAACGAGCTGAGCGATCCAGCGCCCCCATGAAAGAAAACTGTGCAGATGACCATGGGCCCGCTGATGAAATCGCCGCCCCTGCCCGGGGTGTATCGGAAGCCAAAGCTGCGGTAAAAACCCTGCCTGCACTGCAAACTTGGAAGCTGAGAGGGAGGAGCAGGCTACATCCGCACCGGAGAGTGCAAGGTACGGGTGCCCTGTGAGAATGGCCCTCAGAGGCTCGGCGATGGCGAGGTGAACAACGCTCTACTGCTCACCATCCCGCACTTACGAAGGCCGGGAAGAGGGTAGCAAGGTCCAATCCCTTGCATCCCACCACCCAGTAACGAACAAACACAGCAGGCCATCCAGGAGGAGATCAGGGTGGGGAAGAGAAGGAGAAGAGAAGCGGCCCAACATGTAACAGTGACAAGAGCGTAGGTTTGGCGGTAGTGAATGAATGTAGAGATCCCGTACTGCAGCGGATGCGGTGGGCGAGAGACACGATGATCCTTCCCCCCGCTCCTTCACTTGCCTCGAACCGCTGATCAGAACGAAGAATATAAAGGGAAACCACTCTAAAAGCAGCGGCTAAGGAGGTGAAGACCAGAATACTCTGTGATAAACTCGCAAAGGGTGGTCTGGCTGCAACCTTTACCAAGCCATTGACATTACATCAAAGTGACTGCCTAACAAGAGTAAAGATTGAAAATTCATCAAAAATAAGAAAGGGCCTGAGTAGCAGGGCTGTACGTGCCCAAAGGGAAATGACACGCAGAGATCCCAAACAACCCAAGAACCTGCGCAAACCAGTACTATAGTGGAGCGGACAATAGC
The DNA here is from genome assembly GCF_964261635.1 of Lissotriton helveticus. NCBI lineage: Eukaryota > Metazoa > Chordata > Amphibia > Caudata > Salamandridae > Lissotriton > Lissotriton helveticus. The sequence continues at coordinate 2,099,059,333 of NC_136063.1, read as the reverse complement.
TGGAATAACGGGACACAGCAGCCCACTGGACGCGAGCACACTGTTGCTGGATTTGAGGTCCGACTTCAAAGCACTAGATAGCCGATTTGACTCCTTGTATAAAAGACTTGACTGATTGAGAGAACAGCTCAGCTGGACACAGCAGAGGGGCAAGTTTCAGATCTCGAGATGGCGCAGCCCCAACAGCCAAGAAGACTAGAGAGGGTTATGAAAAGGATTGCCACTAAAAATGAAGATTTAGAAGCAAGAAGCCGAAGAATCAATGTGTGGATAATGGGGATGCCAGAATCCACTAATACAGGAAGAATGGATCAGTTTGTTTATTGCCGGACCTATTTGAAACAAACACTTCCCGTCTACGTTTGTTGTGGAACGAGCACACAGAACACTAGGAGCACGACCTAACCCTGGGTGCCCGCCCGGACCCATTCTTGCACGATTACTACATTTTAGAGATCGGGATACCATTTTGCTAGTAGCCCGTGAGACTGGGGATTTATCATGGCAAGGATCATCCCTATCCATGCAGGAGACCAGGCGCAAATTCACAGGAATGAAATGTTGTATCCAGCGTGACTGAAAGTTGATGTGAATGGCAAATCACTGGTTTTCGATAGCCTCACGGACGTTCAGAATCTTTGTAGCATAAACACCGGAGGAAAAACAGTGGCTCTAGGGACCCAAGCAAATTACCACCGGACATCCACTCAAGCGCAAGCGTGGATCTCTTTACGTCCAGCTGAAGCTGAGACTCACGCTGTTGTTTTTGGGAAACTACTGTTGTTGCTGTTTGATGACTGAACCTGTTGCAATTCTGTGCTGATTTAGTGATAATTAGTAAGTAACCCCTGGATGCAGCTAAGTAAGGCCTGATTTGGATAATATGTTGGTGTGCGGAGAGCTCACGTAGCGCATAGAGAAAATGTTAAGTTGAGTGATGGAGCTTTGGGGAGTGAACCTGGTAGACAGCTAATAGGTTTGGGAGGGGGGAGGGGATGGGCAAAGTAGGGTTTAGAATGTTTGAAGTTATTGTTAAGGATATCCGATAGAGACATCTAGCCGCAGATTCCTTAACTTAGAATATCTCCCCAGGCGTCAGACTGGATCCGGAAAATCTTTTCCCCCCAGCAATAGCTCTGCACGTCGGGAGGGGGCGTCTCCCGGCTCTGTCCCAACGTCGTCCACGGAAGTGACGTCAATGGAGCCATATAAGCCCCTCCGGGCGTGCTGACGTCAGTTTTCTTCTTTTCCACATCCTAACGCGGATTCAGGAAAGTCATACCTCGGGCCTGTTATTGTTTGTTACAGGCCTTTTCGACGCCCTTTCACGTCGGGGAACAGTGTATCAATGCCCTTTGTGGGCTTCAACCGTGTCGGTCCTGCTCCCGACAGATGCCAACAACGGGCCTCACAAACTCTGTATATGGTGCTTGGGAGAGTACCATAACTCCGTGGAGTGCAACGTTTGCCGCATGGAGCTGCTGTCTGCCCAGATGTCCCGAACGGACACCTCGCGACGCAGGTCTCCTTCTCCAGTGGAGTCATCCACGCGGCGTGGCCAGTCCCAGTCCATCGCCGTCATTAGCCTACCTCAGGTAAGCATTTCCCCCCCTCCCTGCTGCGCCTCCGGGCCCCACAGGTGGGGCTAGGGACTCAGGTTGGGACACCGCGGGCGGGTTTACCCTCGGCGCCAACCGAGTGCCCTGACTATGACAATAGAGTCACCGCAGGTAAGCATCCCCCCTCCCTGGCGCGCCTCCGTACCCCATAGCGGTGGTAGGGACTCAGGTTGGGACAACGCTGGCGAGTTTGCCCTTGGCTCCAATCGAGAGCCCTGACTCTGACACCAGAGTCGGCGCAACGCAAGGAAACGGCCTGGAGGGGCATCCAACGATGTTTAGCCCTTCCTTAGCGCTGTCGCACAGCCTTCCGAGGCTCCCTGCGGGATCACTGGAGGTGGCTGCAGTGCGGTGCACGACACCGCTTCGTCATTCTCTCTCCCCCTCGGGGAATGATGAATCTACGATGGTCCGACTCTGAGTGGTCGAGGCCTTTTCAGAGGTCGCCGATGCCGGCTCGACTCGAATGATCGGGACCTTTTCGGAGGTCACCGACGCCGGCTCGACTGAAGGAGTCGAGGCCGTCGGAGGCCACTGGCTCAACTCGAGGCCTTTTCGGAAGTTGCCAACTCAAAGGGTCGAGGCCTCTTCGGAAGTCACCGGTTCGACTTGAGGAGTCCAGACCTTTTCGGAGGTTTCCGGCTCAATTCGAGAAGTCAAGGCCTCTTCGGAGGTCACCGATGCTGGCTCCACTCGGGGAGTCGAGGCCTCTTTGGAGGTCGCTGACACCGGCTCCACTCGAGTGCTCGAGAACTTTTCGGAGGTCGCCGACGCTTGCTCCACTCCGCCAATCGGGGCCTTTTCAAAGGTCTCCGATGCCGGCTCAGAGTCACCTTGACTCCGATACCGTCTCCAGCTTTAGTGGTGGAGGATGTGGTCCCGGTGGGTTCACCACCCCCTGAGCCATTTCACTGCCCTCCAGTGCAGGCGCCAGTGGAGCATTGACCTACTCATCATGTTGCTGAGCCTTTATTAAGTGGCCGTATTAGCTTGAGTCCATCACCTACTGATGACTTGCTTTCACCGCATCGCGGGGCCAAGGAGGCTAGTGGACGTTCGTCAGGGCTGTTTGCAGGGCTGCAGAAATTTTAAGGATGGAGCTGCCCTCAATCTCTAGTCTTCGGAGCCTTTGCTGGATATTCCCCACCTGCGCGCGCGGAACATAGAACCATTGTTACCCTTTGCAGAGTCATTGTTTGACATCCTTTTCAGAACGTGGGCACTGCCCTCCTCGGGGACCACGTGGATCGTGCTGTGGCATGTCGGCCGGCTCCCACTGACCCGGCCTGTTTGACCCTCCATCCTGGAGCTGGACGACTTGTGCTTCAGGCAGCTCTTTCTGTGACTCCTGTTCCGTTGCATCCTCCCACTCTGGAGTCTCGGTGGTTGGAGTTATATGGCCGCAATGTGTTTACATCCGCCAGTTTGCGACTCCGGTCCCTCAACACGTTGTGTGTATTTGCTTGAGCTACATTTTTCCTTTTGGGAGGAGTGTGGCTCAATGGTTAGAGCGGCAGACCCTGATGCAGAGTGCTGGCCAGGGGACCAGGGTTAGATTCCCGCCTCGGCGGGGTCTCGGGCTCAATTTCCTCAGACCTGTTAATTCTCACCTCGGTGCCTATTCTAATCACGGGCCCCACGCTGCAACTCAGGGCAATAGCTTGCTTAGCCTCCACACCGGCCCCCACAGTGCTAAGGATGCCTGGCTTCACCCTGGGGGTGCCCAGGAGTGGACACTACACAGGGAAAGCCAGGAGGGGTTCCACAGCGGTATGAGTATCAGCGCCAGGAAGCCGAATTGGCAACACCGCAAGGTGACCGTCTGGTGACAATGCGCTCTATAAATACCATGACATTTACATTTACATTTACACTGTTGAGCGGCTTCTCCCCTCCTTGCCGGGGATCTCTCATGCCGATTTGGCCTGCCTAATCAGTGATGGCCATGAAATGGCGCACTTTTCCATTCGGTCTGCCATGGACATTGTGGGTCGTACTATGGCCAGGTCAGTTGCCATACGCCACCACGCGTGGTTGCGTGATGGCGTTTCCCCAGAGCATGTTCAGGAGTGACTTAAAAAGATAAACAATTTAATGGGAGTCACTCTTTTTGACGCACATGCTGACTAGGCGGTCAAGCTCCTGTATATGTATCTCTTTTCTGTTACCTGTCGTGGGCTGCAGATGTTCTGGGTTGTGTGGCTGCTCAGTCGTGTTGTTTATTTATTCTGGTACAGCTGGTTACGGTGTGTTTACCTTTCTTTTGAGCCTCTGCCTTACGAGCTTGTTTCAAGAGGGACCTTTCTTTTGTAGGGTTGTGCCTTACCCTGTGTGGGGTATTTGTTGGCAATCATTTTGCTACTCTTCTTTGCCCAGGAACTTTGGCGCAAGGTGACTCTAACTACTGTTTTAGGATGTCTCCTCTGGTGAGTTCCATAGGATTGGTTTCTCTCCAAGGGTTACCATTGGCTGTCTAGGGTTGGTCCGTAATACATCCCGCCTCCTTAAGGGGTTTTTTCTCCCTGGCGTGTTCCTACAACCTCGCTGCGCACGTCTTGCCTGTCTATCGGTGGACATGTGCCCCTGGGGAGAGGGCAGGTCTTCCCTCGAACGGTTTCCAGTTCATTGCTTCTTGCAGGACACGGGGTCCGGTTTGTCCATTCCTGTCCTGTGCATATTCTTAGTTCTCAAGGAGTGGCTCTGGTCTATGCCTTTCTGCCTCTGGATCTGTGCTCCACCCCTGATGCTTTTCTGGGTGTGAGTTCTTACTCCCATTACGGCACAGGTGCTTCTTTAGGTGGCATTACTGTGTGTGTATTGTTCTTGACGTTCTCCATTTTTGGTAGATGGTGTTGGCCTTGGGAGGTGTAGGCTTTGGCGCCAGGCTTCTGTCTGTGCCTTCTTTCTATCCCTTTTGGGCAGTCTTGTGGTCTTTGTTTCCGCTGTCCCACGGAAGACCAGTATTCTTCCCCCTCGGGGACCTGTTCTTTTTTCTGCATTCTTAACTGTTATGCAGCACACCGGTGCCGTGGTGCTGTTTGCATTACTACCCTATTTAGGATTTAGTCACTCCACGTACGCGTGTCGACATTCCTGTCTCTTGTGTGTTTATCGTGGATTCTACACGCCGCTGGGGTGCTTGTATACTAAGTCCTTTTTGCCTTAGAGTCAGACATTCTTGCTTACTCTTTCCTTCGGGATAGTGTCCTCTGTGTGTTAATAGCCTTGCAGGTTATCCACTCACAGTGGTGCCTTTTAATTCATTTGGCTGCATGCCTACCTCCTGAGCTTTTGTGGAGAAGTGTGGCTCAATGGTTAAGAGCGGCAGACCCTGATGCTGAGGTCTGGCCCGGGACCAGGGTTCAATTCCTCCCTTGGCTGGTCTCGGCGGATCTTGGGCTCATAATTCCTCGGACCTGATTTCTCGCCTCGGTGCCTACTCTAAGCATGGGTCCCACGCTGCAACTCTGGGCAATAGCTTGCTTAGTCTCCACAACGGCCCCCTACAGCGCTAGGGATGCCTGTTTGCACCCTGGGGATGCCCAGGAGTGGACATTTCCCTGGGAAAAACCAGGAAGGGTTCCCTAGCGGTATGAGTACCGCGCCAGACACTCAGGAGTATCAGTGCGCTTTACAAGTACGGCTACATTTACATTTACATTTACATGGTGACTTCTCTGTCTCTGTTGACACTAGGCTCTGGGCTCGGCCCTGCCACTGTTGTCATATGTCCTAGGCAGTACACATTAAGGTGTTTTTTCTTCCACCCACGGGTCTCATGCTGCGGCTCCAGTTAATAGGCGGACAGTCTCCCGACTGTCCCGTTTCTTGTGGCTTCCACTGTGGTGTGTGTTCAGGCGGTATGCTTTACCGTTGTCATGTTGTTTTGACCCTTGATACTACGTTCCTCTTGAGTTATAGAGACCGATGCCTGGATCCTTCTTTGAAGGTCTCGCTGCATATTCCTTACGTTGGCACAGAACTTTTATTTCTGTTTTCCTTTCATCTATGTGTGGGAGAGAGAGGTCTCACTCCGTCCCTTGTCAGATTTGGTGTCTTTACCATCCCTTGTTCATGCTCCTTAGGGTGGGTCATGGGTCTGATGTCTGTTGTCCTGGCATTGCGGTTTCCAACGTTTTTTCATCAGCCTCTTGACAAATATGTTCTCCTGGAACTTGGTGGTTGTTTTACAGACCCTCCTCCTATGGGGTATGGCTTTGGTATCTATTCTAAGTTAAGGAATCTGCGGCTAGATGTCTCTATCAGATGGAAGAGTTACTTAACTTTGGTAACAATATATCTGGTAGAGACACAGTCTAGCTGCAGATTCCTTAACGATATATCTGGTAGAGACACAGTCTAGCCGCAGATTCCTTAACGCCCGCCCATCCTCCCCAATTTTCACATGTGGTATTTCCACCTAGCCTCCCTCTTTCTGGTGGCCTTGGTCTTCCGTGGGTATGCTCTCGCACCTCACTCTGGGGTAGGGTGTGGTGTTCTCCGTGGGACCCTTCGGACTCCTCTCCGTCCTAATGTTTGGTTGGTGGCGTGCTCTCTCACCTTACTTTGGCAGCTTTCGAGCCATTTGGCTCTCCACTCCGTCCACGTTTTAAGGTGGTTCAGGTCTATACTTTTTACTACCTTCTCATATTTTTCTTCCTGGCCTACTCGCGCGTGGAGTTATTCTGTTTTTAATTCCCTCCCACCGACCACACCCATGCCTCCCCCTTTCTCTGGCAGTCGGTTGGGTTGGGTTCTCTTGATGCTACAGTTCTTCAATCTCTGGAGTGTGTGTGTGTGTTGAACTTTCTAGTGGTCGTTCACTTCGAGTCCCTTGTCTTGCAACATGTTGCTTCAATATTGTGGTTCTTTTAATTGCCCTTCTGTGCCTTTTTCAGTGATTTTATTCTTTTATTATTTTTTAACACATACTGTTCCTGTGGTATTGCAGTTTTTTGCACGGCTCTGCATTGTGGCGTGGAAAAGTTTCCTGTAGAAAACTGACGTCAGCATGCCAGAAGGGGCTTATATGGCTCCATTGACGTCACTTCCATGGACGACGTCAAGGCGGAGCTGGGCAACGCCGCCTCCCGGCGTGCAGAGGTATTGCTGGGGAAAAAGATTTTCTGGGTCCAGTCTGACGCCTGGGGAGATATTTTAAGTTAAGGAATCTGCAGCTAGACTGTGTCATTACCAGATATATCGTTACCGACGGTAAGTAACTCTTCCTATTGGTCTACAATCATATTTATTGCTACAGACATGACAATGCATCACTACATAGCTCAATGTAAGCAATGGCACACCGGGTAGATGTCCGTCCTCATATAGATATTACCATGATGACGTGGAATGTGCAGGGACCTAACAACCAGAGAAAATGTAGACAGGTACTCCAATATATACCGCAGCATAGGGTTGACATTGTGTACCTGCAGGAAACACACTTAGCATCAGGTCACCCATCCAAGTTTGCCACCACCTAGAGATCACCCTGCTTTTTCTGGAATGATAGCTCATACTCCCAGGGAGTATCCATACTGATTCGTAAAACACTAGCATTTAAACATATTTCCACAATTGGCGATGTTGAAGGCCGGTTCCTGTTGGTATCAGGCTGTTTAGCAGGACACACTGTCCTTTTTGTTAACGTTTACTCCCCAAATATAAATGAACCTGCCTTTTACCAGCATTTACAGTTGCAGATAGACCGTCTGGACACAGACCATATATTTCTAGGAGATCTCAACATCCTTTTAGACCCCATGCTAAACAGCACCACCACAGTCCCTGTCAACAAACCTCAGTCACTTAAGATACCGAAGGAGAGGGATGTGGCTTGGAGCATCAAGATGGAGGTCGCACTCTGAGAGTGCTCTGGACCCCTCCGTCATCTGCTCTGAGTATCCGACACCATCGGCAGATATCCTTCCCCTCAAGCAGTGGCAAACACCCAACTGCAGCCTGGTGCGGACATTGGCGTGGAGCAGAACCACGAGGCGTGAAGCACAGCGGTCAGATCCACTCGGCCTCCCGAACACGACTGAGACAAAATGGCGGCCTGCACTAGCCACAGAACAACATAAGGGCCAGAGATCTTCCTCCCGCCTGGTGATGGTGTAAAGCAGTCTGCTGCATCCCTAAGGCCCCTGCAACTTGAGGCCCCGGGTGGATCACAAACATGAGGACGTGGCGGCTGGCCCTGTATCCGCACTCCGGCCTCCAGACTTACCCAGTGTCCTGGTACCGACCTGATGTGGCACAGAGGCCACCCGCCTGGCACCATCTCCCCGTGAACAGGTTAGTGACGGGGACTTGTGCATGCCCCTTTGCCCTCTGGCAGTAGCCTCCCGGGCCTGGTATGATCGCAACTGTAGATCTGCATGGGCTGGCAGGTATCTGGGCCCCTGACGATGACCAGGGCCCGGGGCGATGGGGATCGGCTGTGGTAGTTGTGCAGCGGGGGCCTCCGGAGGAGTTCTCCCCTCCCTCCCTTCACTCCTGACTTCTAAGTCTCTGCAGGACTCTTCTGCGACCGCCTCTTGCTCTGGGTGGGAGGGTCTCGGGGGGCAGGGGGGGAAAGGGGTCTCGGGGAGAGACCCTTCTTTGTGGGGGGGTTGGAGTTCGGCAGCAGATTTGCACAGTGGCGGACCTCGTTCCCCCCTCCCTTCCCCGGTGAACCTAGGCCTCCTGAGTGCACGCCAGACATATTGCGAACCACGCACATCACATTGGAACATAGAGGCCTGTTTTTACCCTTCTGCCTCACAACAACGTAGCGGTGGCCCAACACACTCCTTTGAAACCCTTGACGGATGCGGCAATCAGGGCCCCCCCGGGTGCCTCCAGCACAGCAACGCAATAATTAGCCCTATACTCGTTCTCCGTCCCGACTGGCGCAGGTTCTCTTGTGGCAGAGACAATCAAGTCTGAAGGCCAGTAGTGGACAGGCCTTCATCTGGGCCCCGGTTGCCTGTTCGAGTACTGGGGCTGATCCTGAAGTGGAGTGGTTCCTGGGGCGTGCCTGCTTTGCACCCACATCGACCCATTATTGCCAGAATCCTCAATTTCAGGGACAGAGACTTGATCCTATGTCAGGCCAGTGTTCAGATAACCCTATCCTACGAAAACCACACTATCATGATATTCCCGGACTATAGGGAAGTCCAGACTCAAAGACGTTCGTATGTGGAAGTCATGCAAAAATTACGCACCCTTAACCTACGGTACAGATTGCTCTTCCCAGCTCGGCTACGTGTGGCCTTCCAGGACAAAACATATTTCTTTGACACCCCAGAATCAACCTGGACCTGGTTGTCCCGGATTCAGATTTAGTTCAGCAATTCAAAGTTTGCAGCACTTCAGCCTTGCACCAGCACGATATTATACGCCAACCACATACCAAGGTGAGGCCTTCAGCCCACACTAACCATCACCCAAGCACTCCCACCACATGGTGGGTTCCCGGGATTCCGTGGGCTTCTCACATCGACCATGACACAAGCGATACATAGAGGAGACTCTCTCCGGATAACGTCATGGAATGTCAAAGGCCTATTAGACAGAATCAAGCGAACCGCTGTTCTGCGGTATGCCCAAAGACCCCCCGACATACTCCTGCTCCAGTAAATCTCTGTCCCTTCCTTGAAAGATACGGGTTTGATAGATCCTGGCATACAGGCTTCACACTGGGCTCACACTGGGTGGCGATCCTCCTGAGGCTTAACTTGCCTTTCATACTTACTCAAATCACCTGGGATCTCCCACGGTCGCTTTGTTGCCCTCTCCGGAACACTGGCCGATAACCCCTTCAAAGTCCTTTCCATCTATATCCTTGTGCCATGCATACACAGACTCTAGGCCGTATTGGGGAAGTGCTTAGCTCCTTACCGGTGGGAACAACAGTGGTGGGAGGAGACTTCAATGCCGTCATGCAACACAGGCTTGATACCATAGGGACCCCCTCTGCCTCACGCATCGTACACTCCAAACAGTTGGCAAGCTGGACCGAAGCCATCGGTATCTGTGACGTATGGAGGTTGTGGAACCCACCAGAAAACCCAGTATACACACACCTCAGCAGCGCACGACACTCATGCAGGCATTGACATGATGTTTATGCCGGCCCTCGAATGTCGCAAAGTCAGAGACTACATATCCTTCCCCGAGGCATCTCGGACCACTCACCTCTGCTCTTAGCCCTAGGTGACCCCCTTGTTACACTCCGCCCTTTGTGGAAGATGAATGCATGGTTTCTCCAAGGTGGGAAATTCAAAGAAGCAACCGGAGCGGAACTTAAACAGTACTTTCTCACTAATCAAGACTCTGTTTCCTCTCCAGGTACCCTGTGGGAGGCGGCTCAGGTGACCATCCGCGGATTCGCTAAAAGCTACCTTAAAGCCCAACGAGCAGCTTAGGAATGCAGGCTCCCTCTCCTTGAGACTCAAGCGACCTGACTCGAAAGGAGTTCATCCGGAGCACCAAACGAGTTCCAGTTGCTCCAACTAACACTGGTGAGAGATGAAATCAAACAGATTGCGCTGAACTCAGCAATGCTCCTATGGACATACCCCATCGTGCGCGTATATGGATGGGGTGATAAAAATGGGAGAACACTGCATAGGTTAGTGTCATACCCCTTGGCGAACCGGATAATTCCAGAAATCCGAGATTCAGGAGGGATTACCCACCATTCTTCCAAAGTGATGGCCCAATCATTCGCTGACTATTATTCCGATCTTTATTCGGCCCAAGCGCTGAACTCTCGCTATTAGATCTGATCACACTAGAAAACCTCACCTTCCTAAACTTAATGCAGATGAATCGACCGGAATGGAGGGCCCCGTTACACACAAAGAAATACCAGACGCCCTCTCGCGGGTTGCAGCCGGGAAAACTCCTGGCCCAGACGGTTACCCACAGGAGTACTACGCCGCCTACCATGACATATTTGTCCCACACCTCGCTGCCCTCTATGGAGAGGCCATATAAAGGGGCTCATTCCCTTTAGAGACCGACGCGGCCACAATAGTCATTATTCCCAAAACACAGCTGCCCGCACCAGCCTTCATCAACTACCACCAGATATCCCTAATTAATACAGAGGTCAAAATTTACGCCACAGTCAAGTCATGGCACAGCGTCTCAGGCCATACCGCAACAAGCTGGTCCACCCTGACCAGTGTGGCTTCATACTGGCACAGAGTACCAGGCACTGCCTTAGACACCTCCACCTAGCTTTGGCCAACCGACAGTCACTAACCCCCTACTTGGCACTTCTCCAAGTCGACTTCGAGAAAGCTTTTGACTCTGTCTTCTGGGGATACCTGAATGATGTCCTGGCTGCTATGAGCATGGGCCCTGAGTTTCGCCGTCTGGTTCAAATACTGCACTCCGAACCGACCGCAATGGTGCTTGTCAATGGAGCGCTCTCAGACATGTTCACAGTCAGGAGAGGGACGAGACAGGGATGTCCCATCTCGCCCCTCATTTTTCCCCTGGCGATGGAGCCCCTGGACAGCCTCATTCGTGCTGACGATCGGGTCCAGGGCTGGAAATGGACAGGCTCTCATGAAGACAAAATTGCCTTACATGCGGACGATGTCCTACTCTTTTTTTAAATTTTTTTATGAATCATTTTATTGAATTTTACAAGTCCAGCAAAGACAAACCCCAGCAGACATCAAATCCCCCCCCCCTTCCCATCCCTCCCGCACACACTGAACAACGTTTCAGATATAAATACAGAGTTCTAGTACCAGTGCTCCGATGTACACAGCCATTTAGCCAACAACCTGGTTCCGGGCAGGCGGCGATGTAGTGTTATTAAGCCCCTCAGAGCGTACGTGATCAACTTACTCAAATGCCATTGCTTGTAAAGACACTCACATGGTTTTTATCATTACCTCCTCCTCAGCACTGAGCACATCTTCACTTTCCCCCCCTCTGCTACTCATATAGGTCTGGTACAAACTCCAGAAATTTTTGGCCCGACTCCTTGGAGGGAGTAGCTCATTGTAGACCTCTGACTGTGTGCTGCAATACGTCACATCCCATAGCCAGCTGTGGATCGTGGGAGTCGGGCCCCTCAACCAATGCATAGCGACCTCATGTTTCACCATTAGCAAACCCATGCCAACTAGTCTGCGCATAGATTTCGGTAACTGTTTAGTGTAGCCCAGGAGCGCCAGCTCGGGTGTCGGGGCCAGCACAACCTCAGTAATACCGCCAAGCTCCGTAAAGACAGCGCTCCAGAAGGACTGTACCCCAGGGCACAGCCAATCAAGATGCAGAAAGTCTGCCACCTGCGTGCGGCATCGCTCACATTCCGCCGTCTCCCGCAGGCCGTATCTGTGTAATCGCTCTGGGGTGTAATAGACCCTATTTAGGAATTTGAAATGAATCAGCATGTGCTTACCATTGAGGGAAAGACGTCTGGTATTCTCGTAGCAGTAGCGCCACATGTCATCATCTAGTGGCATCTGTAGATCCCTCTGCCAGGCCAGATGCGCATCAGTGTACTGAACCTTCCTATAGGATAGTGCTATTCTGTACAGATTGGTTACTAGCTTTCGGGCAGTCTCCGTTTTTTAACACAAATGTTAGTTCTGGGACCTCCGGTGGCTCAGCGAGATCCACTCCCAGCTGCTCTAGAAGGGCTCTGCACACCCTGTGGAATTGGAAGTGCTGCAGCAATGTAGGCGTGCCTCCGCTACCACTTGCCCGCTCCCATGTGATAGCCTTCTCTTCGTGAAATAGATCCCCTGCCCTGATTATATTGAGTCTATGGAGAGCCTCAATCACTTCCCTGTCTCTGCATGGGGTCAACCAACGCGCCCACTCCACCGGCATACACGGGGAGTATAGCAACGCACCACCCTGGTGCCGCAAGAGACTGTGCCATGCATGGTTAGTAGATGTTATGCAGTCTAGTATTCCCGTTCTGCGGTCTACCTCCTGAAAAATTGTTGCCGGTAAGGGGAGCGGATCTGCAAACACACTCTCCATTCTCAAGTACGGGATTTGTGGGTTACCATGTATCCAAGCATGTAGGTGTGCCCCTTGCGCCACTCTATAGTAAAGTTCCAAGTCCGGAGCACCTAGGCCTCCCATATAGTATGGCAATATTAGTGTCTTCCATTTCACTCGTGGTTGTTTTCCCACCCAAGCGAGTTTTACCGTGATTTGCGTTAATCGTTGAAAAAATGTGCGGGGTAGCACTATGGGAAGATTAGCAAAAAGGAATAGCATCCTTGGCAGCACCACCATCTTCATGACCGATATGCGGGCCAGCAGAGACAAGGGAAGCCTGCACCAGGCCTCCACGTCGTCCTCCAGTTTACTAATGGCTACGCCATAGTTTTCCCTGAACACCAGCTCTGCATCTGTGTGTAAACGTATACCTAGGTACCGAATGGACTCAGTGGGCCACTTCAATGGGTACTCTACTTCAAACTCTTGCATGACGGGGGTCAGTGGAAAGACAAGGGACTTCATCCAATTCACTTGGAGTCCAGCTAACGCACCAAAGTGCACAACCTCTCGCAAAACGGCCCCCAGGTTTTGTTCAGGCTCACGTACATACAATAACGTGTCGTCCGCGTACATTGAGACTATGATCTTATATGTAGGAAATCCTATTCCTTCCCGACCATGATACTCTCGCAGAGCACAGGCCAATGGCTCCGCCACCAAGGCATACAGTAGGGGGGATAGAGTGCACCCCTGTCGCGTCCCTCTGCCAATAGGGAAGGCGTTGGTGACCTGGTCGCCCAGATGAATCCTCGCCGTGGGTCTGTCGTACAGGGTCCCAATCATTTGGAGGAAAGGCACCCCCAGCCCCATCCTAGTTAGAACTTGCCCCATGAAGGGCCATTCAACCGAGTCAAATGCCTTCTCCATATCTAAGAATACCGCTACCGCTTTAACATCTTGCCTAACATGTTGCATCACGCCAAAGATCGTTCTAATGTTGTATGTAAGATTTCTTTCCGAGATGAATCCTGCCTGCTCTGGTGCTACAAGCGTCGGGGCGAGAAGCGCCAAACGAGTCGTTAGCACTTTGGCATAGATCTTCGTGTCTACGTTTAATAAGGAGAGTGGTCTATACGAGCCACACTCGTCTAGGGCTTTGCCAGGCTTAGGGATCGCCACCAGAATGCCTTCCCTCATTGATTGTGGCATACAACCTGCTTCGCATAAATCATCCAACAGGGTTTTCAAGTGAGGGACCAGTGCTTCTTGGAATGCTTTGTAAACCCCACCGTGAGTCCATCCGCCCCCGGAGCGCTATTAGCTCTCATGCTAGACGACGTCCTACTCTTCCTCACAGAGCCAGCCCAATCTGGCCCCAGATGCCTACAGATACTCCATATTTTCGAGCGAGCCTCTCGCCTACGCTTGAAATCTGCTAAATCAACCCTGGTGCCCCTGCTTCTATCTAGGGAGTACTTTGATTGGCAGTCTACCATCCCCATCAGGCGACAATCATTTAAGTACTTGGGAATCTGGGCCTCCCTGATTCCTGAACTGGCATGGGCGCTTAATATCACCTCACTAGTCTCAAAAGCCAAAAAGGACCACCAGAAGTGGCAGACCCTTCCGCTCGTCCCATTAGGTAGAGTAGCACGTTTTAAAATGATGATTCTTCCCTGATTTCTCTGTGTCATTCAAAACACCCCATTCCATATTCCCCAGGCCTGGATCAGGGGGTTGGACAGTTTGATCGCGAGGTTCCTCTGGAGTGGTTCGCGGCCACGCATGGCCCTCTCTCGCTGCCAAATTCCACTCTTCGATGGAGGTATGGGTATGACAAACTTTTATTTATATTACCTAGCAACCCGCCTCCTAACACTGCACGATCGGTTCAGTGGTGGCTGGTCTGCCCTGCCTATAGGAACGAGGCGAGGGATCTGGGACTCTCTCAAGTACAAACTATGATGTACGGGGGACCCATCCCCAAGAGCTTACTCACAGTAACCTATGCTGTTCTGCTAGCCTGGCGTGCCTCCCTGCGGCACACCCAATGGGGAATAAGCTGACCCAGCAAACACCCATCTGACAAGGCACTAACAGGCACATGCATCAACGATAATTGCATTCGCAAACGGTGCGAATCGCATTTTTCGGCCGTTTGCGAATGCAATTATCAAAATTGGGATGCATCATGTATTTCGCAATTTCGCAAATACCTCATAATCCCTTGAATATACTACTGAGTGTCACAGTTGGGCTTGATCGGTCTAGAGCAGACAAATTATTTTTAGGTACCACCCTTGTGTTGGCCAAGTGAGACATTGCAATGACGTGGAAGAATCCCGTCCCACCTAACATAACCAAATGATGCAAAGAAGTGTACTGCTGCCCCACACAAGAACTGCCACTGTACGAGGCCAGGGGATGCCCGGCCAAACATCGGAAAATTTGGGGCAAATGGTTGAGAATGATGGGTTAGTCAGTTTCCCTGTTATCTCTGGGTCCATTCCTAAGTTCATTTGGCAGGTCGGAGATGCAACTGCAATTATATAATACTTTGGTCACAATAAGGGGTCAGTCACAACACAAGCCACCCTATGGGAGGCGTTTAAGGCTTACCTTGGAGGAGTGTGCATTTCCACACAAACTGGAGTCCTAAAAGCCTTGTGACGTACCCTCGCCCAATTGGAGGGCGACCTTGTAGCTCTAGACAGGGACAGTGTAGGGATAAAAGCCCCAGAGTACCTAAATCAGAGGGCAAAGTTACTGGCTTTATATACGGAGGCAGCAGAACATGAGGCCCACTATTTAGGAAAGTATGAGAAAGCCCGAAGATACGGCGAAAGGGAATGGCCGGGGAGTACTTTGGCACGATTACTATGACCGCAGTGAAACCACACTTTTATCACTAAAATGCAGAGACAAGATGGCACATGCATATTAGATACTCCTACTATTGCGCAGGAACTGCTAGTAAACTATACTGACCAGTATACCACTAGATCAATCAACAATCAAGAAGACATCTCCTCCTAATAGGATAAGATAGCAGTGGTCTGGCTGTAAGACACACACCAACAATTCTTGAGCAAACCCTTCTCAACTGAAGAGATAATACAGGCTATTGATGCTATGGATGGCTCAAAGGCACCTGGCTTGGATGGCTTCACTGGAGCCTTTTACAAAACGTATAAGCACCTTCTGGCACTCTATCTCCTTGAGGTGTATGCAGAGGCACTGGCGTTGGGGATCCTGCCCCCCACACTTAGAGAAGTGGTCATAAATCTGATATTGAAGCCCGGGAAAGACCCGGAAAAATGTGGATCCTACCGACCACTGTCACTACTCAATTTTGATGATAAAATATTAGCTAAGATGCAAGCTAACCTTTTGGCTCTACTTATGGATCAGATTATATCGCCTGCACAAGCCGGATTTATAAGGTATAGATCCACGGCACAACATTTGCAAACTTTCTTCTTGATCCTTCATAGACCCATGAGTCCCAGCAGTGGCTGCACTGTTAGTTGTGGGAAAAGCATTTGACTCTATAGAGTGGCCCTTCTTGCATGCTGTGCTGGGAAAATTGGAAATACCGAGGGGATCTCTGCACTGGTTCAATTATTGTACAATGAGCCCATGGCTCGCATCCGTTTTAATGGCACAGTGATGGAGCCTCTTCTTATATCCTGTGTCACTAGACGGGGATGCCCACTATTGTCATATAGTTACTGCTTATCTATATATTGTGTTAAGTTAGCGTGGGCTTATTAAATGTTTAAACGCCATTTTTCCTTTTGCTGCTTCTGCACACGACACTTAATTGTTGATTTAGCTTTCAACCTACAAGAGCGTTGTGATTTACATGAGAATAATATGTTATTGCTCTGATATCAGCTTTGCTTAGTAAACTATGTCTGTACAGAGAGTGCTGAAGCTTCAAGGATAACTCAACACAGAATTGTTGTGAGGTCTGATCTCCGCACCTTCATAGACATAACATAAGTGCAGCTCCTGCCAAGTTCTGGCTTTAGGCGCGTTTTATATTGCTTTGCTTAGAGAACACACTTACACTTGATGCGGTTTGCATGCAGAGAGAGCTGGTGGAAGTTGATGTAATCTCTTCATACTAGGATCTTGAGGTATGGGCCCGCCCTGCTAAAACCCAAAGAGACCTTCTTAGATATTAATATAATATGCTAGTTAGGGAGGGTGAGAATTAGGTGTTGTTAACCCTTATTCATTAAAGCATCTTAGCATGCTATCACCTTTTGCTTTCTATGGACTAGTAACTATGCTGATAACTTTGCTTCTGATAATATGTTTTCTTGTATTATCTATGATACTGCGTTTGAGAAAACGGTATTAGTAAATAAATATTTCAAATGTGCACGTGTCCTCATTTACTCCACGTTCTGGTTTGAAATGATTGTATAACGAAAGAGTGTTCATGTGTTCCACGTAACCTGAGGTATCGTAAGTTCATGTTCTGGTTTGTCTAATCATTGGAAGTTTGTGATGACCAATGAGACACTGTAGCTAGCCTGGTAAGGGGATTTTGGGCACTGAGGTGAGTTTTGGGTCACCCTAATTCGCCGAGGTTCCAAATCTCTATGCACAGTTCTGTGGGAGAACGAAAACCCTGCTACATGGCGCCCATACGTTGGTGGTCTTATATCATGACACTCGAGTAGTATATCATTCAAACCTTAACCCCTTCACTGTCGTTTCCGGAAAACGGTGGTGTCGGAAAAACCTACCTATTTTTAAAATAGGTCTTTTCAAGCTTGAATCTTTCTAAAACGGTTTCCTTGAATTACTACCCAGTTGTGCTACAAAGTTTACTTTGTTTTTCTAAGTTCTTGTGCAGTCATGGCCCAGCCTGTGGACATTCCGCAGCATAGTCGAATTGCTGTGCGCAATCATTTGCAAACTTACAATGTACCCGTTGATGGCTTGGCTGTGATTTTGGTGGTGAGTGCGGAAGCCGCTTACCCGTACGAACTCTTTTATTCGTGGGTGACATTTCCGGCTGTGGACGCAAATTCTAACGTGTTCCACACTTACACTCCCTCGCCTGTGCCGGCTGAATATACTCCGTACAGGGCACTGGAAATCCCTATTGATCATTGGCAGCATCGCGTTTGGTTTGGTGGCGCCCTACCCCAATCTTTAACCGCTCCGAGGTTAGGTCCTTTGTCCATTCCAGGCGCTATTTGGCCTGTTTTGGCTGGATTTACTCCTCACCCTCAGCACGGCAATTGCGCCCTTGCAGAAATTCGTAGACTACATGTGGTTTCGATTGCCGTGATTCGTGCGTTAGTGCAATACATAGGTCGTCATCTCCCGGGTGGGCCCCCGGGGGGTCCGGCTCTTCCAGCGGGACAGGGCGGTTTGAAGCTCAGTCCGGTTATGGTCAATGCAGTGATGGGTAAGCGTCCCCAGGAAAAGGATGATTTTCCTTTCTGGCTTGCCGAGAAATTTGACCAGCTGGAAGCAGTATTTCCTAATACAACTCCTGGAGATAAACATAGAATCTTAACGATTAGTTTACCGAAGGATTTGGCCCCCGAACTCGTTGACTGTGAGACCTGGGGAAGAACATTTGCGGCGGACTATGCGAGGTGTTACGGCACTCCGTCTATGGCTGTCCTGCCTGCGATCGTTAAACGTGTTCAAGATGATCACGGACCGGAGGCAGCGGTTGAATTGGGTATGCGCCTGTGTGGCTCCTTTGATATAGTTTGCGATCTCATTCTTGCTAATGTCAAGGGGGATGCAGTGAACTTTCAAGTTGCTAATGCTTTGGAGACGATTCCCGATGCCGATAAACCCAGGCAGTTGGCGAGGAGTATTGTGGCTGCTTATAGAAAGGTGGGTCGCAATAGCAAGGGTCTGAAGCCTTTTTCTGTAAAATAGAAAAAGCAACCCCAAGGGCAGACTTCAGAAACGGAAGTTCAGCCCCAGTCCAAAAAACAAAATTGGCCTAAGAAACAGAAACAGGGTAAGCAACAGCAACAGCAGCAAAAAGAGGAGTCTCATCCTGCGTCTCAGTTGCCTGCGCAAACAGAACGTGTTTATGACTTGCGCGATCGCGCGACGATTAAATCACCTGATCGATTTCAGGTTTCTGATCAACGCTCTCCTCGTTCCTTTCAGGACTCATCGGCCCCGAACACCGGTGGTGGAGGAGGCGGAAGGGGACGGGGTGGTCAGCAAGGTCGTGACCAGCCCCGCCAGACAGAAGGCACGGGACAGCAGGACGGCTCAACGCCGAAGAGACCGCAGTTTGCCAAAAAGAAAGTCGCGGCTTTGACAGCGCATCGATATGCCACAGCTAGTGAGAACGCGGCTTCGGAATCTGACATGGGCTCTGACTTTGCTGGACAGCACGGCGGAGATTACCATTGTGAGAGAGGCCCTGCGTCCATTACTGAAGGTGACAGCGACTGATAATTATGTTGTGATAGAAACAGCCGATACAAGAGTTGCTTCCCCTGATAGACTTTATGAAATTGTCCTGTTAATAGAAGGTGACATACCATCAAAGGGGTATTTTGGGAAAATCTTTCGTCTACGTATGACATTTTGCTTTCGGAGGCTGACTGGCCCCCATCTTTTGTGCTCGCTGCTCCGAGAGGGGAGGAGGTAATCCTCCCAAGTTTCGCGAACACTGTCTCAAAAGAGTTTGCGCAGCATTTTGCAGAAGAGTGGGCTAGGGCTCTAGCACCGGCTCTGTACTGCAACCAATGTGGTTGGGATAAATTGTCCCCATGCCACGAGATTCCTTTACGGTCTCAGCCGCAGCCTCAACCTCAATATCCCATACGGCGTGAAGCCAAAGCTTCCGTCGCGGCAATCCTTGAACAATTGGAATATCAGGGAGTTATTGAAACATGTGTGTCACTGATGAATAACCCTCTTTTTACTGTAACCAAGCCTGATGGGTCATATCGTTTGGTATTGGATTACCGGCATTTAAACTCACATTGCCGTAACTGTGCAGTACAGAATACTCACGGCTCTCCCTAGTGGATAGTCTCGTGCGTAAGCGTTTTAAAACCACGCTTGACATTTCCAACGGTTTTTATGCCCACAGATTGGATAGCTTTAGCTCCCAATGGACCAGTTTTACAAGCGCTGGGGTCCAAAAACAATTTCGGCGTCTCCCAATGGGCTATAAGAATAGTCCTGGTATTTTTACCGCCCGCATAGTCTCTCTTTTGGAGAGGATCGACCCAGATGCTTGCTCGTATGTGGATGACATATATCTCACAGACGACGAAATTTGGGAGCATCTGTGTTGAGTGAATTCGATAATTTGTACCTTTGTAGACATGGGTTACAAATTTAACTTTGCAAAATCGCACATTGCGGAGTACACAGTGTTGTTCCTGGGCTATGAGCTCAACAATGAAGGTAGAGGTTTGGCTCCTCACTTCTTGGAGAAATGCGCACAGTTGCACGCTCCTACAACACTGAAAAAATTACAGTCTTTACTGGGCTTTTTGAATTTCGGGAGGACATACATTCCAGAATATGCCCAGCGTATCAAGCCGTTGTATGCTTTGATACAACCAACTTTTTCCAAATCATGCTGGCTGCCTGAGCACTCAGCCGTTTTGCAATCCTTGCAGGCTGATCTGCTAGCTTCTAAATTCTTACTGACTTGTGATAACCACGCCAACCTGGTGATAAGAATTATTCCTGGGACAGTGGGTTTCACGTACCTCACTTTTAATGAAGGAGACACAGTACCTATTGCTTACAAGTCACACTTGTACACTTCGGCTGAAATGCGGTTTTCCACTGTGGAGAAAGTTTTAACGGCTGTGCAAATGGCGATTCTTAAGGAACGTGCTCTGTCACAGGGAAAACGCATGTTGGTTGTTACACCCTGTCCTCATTTGGAGGCAGTTACGAAAGCCAGTGTACCAACTTCCAAAGCTTTGCACCCTCGGTGGATTCAATGGGCTGCTTCCTTGACGTCCACGGATGTCACGTTTATTTTTGACGCCTCATTACGGTCGCAAGAGTACTTGCAGTATGAATTCGTTCATCCTGCTCCTCAGGCTATGCGATCTTTGGAGGACTTCCATTGCATCATTTACACTGATGGTTCCGCGCAGGTTGCGCATGGCTCTAAACACGCCTACGTTTCCGCATGCGCCATTGTGGTCGGTGCCATGGTGAACGATGAGTTCAAGTCCAGAGTAGTGCACACGCAGACTCTAGGGGACTGCACCACACAATTGGCAGAGCTTCGTGCTCTATTACTAGCGTTAGAGTACGCTGATCCAGGTGTGAGTACTCTTATTGTGAGTGATTCTTACTACTGTGTCCAGTCTTACAATGAAAACTTGTTCTTTTGGATTCAGAATGATTTTCGTGATTCCAAGGGTAGCACAATAAAACACAAGATGATCTGGGTTCGAGTGGTTGAGCTTAAGGCTAAGTTGCCGCTCGTTTTTGTGATTCATACTCTCGGCCATCAGCGTGTGGGAGTCCACGCTGTCGGTAACTCGCTTGCTGATGAAGCAGCGAAATCAGCGGTGTCTACGTATTTAGTTGCAGCAGTTACACAGTCCAAAAGTAAGATTGATGACGACATCTTGGTGGCTGTTGCTGCCACTGAGAAGGGAGGTAAACATCCTACGGGGTTCCCTTCGAAGTACACATGTTAATGTTAATGTTAATGTTAATCAAATTTTTTGAGCGCGCAGCTGCCCCAGCAAAGGGGCGACCCGGCGCTATATCAAACAGAGCAACACAACAGACAACAACTAGGAAAAGATCTGGCTTTAGTAGGGCAATGGGAAAATATAAGTTTTAACTGCTTTCCTGAATGAAAAGAGATCTTCTAGAGATCGAATATGGACAGGAAGCGCATTCCAGAGCTTAGAAGCCAGCACTGTGAACGATCGACCACCCAATCTACATTTTTGGAAACGTGGGACAAGAGCTAGTTTCTGACCTGCAGAGCGCAGACTGCGTGAAGGGATGTACAGAGTCAAAAGATGCTGAAGGATGGTAGGGGTCTCAGTAATAAGAATTTTGAACGCAACACAAAGGGTCTTAAACTCCATGCGTCTGATTACTGGTAGCCAATGCAGTTTAGAGATTGTACTGCGGGCCGAACAGAAGCGAGGTAGGCCCACCAGAACCCTGGCGGCCGCATTCTGGACTCGTTGGAGTCGCATAATCTCCGCCTGGTTGGCGCCTAAAAACAGCGAGCTAGCATAATCCAGCCTGGATAAAACACTAGCTTGGATCACCATCTGGCGTGTGGGGGCATCGAAAAATTTGAGGATAGGCCTCAAACCCCGCAGGATGCCAAAGCACATGGCTGCTACCTTCTTAGTATGACATGCGAAGGTTAATTTAGAATCTAACCACACACCGAGGTTTTTTAGCTCGGTAACGGGTTTTGGGGGAGGACCCAGTTCATTAGGCCACCAACTTGCACCCCACAGATCAGGGCGGTTCCCTATTACCATCACTTCGGTTTTGAGGGCGTTGAGCTGTAAACAATTGGCTGTAAGCCAACTGGCAACAGCCCTCAAACCATCCGCGAAGTTAGATGCCGATGTATCAGGGTCCCCGTTGAGGACCACCACCAGCTGGGTATCATCGGCGTATGATACCATTGTGAGACCCCAACTCTTCGCGACCTCCGCCAAAGGTTGTACATATAAGTTGAAGAGAGTGGGGCTCAACGCCGATCCCTGCGGAACTCCTTGGGTGATGGTATAAGACTTAAATCTGAAAGGTGGAACCACTACCTGAAAGGATCTGTCCGAGAGGAACGATTGGAGCCAATCCAGCGCCTTGCCAGATATGCCAGCCTCACCAAGCCTTTGAATAAGAATGGCACATACCACTTAAGTCCCGAAAAGGTTCCTTTTGTGAAAATTCCTGAAGTTGGAGAACGTTTGATTCCAAACTCGGATCGCAGGGCTACTTTGATTACAGCGGCACATGAAGGTGTGGCGTCTGCGCATGCGGGCGTCTCGGCCACTGTA
This sequence comes from Lissotriton helveticus, assembly GCF_964261635.1. Lineage (NCBI taxonomy): Eukaryota > Metazoa > Chordata > Amphibia > Caudata > Salamandridae > Lissotriton > Lissotriton helveticus. The sequence continues at coordinate 2,099,036,718 of NC_136063.1, read as the reverse complement.
ACTCAATTACAACAACGTTTCTGGTGGCGGGGACTGTACAAACAGACGCAAGATTATGTCCTTCAATGTGACATTTGCCAGCAGATTAAACCTTCGACTGCTACGCGTCCGCCACAGACACAATTGTACATTTCTAATAAACCGCTAGGTTGTTTTTATTTGGATCACTGCGGTCCTTTTTCCTCTGATACTGCGTATAAGTACATCTTAGTAGCAGTTGATTCATGCACACGTCTTTGTGTGGTTTGGCCCCATCGCAGCGCTGATTCACGGACTGTCATTAGAGATTTGTGTGTCTTTGTAGGGATTTTTGCCTGTGGAACTTTCCATTTGGATCAGGGTCCGGCTTTCGCCTCTAAGGCGTATAAGGATGCCATGAGTTCGATGGGGGTCCAAGTCAAGTTTTCGTCTCCCTACAGACCTGAGGGTAATAGTGTAGTGGAGCGAATGAACCGTGACTTAAAGCAATCTTTGACAGCTCGAGTTATAGGCACTGGCTGGCCCACCTCAATGGCGTGCAGCGTGCACTTAATAATCTCCCTAGAAGGTCTCTGGGTGGGTGGACCCCATACGAAATGCTCTTTGGCATCAAGATGTACGTCCCTGACCTTGATGTTCTAGACTGCGTGGTTCGCGCCACAACCTTTGACGTAGATGAACATTGCAATGTTTTACAGAATCTACAAAAGACCAGAGATTGTCTTGCAAAGGAACATTTGCCCTCCACGTCGGATGATGCGTTGCAGATCCCGGTAGTTGGCTGGCTACCCCAAGTTGGAGAACTGGTTAGAGAGAAGATCGATAACAAGAAAGAATTTGGTCCTTCCTATCGAGCTCCAGTTCCAGTCCTTGGAGTGAAGGGCACAAGAACGGTCATATTACCACCGCTTCCAGGTCGTAAGGAAAACAGGTTTATCTCCATTGACAATGTCAAGATACACAGAGTGGCCGAATCTTCTTAGTATGACACCGGCAGTCTCCTGTCCTTCCATTGTGAGAAATTCTGTTTTGGCCACTGCTTCTAATCCTGAACCAGAAGTGGCCATCGAGTTACCTGCAATTTCCAGTCCTTTATTAAGTACTTTGCCTGGTACTGACCGTGATGACATTGATTACACTTACCCCACTGACTTATCTATGCCTGACCTGCAAACACGTTTGGCCACAGAATCCAGATTTTCATTTGACACTGTTTCCAATGCCTCGAAGAAGCCCTCACGGTTTGCAGTTTATGCCAGCTTATTTAAAAAACATTTTTTGATTCCCCCTTGGACATATATTTGGCTAGTGCTTTTTTCAATTTACCTTTTTATGTCAATTGGGTTTGTGTTTTATTTTTTTCGAATTGTGAATGGACATTATGTCGATGAAAGAACATGCATTAGACATCTCAATGGAACTTTGGCCCCGCTTTCCTCATCGCATTCTGCACACAGACTGAAAAGAGACTTGACATTTGTTAACATCACCGCTTGGCCTGTCCTTGATGGGATAGTGTGGGATGCCGTTAGATTTCAAATTCATGGCCCTACAGAGGTTGTTAAAGTCCCTAATGTACTTAGAGTCAACATGGGGGATGTAGTGAAACAAAACATACGTTCTGATGATTGGGATGTTCAGGCCATAGAGACTTTGTTTTCTGATTTTAAATACTATGCTGCCTTTGATGCTGAAGATTTGTACTTAGAATCTGCTAATTATGGTGATTTGTTTTGCTTTCAACAGTTTGGCAATCACTTCTTACATAAAAAAACTTCCAGAAGGAATACTGTTAATTATACTCAATAGGAACATTGCCCAGCTCCTAAACAAGGCAGTTCAAGTACTGTTTTGAAAAAGTACACTTATTTTACAGACTTCAATCAGTCTAATCCCGAGTCCTTTTATTTTAAGATGACACAGAAGCCTATGTCCAAGGTTAGACTTACTGATACCAAATTATTGTACTCGAAGTCCTTTCTTGATTGGCTAGCTGTTGGAGGCTATGAATTGTGGAAGGAAATTATTGACCTTAAATCAGTTTGGGGTTCTAAAAACTGGCAGGTACAAGGCACTGAGGCTTTGCACCGTGCTTGTCTCATCCCCAATCAAATGTTGTTTTTGAATTCCTCTATTTTACAGACAACATGCTTTGGATTGGCTACTTCTAAAAAATTGAATACTCCAATCATCCCTGCATTAGAAGAATATTCTGGCTGGAGTATTTATACTCAGTTTTCGATTAGGGACTTGCAGTCCCTATTGATGAATTCATCCTTTAACATATCTAATATGGATCCAAAAGGTTGGCTGATGTGGCACAGAAGTGCTGATTTGTGCCAACACCGTTTTCTAGGTTTATCTGATGGCTTTAAACGGGTCAGACCTGATCCACGTTTTGACACTGAACATTCTGTCACGACTTACTCAGTGGGCAAATTATGTCAAAATTGGCTGAAACATTCTAATTTGGCTGCAGTTAAATTACATCTTGCGAAGCTGAATGAAGATGTAGATTTAAATGATTTCATGAAAGGCCCGGCTAGTGGTAGGTCAAAAAGATGGATATATGCTATTTACAATGAAATCTGGAAGATATCACAGATTGAGGCGGCGACACGCCTTCGAGCTATAGATCAAGCTAATCTAGAAAAAGTGCTTGCAGTGGTAGACAATAGTATTAACATGCTTTCTTCCCGCATTTACACGTTAGATAATATTGTGTCCTCCGTAATGGATATTGTACAGGATGAAGTATCTGTATTGTACCATGGTCAAAATCAATTGTGTTCTATCATGCAGTTTGCGTGGACCCTGAAGACGTTGAAATCTGGCAAGGTGCCATGGACCTACATGAATGTCTCCTCTCTCTTTGCCCCCTTTATTTTAACTGACAAGCAGCGCTTGCTTTCCATGCGAGATGCATCCTTTTCAATGTTACATATTGAGAGATTAGAGTCCTTGCCTTTTTCTGTGGCGGAGGCCAATGCTGCAACGTGGCTTATCCACGGTTTGATAACATTACCTTTTGCTTTGTATAAATTTACAAATTGTATGCGATATGTTGCCATAGGTCGATATGAACCATTAGGTAGTGTGTTTCTCCATGAAGTCTGGTCCCTTCCCTTTACTTATAGATGTTTAAAAGACGGGCAGGAGGTTTATCTGAATGGGGAGGAGTGTACGGAAACACCAGATCACTCATTAATGTGTAGGCACCTACAATTGCACGGTTCTTGTAACCAGAACCGGACAAATTTAGCCTGTGTTTTAAAGGGAACGCCAGTTCCAGCTATCATCCCCACTTTTACCTTACTGGCGAACGGAAGTTATTTACTTTTAAATAATGAGGATTGTTGCGGGTTAATTAAAGGTGTGGCTTATGTGGTGACCGTATCTGAACGTGTGGTTTGCTGCAAAAATGTACTTTACCCACCCACGCATGGGAACGGGGATGTTTCCATCTGGCCGCGCATCCCAACCTTGAAAGCGGAGTTCAATGGCATGAGTAGAATAAGAGCTCTTTTGTCCCATAAAGAAGTGGCCTTGAGCTCGGCTCGAGAAATATTTGTGCTTCACATAGCTAACACTCACACAGAGGTTCAGGCCCTTTTAAATACTGATTTGCCGTTGCATTTCAGCGAGCTGGTTCATTCAATCTTTAACGCGTCTTCCACGACTGGGCTGGCGCTCTTTTTTAAAATAGTTAGCAGCAGACTCTTGACTTCATTTGAGAAAATATTTGGAGTCATTCCTGCTTTCTTCCAATCTATTTTTTCAAGTCTGTTTGGTGGATTCCCAGTTTTGCTGGCACTGGCGGCAGGCGTTTTGGTGATCTTTTGTTTCATTAAACATGGATGCCCTTCCTGTGCAAGAAGCCGCGCAGCCCCTCCTGGCACTGTTTCGCAACAGGATGCTTGAATATTATGGCACACTGCCGCTTGCGACTTTAAGCACGGCGTTTGGATTATCGTTTCGATTTTCCTATTTCACCTGTGTCCAGCCTGTATTTCATTGTCTGAGCTGTGATTTTGACTGGGCCATTGATTTGTGTCTCTGCAAGACGGTTTCTCCTGACGTCGATATTAATCAGCTGATGTGTCCCGTCGTGGCTCACGGGTTGGTTTGAACTGGCGATAGGATTATGGCCTTGGCATTGATGCATGGACTAATGGGTCCTTGGAACATACTCGCAGCAGCGCAAGATTTCTTGGCACAGAGCTTTCTTGAGAACCCACCGAGTTGTCCTCTGATGGTGATAGAGGCTCCGGTACTAGAAGAGCACGTATGTTCTTTCCCACTTTTAAATTGGATGGCTGAACTGTTTTCGGATGAAGACGGTGATTTCATGTTAGAGGCTGTTGCTGCATATTTTGCATATTCGGTCTTGTCCTAAAAACCTTTCCAAGTGTCAGATCACGACCCCTTATTTCTGCTGACATAACTTTTTGCAAATTTTGCTTGAATTTGTCACCTCCCAAACCTATTGGCATGAGCAAAAGTGAACAAAGTATTGACATTTTGGATTTTCTTGATACATGAGAAATAAAAAAAAAAATTCCCATCGATTTTTTTATAAACATTGCTCATCGTTCTTGAACTCTGCTTTCATGATGAGGCTCTTATCTTATCTTATCCGTGCTCAGGTCATGGGGGGTGTCATATAGTTACTGCTTATCTATATATTGTGTTAAGCTAACGTGGGCTTATTAAATGTTTAAACGCCATTTTTCCTTTTGCTGCTTCTGCACACGACACTTAATTGTTGATTTAGCTTTCAACCTACAAGAGCGTTGTGATTTACATGAGAATAATATGTTATTGCTCTGATATCAGCTTTGCTTAGTAAACTATGTCTGTACAGAGAGTGCTGAAGCTTCAAGGATAACTCAACACAGAATTGTTGTGAAGTCTGATCTCCGCACCTTCATAGACATAACATAAGTGCAGCTCCTTCCAAGTTCTGGCTTTAGGCGCGTTTTATATTGCTTTGCTTAGAGAACACACTTACACTTGATGCGGTTCGGATGCAGAGAGAGCTGGTGGAAGTTGATGTGATCTCTTCATACTAGGATCTTGAGGTATGGGCCCGCCCTGCTAAAACCCAAAGAGACCTTCTTAGATATTAATATAATATGCTAGTTAGGGAGGGTGAGAATTAGGTGTTGTTAACCCTTATTCATTAAAGCATCTTAGCATGCTATCACCTTTTGCTTTCTATGGACTAGTAACTATGCTGATAACTTTGCTTCTGATAATATGTTTTCTTGTATTATCTAAATCTGAAAGAGACACGTTAGTATTAGATTCCTTACCTTAGAATATCCCCAGGCGTCAGACTGGATCCGGAAATTTTTGCGTAGCAGTACCCTTGCACGTCGGTAGGCGTCGTCTGCGGCTCCGCGTCCGTCGTCGGCGCTGTGATGACGTTGTCGGAGTACTTAGACGCCGACTTTGCGTGCTGACATCAGTTCTTCTTTTTTCCGCGCCAGCAAGCGAAGATCTGGAAAAAGCAGTAACCTAGTCAATTTTTGACTAACTTTTTGATCGATTTTTGATCATTTCTCGAAGTCTTCCGACTCCGATTGGTGCGTAGGGATGCCCGGCTTTAAGCACTGCGAGGACTGCGACCGCCTGATGTCGGTCACGGATCCTCACCACCTGTGTTTAACTTGTCTAGGCGTCGATCTCGACGACAAGGCCTGCTCCGACTGCCGGGCCCTCTCTTCGAAAGCCAGGCGGGAGCGGTCCCGCAGGCGACTCGAACACCGGCAGTCGGTCCCGCGCCGCGAGAGGTCTCGGTCCCACGGGAGGTCGAGGGACAGGTCGCGGGCTCGGAGCCACCACAGGTCCGAGGGTAGGCCGCACTCCTCCGGGTCGAAGTCGTCGTCAGGTAAGAAGCACAAGAAGTCCAAGAGGCGTCATCGCTCTACGGACTCCCCCCGACGCTCGCACGATGCGGCCGGGGGTTCGGGTGACACCACCCACGCGGCTCTGTCGGAGTCGCGGGCGCCGCGTACAGCTCCACACCCTCCGGTCCCTGGGCTAAACGCGACGCCGGAGGAGATCGAGCGCTTCCTCATGGCCATGAGGAAACTCTCTCCTCCGACGGGCTCCGCGGCGCCTTCGGGCCCAGCGGACCCGTCTGGGGCCCCTAGTGTGTCGGGGGTTTCGGCCCGACGCCGTCGGGTGCTTCGGCCCCGACGCCACCGACGCCTTCGGGCCCAGCGCCGCAGGTTCCCGCTATCCCGCCGCCGCCGGCGCCTTCGGGCTCGGCGCCGCGGGGTCCAGTTGTCCCGGCGCCGCCGGCGCCTTGGGGTCCGGCGCCGCGGGATGCCGCTAGACCTTCTTCGGGATCTGGATCGTCGCCGGTGGACCTTACGACCTCCCCGACGTCGGGACGGCCCCGATGGGTGCCACTCCAGACGTCGTTTGGGCAGTTTCACTTCTATGAGCAGGCCCCATTAGTTGAGAACCCTGAGTTTCAGGAGATGGGTGATGAAGAGGATTGGGAGGGGTCTGAGGACCCTCTGACCCGATAGTGTCAGTTTCATGAGGACTGGGCAGGAGACCTTGGGGAGGCCAGTGGCCTGGACACCTCTCCAGACCCTGGTTTTGTCTCCCCTCCTACCGTGGCTTCGGAGGAGGGGGCAACCTACAGTGTGGTGTTGATGAGGGCTGCCAAGGCCTTGGGCCTTGAGCTCCCCGTCGCGGCCGTGCGGACTAATCTCCTCACTGAGGTCCTTAAACCGCAGTCAAGCTCAGCTGAGCCTCTGCTGCCCTTTAATGAGGCCTTGACTGACGTTCTTCTGGGCACTTGGTCCAAGCCCGCTACGGGTTCGCCCGTAGATAGGAACGTGGCCAGACGCCACCGCCCGGCGCCGGGCGACCCATGTTTCCTGTCCACCCACCCTACCCCCGAGAGCCTGGTCATCCAGGCCTCCAATTCCCAGACCGCCTTCCCGTCGGCACCGCCGGACAGGGAATCCAAGAGGTACGAGCAGTACGGCAAAAAGATCTTCTCGTCCCTTAGTCTGGGACTGCGGTCTTCCAACACCACATGCCTCTTGGGCCGCTACACCCACTCTCTGTGGGATACGGTCGCGGAAGTGCTGCCAGAGTGCCCGTTGGCGGTACGGGCCAAACTCGGCCAAGCCCTTGTGGAGGGCCGGGATGCAGCCAAATATTCCATACGGTGTGGGCTGGATACCACCGACTCACTGGGTAGAGCGATGGCAACGACGGTGGCGGTCAGACGCCACGCCTGGTTGAGGTCCGCCAACTTTTCGGCCGATGTCCAGAACACCTTGATGGACATGCCGTTTGATGGCCGTCGCCTCTTTGGCGATAAGGCAGACCATGCGCTCGAGCGCTTTAAGGACTCCAGGGCTACGGCCAAGTCCTTGGGCCTCTCGGCCCCGCGCCAGCAATCGGCTGCCTTTCATTCCTTTCGTGGCCACGGAAGGGGTGTACCCACACGTGCTGCCAGCCACGCTCCGCAGGGTAATACCCAACGCGGTGGCGGCCGTGGGAACCGCCGTCCCGGCGGTCGGGGACAACGGCGAGGTCAGTCCACACCTTCCCCCGCAGCATCCGCCTCAAAACCCTCCTAGTCCGTGCTTTCAGGCCCATGTGACGGCAGTGGGGGGCAGGGTTCGCCATCACCACCTCCACTGGCGCACCGTCACTTCGGACAGGTGGGTGCTGCAGATCGTCCGATGGGGCTACTCCCTCCCCTTCGAGGCGACTCCTCCAGCCATGCCACCGCAGAACCACCGTGTATCGGGGGATCATTTGCGACTTCTGCAGGAGGAAGTTACGGCCCTCTTGGCCAAGGGGGCCATCGAGCGCGTTCCTGAGCCAGAAGTAGGGTGTGGTTGCTACTCCCACTACTTTCTGGTACCCAAGAAGAGCAAAGGGGGCCTACGCCCTATCTTGGACCTCAGGAACGTCAACGGCTTCCTCCGGAAGGAGAAGTTCAAGATGCTGACACTGGCTCAGGTCCTAGCTGCCCTGGACCCAGGAGACTGGATGGTAGCGTTGGACTTGCAGGACGCTTATTTCCACATCCCCGTCCTGCCGGTCCACCGGCGCTACCTGCGGTTCACGGTTGGCCACGAGCACTTTCAGTATACCGTGCTCCCCTTCGGCCTTACCAGCGCCCCACGGGTGTTCACAAAGGTGATGGCGGTGGTCGCAGCTCACATGCGCAGGTTAGGGGTTTCAGTCTTCCCCTACCTCGACGACTGGTTGTTGAAGGCGGGCTCGCCCCAGACAGTCGTCGGCCACCTCCAGACTACGGCAGACCTCCTGCACCGACTGGGGTTTTCCATCAATGTGCCGAAGTCACACCTGTGTCCAGCTCAGAAGCTCCTTTTCATCGGAGCGGTTCTCGACTTGGCGCGGTTTCGGGTTTATCCACCCGAACAGCGGGTCCGGGATATTCAGGCTCTGATTCCCATCTTTCAGCCGTTATCCCAGGTCTCGGTCAGGTTGACGCTGCGGCTTCTGGGGCTGATGGCCTCCTGCATCCTGCTGGTGCATCACGCCAGGTGGCGGATGCGGGCTCTGCAGTGGGACCTGAAGTTTCAGTGGGCCCAGCATCAGGGAAACCTATCCGACCACGTCCTGATCTCGGAGGGCACTGCGAGACAGCTGCAGTGGTGGCTCACGGACTGCGATTGGGTCAGCGGCAGATCCCTCTCCCTTCCCCAACCGGAGCACGTAGTTGTGACGGACGCGTCCCTCCAGGGCTGGGGAGGCCACATGGGAGAGGCGGAGATCAGAGGCCTCTGGTCTCCGGCGGAGACCCGACTCCACATCAACCTGTTGGAGTTACGGGCGATTCGTCTAGCACTTAGGCATTCCTCCCCTCTGTCCGGGGGAGTGTAGTGCAGGTGTTCACGGACAACACCACCGCCATGTGGTACTGCAACAAACAGGGCGGGGTGGGGTCGTGGACCCTTTGCAAGGAGGCTCTGCGCCTCTGGCAATGGATGGAACGCCAGGGCGTGACCCTGGTGGCTCAACACCTGGCGGGTTCTCTGAACGCCAGGGCGGACGAGCTCAGCCGTCGGTGCATGATGGATCACGAATGGCGTCTGAACTCGGACGTGGTGCAAGGCCTCTTTCAGCAATGGAGAGAGCCTTGGTTAGATCTATTCGCCACCGAAGAGAACCCGCAATGTCATCAGTTCTGCGCGTTGGAATTTCCAAGGCGGCACTCGCTCGGAGACGGTTTTCGTTGCGAGTGGAGTTGCGGTCTACTGTACGCCTTTCCGCCTATACCACTTCTGCCCAGAGTGCTGAAGAAGATCAAGCGCGACCGGGCCTAAGTCATCCTTGTGGCACCGGACTGGGCTCGAAGGTAGTGGTATCCAGAGCTACTCAGTATGTCAGTCGATCCCCCGGTTCGTCTGCCTCTTCAGGAGGACCTTCTGTTGCAGCAGCAGGGGACGGTCCTCCACCCGAACCTGTCCAGTCTCCACCTCCATGCCTGGAGATTGAGCGGCGACAGTTGAGGCCATTTGACTTGCCTCCTGAAGTCTGTAACGTCATTCTGGCAGCCAGGCGTCCCTCCACAAAGTCGGTATATGCCTGCGGGTGGAACAGATTTGTGGCATGGTGCACAGCAAAGGCTGTGGATCCTCTTGCTGCCCCTCTTTCTGAGGTTCTTCTCTTCCTTCTTTCTGTTGCCCAGCAGGGCTCTGCTCTGGCCCTATCAAGGGCTACCTTTCTGCCCTTTCAGCCTTTCTAAGGCTGCCTGATCAACCTTCTTTGTTCAAGTCCCCTATTGTAAATAGATTTCTAAAGGGCATCACTCACACGTTCCCTCCTGTTCCGTTTGTGATGCCTCAGTGGGACTTGAAACTGGTTCTTACATTTCTGATGTGCGCTCCCTTTGAGCCTCTTCACAACTGTCCTCTTCGCCTTCTTACTTTGAAGACTGCTTTCCTGGTTGCCATCACCTCTGCCAGGAGAGTGAGTGAGCTCCAGGCCCTTTCTTGTACTCCACCTTTCCTTTCTGTCCGTCGGACAAAATGGTGTTGCGTACCAAGCCATCTTTCCTGCCCAAGGTTGTCACGGCCTTCCACATCGGGCAGTCTATCACCTTGCCAACCTTCTTCCCGCCACCTATTCCCTCTAAAGAGGAAGAGCGGATCCACCGCCTGGACCCAAAACGTGCGCTCTCATTTTACTTGGACCGCACACGCCAGTTCCGGGTGGATGACCAACTCTTTGTTGGTTACGTGGGCGCTAAGAAGGGGAAAGCGGTGCACAAGCGGACCATCTCCCGGTGGATCATCTTGTGTATCCAGGCATGCTACTCCTTGGCTAGAAAGGAGCCCCCTGTTGGATTACGGGCTCATTCCACCCGAGCCACGGCGACTACAACTTTCCTGGGCCGGGGGGTGCCCTTACAAGACATCTGTCAGGCAGCTACGTGGGCATCGCTGCACACGTTTGCAAGACACTACTGCCTGGACAGCCAAGTCCGGAGGGATGGCTTCTTTGGCCGTTCCGTCCTCCAGGACTTTCTGGTGTGATTATTGGTTTGCAGACCCATCACCGGGGTTGGTATTGCCTGGGTATCTATTCTAAGGTAAGGAATCTAATACTAACTTGTCTCTTTCAGATGCACAAGTTACTACTTGTGTAACGATATATCTGTAAGAGACATTAGTTAGTATTAGATTCCTTACCGACCCACCCATCCTCCCCGTTCTGCGAACCGATATCTAGGGTTAGGGTTACCCCCGTTCAGGGCCCTAGTTTCAATGGCACCAGTGTTGGTTTTTAACATGGCTCTGCGTTTCTGGCGCGGAAAAGCTGTGTCTAAGAACTGACGTCAGCACGCGGAGGCGGCGTCTAAGTACTCCGACGATGTCATCACGGCGCCCACGACGCCGACGACGGACGCGGAGCCGCAGACGACGCCTACCGACGCGCAAGGGTACTGCTAGGCAAAAATTTCCGGATCCAGTCTGACGCCTGGGGATATTCTAAGGTAAGGAATATAATACTAACTAATGTCTCTTACAGATATATCGTTACACAAGTAGTAACTTGTGCGATACTGCGTTTGAGAAAACGGCATTAGTAAATAAATATTTCAAATGTGCACGTGTCCTCATTTACTCCACGTTCTGGTTTGAAATGATTGTATAACGAAAGAGTGTTCATGTGTTCCACGTAACCTGAGGTATCGTAAGTTCATGTTCTGGTTTGTCTAATCATTGGAAGTTTGTGATGACCAATGAGACACTGTAGCTAGCCTGGTAAGGGGATTTTGGGCACTGAGGTGAGTTTTGGGTCACCCTAATTCGCCGAGGTTCCAAATCTCTATGCACAGTTCTGTGGGAGAACGGAAACCCTGCTACACTATCACCATTATTTTTTATAATTGCAATGGACCCACTATTGCGATACTTGCAGAAGGACCATATGCATAGAGGACTACAGTTCAAACATGTCCCACTACTGATACCCTATATTCGGATGATATAGTACTATATGTCAAAAATCCACCCAACAACCTTCAGCCGAGTCTGACGTAAGATAGTCACCTTGGGGCTCTATCTGAACTCCATATAAATTGGGGCAAATCAGAGATCTTTCCACTGATGGAGCTGCACAACAGGAGCTGTGGGGGCCACCCGGTGCGGTGGTGTGAGGCGGAAACCAAATACTTGGGGATATATCTTCTTCGGGACAAAGAACAGTTAATGAGACTAAATTACAGGCTAGTAGTAGACAATTTAATTGCACAGGTGGAAAGATGAGTTCAGCTTCCGCTATCCATAGTGGGGTGCATAGCAATCATTAAAATTGTAGTCCTATCCCGCTTGCTCTATCTTTTTCAAAACATAACCATCCCCTTAACAAATGCCTTTTTTCTCCAAATTCGAATTGGAGGGCAAACAACTAAATATAGGCTGGAAAACAGTGATATTACCATACAACAGGGGGGGATTTGGGGTGTCGGATATACAACTATATTACCTAGTGGCACAATGCAGTTATTCATGGTTTTGGTTTCACCCCGACGCCAGTGTTCCCTATGCTAAACCAGAGAGAGACTTAGCAGACCCCACCCCGCTGTAATCTTTGTTACCAACTTGGATGACACGAGACCCCCATGATGTCCAAACACTGTATACTACTTGTTAGGCATGGGTAAGATTGCTTAGGAGAACAGGTGGTGCACATTGTATTACCCAGTACTTCCAATACTTGCTAACCCATGGCTACCCCCTACATTGGACCCTCTGACCCAGCGTATTCTTCAGCGATTGGAAATATGCAAAATCGGTGATTTATTCCCCAACGGGCACGCTTTTTCCCATACAGAAGACCACGCTTTTCAAAATACCTCTTAAATGGATCAGTTTATCCTGACACATATGCAAGCAGCACTAAGGAATACCATATCAACATACCCCATTGAACCAACGGAAATTACACCACTTACATGTATTATTGAGGATTACAGTGGAGAACACATTATTTCCAGACTATCTAAACGGTGCTTGCCGCTTATACCACCACAAGATACTAAGGTGAGAGAAGCCTGGGAGACCGATTTAGGGCGTCCCCTTACAGATAAAATTTGGAGGAGCTGCTGTACTGAAACGAAGTTAGTTTCATGCAACCATAGGCACAAACCAATACATTTTAAATTCCTAAGAAGAGCTTACGTTACGCCACAGCAGATGGCCCGAATAGACGGTAATCGTTTCACACACTACCCCAAATGCAACACTTTCGCACACATGACTTGGGCATGTACCAAGATTGCCTCTTACTGGCATGAAATATTCAGAGAATTGCAACAAATGACTGCGCTGCAATTGGAACAATCCCCGCTATTAGCATTACTGGGATTTGTTGATATTAGCATTACTGGGATATGTTGACAAGTGTAGATTTGTAGCAATGGCAATGCTCCTGGCGATGCGAGAAATAGCTATACAATGGGGCAGTAAAAAAGATCCCACTGTAAAAACTGGAGCATGGTATATTGTGATGTTACTAGTGAGCTGTTTGCAGAACTACAACCCCCTACATCACTGCCCAAAGATATATGGCAACTCCTACGGAAGTACCTAAGAGAGCGAGACACACGGAACACCCTACATAACCCAGAGTAAACTTCTGTCAATATTATTCATAAGTGCATATATCTTTTGATGTATATCTTGATGTTAAATGCATATAGGGAGGCGTTAAAATGCCCGACCTAACATATTTAACAGTGGCATCAAAATGGGAATATAGAATAAACAGACTATCTGTTGCTCGAGAAAGGCTTGCATTTAACAATTGTACTGATCTGTTACATCTGAACAAATCTTAGGATGCACGTAATGTGGAATCTGTGACCACAAAGTTAAAATTATAATAAAATATTATTTTTAGAAAGTCTCAGTGGGCTCAGTACCAAGGGAACCTATCAGAGTTCTTCCAGGTGTCGGAGGAGACTGTGAAAGATCTACAGTGGTGGCTGCTGGCCAGCAATTGTCCCAGCAGCAGATTCCTTTCCCTGACCACATTCAAAGCTTATGGTCATGGTGGATGCAACGTTACTGGGTTTGGGAGGTCATCTGGGAGAATTGGTGATCAGAGGAATAGGGTCTCCGGCAAGAGTTCGCCTTGATATCAGCTTGTTGACTAAAGGCGTCCTTCCTACCAATCGAGTGGGGCAGAATACAGATTCTCACAGACAACACAACCACCATGTGGTATTGGCACAAACAGGACGAATTAGGGAATGTGGGTCCTGTGCCATTTCCAGAGACCCTGTGTCTCTGCAAGTGGCTGAGCAATTAGGGCATCTCCTTGATCACCCTGCAACTGGCAGGATCTTTAAATGCCGGGGCAGACTTACTCAGTTCCCATTGCCAAGCAGATCATGAAGGCAATTACATTCAGAGGTGGCACAGGGCATCTTCCAGCAGTGGGGAGAACCCTGGTTCGATCTATTTGCCAATGCCATGTGGTGTCCATAATTTTGTGCATTAAAGTTCCCAAAGCTTCCCTCGGAGACCCCTTCCCTCCCAACTGGGGTTCAGGGCTCCTGTATGCCTTTGTGCCTCTACCGCCCAGAGTACTGAAAAAAGATGAAGAAAGACTAGGCCCAAGTCATCCTACTGGCCCAAGACTGGACAAGTAGAGTGTGGTACCCAGAACTTTTAGCCATGAGCATTTGCCCTCCAATCATGGTGCCCCTTTGTTAAGCCCTGCATCCGAGCCTGCATCATTTACACTTCCATATACAGAGAGTTAGTGGATAGAGTTGATGGTTTTTGGTCTCCCTTCCAAAGCAGTTGGTGTCATCTTAGCAGCCAGTGTCCATCCACCAAAACGGTTTACATAGGACTTTAGGAGAAGTTGTTTGCCTCGCATTCCCCAAAGGACATCCATCCCTTCACTGCAGTGTTGTCTGACATCTTGTAATTTACCCCAGCAAGCTTTTGCTGTGGCAACAGTTAAGGTTTATCTTTCGGCCTTTTTGCGTTTGCAGATCAGACATTACTTTTCAAATCACTTGCTATGATGCTTTTCTTGAAACTGCTGATCACATGTTCCTGCCAACACCTTTTGTAATGCTGCTATGGGACCTTAACTTGGTTCTCACATGCATCAGATGCACTCTTTGATCTGATGCAGTTATTATCTGTGCCTGTTGACCATCAAAACTGTCTTCCTCATTTCCATTACCTCAGCAAGACTAGTGAGTGAACTCCAGGTTCTGTCTGACCAGCAGCCATACACATCGTTCTTCCCAGATAAATTGGTCCTCTGGATGAAGGCAGCATTCCTGGCAAAGGTTGTTACGCCCCTCCGCATCGTGCAATACATCCTGTTGCCAGCTTGCTTTGTTCTACCTCATCACTTTAAAGAGAAGGAATGCCTCACCCACTTTAACCCTAAAAGGACCCTCTCTGTTTACATTGAGACCATTATTTGGATGATCAACTGTTGGTGGGCTTCAAAAAAGAAGGCATCGGTGCAAAAGAGAACCCTCTCCCAATGGATTGTGCCATGTAGTAAGATCTGCTTTGGGCTAGCCAAAAAAGAAGTCCCCAGAAGGCCTGCACGCTTATTCCATCAGGGCGAAGGATGCTACAGACAATTCTCCGCAACAGTTGTCAGATGCTACTGGAATGCCTAATACCTAACCAGTATTGTTATTGCCAATATTGTAGTGGTTATGCTTCTTTCTAACCTACAGTAAACTACAAGACAGTGTCGCAAAATGATGGTATGTGCATAATACTACTCTCCGCACAGTGGTGAGAGGACAGTTTCTTTAGAACTAAACAGATTCATTTTTTACGTTTTACATTTCTGTTTAACACTGGCATTTTACTTTGTGGTATGTTACTTATTTTTATAGAGCCAAATAAACACCTGAACGGACATACTGGCATTCATAAGGATGTCTGCTTTTTGAGCCTGTTTCTAATATGATTATGGCAATAAATCATTTTGATACTCACAGGCAGTGAGTTCCTGAAATTGGCAAGAAAGCAAGAGAATTATGGCCTCCAATTCCTTTTTGAAAGATGCAAGAGACAGTGATGAGATTAGTAAATGAGAAGTGGAGAAGGTGTGTGTGAGAAGTTGGCCTGATGTGCAGTGCTCACTGTTCTAGTGATCACTATATATCAGTCCAAACAACCCTTATTGATGATTGGTTGTAAGTCAACCTTATAGACCAGCTATCCTAGTAGCATGGATACGAGCAGTCTAAGGCTAAGACTCTAGAGGGCGTGTTAAGCCAGCTGTTTTACCATCACATTACCCCTTGAACACCCAGTGAAAGGACACCACACAAGTTGTTATGAAAATAAACAGTGTATTTATTTATAACAAGACTACCCTGGCTCTTTATGAGACAGGGAGCTAAGCACACAACAAAACTCTTATAAAAATACTTAAGTTAGCACAGTATACACAAATGCCCGAGGGGCACGAAAAACCATATACTCTGAAAGTGGAATGCGAAATTACTAGCAGGTAAGTACAGTACTAATAGGCTTTGGAATCGCTAGGACTTGACTATAGAATCGTTAGATTACTTCTAGGAGGCCCAGGGGACTCGGGTGCAGAGTGTGCACTCTCACGCGGGATGCGGGACAAAGTCTATGATAGCTAGTAAAGTTAAAGTTAGTGTTCACGGGCGAACCCGACCTGGTAGGGAGAAAACGACAGTGGATCCTGACCCTTGGATAGTGAGGCTATGCTGGGGCACCGAAATGCCTAAGTTACATAGCCCAGGGGCTGCAGCTGCATAGGTCTCAAAAGACGTCGGGAATCCTCGTAGACGAACCAGGAGCCTGGAAGAAAGATGCTGGCAGGCGACCAGCGAAGAGAGTTCGAGTTGATCCAAGCCTGGATCTTGAAGATGGATGATCCCAGGATTGGGCAACAAAGCCTTGGCTAATTCAAGCCCACGCGGTGGACTCAAAATGGCGTCTTGAGTGGACCAGGAGGGTCCGTGGTGCTCCTCTTCTGGAAGGGAGCAAGAGCCAGTCTGGAGCAACCAGACCAGCAGCAGTGATGTCGTCGGGCGTCGTTCAGAATGCCACAACCCAGCGGGCTAGTAGCCAAACAACGCGGTGAGCAGCAAAAAGCAGAAGGGCCCCACGCCGATCGTGGAGATGCTGGGGGGCTGCTCTTCGGTGCTGGAGCTGCTCAGGGTTGGGGCTTCTCGGACCCCTAAGCACTCGCCAGGAGATTACTCGGCGGGCTTGCTGTGAAGAAGTCGTGCAGTCTTGGCAATAGTCGGTCCCTTGAGGTCTCGTCGCACTCACGGTTCTCAGCTTGGCTGTAGAGGTGAGTAGAGGTCGGAGGTGCCAGGGAAGCCGGGTCTTGTCGAGCTGGGCAGTCGGATTCCGGAGGAAGGACTTGCAGCAGACCGCAGTGTTCTTAAGGTGGTGCCTGCGGATGCAGGGTGACTACTCCTTAGCCACAAGGGAGAATCTTGAAGAAGAAATCTTGATGTCCTTTCGTAGAAAGTCGTGTCTTGATTCCAAAGATGATCTAATTTGGAAGGGGGCCAGTTCCTACCTTTATCTGGGAAAAGGGGGCTGGCACGTGACTAAGTCCTGCCCTATGGGTGGGACCAGGAGGGGGGTGGTTACACCCCTCTCCTTTGGCGGGCTTTCCCCAGGCCAGGGGCTGGAGTGCCCCTGGAACTGGTTTCAGCCGGCCTATGCACAGTGAGCACCGGGGTGCCACTTGCAGTCACCTTCCTCTGTAGCCCTGCCTACCTGGAATACACAAAACCCTGTCTGGGACGGTGCTGGCACCGCCCCTGGCAGGAAACCCTTTGTCCTTGCCTCCTGCTCTGGGAGGACTCCCAGCAGCAGGAGGGCAGACTTGTGTCTCGGTGGCAGCATCCATTTTGTGGATGCTAAGGCTCTGTCTGACTTTAACCGGGGTTACAGGTTACATACATGTCGTGTCCCTCTAGAAGGGTGGAATGCTAACCCCGTTGCCAGAATTGGCGAGGGGTTAGTATTCCAATTCGTATGACACCTTACTCGACATGTTTTGATAAAGCGATACCAGAGTTGGCATATAACCGCGAGGATTATAATGCACTTAAGAGTATATGGTATGCAATATCATGGAAACGGCTAAGGGATGGATCCCGAAAGCCGTAGACAGGCTCAGCTCATGCCAGAGCACCATCTCACACGATTCCAAGCACTCTGCCTTCAGGATTGTCAAGGCCTGCCATAGGAGTGACTGATAGGAGATCTGTGTGTCCATTTTTAGGGTTAGATATAGGTATACTATATCTAAAGCAAAGGGTGATTACACCACCTTGCCCCAGCTGTCAAGCAGCCAGTTGTGTCAGATTTGGATGGCCAGCCAGGGGTGGCATAATACATGCTGCAGCCCCTGGTAGGCCCTGGGTACACCTATGCCCTGGGTACCTAAGGTACACTGTACAGGGACTGATAAGGTGACTCAGTATCCAATTAGATATGTACCTAAGGTACATGGAATCCATTTTACAGAGAGAGCAGTAGGCCTGGGGTCCTGAATAGCAGGGCCCCAGGTCAACTAAGTCAGAAAACCAGCAAAACACCAGGCAAAAAGTTGGGGGCAACCATAGTCAGGGATCTACCTTCCTACATAACCCCCCCTCAAACGAAAGGAGATAAGGCTATCCTTGCCAGGTAAGCCTATATTGCCTGAGTGGCCATATAAGGAAGTACCAGCACTGGCATGGTTACCCCCTATCTCATGGTCCACTAAGCAATCCCTCACCCTAAGGGTATCTGAGGGTCTCCACCATAGGGAATCTCTACCTGTGGTGTGTTTTGGCAAAGGAAAAGGCTGGTGCTGAAATGGAGTACTGAAGTGAGGCTCCACTAATTTTGGGCTCAGCTTCCTCCAACCATTTTCCACCATAGAGGCCTTTCATTCCAAGACTGAGTTGTTTTGGGCTCTCAGGGTCAACCTCTGGCTACCTACAGCTGGAGGTTGGGTCCCTCTGTTTGGCTTACTGGAGGGACAGGTCAGGTTTGGGGCCCTTAGGTCCCAGGTCTGGCTGTGCCCAACAGTGTCCATCTGTGGGAGGTCCCTAACTAATTTTAAGGGGGATCCCTCAGGAGTATGTTTTATTTTCACTTGGCTAGTACTACTAGCTTCAGTGCCCTTAATCTGCTGATTGGGAAGTTCTTTTGGACAGGGGGCCCTTTGGGGTCCACCACTGGCCTCCCTGACCTCTACAGCCCTGGGCTGGCTGAGGCAGGGTAGAGAGGGGCAGGTTACCTGCTCCAGACTGGGTCCCACCTTGGAAGGGTCCACTGACATCAGGGGTTCTGCCAGGCTAGGCCTGACTACCTCTGTGGCAGTTTCTTCACAAGGGGTCAGATCAGTTCCCTGAGGAGGCTGACCCTTTCCTAAAGTCTGGTGGGAGGGAGATTTCTCTTCCTCCTCAATGCTCTCTGTCTGAGTGGAGTGATCCATAGTTTCAGGCTTCACAACACTATCATCTGTCTGAGTTTGAGCTGTGGCCATCACAACTCTCCCAACCTTTTCAGGAGGGGGCTCAGTTTGGGTGTGGGCTGTGACCATCACAGCCTTTACAACCTGTTCTGGGAAGGAAGTTGTCTGAGATTGGGCTGTGACTGGCACAGCCCTCCTGACCTGTTCAGGGAGGATATCTTGGACTGGGGCTGTGGCTATCACTGCCCCACTAACCTTACCATGGATGTTTACCATTCTAAAATGGGTTTCTTGCTCTACTTCAGCCCAGGCTGAGAGCTCTAAATCATTCCCCAGTAGGCAATCTACAGGCAAGTTTGGTGACACTGCCACTCTCTTGTGGCCAGTGACACCTCCCCAGCTGAGATTGACCACTGCCATGGGATGATCTCTCTGTACTCCATCAATATTGGTCACCTGGTATGTGGCACCAGGTAAAAGTTGCCTTGAGGGGACTAGACTCTCAGTCACCATAGTGATGCTAGCCCCTGTATTTCTATAGGCCTCAACTTTTATACCATTGATGAGGGGCTCCTGTCTGTACTTGCCCAAAGTGTTGGGACAAGTGGTGAAGTTGGCAAACCCCATGCCAGTCTCACAGACAAGAGTATCTAAGTTTGGGGACCAGGTTAGGCCAGAGTCCCCAGGAACTCCCAAAGTAAATGCACCCAAATTCTTGGGGGCACTCCCACCACCTGGGGGATTACTACTAGTAGTAACAGGAGGTTTGGGAATGTTACTTGGGGGTATGTTCTCCTTATTGTTATTCTTTGGGCAACTGCTGTCAGTTTTCAAATGACCCACCTGTTTACAGGGATAACAATAAGGTTTCTTCTGGTTATTAGAAGGATTCTGGGACCCACCCCCCTCAGAGGATTTTTGGGGCCCTGATGTGGTTTGATCTGGAGATTTATTCCCACCCTTCTCTTGAGGCTTGGTTGATTCCTTTTTCTGGTCACCACCTTGGTTCTTGGGCCTAATCCTGGTTCTGACCCATTTGTCTGCCCTCTTACCCAATTCTTGTGGAGAGGTCAGATCAGAGTCTACCAGGTGCTGGTGTAATAACTGGTTCTGACAATTATTTAAGACTTGCTCTCTCATAATAAGATTATACAATCCTGTGAAGTCAGTAACCTTGCTACCCAGTAGCCAGCCTTCCAAAGCCTTAGTGGCACAATCAACAAAGTCAGACCAGTCCTGAGACTGAGTTTTCTGGGTGTCTCTGAACAGCAACCTGTACTGCTCAGTGGTTAAGCCAAACCCATCAACCAGTGCATTTTTCAGGACCTGGTAATTGTTAGCCTCCTCAACTCTAGTAGTGAGGAGCTTATCTCTACCTTTGCCATCAAAGGAGAGCCACAGTATAGCTGCCCACTGACTCTGGGGAATGCACTGCACAGTGCAGGCCCTCTCCAGAGCAGCCATTCATTTCTGGATGTCATCCCCTTGCTTAAAGGGGGGCACTATTTTTGTCAGGTGTTTAGTGTCTAAACCCTTCTCTCTATCTCTTGGGAGATTGCTGCCACCAGTGGGAGCTAACCCA
The DNA here is from genome assembly GCF_964261635.1 of Lissotriton helveticus. Taxonomy (NCBI): domain Eukaryota; kingdom Metazoa; phylum Chordata; class Amphibia; order Caudata; family Salamandridae; genus Lissotriton; species Lissotriton helveticus. Next base: position 2,099,016,185 of record NC_136063.1, on the reverse strand, counting down.
CTCATCTGCTGCTCTCTTGCAAAGGCAAGCTTCTCTTTGGCCAGGGCAAGTTCTTCCCTTTCAATCCTCAGAGTAGCCTGCCTCATCCTAGCTTCATGCTCCCTTCTCTGAGGGGAAGTCAATCTCCTCTGGGGAGAGTTCCTTCTCCTCTGGGAAGAGGCATTAGAGTGCAGAGATCTATTGGAGTCCCTAGAAAGAGATCTATCTCTCCTAACTCCAAGGTTAGGCCTACTTAGGGTCAGTACTGGGGGTCCCCCAGATCCTAGCCCAAGCAAGTCTATGTTGGCCCTAGTTAGCCTTCTGACTACCTCAAGACCTTTGTCTACCTCATCCCCAGAGAGCTCCTCAGGGTCCTCCTCCTCAACTGCATTTACAGTGTTGTGGAGGTCTGGATCACCAAGGTGCCCTTCTAAGGCTGGCATATTCCCATCTCCCTGAGATGCTTTCCTAGCATCATAAGTCTCTAAGAGACCCAACAGAAAGGGAGTGGTGGGGTTAGACCCCTGTTTCAATTTCCTGGAGGTACACAAGTGTCTCAGCTCCTGGAAATTGAGAGCTGCATATCTTGAGTTGACCTGTGGAGGGTCAATAACCACAAGGGGAGTCTCTGAAGACTCTCCATGGTTAGACATGCTTTTCTAGTGAGGTGTAAGTGGTGCACTTACCTACACTATATGTTTACCTACTGATCCCTTGCTAGAGTTGTAGTTTAGGGTGTGCTAGGCCCTAGGAGCTACAACAGCTGGTTCAGTAGAACTCAGAGTATTCTAAGCTACGTTATATGTACCTTTAGTACTTATGTGATCTTTCACAAGATATTCTTAGGATATGTGTGGTAAAACAACAGCAAGCTCAAATCCCAACCGCTGCCACCAATGTGAGAAGTTGGCCTGATGTGCAGTGCTCACTGTTCTAGTGATCACTATATATCAGTCCAAACAACCCTTATTGATGATTGGTTGTAAGTCAACCTTATAGACCAGCTATCCTAGTAGCATGGATACGAGCAGTCTAAGGCTAAGACTCTAGAGGGCGTGTTAAGCCAGCTGTTTTACCATCACATTACCCCTTGAACACCCAGTGAAAGGACACCACACAAGTTGTTATGAAAATAAACAGTGTATTTATTTATAACAAGACTACCCTGGCTCTTTATGAGACAGGGAGCTAAGCACACAACAAAACTCTTATAAAAATACTTAAGTTAGCACAGTATACACAAATGCCCGAGGGGCACGAAAAACCATATACTCTGAAAGTGGAATGCGAAATTACTAGCAGGTAAGTACAGTACTAATAGGCTTTGGAATCGCTAGGACTTGACTATAGAATCGTTAGATTACTTCTAGGAGGCCCAGGGGACTCGGGTGCAGAGTGTGCACTCTCACGCGGGATGCGGGACAAAGTCTATGATAGCTAGTAAAGTTAAAGTTAGTGTTCACGGGCGAACCCGACCTGGTAGGGAGAAAACGACAGTGGATCCTGACCCTTGGATAGTGAGGCTATGCTGGGGCACCGAAATGCCGAAGTTACCTAGCCCAGGGGCTGCAGCTGCATAGGTCTCAAAAGACGTCGGGAATCCTCGTAGACGAACCAGGAGCCTGGAAGAAAGATGCTGGCAGGCGACCAGCGAAGAGAGTTCGAGTTGATCCAAGCCTGGATCTTGAAGATGGATGATACCTGAAAGCAGAGGGGACCAAGTTCGTGACTACTAGCCAGTAGTCAGGTGGCACCAGGAGGGCACCGGATGGTAGTCACCTCGGCTAGGTGAGTGGGCGACGCTGTGCTCTGCAGATCTCACGGACCAGGAGGCGTTGTCGGCGACCAGGATGGAGAGGCGAGCTGTCCCACGATGGATGAAGCTGTCGGCGTCGAAGTACCCAGGATTGGGCAACAAAGCCTTGGCTAATTCAAGCCCACGCGGTGGACTCAAAATGGCGTCTTGAGTGGACCAGGAGGGTCCGGGGTGCTCCTCTTCTGGAAGGGAGCAAGAGCCAGTCTGGAGCAACCAGACCAGCAGCAGTGATGTCGTCGGGCGTCGTTCAGAAGGCCACAAGCCAGCGGGCTAGTAGCCAAACAAGGCGGTGAGCAGCAAAAAGCAGAAGGGCCCCACGCCGATCGTGGAGATGCTGGGGGGCTTCTCTTCGGTGCTGGAGCTGCTCAGGGTTGGGGCTTCTTGGACCCCAAAGCACTCGCCAGGAGATTACTCGGCGGGCTTGCTGTGAAGAAGTCGTGCAGTCTTGGCAATAGTCGGTCCCTTGAGGTCTCGTCGCACTCACGGTTCTCAGCTTGGCTGTAGAGGTGAGTAGAGGTCGGAGGTGCCAGGGAAGCCGGGTCTTGTCGAGCTGGGCAGTCGGATTCCGGAGGAAGGACTTGCAGCAGACCGCAGTGTTCTTAAGGTGGTGCCTGCGGATGCAGGGTGACTACTCCTTAGCCACAAGGGAGAATCTTGAAGAAGAAATCTTGATGTCCTTTCGTAGAAAGTCGTGTCTTGATTCCAAAGATGATCTAATTTGGAAGGGGGCCAGTTCCTACCTTTATCTGGGAAAAGGGGGCTGGCATGCGACAAAGTCCTGCCCTATGGGTGGGACCAGGAGGGGGGTGGTTACACCCCTCTCCTTTGGCGGGCTTTCCCCAGGCCAGGGGCTGGAGTGCCCCTGGAACTGGTTTCAGCCGGCCTATGCACAGTGAGCACCGGGGTGCCACTTGCAGTCACCTTCCTCTGTAGCCCTGCCTACCTGGAATACACAAAACCCTGTCTGGGACGGTGCTGGCACCGCCCCTGGCAGGAAACCCTTTGTCCTTGCCTCCTGCTCTGGGAGGACTCCCAGCAGCAGGAGGGCAGACTTGTGTCTCGGTGGCAGCATCCATTTTGTGGATGCTAAGGCTCTGTCTGACTTTAACCGGGGTTACAGGTTACATACATGTCGTGTCCCTCTAGAAGGGTGGAATGCTAACCCCGTCGCCAGAATTGGCGAGGGGTTAGTATTCCAATTCGTATGACACCTTACTCGACATGTTTTGATAAAGCGATACCAGAGTTGGCATATAACCGCGAGGATTATAATGCACTTAAGAGTATATGGTATGCGATATCATGGAAACGGCTAAGGGATGGATCCCGAAAGCCGTAGACAGGCTCAGCTCATGCCAGAGCACCATCTCACACGATTCCAAGCACTCTGCCTTCAGGATTGTCAAGGCCTGCCATAGGAGTGACTGATAGGAGATCTGTGTGTCCATTTTTAGGGTTAGATATAGGTATACTATATCTAAAGCAAAGGGTGATTACACCACCTTGCCCCAGCTGTCAAGCAGCCAGTTGTGTCAGATTTGGATGGCCAGCCAGGGGTGGCATAATACATGCTGCAGCCCCTGGTAGGCCCTGGGTACACCTATGCCCTGGGTACCTAAGGTACACTGTACAGGGACTGATAAGGTGACTCAGTATCCAATTAGATATGTACCTAAGGTACATGGAATCCATTTTACAGAGAGAGCAGTAGGCCTGGGGTCCTGAATAGCAGGGCCCCAGGTCAACTAAGTCAGAAAACCAGCAAAACACCAGGCAAAAAGTTGGGGGCAACCATAGTCAGGGATCTACCTTCCTACAGTGTGCAGAATGATATTCCCTGAATTAATGGCTGCAATAGATGAGTCTAGAGCTGGCGGCCTACTGAGGGTTATAAAAAGAGCTTTGAAAATAGAGCACTTGTGAATATAGAGCCAGTGCAGCTCTCAAAGATTAAGGCAGATTAATCACAGGGATGATGATTCAGTATAGACGAGCAGTAGTATTCTGAGCCATCTGAAGACGATGAGATGAGAGCATTCTGATCCATCTAAAGCCAAAGGGATATATGATGTAGTCCTTTCGAGAGGTGATCAGAACATGCATGATGGTCTTGTGACTAGAGCTTGCCAGGAAGGTGGCTACATCGCTCCGCATTCTGGGGATGGAAAACTGGGATCGGAAGTCTGGCTGATTAGGGCAGTCTAAGTAATGTTATTGTTTTTTTTATTTTTATTTTTTTTAATATATTTTTATATATTTAAATATTTTTATTTTGCATCTTACAGAATTAAATACTGTATACAGCAATAAGCAAACGAGAACTTCTTTAAACAGTAGACAAAAAGCACTGTGAGAGATTACTTCCTTGAGTACAGTCAGCATTGATACAGATATAAATACTTGTGGCATTAATGTCATTAACCTGTGTTTTTCCAGTAGCATTGACTTACAGTATATGTCATGGGGAGATTGTTGGGTTACTTAGTTTCGTCTTAGTTCTGGCGCCCTCGGTCATGCTCAGGGCTCTACTCTCTCGCCCTCTATTACCAGTCCATAGTATCTCAGCCATGGGCCCCAGGTCCTAGTGATTTGCTTCACGCACCCTCTTGTCTGGTACGTTACCCTTTCTGCTCCCATATAAAGGTCCATCCCCTTCCTCCATTCTATCAGTGTGGGGGGAGACCGGGGCTCTCCAGTATCTAGCAATGCCTATTTTGGCTCAATCAGCCCCAGATTACACAGCAGGAGTTTGTAGCGGAGTAGATCCACCTCAGAGGGTATGCCTAGAAGAACGTATTTGGGATCTATGGGTATCTGTGCCTCCAGTGTTTTACCCAGTTCTTCTATTATTTAGGACCAGTATTGTTTTATGCGATTGCATTCCCATAGTGTGTTTATGCACGTCTCTTGCTCTACCTTACAGCAGAGACATTCTGATGCTGCAGCCTTCCCTATTTTATGTAGGCATAAGTAATGTTATTGTTGAACATTAATTCACTGTTAGATGTTTGGTTCAGGGTCGGCCTAACTTTCAGTGGCCACCTGAGAGAGCATCAAATAAATAGTGTATTACTGAAAATGATGGCCTCGCTTTTATCACTGTTTAATTTGAGACAGTTACATCCATGAAGTGACGTTAAACATGCACATTTGGTGAACAAGAGGAGTGTTGTCAAAGATGGAGACCAGGATTTGGGTGTTATTGACATGCAACATATTTTCAAATCTGACTGAATGAATGTGAGGCCAGAAGAGAAATGTTACTATTAAAAAGGGTGGGACTGTGGGAAGAGCCCTGGGGGACTCCACATGTAATGTGAACAGCTATGGAATGGAAGGAGGAAGAGATACAGACTGGAATGTGTAATAAATTAGCAGATCCAAGAGCGGAGAGGCAGATTCCACTATGATGAAGGATGGAGAAGAATATAGAATGAGAGACTGCAGCGGATTGATCAAAAAAAGGACCAAAGTGGCAGACCCAACCTGGTTCAAGATCAATCTGGGACTATCTGAAACAATTAGAAGAGCAATTTTTGTGTTGCATAAAGTGTGAAAAACAGATTGAACCAGTTCAGGCAAAGAGTTGTACTCCACTTAATATAGTTGAGGATTGACTGCCTTCTACAAAGGTTTGGAAGGAAATGGTAACATGGAGAAAGGATGATAGGACAATAGTTACTGAGTCCCTTAGAGTCACCAGTAGGTTTTTTAGACACAGAACAACTAGTATATATTTACAGCAATCAGGACGTGTCTCTGAAACAAGCGATAAATGAAAGAACTCCCCTCATGCACAGTAGATTTTATCACTAGCCAAAGAGTATAAAAAAGGAAGACAAAGATCCAGCAACGAACCAGATTTAATGGAACTAGTGTAAGTGTGGATGTTCTTTATGGAAATATGAGTAAATTCTGTGAGGAAGGAGCCGTTAGGAGGGCTGGATAACATGCTCATAAAAGATAAAGAATATGAAGGAGATTGAATCGCTATTTGTTTCCTGAAAATAAGATAATACATCTGAGCAGAGTTCCTATGTATGGGTATTGAAGTGAGAACAGACAGCAGGTTAAAGGAAGGTTTTAATACAAAATCATTCCCTGGATGCTCACCTACAGTGTTGATAATAATCAATCCTGGTAGAGCCTACCAGATGTTGGTAGTTTTTAATGGCTGCTAAGCAGTTGGTTTTGTCTTCCGTGTTGTAAGATTGCCTCCATGTACGCTCTAGGTATTTACAGTGGTGTTTTGCAGAGTCGAATTCATCAGTATGTCCCAGTGTCTACAGTGACTGTCTCCTTCCTGAGGCGGAAAGCCGGGAAGTAGCTGCTATTTTAAAATTGTCTTAGCTGCTGTTTTTTTAAAAATTGTATTTGCTTGTTTGCACGTGTTTTATACATTGCTGGCACTCGCAGTGGCGATTCTTAAAAATTAAGGAAAATTTGCTCAATTGGACTTTATCTCAGTAAAGGCCAGATTACTTTGCTGATTACCTATTGGAAACTTGAATTTGCCCCCCCTGCAGCCGATTAGCGCTACAGTGGGGAATAGCTCAGACAGAGTCCGCCATCTTAGGAGGAAATCACCTGATCCGAGCTCCAGTTGCTGGCCCCTCCAACCCCCGTCACTACAAAAGCTGTGCTGAGGTAGATGCGCGCTGTCTACAGTGACTGTCCCCTTCCTGAGGCGGAAAGCCGGGAAGTAGCTGCTATTTTAAGTTTGTCTTAGCTGCTGTTTTTTTTTAAAAATTGTATTTGCTTGTTTGCATGTATTTTATACATTGCTGGCACTCGCAGTGGCGATTCTTAAAAATGAAGGAAAATTTGCTCACTTGCACTTTATCTCAGTAAAGGCCAGATTACTTGGCTGATTACCTGTTGGAAACTTGAATTTGCCCCCTCTGCAGCCGATTAGCGCTACAGCAGGGAATTGCTCAGACAGAGTCCGCCATCTTAGGAGGGAATCACCGGATCCAAGCTCCAGTTGCTGGCCACTCCCACCCCCGTCACTACAATATGACCACCTTGCCGCGACCGAGCGCGGCGGGAGCGCCGCTGGCGCGCCGAATGCGTGCCAAAGGTAAGCCCGTCTGCGCCCGTCCGCGCCGGGCCAGCGCCAGTGGCAGGGAACCGTGGTCAAATGTTGACCTATTCAGCTAAGGAACTCAAATCACTGGACCCTCCCTCACACCCCGGCCCCCCTCTGGCCCTGAATACAATACGTCGTATTTCCATCAACGGCATTGCCAGGTATCCATCAACCTGCCAGGGCATATATGTGGGGTTGGTCTCTCCAATAAGTACCGTCCCCACCTCTAAACCTCATCTCGCACTACGATGTATTTATCTCAACACCAGGTCCCTGGTAAAGCACCAATTAGATATTTTTCTACTACTGGTCACGGAAAAAACAGATATTCTGTTACTCACGGAAACATGGCTGACTGAGGAATCTCTACCCGATATCTTAGTAGCACTCCCCATGGAATATTATATCCTCGCAACAAACCGCCCTCTAGGTAAGCCTGGTGGCGGAGTCGCGGCCATCATTCATAAAAACCACACATTCCCGGCTCTTACCCCCCTAATTTTAACAGAGTCTGAGAACCTTATTATAATTATAATTAGAATCAGACGCGGGCGCTCTTCTAATAGTATTGATATACCGCCCCCCCCCCCCCCGGGCCATGACCACTTTTCCACTTTCTCTAGGAGAGCAGATCGCCCCTCTGGTAGTTAATTACCCGAAAGTCCTCAATGTAGGGGATTTGAATTACTGGTTCGATAACGAGGCAGGCGGTCCTCAGGCAGTCGAACTACAGGAACTGCTAGTGAATCTCAACTTGACCAAACATATTTCTGATCCCACTCATGTAAAGGGTCATGCACTAGACCAAATTTGGTCTCACAACTTATCACTTCCAACTCCTGCCATCACTCCTTGTATCTGGTCTGACCCCCATTTAATACAGTTTACTATCATTATAAAAGGCCATATTAAACCATCATTCAATGCAGGAGGCATAACTAGAAAATGGAACTCTATAAATACCACAGATTTCTTACAAACTCTGAAATCCACACAACTCTGCTTAGGCAATGAACCAGACAGCATGGAAGAAAAGATCACAGAGTGGCTATCAGAGGCTGTGGACATCCACGTCCCAGTGGTCAAGTTCTCTCGCATACGCGACATAGATGCCCACAAATGGTTCAGTCCTGAATTAAGAAAACTTACATTGGGGTTACGCCAGAAAGAGAGAGCATGGAGAGCGAATTACTGTCAGCAACATAAGGGAGTATATATGACGGCCCGCAGAGAGTATCTAAAAACTATCCAAAAAATAAAACTGAATATTTTTCCGGGAAGATACTAAACTCCCAAAATCAGACCAAGGACATCTTCAAAATAGTGAACGACCTCTGCAACAGTGACAGAACCGCCCCTCCCCAGGTACCTACTCAGAAGCTCTGCAATTCACTCAATTCCTTTTTTATAGATAAAATCACTACCATAAAAAGTATTTCTAACTCACTTAACGGAGAAGCGTTGGACGACATCTGCATCAACCCTCATACACTGGACGCCATACCCCTCATTGACCTAAATACGCTATCAGAACTCCTAGCTAGGGTCAAATCCGGATCTCCGGACGATAGCTGTCCCCCACATATTCTGAAAGAGGTATGCTTAGCTTTCCCTACCAGCATCCTTCCACTCCTGATTGAATCCTTTTCACAGGGTAAGGTGCCTGGTAAATTTAAAGCAGCCACGCTCGTCCCGCTCCTAAAGAAGCCGGGGGCCGATCCTTTGGATTCGGCAAACTACAGGCCTATTTTGCTCCTTCCGTTTTTATCTAAACTTCTCGAGGCCCATGTGTCCAGATGTTTATCGAACTTTATAGAGCAATCAGACTTTTTGGAACCTAACCAAGCAGAGTTCCGCCCAGCTCACTCCACCGAAACAGTAATCCTTGCAGTTCAGGATACAATCAGAGCCAACTCAGACAAAGATATCCACCAGGCGCTGGTGCTACTTGATTTATCGGCCGCGTTCGACACGGTCGACTATAACATCTTGTTAAACCGTGTTGAGAAGGCCGGCCTTAGGGGCTCAGCGCTTGGTTGGATAGCGTCCTTTATCGCTGACCGGACGCAGTCTGTGAGACTTGGCACCTTCACAGCTCAAAAACTATCCTCATTTTGTGGAGTGCCACAGGGCTCATCACTCTCACCTCTTCTATTCAACCTATACCTGAGACCTTTATTATATTTATTAAAAACTCAGAAAGTCACCATTTTTAACTATGCTGACGATTTACAGCTAATATTCCCCCTGAATACATCGGACGCTGTCAGCGAGTTTCAGGTAATGATGTCACTCATACAAAAATGGATGGACTCAAACCATCTCAAGCTCAACCCAGGCAAAACAGAACTAGTTCTGCCTGGAAAGAGCGAGCTCAGCTGGGGTCGGGAGGAGAGGAACGATGGGAACCAAATTGACATGACCCACTCATCTTGTGGTAAAGCGCAGAACTAATGTTAACAAGATTTCTTACTCCAAGACCGCTGAACGTCAGAAGCTGCAGGCATGGCTATTGATGGAAGGCCTGTTGTTAGAAATGGGGGTCTCTAGTTGGCAGGGGTAGGTACCACTGTCCAAATAGGGACCCTTGCTTCTAGTCAGGGTAAGGAGGAAACCCTCTGAGATAACCCCTGCTCACCCTCTTGGTAGTTTGGCACGAGCAGTCTAGGCTAACCAGAACCAAGGTGTAAAGTATTTGCACCAACACTGACAGTAACACAGTGAAAACATCACAAACTGACTCCACAACAGTTTAGAAAAATAAAGGTATTTAATCTAAACTACACAAGACCAAAACGACAAAAATCCAACATACACAGTTCAAGAATATGGTTTCAAAAGAGTTCTTAAGGTTGTGATAAAGTTCTTTAGGTTGCGATAAAAATAATCCACAGTTACGTGAAAAGTCCACAGTTGCGTTACGTTTAACTCACAGTACCTTTAGTTGCGACAAAGTTCCAAAAGCAGAAGCTGGTACGGTGGAAAACAAGCGATGCGTTGCTCCTGAGACCCTGGGGAGGCGTATGCGACAGCCCCACTGCAGCAGCGGGATTGTTGCGACGAATCCGGTCTCTATGGGGAGGAAGGCCACTTGTTTGGATTCCGGTGCGTAGGTTCCGTAGGAAGTTTGTTCTCGCAAAGGCACGATGCGACGATCTTTGGAGGTGCGATGATCTCCGGGGCGACGATGCGCGGACCAGCGGTGATCTTCTTTCTCGCTGCTCCTCGATGCGTTGGCTTCGGCGATGACTCTCGCAGCAACGTGATGCAGTCCGCAAGCAGGCGGTGCGGCGATCTCACCCAGCGACGACAGGCTCTGCAACGACACTCGCAGCGATGTTAGACTTCCCGCACCGATCGGGTGCGTCCCGCAAACAAAGGATGCGTCAGCTCTGACAGCGCCAACAGGCGCTGGGACGATCTCGACCTTCGTAGCGGCGGGAATCTTCTCGCACTGTCGGGGATGCGCTCCGCAGAGAGCGATGCGATAACTTTTCTTTAGCAAAGTCTCTCAAGCTTAGTTTCTAGCTTCCCAACACAGGTACAACTTCCAGAGGCACCACACATGGGCCAAGCACTCCAGGAAGGACAGAGCTCTCTCAGTAGAGCTCAGGGGAAGCTGGGGGTGAAGTCCTTTTTTTCCTGGGACTTCAGAACAGGGAGCCAGCTCTTCTCAGGCTCTTGGAGATTCCTTCAAGCAAGGGCACACAGCACAAAGCAAAGTCCTTCCCCTCTCCTTGGCAGCAAAGCAACAGCAGGGCAATCCAGCAGAGCAACAGCTGGACAATCTTCCTTCTTCAGTTTCAGCTTTCTCCTTGGCAGAGGTTCCTTCTTGATTCCAGGATGATCTAATTTTCTGTTGTCAGGGGTCCTGTACTTATACCCCTAAAAGTCTTTGTTCTCTTTGTGCAAGTGGGCCCTGAGCCCGGTCTGCACCAGTTCTCGGTGTAGCTTAAACACTTTGTTTTCCTGGCTTCTCCTTTCCTTTCAGAGTGAGGGGCAGGGTCGTCAGCCGCCCAGCAGGAGGTGGAGCCAGCATTGTGGAAGGCAGGCACAGCCCTATTCAGGCCCAGGTGCTATCTCCTCCCACCACTCAAGTTGCAAATGCAGTCATTCAGCCTAGGGCTGACTCAGCCAGCCTCCTGGGGAATCCCCAGCCCCTGTCACTCTCAAACCAGACAGTCAATACACAAACAGGCCAAGGCACACAGAAGGGGCAGACAAGAGAACAGCAACTTTCTAAAAGTGCTGTTCTCAAACACAGGATTTAAAAACAACCATTCCTAAAAGATGTGTTATTAAATTCTGAGTTCAGGGATACTAGACTCTTATGTCCTATCTTGTTCCTATGAGACGAAATGCTGGTAGCCACTGTAGCCAGCATCCCCCATGATAGCCTATGAAGCAAGATAGCCTTGCAGCAGTGAAAAAACGAAAATGGCTGTAATTCACTACCAGAGCATGTCACCTGCACAAGTACATGCTCTACCTTTCACATACACTGCACCCTGCCCAGGGGGGTACCCTCTGCCTTCCATAGGGGTGACCAATGTGTACAAAAAGGGAAGGGTTAGGCCCGGCCAGTGGGGACACTGAGCAGTCGGACATGGCAGTTCACGGACTGCACACAGGCACTGCGGTGGCAGGCCTGAGACACCATTTTAGGGCTGCTCGTGTGGGTGGCACAATCAGTGCTGCAGGCCCACTAGTAGCAGTTGTCATCACCAGCCCTGGCACAGCCAGTGCACTTTACTAGGGACTTCATGGTGATCCAAATATACATATTATCTATATCCAATCATAATAACAATTTACACAGAGAGCATATGCACTTTAGCACTGATAAGCAGTGGTAAAGTGCCCAGAGTCCTATTGCCAACAGCCATGGGTCAGGAAAAATAAGGGAGGAAGAAGCAAAAAGTTTGAGGATGACCCTGCAAGAAGGGCCAGTTCCAACACCTGTGTTATAAGAGGAGAAAGGAGCAACAAAGTATCTGGTTAAAGGCAGTGGCTGGCTGTCTGGAGTGAGGACAAGTTAGTAAAGATAGGATCAAGGATATGATCAGATACATGAGTAGACTAGGATATCATTTGAGCAAGACCCGATGTAATGAAGGTATCTAAATGGAGAAGCTATGTCAGTTTGAGAAGTGTTATCCAGGTGAAAGGGTAGTTGTCATATTTCAAAATAAAAGGCGACTGAAATTCAGCGATGGAGATGTTAAAGTTTGTTTTTATGCTGGGCGGCATTAGATCATGGCACCAGTTAAGGAATAAGGTTTGAGTTTCAGGGAGGAGCCAAGCTCGCGATCGTAATGGTCGCTCTGTAGCTCGGCTCCGTCAGCCTTCCGGCCTGACTCGCAAATCCTGCCATATATCCTGCCCCGGGACGATGCACTCGAGCAGAGATTGAAACGCAACGTGTTGCTCTTACTCACCGTCTGACCTGGAGGCTCCTACGTGCCGCGACTCCGAAGTTGTGCCCCCTGAGGAACCAGGGCCTCCGCGGTGATGAAGCCGGGGCCTCGCCTATTGGACCCAGCCTGGCATTGTTGTACGGGTCGGCCCCGGCCGAGAGCGTGAGCCGCTGGCGGGAGACCGTTGTGCGAACATTCCGGTGGTCCTGATCCAGACTTGCCTTGGCGGCTGTGGAGCTGGTGTGGGGCGCGGTGCACCGAGGGCTGCTCGTGTGAAGGGGGCCCCCCTGCCGCGGCTCCGTCCATCCATCCTGGAGCCTCGCGCCCGGGATCTGCTCTTCGACCACGTCAAAGGTATTGCAGGCTGCACCCCGACTTTGGCGGCTCTCCTTTCTGCACCAAGACTGCCTTAGCGGGACCCCCTTGGTTTCTGTGGAGGTCCGCATCTGAGGCCCTGATCCGGGAGTCGTGGGAGGTGGTGACGAGCCTGAATCCACAAAATGGCGGCCATCGAGATAGGCCGTGGATATCCTCCGGACGGCGGACCTGGACTACTGGACTGCACGGGGGCCTGGACATGGGTGCGCGAGCCTACAATCGGCGACGTTCTGGAAGCACTGCGGTCCTTGCATGCGGCCTTGACCCCCATTGCCCCTGGGGTATCGGTGCGGTCCGCCGCCATCTTAGAGGGCCGGTCTCTCACGGTCCCCTCTCGTCTCGGTGATACTTCTGCCTCACCCCCCTCGGCCGTGCTGAGAGCTACTGCCACTGGCCGTCGACAGGTATGCGAACGATTGGCTTCTGAACCTCCTGCGCTTCACTGTTTGGAGTTTGGGGGCCCAGATGTCGTTCGGGGGTCGGATCCTACTCGAGTGTCCGAGAAACATGATGGCTTGCTACATCTATTTGCCTTGAGGAGGTCGTGTTTCTGCTCTGCAGGGGAATCCCCGCTTTCCCGAGCGGCGAGACTGAACTCCTGTCTTTTCCTGCCCCTGTTAACATTGTTGGGACACTTGCACTGTATACCCGGACTTTTGACCTTTTGCTTATGGATTGCCCTCCCTGGCCTACGTCTCCATCGGACTATTTTTTGTTCGTGTGATTGCCTTGCACCGAGTTGTTCGCTTCTCGCTGTCGTATGGTGGGAGTTGCTTGTAGCTAAGGAAGGCCTGGGGTGAGATACATTGCTTCGGGTGGATTGCTGGTATACATATCCGTGGCGAGCTTTCCCGTGTGCATAGTGCGGTGGGTGACCCCCTTGTACGTTTTATGATGCTCGAGTTGTATCGCTTTCGTCTACACGTATTACGATTGACTGGTTGGACGGAGGGCTGAGGCCGACCATTTTGTTTTTACTTCTTCACTCCTCCCTCCCTTGTCTTCTTATTCTTCTTTTTGTCTCCTTATTCTTTTTCTCTTTCGTGTTTCATACATTTCGGGTTAGGGATTAGGGCGCTAGGCACGCTGCTGGGGGGGTAGGCCGTAGCCTTCTGCAGGGGTGCTGGGTGGGATGGGTGGGATGGGTTTTCTTTCCCGGTTTATTTTCCTTTGTTCTATGGCCCTTTTGTATCCCTTTATAGGAGCGCCGCGGCTGTCCCTGCCTCCCGTGGTATTATAGGGATGGGGTCTGGATTGCTGCTTCTCTCCTTTTGTGGCTATGCTGCGTTTCAGTGCTGACTCCCATCCCTTCCTTGTTGCTAATACTCCTGCTCTTTCTGTGTCCTTACTACGGGATGCTTGTCTCGGCGCGGCGCTCTTCTCTTTCAGTCTGTATTTTTCTTTTTCCCCCTTTTCTTTCCCCTCCCCTTCTCTTTCTCTCTCTCCCTAGGGTTAGTATGACGGGTTGGCTTTAGTGATGTTAGTGTTCCGGTTCCATCGTCCTATCTCTGCTGTGCTATTGGGTGGTAGAGGTGCACACGATGAGTCTACTTGTATGTTGATTTGAATTAACCGCATCTGCTTTCGTACTGATGTAGACTGTAATGATAATTTTCTGCATTGCTGCCCCTTTAGTTTTCTTATGGCCAATAGTTTGCTCTGGGAACCTGGATTCATTTATATTGTATCCGAGCCTGTTATACTCCTTATTGTAATATTATAATAATTAACCTTCCTTCTTCCTGTTTGTGGGCCGTCCAGATTCTCCCCCCCCCTTCCTTTTTCGAACAGTATTGACTGCATATTATCCTGATTGTATCTGTATATTTTTCTTCTGTATTTTTTGGATTGCTCTATTGTATCGTGGCCGGCCGGTCTGGTTGTAGGCCCAGATTTGTATTTCCTTTTTGTACAAATAAAGGTTTACAAAAAAAAAAAGGTTTGAGTTTCAGAGAAAAATTAAAGCATTCCTATAATCAAATGGGAAGATGTTCAAATGGATATATGAGAGAGTGGAGTGGTGAATAATAGCAAGTCTAGCATGCTTGGATGGGAAATCAAGACGTGAGATGGAGTAGCCTGATGGGATACAAAAGCAATATCTGACATGGAATTAGCACGCAGCCATATTTCAGCTAGAAAGAAGACACCTGCTTACTGAGATACCATGTAATCATAGATGTCCGTATAATGTCTGTGGTAGCTAAGACCATATAAACTACAGATGAAACATTAACAGTGAGTTTCTGTCTTCTACTGGCCTCTTTCTTTGCAGCTGAAGTCAGATAATATCATAAATGTTATGTTAGTGAGTAGATACATTGCATATGCTCCTCTGCATAGGGAATCTGAGGGTTACAACAAGGATTTTGCTTTGTTTATGAATGTAGGCCCTGAATGTTCAGATTTCCAGCAACCCCAAATCTGAGGTGAAATTTCTCGTGTATCATCTGAAAACATGTGATTTTCCCCTCTCAACTCTTCATAATTGGTAACATAATGCTAATTGGAACCCTCTAACTTTAACCATATACATTCTCCATCATTGTATCTTTAATAGATTAACATGCTATATCATTTCCAGTTTTCAAAGCGAGTTCCCTCTGTAAATTTAACATAGTGTTGTAGCTTGAATATGAATTTCCCTTGAAAAAACAAAAGACAAGAGGTGTTTGGCAAAACAGCAACAGCACAGTCTCAGAAGCGGATCTGAAGACTGTCTCGCAGTACAATCAGTGTGAACAAGGCTTTATACGTTTCTTTTGGTAACATTAAGTACTTCTGACGATCCTTTTTGGTATAAGAATGCAGGCCTTTTCTGTGGAGTCATAAATAGGGCCCCTAATTACAAATGTAGGTGGGCTTCAACCTTGTGTGGACACAATAGGGGCTAGTGGGTGATGTGTCTAAATGTCTGGCATGAGGGGTGCATGATCACTACCTGTTGTGTGTGTGCTGTGTCCTGATAGCTATGTTTTCCTAACTTTATGTGGCATCTGACTTTATGGTGATTTTGGAATGCGTGCGTCCTTCTGGCCATGTGTGCTTTATTGGGGCCAATCTCCCTGGGTCATTGTGGTGTCGCTGCACTCATATGGGGTGTTGTCCTGAGTTTCCTGGTTGCACGTTTTTTGCCAGTTATGTGCTATCCCATTTGTGACCTGTCAATTAGTAACCTCATGCCTAGGTCGCAGAGCCTGTCTGGCCACGTATTTCTGAGTCGGGGTTGAGGGAGCGTTCATGGTGGGCGAATTAGATAACAGTGAGGCGATTTCGTTCTTATGTGCGATTGTATCATTATAAACATTGACATTGATTCTATCAATATTAACATTCCCACCCCTAGTTGATATTTCAACTACAATATCTAACCCACAATCGTAAAAGAGTGTAAAAACACGTTATACACAATAATTAAAAGTGAATATTTGAAAGATGCAAAGAATAAAAAACTCTATGTCGTCATTACTCAATCCTATTAACAATTGAAATAAGAAATATTACATTTATAATCAGGGCAGTTTAAAAGTGCTAGGATATTTCATTGAGGAGAGATCAAAAAGTAGTACATGAAAAGGTGAGGTCAGGCCAGTAAGCATTGTAAGAGCCACTCAAGTTGATTCTTGTATTTTGTCTAGTTCTTTGGCTGCTATTTCCCAAAATGTAATAGCTTTGCAGGACAGTTGCACTGCCAGGGCTCCCAGACATTCTATGACAACTGCCCTGCATGTCCTTAATTGTTTTTTGCTGAAAATGTCGCAAAGGACAATTTTACGGGTTTCTAGAAGCGAGGGGCAGATGCATAGAAGTTGTAGTAATGTCTCATCACCCTGTCCACCCATACTTCATGACAGTCATATTACCGGGGGCTTGTTGTTCTTCAGTTTTGACTATTGCTACTTCCATAGTTACTTACATTCTACCCAATTGGGAGACTGCGTTTGTATAGCAGGAAATCCCCAAGTGCAGGAAATCGCACAAAAACGATAGAAATATATAAACAGGCAAAAGTGACGTGCACAGACCGGTCAGTCAATAGGGGAGCCAAGAGGACCAGTCCTGCTCAGGGGCACCTCCTTCCGCATGCATGTCTCTTTGTTAATGGTGCAGTGCTTCAATGGCATGAGTCAGAGTCCCATTGTATTGGTCATTGCCTGGGATAAATGTCCAGCACTGATCTTGGCACACACCCCTCCCTCTATTGCAATCATTAAGTCCAACAGATATTGATGTTACATCACCATTAGGTGGATGGCGCTCAGTTCTTACTTGATCACCTTAGACCAAGCTTAGTGTTGTTCATCATCTTGAGCATCTCTCACTTGGTTATGTGTAACCAGCGGACTTTTGCTTTCGTCTGCATGGTGAAGAAGAGTACAAACTCGCCCATGTTTATTTATGTGCCACAAAACAGTCTGAATTCTCTGGAATGTCCTTGTATTGAGCCCAGTGAAAATAATCAGCAGTTCTTTTGAGGTTTATGCAAGTCTTGTCTTTAGCGGATGTTGGTGCAATTCCGACAGATCTTCTCTGGGAATGACCAGGGTTGGGGTGTGTATTGTGATGACGAAGCAGAGGCCATGCAATTCAGGAATGAGATGAGTGTAGGCAAACGCCCCGTATTACCAGTATGTATCCATCAGCGTGGAGGTGCCCCACTGCACGTACGGAATGTGCAGTATTGTGCCACAATTTTCATTTGTTCCCAGTGGAATGGCTCCTTTACCTCTGAAACACAAGGAATACAGTGTAAGTTTCCATACAATTAGCCATGTTTCTCTTCTAGCCACGTATATCTATTCACCTCAGTATCCCTGATTTCCTTTCGGGGTATCATGCTGTTGTTCAACCCTCCCCTACGAGACTCATTTCCCTTCGTATCATTAAAGTGGATAGCCCTACACTGGAACTTCATGTCTGGGCAGCGGCGGTTCCTCGAGTGGTGCCCCCCCCCCCCCCCACCCCACACACAGTGCTGCAGAAAGCTGGGAAAAATGGTAATGAAAGGATTTTGTTACCATTTGATTTTGTGGGGCTTTCTGTCGAACGGAGAGGGTGGGTCTTGACCACTGCGTCATTGCTGCTGATTAGCAGCAGTGTCAAGTGGCCCTTTTAGTATGACTTGGCATGCGGGTTTGGCTGAATTCCTTGCTATGGCTAAACCAACATGGCAATTCAACCTCTCTAAACCAGCTGTCGTTAGAGTTGGAGAGCAAGCACAGGCATTCAGTGCTCTTCAGAGCGCTGAGCCGGCCTATTCCATCCAATCCAGTCGCTTCTCTCATGAGGAATGAGAGCAGTGTGCTGGAGGAGTCTGGAGCCGGCCGGAGAACACTGTGGACATGCTGCAGGCTAAGAAGGTAAGTGAGCATTTAAATTTTTTATTTTTAAATGTTTGTTTGCATATTCTTTAATTTTATTTTTGGGGGTCACCAACCTCCACTGTGTCTGGGGTCCATTTGTCATTAAAGAAGACAGCCCCAGATATGCTAAAGGCCACCCTGGAACCACAGATGGAAGCAAGGGCAGACGTGTTAATGCATTGGTGTAATGGATTTTTCACCTACAAGAATCTCTTCTCCGGAAAATCTCGGACCAAACGGTATCCTCCCCTATGGTTACTCTTTTATAATTCCTATCTAGTTCAGTTTGAATGTTGCTAGGCTCAGTGACATGTTACAATCTGTGAGTTTGGTCTCGTATCGGGTCAGATTCACTATTACTCTATGGGGTACCACTCGGTTGGTTTATATTTCGGCCAAAATCTTACACAGGTATAGGTGGAGAAGGCATTTTGCTTTCGGGGGCTACCTCTTAGGACAAGTAAAGGATGTCTGCGCCGACTACATGTGGTATCAGAAAACAGATGTAACATGACCTGGTTGATGTCTTGGAGCCCACGGCGGTCATGTGCTGAAGCCCCATGTTGTGAAAGAGGGCTATGTGCAGTGCATGCAGATTCTAGTGTTGGGTTCAGTGTAATTAAGCGTGGTATGGGAGCGGTCCCTATGCAAGCACGGTGATAGCTTCAGGGTAGACTCCATTTGACTCGGCAGTTATTTGGTGATGAAAAGATGTGGCAAACCCCATAGTAAACAGAACAAGGTACATGGAAGTACAACAATACATAACTTATTGAACATTGTATTCTAGGGATGAATCCAGGGGAGATGTCTCTAATCTTCTGGTAATTGGGAGTGTCTTTAAGTACCAAAGTTTGAGGCAAAAGAAGTTCATGGTACAGTTTGTAGCTCTCAGTTCGAACACTGTAGATCCTGTTGTGGTGCTTATCTGACTGCTGAAAAGGTGGTGAACTTAGATATTTGATTGCCTACCTGTTGTATAAGAGCTGCGTATGCCATTGTCAATCATTTTCCTTTGGGGTTTCTGTGCTTTTCTTTAAGGGTGGGTACTCTACTCTCCACTCACACATTTGTAGGACTTGACTGAGTCAGCGTGCATGCGCTGCTCTGCGAGACTTTTTGTAAGGGCTTCAAGCTTTACTCAGTACTTTTCACACGCTTGTGCGTGTGTTTTTGTTGTGCATTTTTCCTATTGGGCTTTGCGTGCAAAAACTGCATGCAATTGGGCAAAGGCGGGTGCACGTCCCGCCTTTCCAAAGAAATGTATCCGCCCAGGCCTACGGCTTGCGGTTACGAGCCGGGGCGCTCAGTGTACCATCTGTTATCTGTCAGATGTCACACGAGCGCGTGCGTACCAAGCAGCTCGCATGTTGATGACTTGTTGCTTTTTGCCACTCGTTATCTTTTATACTGACAAGTGGCAGCCGCTTACACAACAACATGTCATGCTGGTGTCTGTCCCACATAAGCTGTGGGCGGGATGTTGGGGGATTTCCTGATCTTTCTGAACATATTTATCGAAACAAACACTAATCCGAAAGCTTAGGAAAAATTGGTCATGAAAGAAAATCCACATCTAATGGCCTGGAAGGCTGTACATTTTGCCTCAGGTAAGAGCCGCACACCGGTGTACCTAAAAGCCATTTGTGACCTTTTATTCTTAAATATCGCTCCTACCCCGAGGATTTAAATTGTAAAACGAAATGAGTAACGGAGCGGGCACACCCCCAGCTTATACAGTTTTGTCCATAACAGGTTTGGCGGTTACAATGTTCCTGCTGGGAAGTCTTTCATAACAAGCAGCACAAAATAAATACATTAATAGTTAAATCCGGATTTCAGAGGAAGAAATGTTAAACTCGCTCTTCTGCTTTAAATACCAATAATAACACTGATTCTTCCTACATGAAAATAGGTTATTTAGAGCGCTGCGGAAGAGGCAAAATTAGTTAGCAGCTATATTTAAAAAAAAGTACTTTTAATGAGTGTGTGATTAAATGCGCACTGCAATATGTAGCATACACTCAGAACAGCTTCTCACGCTTTTCTGTACTTTCAGTTTTTTATGGTAAACCACAACAGAAGGGTAGATCATTTACCATAGCCGCAAGTTATGCTTCAGAAAGGATTTCTAAGTGACAAAATTAAGGCATTTTGGATTCGTCCTCTAACATCAAATTTAATGCAACAATGAGAGGCAAAATATGGCAACTTTCTGGCAGGGGTAACAAAGAAATGTAAGTTGTGACCCCCACAGTCAAATTGCAGATTTACTTTGGGCAAAAATTAGAGGGCAATGGATAGTCTTTAACATTTTGGGGAAAGCACGACTCCCTGAAAAGATTCCACTGGTGAAACGTCCTCCCCAACAATATGTCTAAAATGAAGGAAAACCAACAGATGGTTGGCTTTCTGTCTGATTTAGCAGACCTCCTAGGATATTATTGGCAAAATCTGCCATAAGAGAGCAGATTTTAATTCAAAAGCCGCACACTACCACACAGCAGCCCACTTTGCAGCTGCAGCAGGTGGCCAAAGTGACATGGGGCAATTGGGGCCACAGGAAATACGGGAGAGAGCACCGAGTCACTGGGCAGTAGGGATAGGGGTGCACCGTAGGCATGGAGCGGCGGGTCATACAACACTTCAAATTAAGTTTTCATCCAAGAAAACGTCCAAATACATTTCGTGCAATACATGAAATTTATTTTTTCGTTTAATTGAAGCAGATTTTGAAAGAGAAACATTTGGTAAGTCCGCCCAGGCGTAATCATGGTCTTAAGACTGCTTTGGTCCAGATCCATGAGTCTAAAAAACACGGATATGGAAACTCATGCTTTGGTTAATCAACCCAGAGGTAAGAATCAGTAAAGGTCGACAAAGGGCCAGAAGGAAACTCGAGCGGGACACCACAGGCAGCACTGCAACTGCCCCGCCCACTGCCACGCATCTCGCGCGCCCGGAGACGCTTAAACAGCGGCGGCTCCGACTAGGAGCGGGGAGAAGGAAACTCGAGCGGGACACCACACTTACCCGCTAGGCTGCATCAGTCGTCCCTGGGTCCCTTACGCTGTTGGTCACCATCCCGCCGCTACCGACATCCCGCGGCCGCTGAGGGAGAGACCACAGCTCCCAGGCAGCACTGCGACTGCCCCGCCCACTGCCACGCATCTCGCGCGTCCAGAGGCGCATAAACAGCGGAGGCTCCTCCCGCGTCCCGGGCGGCGCGCGGGCAGCGCCGGGCTAAGCCCGGGCAGAGGGCGGGCCGTCTGTGGCCGTCCGGGGCAGGAAGAGGCAGGGCAGGGCCACGTCCCTGACATCTACTTTCCGAGAAACCGACTGGTGAGTGCCTTCACATTTAATTCCGGGCTCATACCCCCACCTGCTGTATAATATGGGGAAACATGGTGCAATAGCTACTGCGACTAATTTAAATGCCATTGACACTGCATTGGAGCATGCCATGACCTTGATAAGCAATGAAATTCAGATGGCAAAGAGGAGATTGTCCGTGGGTCCTAAACAATTAGGCATAGACCTACAAGATACCTCTGACATTAGCACTTCCAAATCATTGTCCCGCACAGTAACTGTACATGCACCCCAGACAGTAATGAAAGACACATCCTTGGATCTGGAAGGCCCTGATCTGACTAGCCCGGATATGCATGTTGAAGTTGATCCAAGCCAAACTGAGGATTTACCAATAGTGAATGTACCCACCACGCCTGACCCAGAAATATGTGGAACCAAAAAGAAGAGGAAGGCATCAAAACAGCCCTGTCCAAAACCTAAACGAAAGCAGCCATCTCGCTTGAAACCCCAATGTGCAACCTTAAATAGATGGCTTGAGAGCAATTCTACTATTATTGATCCTACTATTGATTCTGAACCTCCCACAGATCCAATTCCAACTGACAATACATGTACTGATAGTACTACTCCAATCATTGTACTTGAGGAGGATATACAATACAATTCTAAGGAATCACAATCTACACAAACCGGTTTTTCAGACTTTATATTGGGGGATACTGCAATCGATATTATTGTTGATACAGTTTGCAATCGTATTAAAGGGTTGATAGATTCAAGCTTTGAGAGGTTGTGGAAACGATTAGACCGATTGGAAAGTTTAACCCTGAAATCCCCACCGCCACAAAAGGTAAATAACATACATACCAATCCTGTTAACATCTCGAGAACCCATATGCCTGGAAAGCAACTATCTATCCCTCCACTCTTAGTATCCAAAGTTGTAGCACCCAAGCCACCAGAGGCGTCAAAGCCTCCCCCTGCACCCTTAGCAATTCAAACTGCAAAATCTTTGTCAGTTACGACTGATCGTAATAAACCAACATGCCCTGGCTTAACATGCAATCCCAGCCCAAATCTTTCTCACAGCAGGTCGGTAGATAGTGCCAGTACAACTGTGGCTGCGGATAAAGGGCCTGACGATCCCAACAAAGATATTTTGAATCTGGCACCTCCATCATGCCCATACGTTCTAGTTCTTGCAGGGGTCCCTCCCCTACAGAAAAATAAATCTGAGTCTTGGGTTCAGCTTAGAAACAAATGTATGGATTGGTTGGCCAAACACAAGAGGTTTAAAAGGCCCGACATGAGTGAAATATTAATGGTTCATAGGGTGGGCTGGGTAGGACCGACACCAAAAACCATCAAAGGGGACTGTATTGTTATTAATTTTTCACACCCAAGGATTGCTGGATCGATACTTGAAGTCAGGGAAACTATCAATCTTGCCCAAACTAACATCTGTGCCTTACCCCTTGGGTTTTTCTATAAATGTTCACTAACACAATCCTCAGTCTCCCCTGCTTCCCAGCTTACCAACCAATACCAGCCCCTCTCTGATGTGGACACACTCGATTGACCCCCTGAGTTACCTATCCCTAATAGCTTATCGGTGTATGGGAATGAGGATGTGATTGCCTCTGTTAACCCCAAAGCGCCCCCTATCTGTAAAACCAATACTCCTGACTCCACATTGAATGTTCTTAGTTTGAATGTGGCAGGTTTAGCTCTAAAGTTAGAATCAGTAGAGTGGGTGAATATGATTAGAGAATATGATGTTCTCTTGTTTCAAGAGACCTGGGCCCCTAAAGAGCTATATATTGTGGGATACGATTGTTTTAATACCATCCCCGCCACCCCGAGTCACGGTAGACCGATAGGGGGATTATCAATTTGGATTAAGATCGCTTCAGGAGGGAGAACAAAATTAATTCCCACCGGTCATACCAACTTCCAAGCTCTGATTTACACACGGGGTCCTTCTATTTGTTTTATTACATTTTATAATAATGATTTCTTAAGAACCCTGAATCCCAATTTTGTCAAACTTTTTGATTTTATTATGGATCAAGATAACCTATTAGGGAAATCTAATTTGACGGGTATCTTTTTGGGGGGTGATTTTAATGCAAAGATTGGAAGAGGTGTCAATGGACTCCCTTCCGATTGTAATACCCATAATCCATGTAAAAGGGGGTACGAGTTAATAGATCATCTAGTAAACACCAGCCTCCTGAATGTAATGGAAATTGCCCCAATTAATATTAATGGGAATTTAATACCCACCTACAGAGGATCAGGACGAGGGTCAGTTATTGATTATGTGTTCTTATCACCCTCACTACAAAGTTATCTCCTCCTTTGCAGAGGTAAAGCGGTCTACCTTTGGAGTCCATAACCCCATAATTGTTCTGCTAAAGGTGGCTCGTCCTGTTAATCTTAGGAAAGAACCTGGTGCTAGCAATCTACAGCTCTCCACCGACACCTTGAGAGTCAAATGGAGAGGTCTGGATTATAAGGAGATCTGTGAGAAAATGGTAAAAACATATCCAACCTATGGGAGACATGTCTGGTCTTGGCAGACCCCAATCCTGCGGTCGTCACAGCATTCATCAAACTATTCGCAGGCATAAAAACTCTGATTTCTAGACCAGTGGGTACATGCAACTCTGACCCCAAATGGTTCGATAAAACTTGCTCAAAGGCTAACAGGGAGCTGAGAGCGGCTTTATCTGCAAACACCAGAGATCCCATGCTTATCCGCACACTAAGGTCTAATTATAAGAGGGTCCTGAGAACCAGGCTTGACAACATTCTGAAAGAACATTGGGATAATTTGGATTGTGCAGTTAACACTAAAAGCACAACTGCCTTTTGGTCTGCAACCAAATCTCTAAGAACTTTCAGGAATCCCTCTACATCCCTTGATTGCAATATCTCCAGTGAAGCATGGGTTGCTCATTTTTCTAAAATATACGCCCCCCCACTACATTGTGATAACTCTGTGTCTAATATGTGCCCAACTAAAATCAGAATAACTATAGGTGAGGTCGAAGAGGCAATATCGCAGAGTTTGGGCAATAAAGCACCTGGACCTGATGGTCTACCAATAGACCTTATAAAAGTGGAACATGAATTTTGGGCCCCCATATTATTAAATGTTTTTAATAATCTAATTACTACCGACATTCCTAGTACATGGTCAACTTCCATAATTGTACCAATTTTTAAAAAGGGATCGAGATCTGACCCTAGCAGCTATAGGCCGATCTCATTAATCGACAATACCCTCAAAATCTTAGGATGAGTTTTATTTAATCAAATCAGGGCATGGGCAGAGGAAGAAAATATCTTAAATAAATGCCAGTTGGGTTTCCGGAGCCATCTGGGTACAGTGGAACAGTGCCTGAATTTGAACCTAATTATAGGTAAATATACCATCGCTCGACACAGTCCACTGTACCTGGCTTTTATGGACCTTTCGTCCGCTTTCGATTTTGTTAACAGGTCGAAGCTCTGGCAACGCCTTTTGGACTACAGTCTGGATAATAACCTGGTATACTTCCTGGCATATCTGCATAGAGATCTAAAAGCGAGAGTGAGGTTAAGCATGGATGGAGCAGTGTCAGGAGACATAACGGTTGGCAGGGGCGTAAGAGAAGGGTGCGTCCTTGCCCCTCTTTTATTTATTTTATATATCAATGAACTTCACAACGCCCTGTCTAAATTAACTTCCGATGTCCCCATAATAAATGACACTAAACTCCCCTCCCTACTCTATGCAGATGATGCAGTTTTAATGGGTCGCACACCGAATGCCCTGAGGATTTTAGTGAGGGGATTTGTAGATTTTAAGTATAGCCTTGACCTCTGCACTAATTTAAAAAAATCATTTTTAATGTGCTGTGGCCCTAAAAAACACCACATTAATAGGATTGTTTTAGAACAGGGATCGCTGCTATGCACTTGCACTTTTCCATACCTGGGCATACAATTCGCCGATAATGGCTCATGGACCGCCCATTTGGCTTATGGTCGGTCTAAGTTCATCAAGGCCATAAATTCGGTATTGTCCCTTGCGAAGCCTAAGAGATTTATGGTGGTCCAGTCTTTATTAAAAATGTATAAGACACAATGCGTCCCTGTTATGACTTATGGGGCCGAAATCTGGGGATACTCAAACTTAAAAAAATGCCCAGGCAGAAGAGAACAGATTTTGCAGAAGGCTTCTGGGTCTACCAATTTCATCCTCCACTTTTATAAGCCATAATGAATTAAAATTGTTTTACCTGGAAGATTACATCAAGGCACGCCCCGTTTTATTTTGGATTAAAGTTTGGAAAAACCCAGAAGCATCACTAACAAGGGAAGTTTTAAAAGGCTACCTAAAATGTGATCAGGGTCTTAAAATCCCATGGCTAGCCCAAGTTCGGGAAAGCCTGGCAGCAATTAATCTCGAACACATATTTGGCAATCCAAATGGACTAGAGGGGATTAATGAGAAGTTAATACGGAATACCCTTTATAGGCATTATGGGGAGTCTAGATACAATGTTGAGACAGCAAAATCCTCTGTGAAAGGGTACATTCAAATAGAAGGCGAAAATGTATTTACTACGCTCACACCAGCTAGCTACCTCCTTAAAGAAATTACTTGTTGGGAGCGCAGCCTTCTGTTTCGCCTACGAGCAGGATCCATAAAGTATTTACTGTGTTTTCCCCTAGGCTACCACTGTAATATTGAGAATCTGGTTTGCCCATGTCAGAATTTTGGGAAGCAAACAACAATGCACTTTTTATTTTATTGCTCCTACTATCATAAATATAGTAAGTTCCTTCTGATACCGTTTTTTAGAGCTAAAGGCATAAAAGATTTTAATGTTGCATTTAAATCCATTTTACAGCTTAATGATGATGAATTAATGTATCGTGTGTGTACTTTTTTTAAAAATGGCCACCCGTTCTCGTATTTCTATGAACTAATATCTATTCTAATGCACTATGTCACCTAAGTAGATCGGAAGAAGGCCTTTTTGTATTTTGCACACTTGCACTTTAAATTTATGCTGCTATTTGTAAATGTGTGAATTACCTTCTCCTTGTCTGTTTTTTGGTAAAATACAGAGATATAGATATCAGTTCACTCTTTGATTTATGGCTGCTATTACACAATGCACTTTATTCAGATAGTCTAATAATTTGGACATATGCCCTATGCACTTTAGAAATGTATGATTAAAATAATGCTGCTAACCGCTTGCTTTATGTACATTCTGCTGCTAGCTTAACATTGATTTTTGCACATGTATATTTATTAGATTGAGTTTTTAGAAATAGATAAGAATTGATGAATAGATGCCCTGTACTTTTTATTGTTATTGCTTTTATCTAGGAAAATGTAGTACAGTTATTTCAAATTTGACCATGTACGTAATTCTGTGTATACTTTTATGGATAACGCAATATCCGAATAAAGGTTATTTTGATTTTGATTTGATTTGACAAAGGGCCAGTGAAGGTATTTACAGGGCACATGATGGGTGCCACAAGTGGGTGTCCGGCAAAAAGCACATTTGGAGGCTACATATGTAATTAGCATGAATCCTTCCAAAGCATTTAGGACACAAATCATACCATCTGGAAATAAATTTCTTAGACATCGGGTTGCCGGATGCATTTCTACTATAAGCTACATGGAGAGAAAGAGATGTTAATTGTGCTGACATCTGAGACCCCATGCAGAGGAGCCACATTCATGGCACCCTGCATATAGATTTGCATTTGTCGTCACTTTGCCCACACGGCCTTCCATGAGACACATGAGGAGTCTGTTGTACTGCAGGCACACACTCAGTGCCACATAATTACATGCCACATAATTGCACTGCACTCAATGCAACATAAATACACTTCACATAATACCACTCAGTGCCATATAATTAGACGCCACATACTCTACTCAATGCAACATAAATACACTCCACATAATACCACACAGTGCGACATAATTATACGCTACATAATTACTCTGCACTCAATGCAACATACACTCCAAATACCACTCAGTGCCACATAATTACACACCACATAATTACACTCTACTGCAACTTACACCCCACACAATACCACTCAGTGCCACATAATTATATGCTACATAATTACACTGCACTCAATGCAACATACACTCCAAATAATACCACTCAGTGCCACATAATTATACACCACAAAATTGCACTGTACTTAATGCAACACACACCACACAATACCACTCAGTGCCATATAATGATATGCTACATAATTACACTGCACTCAACATACACTCCAAATAATACCACTCAGTGCCACATAATTACACACCACATAATTACACTCTACTGTATAAAACATACACTCTTCATAATACCACTTAGTGCCACTTAATTACACGTCACATAATTACACTTTATTCAGTGCAACATAAATACACTCTCCTTATACCACTCAGTGTGACATAGTTACAAGCCACATAATTACACTCTACTCAATGAAACATAAATACACTCCACATATTAAAACTCGGTGCCACATAATTACACGCCACATAATAACTCCACTCAAAACAACATAAATACACTCCATATAATACCACTCAGTGCCACATATTTACGCTCTACTCAATCCAACATAAATAGACTCAACATAATAACACTCAGTACCACATAATTACACGTCACATATTTACACTCTATTTAGTGCGACATAAATACACTCCACATAATACCACTGTGGCACATAATTACACGCCACATAATTACACTCTACTCAATGCAACATAAATACACTCCACATACCACTAAGTATAATTTCACTCAACACCACAGTTCCGCTGCTCGTGTTCTAATTAAATTACTGTTTTCCAACCTCCACTCCCCCTTTATTTATGTCCTGCTCCCCCATAACAAAAAAAATAACAAACAAGCATGAGAACAGGCAGGAAGAAGTTGCCAGTAGTACAAGTACAAAAAAACTAGAAGACATTTTTTATGTGAAAATCTTGTTTTAATCAGGTTTATCAGTTGTATATAATGTCGTCTTCATTTGTATAAAGGTAACAAGAATGCCTAACACTTTTTATTATAACTTTCAACATAATGCACAGCAGCCGCAATGCTCTACAACATAGCCAGAAGTTCTAGCTAAACACATAAATTCCGAAAGGCGAGACCTATTGGTTCTGCCAATGCTTGTTTAATGAGGCACCGGAAGGTCGTTCTAGTCAGGATATCTATTTTGATGGGTTATATTTTTATACTATTATATTATCTCCCCCTCCATGCCGGTCGGATGCAGTCTTCTGCAACAGCCATGTCCTCTGGTTCGAAGATTCCTTCCTCTGGCCAGGGTCTATCGTACTGGTTCTTTTCCTCTGTCCAGCCATCTAGCAGGTGGTAAAATAGCCTTGGGAAGATCTAGCCTTCCTCTCAGGCCACTATCCCCCTTGGGGTCAAGTTGTCTGACCTGGGCATTCAGGAGGAGCGGTGGATATCTTTGTCGCTGCTCTCCTTTTGCACACGCAGAGGTACCATCATACTTCTCCTGTGTCTTAGTTGGGTTGTGTACCAGGCTACCTAGGTCTCTTATTTTCTGGTCAGCCCCTCTACTGCTTTAACGATCTGGTGAGGCTCGAATCCCAGCCGAAAGCCTCTTCTCTAGTTCTGCCTCGTACTCTGCCTTGAACAGTGCTCTGTACCCACCCCCGCCCTCTTCAGGTGGCACGCACACTGTTCTGCGTTCTTGCTGTGCTCTCATGGCGTGAGCTCTCTCTCCTTAGTTTGCGCCATTTCCTCTAAATCCCACTGAGATTGCCTCTTTCGCTCTGAGCTGTGCTCTGTTCTTTTTGATTGGATTTTGTTCTCAGACTTGCTTCCATTCGTTTCTTTTGCTACCTGCGCAAACCCCGTGCCTTTCACCTCATCATTGGAACCCAGAGAACTGGGACCCCTTACTTCGAGTATGTTCACCCAAATCAATGGGAGGTCATATTCTCCCCGCCGCTGGGGTACGATGGACTGAATGCGATGGACGAGGGATCACATTTCGGGGAGCTCTAGCACTGGACTGAGATGGTGCTGGATTGCCTGAGCCTGCTGGCCTCTGGCTCTCTCAACCGGCGGGTTGGTGTATCTTAATGGGAGAATAGCAGACATCAAGGAGTTCACCTCCATACCTGCATATGGTGGAGAAGGTGCGGCACGGATGCCTTGCTAATTGTCTGTGGGATAGGAATATCGGTCTGGGCCTCCTCGAAGATGGCCCATAGTTTTAATAGTGTCTCTCTCCTGTTGTGACCAGGGAAACCTGTGTGTCTTAGTTTCTGCGTGCCATTCTTGGCAAAACTTGTTATATTATTTAGTCAGTGTGGGGAACATGATTTGCATCTGTTTTAATGGTGATTCCTTGATAATTTGGGTACTTTTTAAGGGATAGATGCACCCTAGTTTTCTTGGTTTTAGGGAATGTTAAGTTCTAACTGTGCTCGTGGGGAAACATATACACAGGGATTGTTGCAGTTGCCACATGTTTGTGTAACTATATGATCCGTGTTGTGGTGATTAGTGTCATCTGGAGCCAGTGCTCATCTGTCATAGTGAATCATCATTAACATAGATTGACATCAGTACATAAAAACACATGTGGCATTCATAAAGTTACGATAGGTTATTATACAATCAAAGGTCCAGGTGAACTTTGCATTCTTAAATGAAGTGCAACATTATATTATGGTTTACTATGAACAGTGGGTGCAACAATCCCAGTCGTTTATAAATCTGAATCAAGGGTAAAGGTTCTAGAGTCATGCAGGAAGTACTGAGAGGCGTCTCAGTTCTTTCAAATCATTCAGTCCGATACTCGGACGTTTGAGCATGTCCATCCATTTTGCATTCCTTGTGGTCGAGGACGTCACTGATATCCCTCCACGGTTATCCAGGGTAACCACCTCCGCCACTTGCCAATACAAATTGTTCTTAGTATGTTGCCGTTTCTTGGCAGTGACGCACCAGAGGCACTCCTTCACCTTGCAGCGGATCCTGCACCTGTGCTGGGCAATGTGCTGTTTGATCATTTGCGACATCTGTTCAATGTACATTTTCATGCATGGGCATCTAACCACATAAACAACATTTCTCATGTTACAATTGGAGAATGCTCTAAGGGAGAAAGTTCTATCCACCCTCTCTAGGATCTTAGTGTATGGTGTAAATGTTCACACTACACACCCTCCACATCTGTGTCCTGCCATTGTCCTGATGTCACTGTTCTTCAGGGGGATCTCAATATATCTAGAGAAAGGCTCTGGTACCGACTCGCAGCCAGATTCTAATGGGCATCCAGGTGGGTTTTCTAAACTTTTGGGGATTTTTGGCAAGCTACTAAACTGATGTACATTAGATCACAAAAAGCACCATTTCTGAACCAAGCTTTTGCTTTCTTACAAATGTGGTGCAAATCCATTGAGGCATATGGGCTCTAGCTTTGTCTAAAGTTCCTATGGAAATATGAATAGGGAAAATGCATTTTAGGACCTCCCTTTTTCTCATCCCCTTGCTTGACAGATCACCATGAAACTTTCCAGGTTGGAGCTGACGTGGGTGAACTTTTTCTTTTTAAAGTTTCATGGAGATTCATCAAACAACACTAAACTTATAAGCAGGAGAGCTCCATCCCCTAGGGCTAAATACAATAAAAAAACGGATGGGGGCACCCCCCTTCCCCGATCCTTCCTGTGCCCTGGGACCCTATCACCAGAGCTAAAAATAAGGGAGGGGTGAGTGCTGCCCCTTCTCACCAAGCCCTAATAGGCCCCAGGGACCCCATGCCCAGGGCCAAATACAATAAAAAGGGGACAGTGGCCACCTACCCCTTCCCAGACCCTTATCAGGCCCCAGGGACCTTATCAGCAGGGGCTGTGCATTTTTTTGAAAGGGGAGGGAGGGCTGCATAGCCCCTCTCTCCAAGAATTTTGCAGGCCCTGGGGATCCCCTCACCCAGGGCCATCTGTTTTTAAAAAGGGTTGGGTGCCTTTTGGCCCCACTTCCCAAGGCCCTGGGAACCCCATCCCCAGGGGACGTATTTTATTGTACAGAGGAGGTGCAGAAGCCAGCCCTAGGTAGCAGCTGCTTTTTGCAAGGGACTACTGCAGGATCTCAGCAAAATTATTTTTAGTTTTGGCCCAGGAGAGGACCCTTCGGTCGATCCCATTGGGCATAGGGGCGCAGGGTATCCCTACCCTGCTCCCTTATATATATTTTTTTTAACTTCAGGACAGAGGACTTAAGGCCAGATGTAGATTAGCAAATACCGGTCGGTAACGGTGAAATTCATTAAATTTCACTATTACCGACCGGTATTTAGCCGATTCCTTAATAACGATTCCTTATTGGCTTTGCATTTAAGGAATCGGTAGGACCGATTCCTTAAATGCAATGTAGGTAGCACTAAAAACAGTGCACCTCAGCCTTAAAGAATCGCTATTTACCACCAACTTCAAGTTGGTGGTAAGTAGCGATTTCCTTTCAAAAAGCACTTTTTTTGCTTTTTGAAATGTGCCATGTGGCACATTTCAGGGGTGGAACAGGGTGTTCTTTGGACACCCTGGCACCCTTGAAATACCTCCCGGTATTACAGATTCGGTAATACCGAATGTCTTCACATTCATTCCTATGGGCCTCCAAGCCCATAGGAATGAATGGGTAGGTATTCGTTATTACCGAATCTCAATTACCGATTCGGTAATAACGAATATTAAGAATTCGGTATTTTTTACCGAATTCTTACCTACATCTGAAATATCGATTTCTAAATACCGAATCAGTAAAATTCGTATTTAGGGATTGGTATTTCCCTATTACCTATATCGGGCCCTTAGTCCCCAAGTCCTGTAAAGGACTGCCAGCAGCATGTTTCTCATATTGCTGGCAGCCAATCAGAGCGCTAGCTCCCATGGGAGTCTTAATTGGCCAGGTGGGGTTGGGGCTGGCTGGCTGGCTCGCTGGACCAATCAGAACGTGCTGTTTTTTAATTGGCGCTCCCACAAGACTCTTTCTCTGACCCAACCACAAATCACAAAAAACACAATCTTGTTACCAACATCTAGCTTCCTGCCAAGTTTGGTGTAATTCCGTTCAGCAGTATTTGGGGTAGTGCTGCTTAAAGACATCTATGGGAAATTTGCTTGTGGGACTCCCCCTTTCTTTGTGGGTCCCAGCTTGATAGATCACCCGGAAACTTTCTAAGAATTATATATATATATATATATATATATATATATATATATATATATATATTTGGGGTGGAACCCACCTTCCAATGAAGGTTATGCAGGACATATAAACGTCGTGGGTGGAGTCACAGCGCGGTAGCAGCGGCAACTTAGGAAGGCTACAACGCCGAAATGCATCTTGCCTTGCTGTCCTGAATAAACAGCTCCCAAAGTTTCCCCGAGTAGCCTCTTCTCCTTTCCTTCTGGAGGGGTGTTTCGTGTGGATATCAATATGTCTCCTTCATTAGCCATATCTATAAGCCCTTGGATAGTCTTACACTTCTTTTGCAAAGCTACATAAAGGTCTGAGAGAAGAAACCAGTGGGAGTTGGGTTTGTATTTTACTTCTGCTATCATGGCTACAGACACACTTCAAAGAAATGTTGTACTGAACTGTTGTGAAGACCTTTTGCTGTTCCCTTTGTTCCCCTTGCCACATTCACATTTTTAGACAGGATACATCCAGCTTCCTATCCCTTGTTTCTACTTATGGTGAGACCTAGTAATAGCTGATATGATTTGAAGGCTGTCTGTCCCATATGCATAAACATGAGGATCTGTTGCTGTGGGAAAGAGACCTCTCTGTTTCAAAAGTGCCCTTGGTTCCAGCACATGGCTGGAGATGTTTTAGTTTTCATGACTTTAAGGAAGAAACCTGTAACGGATATTTTAAGGAGTATAGGTAAGTAAACTTTGATCTTATTAGGAACACTACACAAATTTTTTCAGGAACCACAACATCACTAAACTGGTCGAAATAACATTCATACATACACACAGTCATATAATGTTTTAATTTGGATACTTTTTTATAGGACTTTGACTCCTGGTTTGACACAAACAACTGTCTTGGCGATCAAAAGCTGGTGGAAAGACTCCATGCGGTAAGCAGTGTTTGATATTAATTTACTTCCAAAATATATTTACAGTATTGAAAGTATTCATACAATTTTTTCTTTGTTCTGAAATGAGGTGATGCTGGTTGGTCATCTTTGTAGATGTAATATGGCTAATCTTCGTGTAATAACAGCTCCCTTGAAGGAGCTTTAGTACTTTGGGCCCCCTGCTAACCAAAACTGACACACGCTACCCACAATCAACCATTCTGCCATCTCACTGCTGTGATAAAAAGAGTGTGTCAGTTTTGCCCATCAAAACTAGTGACTGCTCCCTAGCCAACCCTGTTTACTTAGGATACGCTGCTGACACCTTCCAAACAAATATGCTAAAATATATCTGGAGTTGCTGCTCATGACTTGCGATTCTCCTAATAACATGACCAGAGAATCTGGATTTCATTAAAGACACGGAGGCTAACATTATGCATTAATCCTTTAATGCCACTCACAACAGCCGCTTACATCACAAAGGTAAAACAAAGAATTAGATGACATCACGTCAACAATATAAGGCATGAGCAGGAGTAGAGCTGCCTCTTTTAAATGCGAAGGAACGATGAGAAGTCAGGATAGCAACTTGGTACAAGGACGGTGAAGGGGTTGAAATCCGGGTTGAAATCCATGGAAGGAAACGAAGGAAGGATGCTGGAGATTCATTAATTCGAATTATCTGAAAATAAAATGAAGAATATCAAGTGTCTGATGAAAATCAGAAGAAAGTCAGTAACAATCGATGTAAGCATACTTAAAATTGATAAATGAGTAAACATCAGGAATATAACCCAAAATATATACTCCGTCCAAGGGAGGGACGGGAGGGATAATGTTAACCTCCGTGTCTTTAATGAAATCCAGATTCTCTGGTCATGTTAATAGGAGAATCGCAATTTCATTACAAGACAAGGAGGCTACATTATGGATGTTGGTAGCCATGAATAACAGCATCAGAGACATGTTCAATTGGTTTGCAGTAATGATGCGCAACGGTAGAAGCATTAGACCAATCTGCACACTTAAGGATAATATCCAACTTACCACCAGACCAGAAAGATTTGCTGGCCATAGCATTTCTTAGAGAATGAGCTTGAAATTTAGAGAGATCAATACCAGCAAAGTTCATAGCTAGCTTAACCTACCTGGCAATAGAGCAGGAAGAGATGAGTTTAAAGGGTTTGACATAGGAAAGCAGGAGTTGACTTGCATCAGGTGGACGAAGGTCATTCATTCTTAAGTCATATTCCTTCATGCAATCAATTACACAAAGCTTTTTGCAGAGATCAAAACGAGGGTAGAAAATGAAATCAGACATAGTTTTAGTTCTTCTATAAATTTCAAATTTAACACCAAACATATCATAGCTCCTATAAGAGATATCTAGGGCCTTAACGTCGGAAACCCTGCGACAAGAAATCAGACATAAGAGAGAGGCAAGTTTAATTGAAAGACATTTTCTGTTAAGAAGGGAGTTATCAGGCCAGGAGCAAAAAAGGTCAAGCAATAGTTTAACATCCCAAACAGATTGATATTTAGGCCTATGGGGCCTTTTAAGTCTGATACTTTTAAGGATTCTACAAATAATAACATTCTTACCTACCGTCTTACCGTTGACAATACAGTGTCCTGCGGAAATGGCAGACCTATAACAGGTAATAGATCTATAGGAGAGACCACTATCAAAAAGTTCCACTAGGAAATTGACTATATTAACGATAGGAGCCTCCACGGTATCCAAGTCCCTTTCCAAGCACCAACTAGACCATTTTTTCCAGATGTTATTATATCTGTAGTGTGTTCCAGGTGCCCAAGATTCTCCGAGGAGTGTGAGAGCAGATGACGAAAGTCCAGACAATTGGTTAGATTGCCTGACACTTTCCAGGCAAGAAGGTTCAGGTTCCCTGAAAGAACCAGGTGGTGATCTTCTCCGTTTGCGTTTAGGAGGAGTCCTTGAGAAGCCGGAATTAGGAGGGGAACGTCGCAAGAAAGTTCCAGAGCTGTGGGGAACCAAGCTTGAGACGGCCAGAAAGGGGTTATCAGGACTAGAGAGCACTGTTCCCGTCTCACTTTCTGCAGAACCCTTTGGATCATAGCAAAGGGGGGAAAGGTGTAGGGGCGGATAGGAGCCCAAGGTTGGAGGAAAGCGTTGACAGCGAGAGCACCCGGGTCTGGCATCCAGCTGAAATATTGTGGAAGTTGGAAAGACAAATGGCTTGCAAAAAGGTCCACATCGAAAGGACCCAAATAGTGAGCCAGAGAATTGAAAACGGTCGGATTGAGTTTCCAGTCGCTGAAATCTACTAGGAATCTCGAGTTCCAATCCGCTGAGAGATTGGATTTCCCGGGGAGGTACTCTGCCCTCAGGGAGATCATGTGTTCCAGACAGAACATCCAGAGTTTCTTGGCCAGATCTGATAGGTCGGCAGATCTCGTACCGCCGAGACGGTTGATATACGAGACTGCGAAAACGTTGTCTATCTTCAGGAGAACGTATCTGCCCTGAAGAGATTGTCTGAAGCTCATCAATGCATAGAGCCCGGCCGTCATTTCTAAGAAATGTATATGGTGGGAAGACTCCGAAGGGGTCCATACACCACCAGTGTCCTGGTCGAGGAGACGAGCACCCCAACCATGAAGGCTGGCGTCGGACTCTAGAACAAAGTCTGGAGTTGAACCAAAGATAGCTCTTCCATTCCAGGCATCCAAATTGTCCAGCCACCAAGAAAGTTCCAGTCTGGCTTCTTCGTCCAGAGAAACCTGGTCTCCGTACCAAAGTCCGGATCTGAGAGCTTTGGCTTTCACTCTCTGAAGAGCACGGTAGTTCAGGGGACCAGGGAAGATAGCTTGGATCGAGGAAGAAAGAAGACCAAGAAGTCTGGCCAACTCTCTGAGGGAGAGAAACTGATGTTTGAGGACAAATCTGATCTCCTTCCGAATTTTGGCAATTTTCTTTTTGGGGAGTAAGAGGAGACACCTGGACGTGTCCACAGTGAAGCCAAGGAACTCCAGAGATTTGGAGGGTAAAAGGACGTATTTTTCCCTGTTTATAATGAACCCAAGGCTCTCTATGAGGTTCATGGAGGTTTGCAAATCTTCTAGAATCTGTGAGTGAGATTGGGACATTATCAGAATATCGTCTAAATAGATGATGAGACCGATACCCCTGGCTCTTAGGACGGAGACTATCGTTCTCATGATCTTGGTGAAACACCAAGGGACGGATGAAAGACCGAAAGGGAGGCCCTGAAATTGAAAAAGGCGATTGTCCCAAATAAATTGGAGAAAAGGTTGATGTTCTATTGCCATGGGTATGGTAAAATAGGCATCTTTTAAGTCCAATTTGACCAGCCAATCTCTTTTGAGTAGAAGGTCCCTGAGCAGATGGATGCCTTCCATCTTGAAATGACGGTTGACAAGGTACTTGTTTACCTCCCGAAGGTTTATTACTGGGCGCCAACCCTTGTCTTTCTTTTCGACTAGGAAAAGGGTGCTTACAAAATTTTTTTGAGACCAAGGAATCTCTATTATTGCGCCCTTCTTTAACATAGAAGAAACCTCTTCTTTGACGATCTGTAGATGTTCTGAAGAAAGACCCAGAGGATTGGGAGTGGTAGATTTGAAAGGAATCTCTGTGAAATCTATTTTGAAACCCTGAACTGTTTCGAGAACCAACGGGTCTTGGGTCAAAGATTCCCAGACATGGATGAATTGTTTGAGCCTGCCCCCGACCTTTGGATGGGGAGAAGAAAGAAAAGCACTTACTCTGGGTGGTGTTGTTGGAAGCAACACGAGCGGGGAAGCCTCTTCCGCGTGAACCTCTTTCTCTCTGTGGGAAGTACTGTCTGGTGTTGGAGGGGTGAACCGGATGAACCTCTTCCTCTTCCGTAAGTGAAGGGCCGAAAATTCCCTCAGCCGGAAGAACGGCCTCTTCCACCGGCCTGACCAAAAACACGTTTCATATTGTTTTGGGCTTTGTCCAAAGTTGTAAATGTTGCGACGTATTTGCCGAGAGTTTTAATCATATCCTCTCCGAAGAGGAGGCCGTTTGGTTTACACGATGGCTCTTTTTCTGCAAGATCCCCGAGTTTCGGGTTGATTATAATAAGCACAGATTTCCTCCTTTCAATATTGAGGGAGGAATTAGCATTACCAAGGAGTAATATGGCTCTCTGGCTCTAACCTTTTATTAGGTTTATATCCAAGAGTGTGTTGGAAATATGCGATTCCTCCGCAACGTCGAGGATCCTAGTAAGGGGGCCTAGTAGGTCAAGAAGACGATCTTGATAGGCTTTAAGAGCCTTTCCAGGCCTTTTCTTGGATCTTTGCCCAACTTGAACAAGAACTTAATCAGGTCGGGGTCTAAGTTAGGTGTTTGACAGACTTTACCCTCTATGAATGGGCGAGAACACTCGGACCTCATGTTGTTACGCGATTCTCTTTCTAGAGAGTTCCTCAGCCATTTGGTCACGAATTTAGCTACGTGATCGTGTGGATACCACTTTTTACTGTTAGGGTGGGAGATGTTTTTTGGGGAGAACATTTCCTCACCAAGAGGGTCGAGGATCGCGTCCTTCGACAAGGGGGAGGAATCCGCCTCTGAGAAAGTGTTACGGTCCCAGTCATCAGTGTCTTGCTCATCAAGATCCAGGACGAATTCGTCGTCGGGATCGTCGAAGAACTCGTCTTCCTCAGAGCTGGGATCGACACGAGCACTGACAATAGTTGCGCCGCTGAGGGCGCCCAGCAAATTCGTGCTGCGAGGGGCAACCTTACCTTTTGGGGCGCTTTGGCCTCCCATGCCTTTTGAGGTGCTTGGACCTCCCATCTCATTTGAGGTAGCGCGACCTCCATCAGTGCTTAGGCAATGTTTCGTTTTTTTATTAGCTTAGAGTGTTCAACTTCCGGATCGGAAGTGTTGTCATCAAGTAAAAGGGACCTTCTATTAGAGATGACCTCACGCAATGTATCTAACATGCAGGACCTCATTTGCTTTTGAAGGAAAGACTTGAAAGCATCGCTGTTATGATTGGGCGAGCTTGCTACAGCGTCATCTGACTCTAAATCAGACATGGCAGGTAAGTAAAATTATATAAACTGAGGTGTTAAGAGAGTTATCTCTTTTATTATGAATTCAAATTAAATATTTTATAATAACTAAATAATTATATATAACAATAAGGAAAGTAAGGTTATAAAGTACCCTTTTTTTAAATTTATTTATTTTATATTTTTTATTTATGAACCTAACCTAACCTAATCAAAGTTCTGTATTTTTTCGGATAGTGAGTCAAAAGGCCTGAAAGTTGAGAGTTGCGTTCGAAAGGCAGGAAACAGCTGGTTGGGAAGAGCGCAATCGGTAAAGCTAGACTTGAAAGAGCAACCGATGCGCTCGAGCAGCTTGACGACCGAAATGGAGGAATAAACCTTAGCAGGTACACAGCGTTGCGCTTCTGTTGCTAAGGTCCATTCCTCTGGTCCCAAAAGGCAGAAGTGGCGATGTCGGGTTTGAGGAGAGCGCGAGGTGAACAACCGGTATCCGGCAGGAGGCGCGACAAGGTGAGACAGGCACAGCCCACAAACGCGGTAGGAGGCGGGAGTGCGCACAAGGCGCCGGTACAAAGGGGAAACCTTGTACGAGTGGAAGGGAAACAGAGGAGTAAGAAATCGACAACCATAGATTGGAAGTCGAGGGAGGGGAGGGGGGGATCGCAGCGAGACACAGCGATCGAGGGAGGGGCGGGAAGCGAGTCACACCGCGAATTCAGGAAAGGTGCCATAGCTTGTCAAAATACCTGCGCCTAAGCACATTGTAAAGTATAATCACCATATGAATATAATATACAATAGGTAAATTGGATTAGATTAAGTAAAGTAACAATAGTAGAAGATTGAAGAGTAGTACTTATCTGTTGTGAGCTGCATTTAAAAGAGGCAGCTCTACTCCTGCTCATGCCTTATATTGTTGACGTGATGTCATCTAATTCTTTGTTTTACCTTTGTGATGTAAGCGGCTGTTGTGAGTGGCATTAAAGGATTAATGCATGATGTAGCCTCCTTGTCTTGTAATGAAATCAAGCGGGAGACTCATAAACTGCCACTCCTTGTTTGAAGGGGAAAAACAGAACAGGGTGGCTGGACAGGATTATTCGTGAAACAATTCACCAGACACACAGTCAATCTGTACCGTGTGACCACTGGATTTAATTTTCCAAACAAGTTTATTTTTCTTTTTTACATTTATCAGCAATTTTTTGAAACACAAGCACAAACAAAACCACTGTCAATTCAAAAGGTTCATATATACAGTATCTACAAATGCACACATTTACAAATTTACAACAAAGAATCAAACAAAAGATTGGTTAGACACACCAAAAGACAATCACAAATGTATAATAATTCAAATAAATTGCAATTATATACAGTGCAGAGATTAATCCATAAGCGAACAAACGGGAACCAGTCCTAGAGATTGAAAAAACCAAGTGACAGGCGGGGTTGAGATCAAAAACAAGCCTGCCTGTCAACGAAAGCCTGTGGTGTAATGTTAAATAGGGTTGCAAGGCTAGGATACAGAGTGGTGGTATGATTTACATCCTAGCGGCACCCTTTGTTGTAGCCACAGGGTGGTATTGTCGACGCGTTTCGAACCTAAGTATTCAAGGTTCTCTTCAGGACAGGGACTGGGAAACAGATTCTGCACGCGGGCACAAAGGTTGCCGTGGCGTAGGTATGTCGTGTTCACACCTGCAATAGGCGCAGAGCAGGACTTAAGGCGTGGTGTCAGGCTTCAGAAGCTTGCAGGTATCAGGGCGGCTCACATTATTTTGCGCGTGTAGGTCTGGCTATGCAGACCACAGGGAGGGAAGCGGCCGGTCACTGGCCTCAGTTCAGGCCGGCAGTTAAAGTTGGCCCGTTTTCTGAATGAAGTAATCAAGCCACAGAAGGTCCGTGTTGCTCACTCTCTCCCAGGAACAAGCTACTCCTTGTTTGAGACAGCTGCTGATAAAGCCTATTTACAATGGGCACCACAGTTTATGTAGTCTGTACAAACCTGACAGAATCTTCCCACATTTAACTGCTCTCTGATAAAGCCTATTTCCTGGGCTAGGTATTCAGAACACATTTGAGAAAATCAAGCCCCAACTACTGCTGCAGCAGACTAAGTAAGGCACTTCTTGCACGTAATTCTGAAGAATTCCCTAAAACAGAGCATGTTTACATTTGACTACGTAATGTTAACAGATCTGCTGGTGTGTATCCGGAACTGCTGCTGATGCCCGTTGCTGACAATGGTTTGTGGCAATTCTTAGCTTCTTTAATACGTGGCCAGTGGTCCTCTTTTTTCTCAAATCTAATTGATGTCTCTAGTTTGACCAATATTTCCTCACTGTGCATGCTATCATTTCTAACCCTTTGTGGTAATAATACACATTTTGTAACAAAGTAGGCAATCTTGGGTTAACCCATTCCCTGGTAGTTAGTAGCGTTTTCTTTGACCATGATTACACTTTGCAGATGGCTTAGTTGATCCATCCATAATTACTTTACAATTAGTATTCATGGTTTTCATTGCGTGTATGTTCCTGTACATTCTGTTAGGTGTAGCCCGTCTTATAATTGCAGAATAGTAGTATGCAGCAACTCCTTTTTTGATCATTATACTTTTCATTTTTACACAAACTAGCCAAATCAGGTT
This sequence comes from Lissotriton helveticus, assembly GCF_964261635.1. Taxonomy (NCBI): domain Eukaryota; kingdom Metazoa; phylum Chordata; class Amphibia; order Caudata; family Salamandridae; genus Lissotriton; species Lissotriton helveticus. The sequence continues at coordinate 2,098,974,937 of NC_136063.1, read as the reverse complement.
AAATATTCTCAACTTTGATCAAACCAACATCAGATTTACAACACATTACATTTCTGTTCATCATGTTTTTATATCTTTTACTTTTGTAGGCCTTATCTTTCCCAAGCACTTTAGGTTTCACTAGTATTGGAGCATACGCTATACATACAAAACATATTGTATTGTGTACTCTGTTTATCAGGGCTCGGAAGTAGCCCTCTTCAGGGATTACCTCTTGGCTCAGCCCACAGGAGTATTTAAGTCTCACCATTTCAATTAGATCTCGACTGACAACCTGCTAGGGGCCCACTAGTCAACCAACAACTCGCCAGGCGCAATCCTCCTGCTTAAGGCGACCTAGCCTTTTTGTTGCAACACCCTTTTCTGGAGAGTCTTGTGGAGCAAGATTACACAAACCCTGACCATTTCCCTACCACTTCCGCAATAAGGGATAAAAGAGAGTGGAGACTTTTGGAAAATGCTTATTCTTCTCAGCCAGTTTGGCCCTGCGATCTATTAATGTCTCTTGTTTGCTGGGTGTGAGAAAGTGCCATCTTTCTTGCATGGTATGCCCCCACTTTTTGCTGAATTGCTGATGTGCTTTGACTGAGTGTGCCCTAGGCTCCTGCCAATCAGGTGCCCAGGGCCTGTGTTACTTCCCTAAAACTGTATTGAAGCTAAATCCCAATTGACATCTCTGGCCACATGTCAGCCCCTGGTAAATGGTACCCTAGGAACCCAGGGCACTGTGACCAGAAAAGACCCCTAAGGGCTGCAGCACTCATTGTGCCACCCGTAGAGGCCCTCTACAATGACAGGGCTGACATCACCATGCTGATGGTGACTGATGAAGACCACCAGGAAGCAGAGAGTGAACCTCTCCCTGATCTCCTCTCAACCAAGTCAGAATCAAATAAACAAGTGCTGACAAGTGGTTCCTTTAATTTAACTCGTAAGATAGCGTCGGCGCGTTTCGGTGCATTGCACTGTGTATACAATACACCGAAGCGTGTCGACGCTATCTTACGCGTTAAATTCAAAGGACCACTTGTCAGCACTTGTTTATTTCATTCTGACTTGGTTGCCAGGATTATAATGAATTAACATCCTGATGAGTCAGGTCAAAACCACGTTTTTTTTTTGTCTCTTTCTGTGTATTATGTGTATATTTTTAATGTGTAGAATATGATTTAATGTATAAATTGTATGAATAAAAATGTTATTGCATGTTTTTATCACGACTAAAAATAAATTTATATTTTGGGCTAATTTGTGGTTTAAGTGCCTTCATGACTAAGGGGTATTTGCATTGATAACCATTGGATTTTTTTCTGTGATGACTGAGCATAACAAAGCACTGAAGTATGAATGAGTGAGTTTGATTGAGGTTTGAGCAATCCCAAGGGAATTACGAATTTTAACTTGTTATTGGTACCCTGTCCCTTGGATAGTTGGGCCATTCCCTATTCTCTTAACATGCACTGAAGACTGACAAGTTTGATATCAAACTTCTCAGCACATTAATCCCACACTGATGGCAGTGTTGGATTTAATGTAAAATTCACTACAGAGGAAATCTTAGAGATGCCCCCTGAAACCTAACCTACATTCCACGTATTGTCTGAGAGGTTGCCTAGGCTGCCACACAGCAGATATGTTGCTGGACCCCTGGGTAGAGAGCCATCCGCTCTCCTGGGCCTGCAACAATGCACATCCTGGCTGAGGTGCTAGGTCTCCTCCCCCAGGATGGGCAGGGGAAGCTTCTAAGGCACGCCGCCTTTGTGAGCTTCTCCAGACCACTTGCTGTACTCAGCAACTGGCCCCCACAAGTTCTGACTCCCACTCTGGCGGGAAGACTGGCGGGAAACCCTATGTGAGGAACGGGGTGTGCCAGCCTGTGCCAACTCCACCCCTCAGGTGGAAGAGGCGAGGTGAAGCACAACTCTGGGCTTTGGCCATCTTGAGGATGGGAAGCCCTGCCCAATCAGAGATAGGCTCCTATCCCCCTCCCACAGGAGAGGAGCAGGATAGGGGGTGTACTCACCCCAGGACAGGGACCTATTGGTCCCTGCCCTTCCCCTACCTTTAACACCCCTAAATGTATTAATTAGGGGCACCCTGAACCTTGCTTCCTCAGATCCCGATTTCGAAACAAGAAAGAAGACCAAGAAGAAGACCTGCCATGCAGCTGCTAACAAAAGGATGACACCAACTGACTTGGCCCCAGCCCTACCGGCCTGTTGATCCTTGAACCTGCTCCTGCTAAATTCCAGCGTCTCCTGCGGACAGCAACCTCGAGAACCCCGGAGGACCTGCCTCCCTTGTCCCTCTTAGAGACTGGGACTCCCATGAGCAGTGGTTCTGCTCAAACAGCAATATCCCTGGTGCCAGCCAGGAACCGCGAATCCAGCACACTCTGCATCCGCCGAGCCCTGCCTGAGTGGACAAAGACCCCGAGGACGTCCCCCCGGCGATTCTGACCTGGAATCCAGTGCCCAAAGACCCTCCTTGACGACCCAGACGACGCCTGCAGCCTCAGAACCAGGGACCCCTCCAACCGCGACCAGAAGAGGGTAAGATTTCCCGACATCCAAAGACCTCCCTGCACCTGGCGTCTCCAGGCCTCCTGTGCCCAACTCAGGGGAGCCTACCTATCCTCCACGATCCCAACTTACCCCTCGAAGTGTTGGTCGCTCCTGAAGAATCTCCGTCCCCAAGCCTGCAGCCTTTGTTCCCTTTTCAAGATCTCCATTAAATAACATTGAGCACCCCACGGCTCAAAAGCACCCTGCACACAGCCGCCCGAGTTCCTCTGGCAGTTCACCCTTTGCCCTAATCTACTTTCCCATTTGCCCTGAGCAAGTGACCAGGAGCCCAGCTCCCACAGCCGCGTGGCCTGCCTGCCAGCAGCCACCAACCGAAGGCCCCCTGCCTCTCATTGGATAACATTGGACCTAACTACCTCTGCACCCGGCTGCCCCTGTGCCGCTGAGGGTGTACCAACTGTACCTACCTGACCCTGGGAGACCCCTGAGTCTATGCCCAGAACCTTAACTCTACCAGTCGAGTACTTACCTAAAAGCTGATAACTCACTTTTCTTCCATAGGCTGACATTGACTCGTTTTGCTTGGAAATGCTAATAAGTGTGGAGTTTTGGAACTTTAAAATATTCATCTAAAATCAGCCGAACTACGAATTCCGATTCACTCACCTGTTATCAGGAGAAATCTCAGTGCTGCATCTTTGAGCCCAGTACTGAACCTGAAAAGTAATTCTAACCGTACTTACCAGTAACTTGAATTTCCTTCCATAGGATATCATTGCCTGCTTTTTGCTGAAAACGTTTCTAAGTGTCGATTGTTGAAACTTACAAATATTCTCTAAAAATTGTGCCAACGATATCAAGCATTTGCAATGCAATAGATTGCGCATTATTAAAGTTTGAGCTACTGGTGTTGCATTATTTAGCAGTGCTAATAGCTCAAACTTTAATAATGCGAAACCTATTGCATTGCAAATGCTTGTTTGTCTTCCTGTGCTCGTTCCTTCCCACCAGCAGCTGCATTTATCATTCTGGGAAGCTTCAATGTTTTTGAAGAAGCAGGCCGCGGGGAAGAGTTGCACTATATGGGGTGGTTGAGTAAGGCTCTGGTGGTAGATCTGTAGTTGGCTTACACGGCTGTGGGTTCATTCTGGATGCCCTCCACTACAATGTTGAACCATTGTGCCTCTTAAGTCTTTGCATGTACCGAGGACTTTGATATACATTCACATCAGATCAGATGAATAGTCACAGTGCTGACAAGACATATAGCCTACAGCGGTGGGCTACCCAGGCGTCTTGGCATTCCATCCCCCCACCTTAGCTGAGCCATGCCCTGTAATAGGACACCACTGCCAAAGGCTGCTTCCCTGTGCGATGCCCACTTCACTGTATCTAAACCCACTGGCAGTTATAAGTCTGTGCTTTTTCAACAAAAAGTCCCATTCTAATTCCATCTCTCTCTGCTTGCTTCAGGTTTTTAAATGCTCGCAGTTTGCATGGTAGAAAAGCATTCAGCTCATCTGGGCCCTTGGTTCACACTCTCACATGCAGCCCTGAAGAGTACAGTTTGTCAACTTGAACGGCACGGACCGCAATCCCTCACTAAAGAGCCGTAGGACAGTTGCTGCGCTGCACACACTGATAGAATATTACATCAGCCGAATCATTATCTGCTTTTGAATGTGACTGTGCTTTGCATATCAACTGTGCACCCTTGCGCACACTTTTTCAAAAACGCACACCATAATAAGTTTATCAGAAACACGCCTAAGTACTTGGTCAGATAGCCGGAATTTCACAATTTGACAGTAACACATACATGTTGTTTTTCAGTTGAAACAGTCATGCATGAAGGATTTCATTATCAGGACTGGTTCTGTAACAAAGACACATTCTTCTGAGTGTCTTCTCACTTTAAACTGAATCGCATAAAACGCACACTCACATCAAGACGACAGGAAATACAAATGTATTCCTTTTCACCCACTCATCTGGGCAGAGCGCGGTAGCTTTTGCTCTTCTAACCTAAAAGCTTGGTTACGCTACATTTATCGTTAACACTCGGATTCAGGGAGGACAGCTGTGTGCCGCTGCATGGCTAATTTGCATATGTGTGTGTACTGTTGCAGTAGGGACCCTCAATGCTGCTGGTGAACATGACTCGGCAAAATGTGGGTGGTGGCGAGCTTGCCCGCTGGCAAAGACAAACACGCCTCTGTCTGGCAAACATGCACAAGATCAAACATTCTGGACAACACAACCCTAGGTTATTTCTACGTGCTGGGGCGACTTTTCCTTTAACTGTCAATTGGCATGTTACACTACTATGGATAAGTAATGAGTTTTTTAAATTAATATTTTATTTGTACAACTAGCAGAGTTTGCAAACCGAAGCAATACTGAGGTGCAAGCTGTACTTCCTTAACCCATTTTTACAAGACAAAACGTGTGTGCGCTGTACATATAAATATGCACTTTATTCAAGAGGGTCAAGGGTCTGGAAAGGCGGGATTTCACCTCTAGAGTCTGCTTACCATTCTCCAGAATCCCGTCACGGGTCGACTGGACCTTTTTACCTGTCATAGAGTGAATTTAGGCAATCTAGTCACAACTAAATAAATCAATTTCAGAATACCCAATTGCTTTCCCCAAAGAACCACTGACTAAAGACTGAATTTAAAGGGTTTATTACATAACCAAAAATAACTGAAGGTACAGGCACCTCAACAAGAGGTTCAGAAGATAAACAGGTACTAATACAAACATAATCCTACGGAAAAGTCTCAAACGACTAATGAAAAGAACGAGAAACAATTCCAGAACCATCAAACTAAACAGGATAGCTATAACTTGAGTTCTGATACTCATCAGGATAAAAGACATAAATTCAGATTAGTCTGTCCCTACTCTATGCTAGATGACATCCCTACTCAACAATAGCTCAACCTAACCAAAGGTGTCAGTCGTGGAGACTTCCTAAGAAGTTCGCCACCTTCTCTCTTAGACTAAATTTCCATCACTGCTGCTAAGCTCCTTGCCCATGCGACCGCTCTCTCTAGCTCCTCAGCCATCTGCTCTGCCTCCACCCTCGGGGTGCTATCCCTAATACAAAACCCCACAATGTTAATGACACGCCTATAGCTACGCCCATGAAGAAGGTGTTGAGTTCTGTAAAATTCCACATGGCAAGGATTCATCTTTGTCCGTTCAGCCGTCCTTGGGTCTCAGGCTCTTCATCCTTTCAAGTTGCGTCTGTAAATTCCTGGTCTACTCCCCCATGTCTGAGTCTAGAATTCTAACATACTCACACAATGGGCCCTTCTACTCTACTATCTGCTTGATGAGGCGCCTGCAAAGGAATACACACATAACTCGCAGTCTATGATTATTGCAACATTTCTTAAAGGTCACATCTATCCCTCCTGTCTACAGTTCAATGTTTAAACAAAACATTTCTCAACAGGCCTGCACTGTTTCCATTAACTAGGCCTCTGGTTGGGTTTTAGGCCCAACAGTTTACCTTAACTTCTCTTAGTTCACTAGACATCAAACCTTAAACAATAAATGCATCTTCTACTTTAAGCAAAACATATATATATATATATGTAATTCGTTACGTTTCAGACAAAGCAGATCTCAAGTTCTATTGCATTGTTAAACACACGTTGCATTAGGAGAAAGTTTCATTTGAAAGCATCTATATATGTCAGCAAGCATGGGTTGCACTTTGCAACGTTGGCTCTGCACATTTCTGATACCAATTCACTTTAGCACTTTTCATATCTTGCATCTAACTATGATTAACAGGCCTCTATATATGCGGGTGCTGACTACTTGTACATATGCTGCACCCCTACAAACTTCACTGTAAATGGCGCTCTCTCAGTTCCCCCCTTTGATGACCCGTGTCATCACCACCTTCACATCATCCTCAGGATAAGAACTGAACTAAACAGAGCTTGTGGCCATTTTTCCTCTCTTGAGCATCTCCAATGCCCTCAAACTGCGATATTGATTATCTTGCAGTCTTTCCATTCGCATCTCTTGCACTCTCATTGATCTCGCCAACCTATTCGCTTTGTACCACTTGCACAACCTCACTAAACCCCACAAGGCGATCACACATGCCACTGCTATGATAAGGGGTTTCAGTACAAAACCAAGGAAACCCTTTCCTAGGTTGGCAAACCAGTTTCCAACCTTCCCAAATCCTTTACCAACAGTCTCCCATGTATTCTCTTGGGTCAAGTCCTCGATCTCATAATGGATCGCAGTAATGTTGCTTATATAAGTCTCCAGATCCTTAGAGTTGTCTGGTATATAAGTGCAGCATTCCTGAATCTTCAAACGTTTACAGACTCCGCCCTCTTTTGCTAGGAGGACGTCTAGGGCAAGACGGTTCTGTAAAACCATTGTCCTTATCGACAACATCTCACCCTCAACCAACACTAATGACTTGGCTGTATTCATTGACAGTTCATCCACTACAGTTGCTAACCGCCTTATCTTGATGTCATTCAAAATGACTCCTAACATAGGTATCGCTGCTCCAAACACATCTCCAATCACTGCTCCAGCACTCTCCCCCCGCTTTACCCTCCTCTGGGACCCTCCCTCCAAGAGAGCAAAATCCTCAGTATGGTAAATCTTGGGAAAGATAATTGCTAGATAACATGTTCCATACCACTTCTCTGGCAATCTCACATACGCATTCTTTCCACAGACAAAGTATACAGTAGGCACCACGCTCTTCAAGAAGTCCTTCGTGTAGTACTCTAATGTAAAGGTGTGTTCGCACGTGGTCTGACCCACATACATGTTTTCATAATACGTCTGTGGTCTGTGGAGACATAGCTTCCCTTTCTGTACTTCATCTAAAGCTATTGGACCGTAACTCCCTTTTGACTTGTGCTTCTTCTCTTCTTCGGTCCAATCTACCTTTCCTTGTCCTGAATCTCGCAACTGTTTTTGCTTCGTGTACCTGTCTTCCACCTGCTCAATGAACTTCTTTTCCACCTCTGACAATGAGCAAGTCAAATTGTGTCGGTGTGCATACGGTGTGTCTAGTTCTTGTGTTGGAATGAAAAAATATCCCAGTCTGTCTTCCGATTTATAATAGTCCCACTTATTCAAATGCTTGTAATCTGGGACTTCTGGTAACACAGCATCATAATTTGAAAAATAATATTCAAAATGATTTCTACCATACAATATGCTAATCAATAAACTACAGGAAATTCCATATGTCAACGGAAGGTGATGATATCTAATACCCTCATCTACTGAGGCTGGCAATTGCATACACACATAGCAGTCTTTCGCATCCATCGCATCAATGTATTCATACAACAGTTTTGCATAAGCGTTCTGTCCAAAATTTCCTTTAGACAGGTCAGTATGCAACCTACGACTTTCTGCAGCCAGTAAGGCCTTCTCTCTTCTTTCTCTTTCTTCCTTCTGGCTAGGGGTGTCAGGTGCCTGTGTCCCCTCAGCCTTCTCTACTGTTTCATGTGGTGCAAAATAGGAAACTGAAACTACTATAACTATAAGGAGAATCACTCCTGCTAAAAGGGTGCCTACAATGCACTTGGCTCTACGATTCGGGTTTCCAGGTGCCATGGTTTCGGCTCAAGCAGTTCGTGCTCGGAAAGCACCCAAGTCTCTTTCTTTGCTATTTGAGTCTCTTGAACCACACCTGGCAACTTGAATATTCTGTTTCAGTTCTTCTTTTTCTTCAATCAACAGACAGCCCTAACCCTTTTCCGTCAACTGTGGAAAGTCCCTAACTTTGTTCTTCTTCCACTCGGCTCTAGGTTAGTTTTTAACAGTTATTCACAACAGTCTTTTCAAAGTCTCTCAACGCACATTTTAAAGCTCAAAGTTCTTTTCAAAAGTTCAAAGTACAATTTTACCACTCTTAATAGTCTATGATTATGCTTGATCCGATTGCCTGCAACACATAATCCAAAAGTTCCATGCGAAGCACAACTACATCATAGGCTGGCATGTCCGGAACGAAGGTAGGAAAAATCAGTCTTTCCAGGAGTAAATCACGTATCTTGCTTAGGAGAGGGGGATTAGGAATGGTGAGTGTCAGGATACCTTCAATTTCAAGTCCAGGTATCAACAGTACCACTTGCAGCTTAACATTGGGGATGGTGCTGGTCACTTCCACTGACCTCACCCTCCCGGACCTCAGTACCCCTGGCATTGGTAATCCTAACATTTGTGAAAGGATAGGTCCACTCTGGAGTGGCATATCTTTGGCACGGCACTCGCACCCTCCTTGACCTTCTCGGTCCACTCTGCGCTGCTCCGTTGTTTCCTCCTTCCAGATCGGACTCTTCGGACACAGGGGCGAGTTCTCTTTCGGAAGCCAATCTCACATTCATTCGCCTCCGCCTTTCGGGCCAATGAGCTTCTGCACCTCTTGCTCGCCGGCCTCTCGTTTGCACACCCTGTTCGTCCTCCTGGTCAGCCTCTCCTGCACTCAGATCACCTTCTCCGCCACTTCCTTCTTCTGGGGCGGATTCAGTGTCACTGTCGTCGTGATCATACACAGCTTGATCAGGGGAGTTCCCAACTTTTTTATTTATTTTTTATTTATTTGAGTCTTATATAGCGCACGGTTACCCTTGAGCATCCCGGCGCTTGTCAAGGAATCCATCAGACCAAAGCAAAGCTGTTCAGCGTATTTAAGATGGAAAAAGATGAGTTTTCAGAAGATTCCGAAAACGAAGAAAGCATGTCTCACGACGCAACTGCAAAGGAAGCGAATTCCACAGGCTGCCCCACAGCTTGACTTGTCCCCTCTTCTGGATCTTCTTCGTCGTTATTGTTCTCATCTACAAGAGGAGCTGTTCCTTCTTTAGGTGCTGGAGCTCGTCGGGTGTGAGAAGCATGGACCCAATTCGACAGTCCGCCACACTTCACAGCAGTAGTGGTCACGAGTATCACCTGGAAAGGTCCTCTCCAGCGTACATCCAAGCAGCTCTTCCTCACGTGCTTCCGTACGAACACCCAATCACCTGGGCACAGGTCGTGACAGAGGTCGCTAGCAGCCGGAACTTCAGCAGCCTGCACCTGAAGGGACACAGAACGGATGACATCAGATAGTCCCCTACAGTAATCAAGAATCAGGTCATCTGTGATATTCAGCAAGGCAGTTGTAGGAATAGATGGCAGTCTCATAGCCCTCCCCATCAGGATCTCGTGAGGTGAGAGCCCTGTCCGCCTATCCGGGGGACTGCGCATACTCATTAATACCACTGGCAGTGCATCGGGCCATTTCAGGGACGTGGATGAGCACACTTTTGCCATTCGGGCCTTCAGGGTCCCATTAATCTGCTCTACTATGCCAGAAGCCTCTGGACGGTAGCTACAATGCAGTCTTTGATCAATGTTCAGAGCAGAGCAAAGCATCTTCACAACTTCGCTATTAAAATGTTTTCCTCGGTCCGATTCCAGAGAGGTCGGAACCCCGAATCGTGGCACCAATTCCCTCAGCAATAGCTTAGCCACTGTGAGTGTATAGCACCTGCGAGTAGGGTATGCCTCAACCCATCTAGAGAACACACACACAATCACCAAGACATACCTAAGGCTATTACACCTCGGCATTTCAATGAAATCTATTTGCATCCTGTAAAAAGGTCCGCCAGACCTTCCAATGTGACTCAGTGTAACTGGTGTTCTTTTCCCAACATTTATCTGTTGACATGTCACACATCTCTGACATACTGCTTCCGCAGCCTGTCTAAATTTGGGATTATACCATGTCTGTCTGAACACACGCAACATCGCATCTCTTCCCAGATGCACAGGACCATGTATCTGTCGTGCCATCGCACTCACCAGCTCATTCGGCAACACCGCTCTTCCATCTGCTGAAACCCACATGTCCAGATCTCCCTTGACACAACCAGCCGATTCCCACACCTTTTTCTCATAATCTGACGTCTATCCTTGCATGTCTCTCAATTCTTCCCAGGTATCTGCCACTTTAAGCATCATGCTTAGCTCAGTTCTCTCCTTTGGCCCCTCGATCGTCTGTTCAGTATATGAATATCCCTGCTCTGCACAGTAACGTGCAACTTCATCAGCATAGCGATTCCCCATAGTCACGAAGTCTGTGCCTTTGGTGTGTGCTGTACATTTAACCACTGCTATCGCTGCAGGACCCTGCAAGGCCTCCAGCAATAACCTGACAAATTCGCCATTCCTGATTGGGGAGCCAGATGATGTCATGTAACCCCGCTGAGACCACAACTGACCGAAGTCATGAACCACCCCAAACCCATATTGGCTGTCGGTGTAGATGGTAATCCGAATTCCGTTGGCTGCCAAGCAGGCACGCGTCAACGCAATGATCTCAGCCACCTGTGCAGAGTGTACTCCTTCCAGGCAGGCTGCTTCAATTATTCCAGAAATAGTACAAACAGCAAACGCTGCTCTCAACTGACCAGTATTGTCTCTTATGCATGAGCCGTCCACAAAGTAAATTTCATCGGGGTCTGTCAACGGCACATCAACAATATCCGGCCTTGGTTTGGTGCACAGTTCAGTTACATCGAGACAATCATGGTCTTCCCAATCATCGTCTATATCATTTGGTAATGGCAACAAAGTAGCAGGATTCAAGACAGAGAACCTCTTGAGGGTCACATTCTCCGCAGCAAGTATAACCTGCTCGTAGCGTGTGAGCCTGTTGTTGGTTAAGTGCTGCGTCCTGGTCCTGGTCATCAACAATTCCACAGAATGAGGTACATGCACTGTCAGTGGATATCCCATTACAATGCTTTCACATCTTTCAATGCTGACACCTGTTGCAGCAACGGATTTGAGACATCCGGGCAACGCTGCGGCTACTGGGTCTAAGGTAGCCGAAAAGTAGGCAACTGGTCTACGGACTCCTCCATGATCCTGCACTAAAACTGCTAAAGCATATCCTTCCCTTTCGCAGCAGAATAATGCAAATGATTTGTGGTAATCTGGCATTCCCAGAGCCGGAGCACGACACAGGTCCTCTCGCAGCTCGAGAAAAGCCATCATACAGTCTGTGTCCCATGGTACCGGATCTATTACGTCCTTTTGCGTCAGTTTCTACAAGGGTTTTGCTTTCAGAGAAAAGTTTGCAATCCATTGTCGGCAGTAGCCAACCATGCCCAAGAACATTCTAACCTCTCTCTGGGTCGAGGGCACAGTCATTCTCATGATCGTTTCTATTCTGTCTGGGGACACTTTCCGCTTTCCCTGCTCTATTCTGTGACCCAGATACTGCACTTCTTGCAGGCAGTACTGTAACTTGCTAGGTGATACCTTGTGCCCATTCTCTCCCAAATGGTTCAACAAGGCTATGGTGTCAATCCTACAAGCGTCTTCGGAGTCTGACGCAACAAGGAGGTCGTCTATGTACTGTACGAGAACTGAGTTCTGTGGCAGTACTAGACTCTCCAAATTCCTTTTCAGCAACTGATTAAAGATCGATGGGCTCTCTGTATACCCTTGTGGGATACGGCACCATGTTAATACGAGACTCTCTATTTTGAACGCAAAAAGAAATTGGCTTTCCTCATGCAGTGGGATGGAAAAGAAAGCTTGACACAAATCAATCACAGAAAACCACTCAGCTTGGAACGGTATCTGAAACAGTATTACTGCTGGATTCGGTACCACTGGACAACATGGGACAACTATGTTGTTAATTTTTCGTAGATCCTGTACTATCCTGTACTTCCCGCTTGGCTTCTGCAAGCCCATTATCGGAGAGTTACAGGGGCTGCCCATAACCTCCTTCAGGATCCCTTGTCTAATCATGGACTCAATCACAGGTTTTATACCTTCAAGTGTCTCTGGGGTCAGCTTGTACTGTGGCGTTCTAGGGAAGTCAGCGTTCGGCTTTATCTGTATTCTAACAGGCTCCACCCCTTTGATCAGTCCGATCTCTTCCCCCGTAAAGTCCCACACTTCCGGTGCGAATGAGTCTCTCAAATCCCAGGGAAGTTCTTCCACAGTTATGGCAGGGTACAGTTCAATGCACACATGCGAATTTGCAACCTTAAAATCGGCATCATCATCATTAGTCTGCAACTCTACTCCCTTGGAGGTACAATAGATGGTGCAATTCAGCTTACACAAAAGGTCTCTTCCTAGCAGACATACAGGGCTAGAATCACACACCACAAACTGATGTCTATCCCTGAAACTTCAGATCTTTACCGGAACTGGCTCTGTCAGGGGATTTGTCATTCTTCTGTTTGCAACCCCCACTACTTGAATTGTCTGTCCTGAAAGGGGCAAATTAGGGACCACTGCGGACCGCACAGTAGACCTGGAAGCACCAGTATCCACCAAGAAGGTGGTGGGGTGTCCATCTACGTCAGCCTCTACAAAGGGTCCCCTCTGATCTACCTCTAGTACTGCTCCAAGGGTACAGTCTTCCTCCCCATTCAGGCACCGTCCTGACACTGGATCAAAGTAATAATGCTCATCTCCCTCGACTATGAAGGGCATCTGCTTGTAAACCTTGTTCCCTACTGAAATCTTAGGTGGTTGAGGAACCGGACCCCTAGGGGCCGATGTCCCCCCTTTTGTCATTTGGGGCTTAGTCACTGTCACCTTCCGCCTCGGAGGGGCTTTGACTTCCTCGACTTCCTCCTCCTCCTCCTCCTGCACCTGGTTGTCCGGATTATGGGGGCACTCGCGTTTCCAATGCCCGACCTCGTGACACTGATGGCACATGGTCGTCTTTTTCAGGGTCGCTATATCTATCCTAGGTCTCGGACCCTCCTCATTGTCTCTTTTCTGTCCCCCTGACTTCCTTTCCAAGGTGCCATTTCCTGATTGGCCCTGTCCTCCTGCTTGCATCTGAACTAGCATCAGTTTGTCCTTAAGCTTCTTCATTTTCGAATCTATCTAATCACTGCAGTACCTTGCATACCTCAAAATCTCGTCTAAAGGCTTGTTTTGCCAACAGATCAAATGTTGCTGTATCATGAGGCAGATATCAGGCCTCAATCCCAGCACAAACTTGGATACAAACTGTCCCATATCCTTCGGATCCATCACATCTAATCCACTGTACTGTTTAAAAATCAGCAATAGCCTCTCATAGTACTCATGCACCGTCTCTTTTGGTTCCTGCCTAGTCCGATCTATTTTTACCCAGTCTATGTCCTGTGGCGGTACTTTAGTCTTCAGCCACGTGACCGCCTGCTTGTACTTTGCCATTACCCTAGGTGACGGCCCGTTTGTGGCTTTATCTCGCTCTGGCTCCGCTGTGGGCCATTCGACACTGACTTTGCACGCTATCCACAAATCACTTGGAGCCACAATGTCAAACAGTGTGTTTAAATCAATCCACAGCACCTTTGAGATTTTAACGAACCTCTCTACCTGCTTGTACCATTCCACTGGGCTCTCTCGCAACTTTGGGAAAGTGTTGGTAAAGGCAGCCCGGTCTCCCCTGCTCCAGGGTACATGTACATATCCCCCATGGGCCACCTCCCGCAAGGGGTACGCTTCAGCATGCATCAACCCTCCTCCCGGGGGTGTCCCAATAACACTCCGCCTAACTGTCTTTTTCTTTGACCACCTTTTCTCCCATCTCTCCAAGTTGGACCATGTTCGGATTCCCATGATCAGCTCCCTGATATGGGTCCTTAACCCGATCACCCTCTTTTCTTCCAGGTCTTGATCTGAGTACTGTAACCTATGGCCCCCTTGTAGGGCTTTCGTTTTTGTCAAATCCACCTCATACTTGTTCGCTAATTCTGAGAGTTTCTCATGAGCAGTCCTAGCCTTCCGAGTGACATCCTTTGCCACAAACAATAGCTCATCTGGTTCGTATAATTCAATCCTTTCTAGTGGCAGTGTACCTTCCACAATCTCCCCTACTTCTGACTTTAGTCTCAGCACATCTAACCGTCTTGCCTTTATTGCCGCTCTCAACGTGCCTTGGCTAGAAGTTTCCTTAGAGTCCCTCCCGCTGCCGTTCTGACTCCCTCCCCTGTTCTCTTCAGGTGTGTTAGGAGGAACCCTTCTACCCTCACAGGTCTCGCAGTCCCACTCCTGTCTGCTGTTTCCAGTGGTGTGGTGGGACGTCCCCCTACTTCCCACACCTTCTCGTTCCCATTCTTGTCTGCTTTCGCTAGCTGCACAGTGAGAGACCATTCTATTATCCTCGTTCTCCGACCCAAACACATTCCTCGACCTATCGCTCTGGGTATCCACAACTGTTTCCCAGGTTCTCAAATCTGGCCTCAACTCCCTCATCGACTTCGGCCTTGGTCCTCTCAGATCCATCGATCCCCTCCAACCCCCTCTGTCTTCCGAAGGGTCTGCCGATGTTACCAATGGGGTGCTCCGTTCTACAGGTCGAGGTAATGTCTTCCACCCATCTGCCACATGAGTTCTACCATCACTTGCACTTCTCTCACTCCCCATCTGGGGTAAATTCTCATGATGTGTCTGTTCTGGATTGTACACTGATACTATAGGACCTATAGTAACCGGTACTGTAAGTGCGTCTGGCAGTTTCTGAGAATGGACACCCTCTTCCACCCGTACCTTCTGTACTGTAAATCTTCCCACTACTCTATTTACCGGTGAGGGTGGAGGTGCCTTTTCTCCCTTATCTGGGGTAAACTTGTCCCCTGAGGTGTCCCATTCATTCCCCATTGGAACTCCGCCTTCCCCTGTTGGGGCTTCCCAGTGCTTTCTCGATTGTTGTGTTCCCTCTAGCTCTGGATTGTATGGGGTTGGCCTTTCTGACAGCAGCCTCTCTATCAGGCTGTCATCTGTCTCGCTGTCTTCATCTTCTGTACTCTTTTTCTTCCCATCCCCTGTACTTTCCAGTAACGGATACAACTTATCTACTGTAATGGTCTGTACCCTCCATCTCTTTTCCATGGCATCCCATCTCGCTTCCTGAACCGCCCTTACCGATCGCTTCACTCTTTCCTGTCTCCTGTCTCTGTTCCTGTCGTGGGCTGCCCTGATCCATGCATTGAGCGCTTCAAACTGTGTTGGTCTGGGCAAAGGTCGCAATGCAGCCATAATTGCTTTCAACTGGTATAACACTTCTAGTCTAAACGTTCCATATTTAGGAAAGGTCAATTCTTCATTTCCATCTGTCATCTTACACCAATTATCAAGCCACAATATGGTATGCAACCCAACATTCGTTGCCATGTAATAAGCTGGAGTATCCTCGGGTGGAGCCTCCTCCCCGCCCCGAGGTTCTATCTTGTTTTTTCCTTTGAAACATTTCCGCAATACTTTAAAACATTTCATGATGAAATCCACAACGTTTCCTTGTTTACAACCCTCGTTTACTTCCTGATGACAATCCACCAATCTCAGCGCGGCTTCACGCCGACCGC
Source organism: Lissotriton helveticus (assembly GCF_964261635.1). Lineage (NCBI taxonomy): Eukaryota > Metazoa > Chordata > Amphibia > Caudata > Salamandridae > Lissotriton > Lissotriton helveticus. The sequence goes on along the minus strand of NC_136063.1, from coordinate 2,098,959,030 downwards.
CCTATCACAGCGCGGCTTCACACCAACCGCCCTATCACAGCGCGGCTCCTTCTGACGTCACTCGCCTCCGTTTCGCAGCAGTTCTCCTCCTTTCTCCGATGTCTCGACGGTCACGCATGCGTCCCAATCACACACTAGAAATGATTACTTCCGATCAAGCAACCACTTCCTTGACTGTACGGCTACAGTCTAACTGTAATTGTCACTTTTCCCGGCAAATGCCTGTCCGCGAGCAAACAGACAATCATCTCAACTGTCTCCGGTAACTTCCGACCAGCGTCCGTTACCCCCACACTCCTTCGGGCGATCAATGGTACCTCATGACCCCCTTTCACAACAGTCGACAATTACTGTGGATGTTCGATACACCCAAACCACTTAAACTCTCCTTGAGCTTAAGATTTTCACCGGTTGCGCGCGCTCACAACCTGATCTCCTTTCACACTACAGGCATTCAACTCCGCAAGACATTACAACACAATGACACAACATAACACCGCAATCTAGCAACGCATGACCCTTTTCATACTCACTCTCTTCCGACCTGCTGCTTTCCGCCGCACTGTTACTCTCCGTCAGATTCCATGGAACGCCATCCTCCGTCCGTGGCTCTCTGGACACTCTTCATGTTCTTCTCTATGGGCCTCGGGGAAATCTCAACCTACTTCTAGATTACCCTTACTCCAGAAGATAAACCATCCTACTCTGCTACCAACTGGAAAGGCGGGATTTCACCTCTAGAGTCTGCTTACCATTCTCCAGAATCCCAACACGGGTCGACTGGACCTTTTTACCTGTCATAGAGTGAATTTAGGCAATCTAGTCACAACTAAATAAATCAATTTCAGAATACCCAATTGCTTTCCCCAAAGAACCACTGACTAAAGACTGAATTTAAAGGGTTTATTACATACCCAAAAATAACTGAAGGTACAGGCACCTCAACAAGAGGTTCAGAAGATAAACAGGTACTAATACAAACATAATCCTACGGAAAAGTCTCAAACGACTAATGAAAAGAACGAGAATCAATTCCAGAACCATCAAACTAAACAGGATAGCTATAACTTGAGTTCTGATACTCATCAGAATAAAAAAGACATAAATTCAGATTAGTCTGTCCCTACTCTATGCTAGATGACATCCCTACTCAACAATAGCTCAACCTAACCAAAGGTGTCAGTCGTGGAGACTTCCTAAGAAGTTCGCCACCTTCTCTCTTAGACTAAATTTCCATCACTGCTGCTAAGCTCCTTGCCCATGCGACCGCTCTCTCTAGCTCCTTAGCCATCTGCTCTGCCTCCACCCTCGGGGTGCTGTCCCTAATACAAAACCCCACAATGTTAATGACACGCCTATAGCTACGCCCATGAAGAAGGTGTTGAGTTCTGTAAAATTCCACATGGCAAGGATTCATCTTTGTCCGTTCAGCCGTCCTTGGGTCTCAGGCTCTTCATCCTTTCAAGTTGCGTCTGTAAATTCCTGGTCTACTCCTCCATGTCTGAGTCTAGAATTCTAACATACTCACACAATGGGCCCTTCTACTCTACTATCTGCTTGATGAGGCGCTGTGGTTCTGAAAATCTGGACCCTATTGTTATCCCAATATCGAGGTCCAATACCCGTGTCACAAAATATCAACGTACCATGACGAATTTAGTGTCCGTGAACCGATAATGATTAGGACATCATTCCTATGTATTTGCGTGACAATCGAGGGTAGCCAACACCCCTAAATCGTAGTTTCCGTCCCAATCCCTTAGACTCCATTTTGTGAACGGCATCCATCTTACGTCTTGCCCTCATGTTAAGTCAATTAAAGGTCGAGCTTGATCCAAAAGGACACGTCCACCTTCCCTGACTTCCCCCTGACCTGTCCAAACTGACTCCATTGCCTTAAGCCAAACCTGTTTGGGCGGCTCCCCGCCCAGTGGCCGAATACGATACTATCGACACATAACATTCCACAAACCATTCACCCCATACAGAACATGCTTTCTACAAACATGCACCTGTCCATACTTCTTCTTTATGGCCAGTTTTATGACTGGGTGGTACCTGCCTTTATTGGTGTTTCATCGATATCTGATGGGAGTCCCGGATCTTGCTGGGTAATCTGTCACGAACTGGACATCTAAAATGTGGGTTTGCTTACGTGACACCGCACTTTGTATTATTACAGAAATATGTTTACAGCCATATCATAAACTCAAGAATTCTTGCTTGAAGCCATTATTTCTGTATAAAAGGAGAAGACTGGTTCTGTAAAAACGAACACGTACAGTCTCCTGAGAATACATGACCCGTGTTTGTCGTGCTTCTAGGACACGTGTTACTTGGTAGCTACCAATAAAAACTTGATCTCTGACTGCGACTAGAAGACTCATTGTTTCTGTGGTCCGGAACAAGGGAGAAATCAGAGGTCTTCGGGTGTTGTCCCCTGGCACCACCGGGTTCCTAAAAACCCGGCACCTCAATTGGCGCCCAACTCGGAGCGATATCAAGCGGCGACGGTCCAAGCCAGATGTTCGTGAGGAGCTTCGTGTGAAAATTCCGGAGGACGGTTAGCCACTTCAGCGACCCCTGTATGTCGACGTGGTTCCGAAGGTCTTTGCTGCGAGGTTCCCCGCGTCCCGACGGCTACGAAGGACTGCTGCCCTGACTATCGCCTTGTTTTGGACCCAGTGATCCTTGGTAGAGCGAAACGATAGACGAGTCTTCTAGCGACGTCACCGATCTTCAAATACTTCAGTTAAGTATAAGTGGAGCGTCTCCCAGTCCTCAGTTTGTCCTTAGTTTTTGGTATCCTGGAGATACGACTTGATTTGGCACTTGCAAGCCCCAAAGCCGAAGGACTCGTGTTTTCACGAGAAATATCATAATAGATAAACCTTTGAAGTTTGAAGCTAGACTAGTGAGCGAAGATGCCTGGTTTTAGCAGACTTGGAAACTTGTTTTGTCTTGGTTATAATAGGGACTCCCGATTAGAGGATTCGTGTCCGGTTCCTCCAATTGGAACTCCAACGTATGAGCTCTATGTAAAACATGGCGTAGGTCCTATCACATATAATGAAGTGTGGATAAAATACACCCGTAAAGATGGTGTTTTAAAATGGCCCCAATATGGTAGTTTCGACTCAGAAATTCTAGATAACCTAGAGGTCAAATTGTTCAAAAAGAAGGCCCGACCGGCGATGTTTGACTCTTTCCGCTTATGGCGTAAAGAGGCCAAACAAAAGGCAATTAAACTAGAAAAGAAGAATAAGAGGGAAAGGGGTATTTCAGTAATACAAGCCGCGATAAAATGTAAAGACAACGAAGAGGATCGAATAAGTGAGCAGTTGCACAGGCAACGTAAAATGGCAATAGATAAATGCTATCCTGTTTTACCATCTCTTCAGCAAGAGACAGTAAAAGAGCGTGAGAAAGATCCATTAATGGCGCATTTGCTGAGTTCGCCACCACCCTATGCGCAAAATGCCACAGCACCTCCGCAACCTTTAGTTGCACCTCTGGTAGCTGTTATATCAGCTCCTCTACAGCACTCACCAGCTACTCTTCAGCTGGCTTCTATTTCTCTAGTGCAGCCTCCTCAAGGCTCACCAGTCACATCTACTTCTCCTACTGTTCCTTCTACAACTTCGCCTAGCGCACCTTCTATTTCTTCCGATACTAGTTCTGCGAACGCTTCTGTTTCTGCTTTGCGTGACTCTGTTCTGACACCAGTTATTCCTCCACTTTCACCTTCCGTCTGGCATAAAACGGCCAGCATTATTACTAACATTCCTTCACCACTTTTTCGGTCGCCTAAAACGACCCCTAATACGGGACTAAGACAGTTACGAAGCCAAATGCCTGATTATCGAGAGAGGGAATGCCTGAATAAGTTAGCACGGAATTGGGCTCTGGATACAGCCAGATATGATGTAGAGTCCGTCATGAACGTTTTCCGTCAATGGGATGAACCGACGCAAAGATATGTTTTTGAACAGATGTGTGTTTTTCTGTGTGAGGATTTGGAAGATAATGGTCAAGAGAGCAACTCTCGAGAGTTGTGTAGTATATGATTTAAATTCGGGGAAGGCATGATTGTAGGTCCCGATGTCGACAAAGCAGTTGAGGTAATATTATCATATCGAAGCACAGGTGGTAACTCTGGGTCATCGTCTGAATGTGGTACGTCTAGTAGGAAAAGAGCGAGACAGTACCCCATGAGAGATGTTCCTCCTGTTTGGAGGGAAGGTGATGCAAATGCTAATCCACCAATTCTGCCCCATTTCCAGCGTGTATGGGTACATGTCCCATGGAAAAGATCGGAAGTATTAGCACTCAAACAGTCACTACCTGACCCTCGTAAGAACCCAACTGGGTATTATAAGGAGTTATCGCAAACTGCAAGCTCATGTATAATGAATTTAGCAGATGTAGACATGTTATTTGGGAACGTTGTTCCACATCCTTTATGGAGCAAGATACGTCATACGGATCACGATCAGGAACTAGGTGACTCATGGGCGAACATTGCGACTACAGATGCTAGACAAGTCGGTGGTTTTAAACCTGAGCCGTTAATAGCTGAACTTCCCGGTAGAATTATAGCGTACATGAAGACAATAATGCCTGAAGTACGCGTAAATTGGGACAAGCTATCAGCATGTAAACAAAAGAAAGATGAGAATGTGTCTGACTTTTTCACGAGATTTGAGGAAACATTCACCGACCACAGTGGCCAAGATATGGCTACCGAGGGTGGCCAAAGATTGTTTGTGGACAAGTTCGTACATAATTTGCTCCCTGAACTATGTAATAAACTAAAAGACTCTGAGAGTGCTTGGGCTGTCTCTACGTCAGCACAGATTTTAGCTACAGCCCAGTACTATGAGAATAGGCGTAAAGACGAGCTAGACAAGGCAGATAAAAAGACGAAAGATTTGAAAACTAAGGTTCTCCTCCAGCAGGCCTATCCGCCTCGCACGGCTAGTCAGCCCGACTATCAACCGCGACAGCAGTATTCGAGGAACGCGCAAGGTAATGAGTTTTCCCACCAGCGTCCTACATATGGCCCGAATCAATGTGCGTATTGCAAAGAAGAGGGTCATTTTAAGGATAATTGTCCGGCTCTTGCGCGACGTTTAAACGGTGGTCAAGGTGTAAGGGGGAGAGGTGTTCAACATGCCCCTAGAGGTAGAGGCCGTGGAAATTTCACTCAGAATACAACTTCTTTTCCGCCTCAGAAGTCCATGAATAGCTTTGACCAACGGAATAATTCATCGTCTAAATCAGCTCAGTACTATGCTGACGACTATTACGCTGAACACGAAAATGAGGGTAACGATTGCTAGAACAGCCATGGACAAAGAGAGGGAGTTGTCTCAGTTCCGGTAGATCAGAATGGACCTTATGTCGAGGTAATAGCCTCAGGAGTGTCAGAGCCATTTCTGCTGGATACTGGTGCCACAAAAAGTTCTATCATGCACTCGAAACTTCCTGGCGCACCTTTGTCTGGCGAAATGAATGTCTCAGTAGGTTTCTCTGGCGCCCCTGTTAGAAACCTGATCTCTAGTCCTATGTCTCTTTCTGTTGGCCCGTGCGAATTAGAAGCACCCCTCATTTTGACAACAGGTTGTGGTGAAAATTTGCTAGGTTTGGACTTACTAAAAAGGTTATATGCGACCTTGTACTGTTCTCCCTCGGGAGTACAACTTACTTTAGGCAAGAAGGTCATTTCTTCGATGTATTTATCAAAGGAAAAAATTCCAACTGAATTATTGTCACTTCCTGATATACTCTGGGCTAATGGTTCTAATGATGTAGGTCGTTTGGAGATAACACCATATGTCATAACGTTGAAAGCCGACGTTAGGTTGCCACGTATTCCCCAATACAAAATATCTAGCGAATGCGAAAAAGCGTTGTTGAAAATTGTTCATGATTTAATTGATAAAGACGTCATCGAAGAAACGACAGGAAATGTCTGTAACAGTCCCGTTTTGCCCGTCTTAAAACGTACTGATCCTTCACAACCCCCTGTGTATAGGTTCGTGATCGACCTCAGAGAAGTAAACAAGATAGTTATCCCACAGTTTCCAGTCGTCCCCGACATTACTGCTTTATTGACAATGGTTCCAGCTTCAGCAAATTGGTTCTCGGTGATGACCTGAAGAACGCTTTCTTCAGTATCCCGATTGCCGAGGAGAGTAGAGATATTTTCGGATTTAATTTAGGAGGACGAAGCTTCCGCTTCAAGTGCGCTCCTCAAGGCTACTGCGAAAGCCCATCCATATTCAGTCAGGCCCTGAAAACACAACTAGACACGATTGTTCTACAAAGTGGTTCAACTCTGATTCAGTACGTAGACGATCTGCTGATTGCTGCGGACACTGAAGAAATTTGCAAGAAAGCTACGTTATCATTATTGCATCACTTATGTGACATGAAGCACAAAGTCTCCCTTTCCAAAGTACAATTTTGCCGACAAGAAGTAACCTACTTAGGTCACGTCTTGTCGAAGGAGGGAAGGAGACTGACACCAGAAAGAATACAGGCAATTGCAGAACTAAGTGCCCCAAGGACACAGAGAGAAGTTCGAGCTTTTTTGGGCATTACATCGTACTGTAGACAATGGATACCGAATTTCTCACTGCTAGCTAAACCCTTGCTGGCACTACTCCGTAAAGATACGCCCAATCCTATGCCCTGGTCTGAAGATTGTCAGACGAGTTTTCACAAGTTGCGTGATGCATTGTGTTCAGCCCCTGTGTTGGGAAACCCCAACTACAGTAAGCCTTTCACATTAGATGTCCATGAGAAGGAAGGCTGTGCATTATCAGTCTTAACACAACATTTTGGGAACAGACAGCGCCCATGCGCGTATTTTTTGGCAACTCTGGATCCTGTGGCTAAGGCACTACCAAGTTGTCTGAGGGCTACCGCCGCAGCAGCTGTCTGCATTCGACAATCCGCTGGATTAGTCATGAATAATACTCTGATCGTTATGGTTCCGCACGCAGTAGACATTTTACTAAACAGGCAAAGACACAACACCTTACTAGCGCTCGACTATCCAGTTACGAACTGACGTTGCTAGCAAGCCACATCCACATAAAGAGGTGTGATACACTGAATCCCGCAACGTTATTACCCATTCCGACAGGAACAGACAAGAGTGATAAACATGACTGCTGCTTTAGGACAGAAGAAGAGACAAAAGGGAGAGTAGACTTACAGGACACTCCTCTTCCTGAATGCAATGATACTTTATGGGTTGACGGTTCATGTTTCAAGTTACCGAATGGTGATACGACTGCCGCATATGCTGTAACAACATTACACACCATTATAGAGACCGCACGTATTTCCCACAACTCTGCACAAGCTGCGGAAATTATTGCACTTACCAGAGCATGCGTGTTAGCAAAAGGAAAGCGAGTGAATGTGTACACGGACAGCCAATACGCCTTTGGCGTGGCTCACAGTTTTGGGAGATTATGGCGTGAACGTGGTTTCCTTACCTCACATGGTGCAAAGATACAACATGGTCAGCTAGTTAATGAGCTCCTTGAGTCACTGACCATGCCACTACAAGTTGCCATTATGAAATGCAGTGCACACAAGAAAATTCAAGACGATATTGGCCGCGGGAATGCATTTGCAGACGAGGTTGCGAAAGAGACCGCAAGGGACACGATGAGTCGAATGTATGTTGCGGGTCCCGCTAGATGTACTGCTGATGTGGGAATGTGTGAGGACACCATTGAAAGCATAAAATGCATACAAGCTGAGGCAACTGAGAATGAGTTGAATGAATGGAGAGAAAGTAAGGGTAGATTGGATGCGAATGGTTGTTGGGTCGAATTATCGGAACACCAGCGATGGCTACTACCTAATGCATACGTACTTGCAGTAGTAACAATGGCTCACGCCATGGCACACATCAGTTCGAAAGGAATATGTAAGCTATTGGCCCCAGTATGGCAGAATAGCAATATCCCAAAATATGCAGAAAATGTGGTCAGAAACTGTATGATATGCCTAAAACACAATCCCGGTAAAGGAACTCCAACTCCAGCTGGTCACTTTGCGCCTCCTACGTATCCGTTCGAGGTTTTGCAGCTCGATTTCATTCACATGGAAAGGTGCAACAATCTAAAGTATGTGCTCGTTGTTGTTTGCGCTTTTTCAAGGTGGGTGGAAGCGTACCCCCTTAAAGACAATACTGCTATGACAACTGCCAAAGCCCTTGTCAAAGAGTTCTTCCCGAGATTCGGTATGCCTAGAATTGTCTGGAGTGATAATGGAAGTGAATTCATAGGACGAGTGATGAAGAGAGTGTGTGAGTGTCTAGGCATATACCAGAAATTCCACGCTGCAAATCACCCCCAATCAGCTGGATTAGTAGAGTGCTACAATGGCACTTTGAAACTCAAGCTAGCCAAGATCCAAGCCAGTACAGGTCTTAAATGGCCTGACGCCTTGCCCCTAGCACTCTTGTCAACTAGGATGACCGTCCATTCCAGATTAGGTCTTAGCCCCCACGAGATCGTGTTTGGCCGCCCAGCCAACGTCTGGGGCGTGCCAAGACCGAAGAAACTCCGCGAAATAGAACACCCCGTACTGCTTGATTATTTGTGCGAATTGACAGCTAAATTGCGTGTTTTACACCAACAGGTTCACAGTTCCTCTCCGCCAGCCTCTGACGATCCAGGTCATACAATCAAACCCGGTACGTGGATATTGGTGCGGAACTTCCAGCACACCAACAACGGACAGCCGAGGTGGACCGGACCATACCTGGTACTTCTTTCCACGAGATCAGCGGTTCGGGTGGACGGCAAAAAGAACTGGGTGCATGGGACCCATTGCAAACGGGTCCCTCTGCCCCTTCCATACGACCGGTGGGTCGATAAAGGACTTGCCGACTCTAAGACTGAATCCGTACCTCGTTTCATCCCTTTCAGCGATGCACGTTTAAAAGAGACTGGTACCGAAAAGGAGAGTGATCGTATTTTGCAAGGACGTGTGTCACCATCTATGCAATTGGACACTACCGAACCTGAGACATTGTTTAAAGACCACACCGTACCTGAGAAGCGACGATACAACCTGAGATCCAGCCCCAGGGACTAATAAAACCTTGATCTAATGTGATTTCCCTTTTCCCCCAAGAACTATTTTTTATCTTCCAGCTCTCTCGTCCCAGGGAACTAGCTCATTTTTGATTTTCAAACCGCCATCCGGTTCCGCTGCTAGGGTCGCGGTTGAAGTGTAGGGAGTGCAACCAAGGAAGTTTTAGGTCCACGGTTCTGGTTGGTCCGAGGGAGTCACCCCGGACCGAACGGAGAGCGCTCCCTGGCAGAATCAACCTACCACCGCGGGCAGCAAGTAGAGGATGGAGTTTCCAAGGGTAGAGAGACCTGTCAAGCTTACGAACTTTGAAAAACAATTGTGTACTATACTGTCCAAGAAAAGATTTTTAATAATATGTGTTCTAATGCTGTGTAGCACTGTGATGCTTTTGATTGGTTATGCTCTATTCGTATTTCAAGTTTCCCTATTCTCAAATGACACTCTGCCGACGCCTTCTCCCACTCTCTCCCCACATTCTTTTCACCCTCTACCTGAACACGAGTCTGCCAGAAGGCTCGAATTTGTAAATAACTCTTTCATCCAACTCCTACACCAACACCAGTCTATAATGAACACATCAAACTGTTGGATATGCGGACTCATGCCGCACACGACGGATAAGGGTATCCCATACTTCATCCTGCCATTTAGTTATTATGGTTCTCTGTGGGCTTTTCAGACCATGTTCCTATTCGCCCTAGAACCATACCCGACCCGTTCCACTGAAAGCGATTCCAGTAACAAGGCACTAATAGCAGGGATAAGAAATATGAGTAGAGAGTTCGACACATATCTGACTATCCCCAAAGATGAACTGACTCCATACACTCGTTGGAACGTAACCAAACATGGCGTTTACCTGATCAAGAGCCAGGCAGCAAAGAAATCCCGCCCAGTTTGGATAGTGCCCCACCGAGGTCACCTATGTTTACAAGGTATTGGTAGAGATCCCACTGTACAGTTAGGAAAGAGCATTTGCACAGAAACATATGTGCTCGCCTCCCGAACTTCCCCTATACTCTTAGCAGCCAAAGGCACGTATTTCGTCTGCCACGACCAAGCCTATACAGGGTTACCCCCTGACTTCTCAGGCACGTGCTTCATCTCATTTCTGCTGCCTCCTACCTACACAGCCCGAGCAGATTACCATCGGACAAGGACAGCTAGAGGTGTCGTGAGTAAAGACGACACCGCGGGTCAGGAATTCGCTGACTTCGCAAAAGGTTTTCTGCCATTTTGGGGGCCTATGGTGAACAGCAGGAATATTCGCCAGTTAGCAAGGATAGTTGAATCCGCCGTGACTACAGCGGCCGGAGCACTTGGCAATTTGACAACCGAGCTTCAGTCGGATCGACTTATGACCCTTCAGAACCGAATTGCCCTTGATATCATACTCGCCGATCGTGGTGGTGTGTGTAGAGTCATCCAATCCAGTTGTTGCATATTCATCCCTGATAATGCACCGACAGTATACCAGGCCATCTCTAAACTACATGAAATATCTGGTTCCCTTCACGTTGAGAAAGGGGATTGGTCCTTGCTAGGGTGGTTCTGGGGACTGATCGCTGCCTGGGGATGGAAAACGCTAATCTTCATTGGGATGATCTTAACACTTCTGTTTATGTTCTGCCTATGTGTCCAGTGCGCTCCTGCACTCTGTGGCCTCTGTGCTACTTCATGTGTACGGAAGCCTGCGTCAAGGGACGAACTAAGCAACAGGATGATGTTACAGCAGCATCTCCACGAATTCCTTCATACAGATTTGGACTCGGATTAACATGAGTTATTGCCTTACATAAGGGCAAAAGGAGGGTCTGTGGATCTGAAAATCTGGACCCTATTGTTATCCCAATATCGAGGTCCAATACCCGTGTCACAAAATATCAACGTACCATGACGAATTTAGTGTCCGTGAACCGATAATGATTAGGACATCATTCCTATGTATTTGCGTGACAATCGAGGGTAGCCAACACCCCTAAATCGTAGTTTCCGTCCCAATCCCTTAGACTCCATTTTGTGAACGGCATCCATCTTACGTCTTGCCCTCATGTTAAGTCAATTAAAGGTCGAGCTTGATCCAAAAGGACACGTCCACCTTCCCTGACTTCCCCCTGACCTGTCCAAACTGACTCCATTGCCTTAAGCCAAACCTGTTTGGGCGGCTCCCCGCCCAGTGGCCGAATACGATACTATCGACACATAACATTCCACAAACCATTCACCCCATACAGAACATGCTTTCTACAAACATGCACCTGTCCATACTTCTTCTTTATGGCCAGTTTTATGACTAGGTGGTACCTGCCTTTATTGGTGTTTCATCGATATCTGATGGGAGTCCCGGATCTTGCTGGGTAATCTGTCACGAACTGGACATCTAAAATGTGCGTTTGCTTACGTGACACCGCACTTTGTATTATTGTATTGTATTATTAGAGAAATATGTTTACAGCCATATCATAAACTCAAGAATTCTTGCTTGAAGCCATTATTTCTGTATAAAAGGAGAAGACTGGTTCTGTAAAAACGAACACGTACAGTCTCCTGAGAATACATGACCCGTGTTTGTCGTGCTTCTAGGACACGTGTTACTTGGTAGCTACCAATAAAAACTTGATCTCTGACTGCGACTAGAAGACTCATTGTTTCTGTGGTCCGGAACAAGGGAGAACTCAGAGGTCTTCGGGTGTTGTCCCCTGGCACCACCGGGTTCCTAAAAACCCGGCACCTCAGCGCCTGCAAAGGAATACACACATAACTTGCAGTCTATGATTATTGCAACATTTCTTAAAGGTCACATCTATCCCTCCTGTCTACAGTTCAATGTTTAAACAAGACATTTCTCAACAGGCCTGCACTGTTTCCATTAACTAGGCCTCTGGTTGGGTTTTAGGCCCAGCAGTTTACCTTAACTTGTTGTCGTAGTTCACTAGACATCAAACCTTAAACAATAAATGCATCTTCTACTTTAAGCAAAACATATATATATATATATATATATATGTAATTCGTTACGTTTCAGACAAAGCAGATCTCAAGTTCTATTGCATTGTTAAACACACGTTGCATTAGGAGAAAGTTTCATTTGAAAGCATCTATATATGTCAGCAAGCAAGCATGGGTTGCACTTTGCAACGTTGGCTCTGCACATTTCTGATACCAATTCACTTTAGCACTTTTCATATCTTGCATCTAACTATGATTAACAGGCCTCTATATATGCGGGTGCTGACTACTTGTACATATGCTGCACCCCTACAAACTTCACTGTAAATGGCGCTCTCTCAGTTCAGCATGCCTTTTTGAACACAGTACATATAAATGTGCCAGTGGAGGGGGGCACATCCGTCTTGGATGTGCAAAACGCATGTGAGCACACTCACAGCCTGGGGGACTGTGACACCTTGAAGACTCCGCCATTTTTTGTGGAGTTGGTCTGTTGCAATCTCTGACTAAAAGGGATGGGAGGGAAGCCGTGGCGTAACGAATCTTGAGGGGGCCCCCCTGCAGGGTACGTGAAGGGGGGCCCCCCCTCCGTGCTCAATCTAGTGCCCCCCAGCAGAAGTGCGGTGCTGATGGGGGCCCCTGGAGGGTGAGGGGCCCCCTGCACCGCGGGGGCTGCAGGGGCCTGTGTTACGCGCCTGAGGGAAGCCTGGATTCACCTGGCTCAGTCTTGGTTTCTTTTTTTTATTTTTAAGGAGAGGGAACCTGCCAAGGTCCACTAGATGCATACTTACAACTCTGCAAAGCTCCCGCTCAGACAGGGAACCGAATTACAAGCTTAGGGCAAGTGACGCCGTACGTGTGGCTCTCGGCGAGCAGGAATGGCCTGACACATTAGGAGCCCCAAAGGTCACATCACACATGATTCCTGGTAAATTGGCCGCGGGATACAGTATTCAAGGCACCATGAGCTCGTCTCAAACCCCGCTCACAGCTTCTGTTACACAGTGCACTTTCTGTCTGATGCATCTGTCTGCATTTGACGCACTACTGATTATTATGTGCTTCTATATTATTAAAGATCTGTGATGTGCTATGACGCCTAAAAGGAACTACATAAAAAAGATAACCATCACATTAAAATTGCCAGAATTATCAACAATATTGCTAATTTAATGGAGCTTCAAGTGGAGGGGTCCGGGCCTATTCAAAGATCCTCACATATTCTGGTACAATTTGTTGAGGAATAATCTGCTTTGAAATAAACCGGAACCATTGCGTGCCCATTCGTAGATAATTCAGAGTACACTGATTTATTGCTGAAACACACAGAAAGCAGCTGGACTGTGGAGGGGGGTGGACCCGGCTTTTGGAGTATTGTGGTGGGTGTGGTCACTCCCTGGAGAAGGAGTGGAGAGTGGATAGGGAGGGCACTCTGTGATGTCATTTAGGCTTTTCTTAACAATGTCATTAGAATGGCGTTTTCACCATCGCAGGTTGTAGTAAATAAAAACTAGCACCATATTTTTGAGATGAGAGAACTTAAATACAAAAACCTTTCATTTAAAAACAATAGCGATGGCATTATTTAACAAAACATAATGCAAATATGCGTGTATATTTAAAAATTAAATTACTAAAGGACCATCATGTGAACCATGCTACAATCAATTTAAAACCCAAGCTGAATTAATTTATAAAGGATCATTCTAGAATGTCTATTGTAGGAGATTGAAAGCAATGCTCGACTTGTTAAAATATTTATTTTATTTTTCTTTCCATTGGAGGGCCCCTTTAATCGCCTTTACACTACTCCACATCCTGTTTCCTCGGGCCAACTGAGGGTTACCGTTCTGCATTCTCAAGGAAAGTCTCAAACTACTGCTGGCTTTGCCAATGGATGTTGTTTTACACTTCCACCTCTGATATAGAGAGCTAAGGAGGGAAGAGGGATTGGGAAGTGAAATCAGAGGATGTAAGGAGCAGACGGCAGAGGGCGGACGCAGAGAGGTGCAAATGAGGCCTCACTCGTGATACACGAGGAAGTGACCCCAGCCGCTGGAACAGTGTACGGTGCTTTCCTGCTGCCAGGATGGTGGCCACCCCCGGGATCTTCGCCCTCCTGCACTGGGGACTGGGGTCCGTGGCAGGGAGCTCCGAAGCTCCGCAGCCTACAACTGTAAGCGAGGGGGCAGAAAGGACAGGGTCTGCCGCACGACAGAGCTGTGGAGAGCTACACCAGTGCACCGCTCCTGACTGAAACACACAGAGCGGACGGACTGATGGACACGAGAACACCGAGCAGACACCAGTAAAGTGTGGGGCAGACCCTGAAGCATAGACCCACAGAGGGACAAGGGACAGAGGTTGTTTAGAGCACTAAACTAGTACAGAACATACCAGCATGGAAGATTAAACACAGAACACAGGGGGATACCCTGGAATCCAGACCACTGAGTCAACTATAGAATCCAGAATCCGCAGCATGCACCAGAGCACGCTCTACATATACACACCTGAACAGAGAGGTGCAGACTCCGGGAGAAACAAAGCACAGAGTTGATGGATACCAGAATAGTACTGATGAGGTAGAAACACCGTGAAGAATGGGACTGACATGAGAACATCGCCGCAGACAAGACCTCTGAACACCTAACAATTAGATGGTGCACACAAAAATGTAGTGCAGACACCAGAGCAGGGAACAGAGGCCACAGCAGAGAAACAGAGGAGGTTAGACTCCAGGTGTAGAATAAACATTAGCCGGAGACAGAGACCTGGGAGTGGAACACAGAATACTGCATTGTATTGTCCTGAATTGTTACTGAATATTATGGAGTAGATACTAAAGAACCCAAAAGAGAGGAGGAAACAAGCAAAAAGCAAACAAGCAGCAGGGAAAGCGTTCGCTTTCACTTCCGCTTCAAAAACAAAGAAGCTCGCGAGTGGTGTCTGGGCACGATAATTGAAACCACATGGCCTATTGGTGTCTATTACGCGCACCAAGCGCGTAATAGACACCAATAGGCCAAGGGAGGAGCAATGCACCCGCCTTTGGCCAATTACGTGCAGTCTTTTACAAAAAGACGCATGCAAAGGCCAATGGGGTAGCACAAAAGGAATCGCACGCTCGTGTGCGATTCCTAGGTCAGTGCTAAATCCCTGTTTTTCACCTACTAAATGTCTTGCGCTGCTGGAGCACTGCTGTGCAGTGCACCGCTAGGCGCGAGACCTAAATACGTAATTACTTACCTGTTTTAGATAGAGGTCCCAGTGCTGAACCTAGGAGTACCGCATTGGATTACAAATGTTATGTGAACATACTTTACATGCAACTTGAATTTTCTTCCGTAGGATAACATTGGTAATTTCAACTGAAAAAGTTTCTAAGTGTCAACTTTTAAAATACAATAATATTCCTTAAAAATCACAACTGTAACCAAAACGCTTTTACTTAAATGTTTACAGCTCATGTCCCGCGACTGAATCTAGGATCTAGTCCTGTGGTTAGAAAAGTAATCTACAAAGTAACTAATTGCATTTAACTAGAAATCCCAATTGAGCTCAATGTTGCATTGTGTTTGACATTGTGTTACCTATTGCAACAAACTGTAACTATTGCATTCAAAAAGTCTATTGCCTATTTGAAAAGTATTTAACTAAAGTAACTCATCCTGAGAAAGTATATTTTGATA
This sequence comes from Lissotriton helveticus, assembly GCF_964261635.1. Classification (NCBI taxonomy): domain Eukaryota; kingdom Metazoa; phylum Chordata; class Amphibia; order Caudata; family Salamandridae; genus Lissotriton; species Lissotriton helveticus. The sequence continues at coordinate 2,098,943,263 of NC_136063.1, read as the reverse complement.
CCTTGTTGGTTCTAAACTAAAACTGCTGTATCTTTTGATACAAAACAATTGGCCTAGAGTTCAGTTCTTGAGTGTGTGAGACCATTTGCTGACTGAGCGTGTACAACAAATGCTTTACACTGTCCTCTGATACTGCCTTACTGCTCGACCAAGCTACCACTTTAGAGAGTAAGGTTATATCTAACTTTAGGTTCTGCCAAACCTCTGGGGACTGGGGACTCTATACACACTGTACCTTACTTTGGTCCTGTATATATAGAGCCACTTTCCTACACTGGGCCACTATAATCATGTCCTTAGGCACTCGATGGCGCAAGTCCTCCCATCAAGTCCAGAAGACCTTTGCCATGTTTTGTCACAGGTAATTCAGGATGGTTGTGATTAGGCCTGGGCTGGTCATGCACTACTACTACCTGTGGTTCGTGGTGAGAGAGGAGAATTTTCAGTTTGCTGTGCCCTCCTTTGGTCACACTTGTGCCCCCCGATTTGGTCAGAAAAGTGATGGCAGCCCATCTTCAGAGGCACCAGTCTTCCCCTACCTCGACAACTCTGTGCTGAAGGTAGGCTCGCCTCAGGCAGTCATCCACCACCTCCAGATGACAGTGAACCTCCTTTCATATTTGGGGTTCACTATCAATATGCCAAAGTCACACCTGACTCCTTCTCAGAGGCTTCCCTTCATCTGAGCCATTCCAGATATGGGTTGGATTTTGCCTTTCCCCGGAAAAGAGTCCAGCGCATTCAGGCTGGATTTCAGTGAAGTTGGCTCTGAGGCTGCTGGGACTGAGGGCTTCTTTCATCCTGCTTGTTGAGCATTCCAGATAGCATATGCGGGCTCTGCAGTAGGAAATTAAGTCCCATTGGGCCCAACATTGAGGGGACCTCTCCAACCGTGTACAGATTTTGGAGGAGTCTGTGAATGGTCCTCATTGGTAGCCCCTGAACTGCATTTGGGTTAGCAGCCCACTGACTAAGATTGGGTCAGCGGCAAACCTCTCTCCCTTCCCCACTGATAACTGAAAGTGGTGACCTATGTTTTGTTTATGGGCTATGGCGGGCATCTTGGAGATGTGGAGGTCAGAGGCCTCTAGTCCCTGGCGGAGTCCCTGCTCTAAATTGATCTTCTGGAGTTGAGGGCTCTCTTCTTGGAGGGCTCTCCTCAGAGAGTACCCAAAAGGTACTCTCTGAGGCTCTACCTAGATGTATGGGCCTGTCGTTCAAGGATGATTAGAACGGTAACTTTTGTACAGAGTTATTATACAGAAGATGATAATCTTGCTCTGTGATACTAAGACTCCTCATCCATACTAATATTATAAAGAGAGAGCCCAAACCTTTGAGGCGGGTAATCTCAGTAACCACAGCACCAATCACAACACCCAATACAGCGTTGGAAAGGGCAGTTGCAGCAGAAGGACATAGGCTATGCAGACTGCCACCATATATTATTATTTTTTTGCAGAGTTTTATATTGCTCGAACTTGACCCGAACTGAATCAGGTATCAGAGCGCTTTACATAGCACCAGTTACGTTACATGAGGACACACATTAATTTCTGTTAGGCACGGGGAGATTAAGTGATTTGCCCAGAATCACAGGATGTTTGGCGTTGTTACCAAGACTCAAACCCAGATCCCCAGGTCTGAGGTCGAGCGCCTTAGCCGTTAGGCCAACTCCTCTATACATTTAAAAGGTAAAAGAACCGTGCCAGCAAAGTAGTCCCTTGTGGGCATATCTGCGTTGTGCTGTGGGCGTGGGCTGGGGGCGTGACTAATGCTGGGGGCGTGTGGTACTGCCATCCCATCGTGGGCTCTGGGTGTGTGCTGGGGGTGTGACAAACGCTGGGGACGTGACAAACACTGGGGGCGTGTGTCCGCCCTTCATGCCATGTCAGTCATACATACAAGCGCCAATTATGTTGCTGCGCAGCATCAAGGGGCACGCTGGGGGTGTGACACGCTGGGGGCGTGAGAAACGCTGGGGGCGTGTGTCTGGCCTTCATGCCATGTGAACGCAATTGCGCCGCAACAAGGGGCACGCTGGGGGCGTGGGAAACGCGGGGGCGTGTGCTATGTTTCGCCCTTCATGCCATGTGGGTCGTACATTAATCAGAAGATCGTCTGGTGTGGCCGTGTGCTGGGGTTGCGACAAACGCGTTCACCTGGAGGCCTGGTAAGTAACGTTACCGCAGCCTCTCCTGCGCGCTGTTACTGAACTCTCTCATTCAACGAAATTACACGTGCCTGCTACCATCAACCAGGGCTCTAGCCGGGCTCAGGCGGCGGATCAGTACACTAATTACACGCGCCTGATAACATCAAACAGGGCTGCAGCTGGGCCTCAAGCGGGGGAACACGCGCGTGCTAACATCAAACAGGCCTGCATCTGGGCCTCAAGCTGGGGAACACGCAAATGAGCGTGTCTGCGGGGACAATTACTGCAGCCTCTCCTACTCGCTGTCACTCAACTCTCTCATTAAATGGATTTTCCCGAGGCTGATAACTCTCTCATTCAACGACATTACACGCGCCTGCTAACATCAACCAGGGCTGTAGCCAGGCTCAGGCGGCGGATCACTACACCAATTACACGCGCCTCCTAACATCAACCAGGGCTGCAGCTGGGCCTTCTCCGTCCCTATTCTAATGAAACAAAACATTTTGTCTACTGCAAGATTTTAAAATAAATTGCCCTTGCCAAATACACACATTACACACATTCTATTTCATACCCGGACAACGTCGGGACGGGCTGCTAGTGCATAATAAATTAGGCAAATTTTCTAAGAAAAACACACAGCATTTATTCGGCACATAACTTCTCAAAAGGTCAGCGCCAGAGCCGTTCTGTACAGCAAGGTAGGACAAATGTAGATAAAGGTCGTACCACTACCTAGGCCTATATTGGGGTACATTGGGGCTCATAACACCCTTTATTGAAGCCCTTGCTGGCGTCCTACTTGAGGCCTGGTCCAAGTCTTGCACAGGAGCTCCTGTGCATAAGACGACTGCCCGCCACCATCGCTCCGCTTCGGGGGACCCCAGTTTCCTTACCCAACACCCCATCCCGGGGAGCTTGGTGATCCTAGCCTCTAGGATAGGATCAACCCAGGGATGTTTCATACCACTTCACTGGATAGGGAATCCAAGAGGCTAGATACCTTTGGCAAGAGAATGTTCTCTTCCACGAGCCTTGCACTGCTGTTAGTGAACACCGCATTTCTTTTGCGCCAATATTTTCATACTATCTGGGATTCAGTTGCAAAGTGCCTTGTATGGTCTCAGGGGAGGCCCCAACCAGACTCTCCCAGGCTATTTTGAACGGGATAGGCGCAGCAAAGTACACCATACGATGTTGACTGGACACGACCGACTCGCTGGGTAGAGCGATTTCATTGTTGATGGTCTTGCGGCCCTACATCTGGCAGAAAGCCACTCACTTGTCACGGGATGTCAAAGCCTTACTTGTGCACATGCCCTTTGGTGACTCTTGTCTTTTTAGAGAGAAAGCAGATTAAGCGCTGGACTGCTTTAAGAACAGCAGAGCAAGTCCTTGGGATTTACTATGGCCCCTTGGCACCCCCCAGTCCACCTTCCACCTCTTTTGTGCCATGGAAGGGTCTCCAACTGCATCCATAACCTCACACCCACCATGGCTAACAGGCTTCCCAGCCTTTTTGTGGCCGAAGATGCAGGTCCCATAGACCATGTGGAACAGGTAACCACAGCTCAGGCAAGTTCACCACCTCAAAGCAGCTGCAGCCTCCAAACCCCTTTAGTTTGCCTGCCGACCATCATAGGCATTCAATGGGCGGGGGGGGGGTTTTGAAGGGGGTGGACCGGGCAGGATACGCCATCACCTGCACCACTCGTGGTCAGTAATATCAGAATGTTGGGGTTTACAAATTATCCAAAGAGGCTGCTCCCCCCCATTTGTGACTACCCCTCCACTCAAGCCACCCACTTATGACTGGCTTACGGAGGACTACTTCTCTTTGCTTCATCACGAAGTACTGGCTTTCTTTGGCAAGGAAGCAATAGAGAGAGTGCCAGCATCAGAAGTAGTTCGTGGTTGCGATTCTGGCTACTTTCTGAGTCCCAAGACCTGTGCCTTCTCAATCTCTTTCTGAAAAAGACGACATTCAAGATGCTCAAGCAAGTTCTGTGTGCCCTAGACCTGAGAGACTTGATGGTAATGTTGGACTTGCAGAACGCATCTTTTCACATCCCTCGTCCTGCCTGCCCACAGACGTTCGTGTTCACGAAGTGCCAAGAGCTCTTTCAGTTGGCCGTGCTCCCCTGTGGCCTAACTAGTGCCCCACAGGTGTTCACAGAAGTGATGGCATTGGCTTCAGCTCATCTGCGTAGATCAGGTGTTCCATTCTTTCCCTACCTCGACAATTGTCTGTTGAAGTTTGACTCTCCCCAGGCAGCCGTCTCCCTCCTCCAGACTACGGTAAACCTTCTGCACTCACTATCAACGTGTTGATGTTACATTTGACTCCCTGTCAGACACTCCCTTTCATCTGAGCTGTATTTGACACTGTGCAGTTTTGGGTCTTTCCTCCTGAGCGGCGAGCCCAGGATGTTCAGGCTATGATACCGCTGTTTCAGCCTCTATCCTGGATTTCGGTGAGAATTACTCTGAGGTTGATGGGCCTCGTTGTCTTCTGCATCCTGCTTGTTTCTCATCCTGGTTGGCATATGCTGGCTGTGAGGTGGGATCTGAAGTCCCGGTGGATGCAGCATCAGAGGAATCTTTCTGACATGGTACAGATCTTGGAGGGAACTCCGAAAGATCTGCAGTGATGGCTGACGAACCACAGTTGGGTCAGTGGCAGGTCTCTCTCCCTTCCCCAACCAGGGCTGACTGTGACAACAGATGCGTCACTTCTAGGATGAGGGCAGCCATCTAGAAGAGGTGGTGATCTGAGGACTCTGGTCTCTGGTGGAGTACGAGATCCACATAAACCTGTTGGAGCTTTGGGCAACTCGCTTGACGTTGAAAGCCTTCTTCTTTCGATCAAGAGAAGGCTGGTGCAGTTATTCACAGACAACACCACCGCCATGTGATACTGCAACAAACAGAGTGGGTGGGATTGTGGACCCTTTGACAAAAGGCCCTGCATCTCTGGACATGGCTAGAATGCCAAGGTATTTCCCTGGCAGTTTAACACCTGGAAGATGCCATGATGGAAAAACTCTGCCATCAGTCCCTGGCAGATCACAAATGGGTCTCCATCAAGAGTAGGGAGAGCCTTGGTTAGATCTGTTAACCACCGGTGCAATGTCAGCAGTTCTGCGCGCTGGAGTTTTCCATGGAGACTCTCTTTCAGAGACGCTTTTCGTCTAGAGTAGAGCTCCAGCCTCTTGTATGCCTCTCCACCAATGCCACTCCTGCCCAGAGTTCTCAAGAAGATCAGAAACGACCAGGCCCAAGTTATTCTTGTGACTCTGGATTGGGCATGGAGAGTCTGGTATCCCGAACTGTTGAGCATAATCCTTGATCCTCCGATCAGTCTGCCTCTTAGAGAGGATCTTCTGTTACAGCAACAGAGGAGGATTCTGCAGCCGAACCTGTGCACCCTTCACCTTCGTGCTTGCAAGTTGAGCGATAACAGTTGACAGCTTTCGACCTTCCTCATGAAGTCTATGATGTTATTCTAGCAGCCAGACGCTTCTTCTCCAAGCCAGTGTACACTTGCCGTTGGGATAAGTTTGTGACATGATGTGCTTCCCACAATATCGACCCTCTTTAGGTTATTCTATTTTCCCTATCGTTCGCCCAGCAGGGCTCTGCTCTGGGCATAATTAAGGGTTATCTTTCATCCATTTCGCTTTTTGTGGTTGCTGGGCCAGCCTTCTTTATTTAAGTGGCTAGGTTTCGGAAATGCTTGCAACACATGTTCCTCCCAGGCCATTCATCATGCCCAAGTGGGATCTAAATCCTGTTCTCACCTTTTTGATGTCCGCATCTATTGAGCTTCTACACAATTGCTCTCTTAGATTGTTGACCATCAAATCTACTTTTCTAGTGGCCATAACATATGCCAGGAGGGTCAGCGAATCGCAGGCACGCTCGGTGCACCCTCCTTGCACCACCTACCTGGACAAGGTGGTCTACCAGGCACATGCCTCCTTCCAAAATTTGTGACTTCCTTCCATGTAGGCAAGAACATCACCCAGGCTACCTTCTTAGCTACCTACTTAGCTCCGCCTCAACCCTCGTAAGAGGAGGAAAGACTCCACTGCCTGGACCCAAAAAGAGCATTGTTGTTCTACCTTGATTGAATGAAACAGTTCTGGGTGGATGATAAGCTCTTTGTGGGCTACATAGGAGCCACTAAAGGGAAGGCTGTGCAGAAATGAAGATCTTAAGATGGATAGTGCTCTGCGTCAGGATCTGCTATGGACTGGCCAAGAAGCAACCCCTTTGAGGGTTTGCGTGCTCTTTCCACCAGAGGTGGCCAGTAAGGATGTGGGGACACTGCCCTGTCAAAATACCTGATGGCCACTCAGAGGCGCTGGAGGATTAGGTGAGACATCTTGTACAATGATGCAGGTGGCAATGCATACATCCAGTTCATATGAGAGGCAGCTAGTAGTTGGAGTAAACAGTGTATTTGTGGTTGGCTCCGCAGCACATCATGCAATCTTTGCTTACAGCTTTTTGCAGATTGGGCCAATGAGTGCTCTTTCAGAGTTGACATTGCGTCCCTCATCTCTAACAAAGCACTGTCCACTGTCACCCCTGGCTAATTTGCTGCTTTAAAAGGCCCCGATGCAATGTGACTAAGTGAGTAAGGCCTGAATCCCTTTACCAATCACCATGAGGCTTCCTCATGACAATGTATTATAGGACTTTTGCTGTCATTTACGCGTGTTGTACACATGAGTCCTGCTAGGTATGCATAATATGTGGATTTTATTATGCTTCTTATCTTTATCTGAATCGTTTTATAGCGCTCCTCATCCCAGTTGAGTGTTAGGGCGGTTTAAATTGGAAAGTATAAACAGAATAAATTATTTACTGATTGGGAGACAAGAGAAAAGTGCATGGCTGGGTTCAGTTCGTTTGGTTTTGATACTGGCTGAGAAATGGTTTGAATAGTTGAGCCTTAAGCGGTTTCCTAAAAGCAGTGATAGGATTTCAATTTCTAAGTTTAGGTGGAAAAGGGTTCCACGCCAATCGGGCTATGCCTGAGCAGGATCGCCTTGCTGGCTGGCTGGCCAAATGTTTAACATTCTTAAGTCTTGACTTCTCAGACTTTTTTATTCTCCTGTGAGTAATTGGAAAAATCGGTATGTTGTTCATGGCCTTTTGGACCTTTCAGTAAGCAAGAACAGGATAGAAGGAACGCTTAAAATAATATCGGCCATTGGCAGTAGCTCAGGCTGTATTCTAGCCTATTGTTTTTCGCCCACTGTGCTGTCATAGACAAAGACCTGCCTTATGCAAATCTGTCTTGGTCCTGGTCCATTAGGAATGGTCCAGCCCGAACTTCCAATCGGAATAGAGAGACGAATGTTTTCTAGTTGTATTACGCCACCTAAGAGATGAAATCCAGACGTGGAAGCGAAGATAATTTAGGGACTTCGTAAATCGCATGTTAATTACAGTTACTAAGGTCAAGAAGTTTAAGTTGCAAAAGCCTTGTTTCTGAAGTAGTGTGGTGTGCGATAAAAGAAGCTCCATTTTGCTGGCCTGCTTTAATTATGAAATTGATTATTTTCGGGGGGTTGTGCTGGGTGGAGAGAAGATGTATCCATATGAGGGCTGATATTTCCCCAGCTCTGTAAACAGATTAGAAAGAATAGATGAATCACTCCTGAAAACACCCATGGACTTCTTGAAACTGTATCAATTCTGGTGCATATGTCTGTAGAGTCACAGGACCTTGCAACTCCCTAGGCTCAAAAGAGAAATACTGGATGCAATAGTCGCACCTGAGAGCGAGACCTGAGTGGCTAACTCCCTTTTATTTATCACTTCAGCTGTTCCAGCCCATCCGGTTGTGTGCAGTGTAAGTGGGACCGGACGACTCCCTACATCTCTTCCCACTTTGGTAATTTCCCTACTACTTCCCAGGATCCTCTTGTGTGCAGCATGCATAGTCTCCTAGTGCTTGGTTAGGGTCTGCATTAGGTATCAGATGGTATGTTTGAATCCAGACGGTTGTTGGCAATACCAAAGCTTTTCTTGTGTCAATAAGGGCCCTTGGTTCCATCCTTGTCCTCCCTGGCCTTGGAGTAGTGCTCGCTAGAAGTCTATGTTTGTCAAATGGTGATGGGGAACCACTGCCTCTATCCATGGTAATCAATCTTTCAGGAAAACCGGGTGTCCCTTCATCACCATCACCTCTGGATTCCTTGAGTGGTATCTTCTTGAACCACAAGACATTGTGATTTCCCTTTGTTACCCTTCGGTATGCTGACACTGTTTATGCTTTTCAAACTGCGTCAGAAATTTCTAGCCAGAGTGCCTGTCTCATTTTTTTGTCAAATCTGTTTATTAGCATTTTTTGAGACATTGCAGTACATTAGACATTTCAACAGTGTCAACGCAGCCAATTGGGCATGTCAGATAAACATTCATGGACACTATAGTATTGCGATTAAGGAACACAAAGCCACGGGTTCAGTAAGTCTTAAGTGAAGGATAACCGCCCAATACTGGCGAGAGCATGGGGTGCCGGGAAAGCCGCCCCCAAGTTAGTCCATGACTGTCCACACGCTAAGCTTAGTGCATTAGCAGAGTTTAGGGTGGATCCTTCCAACGTGGATTTGTTCACAAAGATTACTTTTACACAACAACTGTAAAGAAGCAGAAAGTAGAAAACAATAGCGGCAAAACCATCGACACACATACATGTTAGTCCCTTTCCCCCCTCCCCTTCTCCCCCTCTTCCTTCGACCAGAGTGCCTTTCTCATATCTGCACTTGGTGTCCGGAACCCATCAGGGATACTTGTGCTCCTTTCTAGTAGTTGGCATAGTCATTTGTTTGTTGTTCGTTATTGCTGTTGTCGGGTAGTAGTAATGTCCAGATCGGTGGGGTTCCGGTCGGACCCTGCCAGAATGTTATCCCATTCAGACTTCTTGAACATTAGCGCCATGGGGGAACATTTAGTGGTGCTCTATGGCGGTTTGCAGCACATCCTTAAAAAGTGGTAAAGACTTCATTCAAGGTTTTCCCCTCCTCACTAATACAAAGGGCCTTGTTGAGAATTGACAAAAGCCTTCTATATCGCCATTAGCTTGGGGCCATTGTGGCATCCCGAATGTGGCAACTGTTCTCTACATCGGTCGCTGCATTTGTGGATCGCCATTGGCGTAGTCAGTACACCACCAGAAATCTGGAATGCCCAATGACCATCACTTTTGTCTGGCGGCCACCCAGAAAATTTTAATAGTGATGCTCATCTTCGTCCATGGAGTTCTACATGGTTCTTCTTTTGGGATAGAACCTTGGTTTCCTGCCCCTCCTTAAGAGGCATAGTATGCTTATATCTATTCTTCCTTAGGCTCATCCAGCCCAACGAACCACAGTTTTTCCCTCAGTTGTGACTTCGTTTTGGCGACGCCATGTGACCTTGATGTGCCAAAAAGGGGTATACTATTGGTGGCACATGGGCCTTCCCGTTCAACCACCTATGGGTTTATATTTTAAATCTCTATCTATTAACAGTGGTAAATGGAGATTTGCAACAAAACATATGCCTCTTCGAGGCAGGTGTAACTGTGAAGTAACTTTTAAAAAGAAGCCACGTTTTTCCAACTTTGCATAGCACACATACAAAGTGAGGAAAGTATTAAAGAATAGTTTTTGAACTAAAAGGGTCCCCTACCAGTACCAAACCTAAGCTTGACATTAAACATACATCCTTGCACTATGGTGCTAGAGTGTGTGCATGGCACAAGGCTGTCTAAAGTGCACCAACACAAAGAGACAGTAAAATAGCTCCATATCTTAGTAGATATGGCACTGTTCTGCTCTCTGTTTCATGCAGTGAAGCAGCTATGTTTGTTGAGCTGCATTGCGTAAAAGTTAGTAAATATGTCCTTTAGTGTTTGCCATAAATCAAGGGCATTAAAAATCAAATTTTAAAACAATAAGCAATCAGACTGTTGGTAGAGCAATTATTTTTTTCATGCAGACTTACTTGTTGAAAACCTGTTGTTTTGGAGACAAATTTCTCCTTAAGCAGAGTCTGTGCTGAAATCTTGCGCATAGTCTCACCCACTTTCGAGAACCCAGAGCACTTGTCCAAAACAGATACATTTGCAATTACTTTTTGTAAGAAAAGCCGTATCTTTTAATATGAAGGAAAATAATTTAGCAGCCCTTTAAAAAGGCGAAATTGGGCAATTCCATGTATTTACTCAAAGAAAATTAAACCCTATTACAAATATATAAACTTTACCAGAGGAAGTATTGATGAAGTGTTTGACTCTCTCATTAGCTCTACTGTCTGAGGGCAGAGCCTAGAAGATTTGTGTAACCGTATTAATATAACTACTGTCTGAACCTGTATGGTCTCTGAAAGCTGAGTGGTAGCTCTGATGTTTCGGCCTATGAGATTTGTGTAACCTGAGAAATGGCACGATTGTCTACTATGTAAGATTATAACATCTGTGTAACTTTTCATTGTACCAACCTATTTCCTCCAAATGTATTGTCAAGCATATCAATTGAATGAAAACCTACTTTGAAAGGCCAAACTAGGAAAATGAAAGGAGGCCGAATGTAGAGATGTGGTAGAGGATAGGCACACCTCGAAAAGTTACAAGGGGTCGTGCTTACTTAGATTATTTGAATTTTTTTTAAAGGTGGTTTTTACTTTGCAGCCCTGTGCAGGCCTTGCGTGGCACAACATCAACGTACTGTCATGTGTGACATTTCAGAGCTCTCATTAGTCCTTTTGCTTTTGCGGACTTATATTTGCAAAAATGTTTCATAGGGAGAGAAGCTCCTCACTACACCAACTCCCTTGTGTGGGGGTTTGTTGACCTCTAGTGCTTGGTTCAGTTTGACCTGCTATTTACACCCCCTTGTTTACCTACCAACACTGCAAGTAAGAAATCTGTCTCTAGCATTGCATCTTTCATGGAGTAATAGGCTTTGAATCATTCCCTGTCTTTAGGCTAGGAATTCCTGTTATTTTAGTACAGTAGTAAACTGTATTAACAGTATCAACAAACCAATAATAAAACCAATGAGGGTAAATTAATACCCCTCGTAAGAAACAGCCCAAACTCAAACCAATGTGATGAACTTGCCAGGTACATTTCTTACCACAGACACCATCATATCTCAGATTTCTACCTCATGTCATGGATTCCACTTTGTATGTTTTTGTTTTTAATTCATCCATCCATGGTTTAGATTCCCATTGATGATCTGCAGCACTTGTGGTAGAACTGTTATATGTTTTTAGGTCTCGTGACCTATCAATGCGCATGCGCATTGAGAGAAGCGAGACTATAGGGCTTTAAACAAAGTTTACCTAACTGTGGCGATTTGGTGCTGTGCCCGTGGCTTTTAGGTCAATGCGCAAGCGCAGTGACCTAAAATGCGCGTGCACATCACCAAATCGCCGTCTGTTCCCTCAGCCGCACTCCTCCCACACCTTTGAAGTGAAGCTTAGCTTCACTTCAAAGGCCCCGGCTGCTTCACACCCTCATGCCGCTCCCCCCGCTCCGCCCCCTCCCCTGCCCGCCGTGTGCATTTCTCCTCCCCCCCCCTCCCCACAGCAATGCCCTCCGTCTTGTTTCCTTTCTTGTTTTTCTTTCAGGTGAGATATCTTTTCCATCATTTGCGATAATACAGTTCTCATATGCTCTAAATCACAGTTGCCATTTGACCTGTGGTTTACCAGGAATCTGGAGAAATGGACTGGGTTAATGATTAAATAACTTATTTGAAGCCATACTTTAACAAGTCAAATAATTTTCACAATGAAACAAGCAGAGGAAACACACCTCAAAGCTAGTTAAGTCTTGAAAGTTGCCTCAATGCGTTCCTGCATATAAGCTTCTGTTGCAATAATAAACTGTGTGAGCAGTGAAAGGTTGTCTATATTTAGCGCACTCTACTCAAGCACATTATACTGAGCGTGTGTGACATTCCCAGCATGCACGGAGAAAACGTCACACAACCATGACGGCACGCATTGGTACACAAATGTCTCAGGAGGCTGACGTGCACAGCTTAGAACAGCGCGCGCAATAGACTCAAAGCAGTAGGATGTGGGGTTCAAAATCTGCACATGAAGCACGTAACGATGTAGTGATTTTTTTGTTTGAATCTGTTATTTGAGTTTTTCAAGATTTCCAAAATATTACAACATGCACATAGCTCATATAATTGTTCGAGGTTCGTGTCAGACAGTTACAGGGAAATTAACTCGTGATTCAAATACTGCTAAAAATAAAACAGAAAACTGTAATAATAAAACAAGCACTGGCATAGCCAATAGGCCTCGCCTTTGGAACCTTATATGAACCCATCTCACACCCTCACCCTCAACCCCTCACCCTCACCCCCTCACCCTCAACCCCTCACCCTCACCCCCTCACTCACCCTCAACCCCTCACCCTCACCCCCTCACCCTCACCCTCACACTCACTCACTCACCCTCAACCCGTCACCCTCACTCACCCTCAACCCCTCACCCTCACTCACCCTCAACCCCTCACCCTCACCCACCCTCAACCCCTCACCCTCACCCACCCTCAACCCCTCACCCTCACCCACCCTCAACCCCTCACCCACCCTCAACCCCTCACCCTCACCCCCACCCTCAACCCCTCACCCTCACTCACGCTCAACCCCTCACCCTCACTCACCCTCACTCACCCTCAACCACCCTCAACCCCTCACCCTCACTCACCCTCAACCCCTCACCCTCACTCACCCTCAACCCCTCACCCTCACTCACCCTCACTCACCCTCACTCACCCTCAACCCCACTCACCCTCAACCCCTCACCCTCACCCTCACTCACCCTCACTCACCCTCACCCTCACTCACCCTCATTCACCCTCACCCTCACTCACCCTCACCCTCACTCACCCTCAACCCCTCACCCTCACTCACCCTCACTCACCCTCACCCTCACTCACCCTCACTCACCCTCACCCTCACTCACCCTCACTCACCCTCACTCACCCTCACTCACCCTCACCCCCACTCACCCTCAACCCCTCACCCTCACTCACTCACCCTCACCATCACTCACCCTCAACCCCTCACCCTCACTCACCCTCAACACCTCACCCTCACCCTCACTCACCCTCAACCCCTCACCCTCAACCCCTCACCCTCACTCACCCTCACCCTCAACTCCTCATCCTCACCCTCACTCACCCTCAACCCCTCACCCTCACTCACCCTCACTCACCCTCAACCCCTCACCCTCACTCACCCTCACCCTCACTCACCCTCACCCTCACTCACCCTCACTCACCCTCAACCCCTCACCCTCACTCACCCTCACTCACCCTCACTCACCCTCAACCCCTCACCCTCACTCACCCTCACCCTCACTCACCCTCACCCTCACTCACCCTCAACCCCTCACCCTCACTCACCCTCAACCCCTCACCCTCACTCACCCTCAACCCCTCACCCTCACTCACCCTCAACCCCTCACCCTCACTCAACCTCAACCCCTCACCCTCACTCACCCTCAACCCCTCACCCTCAACCACTCACCCTCACTCACCCTCAACCCCTCACCCTCACTCACCCTCAACCCCTCACCCTCAACCCCTCACCCTCACCCTCACTCACCCTCACAACACATATTGTGTTACAATAGGTGTCACATTTGCGAAAGATAAAACTATTGGCATTGTAAATAACAAAGCTATTAATTTCGCTATTTTCAAAACAAGCACATAAATAAAAAATGTGTCCTTTACAATACCAATAGCTCAAACTTTCCTAATGCGAGACCTATTGCATTGCTGTGCTTCTCTCCCCTGCTGCACTCTCCTGCTCTCTAGATGTGGCCTAACGACCAGAGGTGCCATCTAAGTCACGTAAATACAAAACATGTTGCATTCCAAATGCTATAGGTGTCACATTCGCGAAAGTTATAACTATTGGCATTGTAAATGACAAAGCCATCAATTTAGCAATTTTAAAAACCAACAAATAAATAAAATATGTAATTTACAAGACCAATAACTCCAACTTTTCTAATGCAAGACCTATTGCCTTTCCAATGCTTGTTTACTGAGTCGCTACAGCTGCAATCTCTAGCACTGCTGCCTCCACCCCCTTTCCTGCGGATGCAACCTTCACCCTTACCTCCTTATCCACAATGGATACCATCAGTACCCAGGAACATAGGAGAGGAACAAAAACTGGAAAGCCAAGAAGGAAAATATGATGAGTAAAAAAGGTGATCTTCCGAGAGAGTATGAAGATCAGGGCAATGATGAGCGGCAAGGCTATGTAGTGCATCGTTCATCTTCATCCATTTATGGAGCGAGTATCCAAGTGTTTCGCGCAGACCAATACATCTGTAAAAAAAATAGTGCTTCCTCTTTAATTTCATGGTTTTAATCTATTTATTTCACTAAATATAAGAATATAATTAGTATATGTAATTTGAGCAAATTCACTACAGGACTACCTTTACCTGTGCAACAAGCTAAGCCTTAGTATAATGAATACTGATTTTGCAGTTAATCTGGAAACTGTATTTGCATAACTCTGCTGCTCCCTCCAGGGAAGGAAAGACCTCTGGCCTCCTGGTCATGGAAACTGCTCTCCTCACGCAGCTCCGTGGTAGCACCTCTGCCCCCTGCACCTCTCTGATTCAGGTATGTGTTTGAGGCCCTACTCCACCCGCAGGCTCCTGCCTGCGCCTCATCCCTGGTGCTGCAGTGAGAGAGCCTTGCTCTTCTACTGGTCCACTCTGCCTATCTTTGCTGTATTTGGTCTCTTTGTGCCCTTTTTTTTTTTTAGATCTGTGCCTCTTTTGTCTCTTTGTGCCTCTCTTGTGTATTTTGTCGTTGTATGCCTCTTTTTGTTGTGCCTCTTCTGTCTATTTGTGCCTTTTTGCTGCTTCCCCTGTTTTGTTATGGTCCTGGAGGGGCCGCTGCTGCTCTCGCGGCCCCTTCCCCCCTGCTTGTTCCCACTCCTGCCTCCCAGTTTGTCTCCCTCCCCGACCCCTACTTAATGGCAGCCGCTGCTCGACTGTGCCGCTGGCGCACCAAAGGCAAGCCTGTCTGCGCCCATCAGCAACCCAAACTGCGACCAGCACCAAGGACCCTGGTCCTCTAACCCCCCCACCACTATGACTCAGCGCCCTCCACACACTCAACCCTGGAAGAAACAACTACCAGCTGTCGATGCCGAACACCACCCAAGGTCAGTTCTCCTGCCAACACTGCCGCCGCACCTTCGCCCAACTCTGGATCCCAACAACTACAGCCAACCCTCTGGACGCCAGCTCACCCAAACCCCTGAGCTGCATCCTCCTCAACGTAGGCTCCCTGCACAGACACGCAGTAGAAATCTGGGACCTCCTCAACACACTCGTGCCCGAGGTCGCCTTCTTCACAGAGACCTGGATCAACACCAGCTCCGCACCCGACATCGCATCCGCCATCCCGATGGGTACAAGATCCAGAGGAAAGACAGCCCCAACCAACTTGGAGGTGGCCTCGTTATCATACACAAAAGCTCCCTCCAACCCACACACGCCATCCCGAACGACTCCTCACCCCCCATGGAACACATCCACTTCCAGATTCAGATCAACCCAAGAACGACTCTATGTAGAACTCTCCCCAACAGACCTCCTGGACCCCGCCCCACTTTCACCAACACTATCCCAGACCTCATCATACCCTACGCCTTCGCCTCAATGGACTATGCACTGCTTGAAGCCCTGAATTTCCACCTCAACGACATCAACTCCACTGCCCTCCTGGACAACCTTGCAAACATCGCACTAAAGCAGCTTGTCACCACCCCCACCCAGAAGGCAGGACACACCCTCAACCCCATTTTTGCAGGAGAAAACAACATTTGCTTCAGTCACACCACGCAGCCCCTCTGGACGGGCCACCACTGCCTACACTTCTCCTTCTCAAAACCCACCACACACAAGCCTACTCCACGCCCCCATGCAGAAGCTGCAGCAAGATCCCCAAAGAGCACCTCAACTCCACCCTCAGCCGTACTCCTCCATCCACCATGACTGACCCCAACTCTGCAGCTAACAAACTCCACAGATGGATCTCAGACTGCGCAAACATGCTCGCACCCCTATAGAACTCCGACAGACAACGCACCACGAAAGCCACCTCCGAAAATCCAAACGCACATGCCGAAGACTCGAGAAAGCGTGGAAGAACAGCAAAACCTATGAAGTATGTACTGCCTCCAGGACCACCATGACAGAACACCACCAACTGATCAGATCAACAAAAAGGAACTTCATCCAGAACACAACCCTCTCCAACTCCTGCAACTCCATCATACAAGAATTCACCGAAGCCCCCTGTTATACCTCTGATGTCCCTCCCTCCCAGGACCTCTGCAACAAACTGGGCTCCTTCTTCCATCACAAGGTCAGGACTCTCTACGATAACTTTGACGAACAGAACCAAGGCACCGACCCAACACTGACCGCCAGCAACGCCACCCAGCCGACCATTGCTGGCTGGACCCCTGTCACCACAGAAGTAACCATAAAGACCATGAGGAGCATACACTCCGGAACTCCCACTGACCCCTGCCACACCTGCGACAGGGCCGCCTCCGCCATAACACCGGAACTACGACGCACAATCAACTGCACCCTTGAACAGACACATTCCTCGACTGGAAACATGCAGAATTCAAACCCCTCCTCAAGAAGCCCTCTGCTGACCCAACGGACCTCAAGAACTACAGACCCTTCTCTCTCCTCCTCTTCACCGCAAAAGTCACCAAAAAGATCGTCAGCATCCAGATCACAAATGTCATAGAATTCAACTCAATCCTTGACACTTCTCAATACGGATTCTGCAGCAAACACAGCACCAAGACCGCTCTCGTAGCCGCCACTGATGACATCCGCATCCTCCTCAACCAAGGCCACACTGCAGTACTCATTCTACTAGACCTCGCAGCAGCCTTCGACACCGTCTCACACCGCACACTAGCTGCTAGACTCCACGGCTCTCACGTACAGGGAACTGCCTTAGACTGGATCTGCTCTTTCCTCGCCAGCCGAACTCAAAGAATCGGACTCCTGCCCTTCCTCTATGACCCCACAGAGATCAGATGTGGAGCACCCCAAATTTCCTCACTCAGCCCCACACTCTTCAGCATCTACATGGACCCATTCGCAACCATCGTCAGAAAATACAGACTCAGCATAGTATCCTACACCGACGACACCCAGCTCATCCTCTCCCTCATCTAGGAACCCCACATCACCAGACACATTTTCCAGGAAGGAATGAAGGACATTGCATCCTGGATGAGCATCAGCTGCCTAAAGCTCAGCTTGGAGAAAATGGAAGTCCTCGTCCTCGAAGCCAACCCCTCCACGTGGGATGACACCTAGTGGCACCCTGCCCTCGGCAACCCTCCCACACACACGAACCACGCCCGCAACCTAGGTATCATACTCAACTGCTCCCTTACCATGAACCGACAGATCAACGCTGTATCCTCCACGTGCTTCAGCACCCACTGCATATTCCGCAAGACCTTCAAATGGACCCCCACCGAATCCAGAATGACCATCACCTACGCACTCATTCTTTTGTTTAAATCTTTTTTATTGACCTTTTTTTAATTCCGAACAAGAACTATAATGCAGTGGCATCATGCACCATAAAAGTATTAGGGTAATGCAACTCATGGTGCAGCTTTCTGTTAACCATTAACAGCTTGCAGATGTGTTAGTTTGGATTATTACATGGAGAGTTTAATTGCGTTAGCAATAATGGCCTTGGTCAGACATTGTGGTACACAACGTATCTATGTTCTAAACATGACACTTATTTGAACTGTGGAAGTGGGATACAACAAAATGAGGACAAAGTAATCGAATGAGGGATAGGGTGATTGCCTGAGACCTGTTGCCTGGTATGCTGTCAAGTGAGATCCCCTCCAGATGTAAATGATGATTTTTATTTATTTAGAAAGTTTTATATGGCGCGAACATGACCATCGAGGGTATGAGAGCGCTTTACAGTATATGCAGCAAGGAGGGTACAATCAAACAGAACAGAATTAATAAAGCAAAAAGTTCACAATCTTATAATGTCTGACAATCTTGTGCACCAGGCAGCTGGGCCACAGATCACCATTTATGGTCCAAGAATCCGACGGAGAGGCCCAATTGAGGCAGAAATGTATTCATCAGGAGCCCTTTGACTTCTTTTTTGAAGACTACAGTGGAAGGGATCACCCTGACTTCGGGGGGGAAGGGAGTTCCAAATCCTCGGGCATACCTGAGAAAGCTCGATTATAGGTCTTAATTTGTTGTTGAATTTTTGAAGTTTCAGCAATATGGTGCTGGCGCTTCTGGAGGCTCTCGAACCACATGAGAGCTCCAGTTTTTGAGCGAGGTACTGCGGGGTCTTGAAGTGGATTGCTTTATGTGCCATGCATGCAATTTTTAGCTGTATCCGAGCTTCATATGGCAGCCAATTCAGGGCCAACAAGTCCGGGGAAATGTGGTTGTATTTTTGAGTGCCAGTAATGAGCCTAGCAGCTGAATTGAGGGTCACCCTAAGAGGAGCCATCTTCACTCTGGGCAACCCGCATAGCGTTGCACTACCATAGTCTAGCTTAGAGATCACTAATGCTTGCACTGCCACCTTCAGGTCATGAGCAGGGAGAAAGGGGTTGAGCCTCCTTAGGATGCTGAGTTGGAAGTTCGCTCCTTTGCTGATGGAGCTGATGTGCTTCTGCCCAGAGAGGATGCCGAGTCAACTAGGTGAGGTCTACAGTTAAGAGCAGTAAGCTGATTCAGCCATTGTTCCATGACCGGAGATTGTTTGCGAGGTAAGATTAGGAGGAATTCCGCATTTAGCTTCAGGTGATTACGTGTCAGCCAACTTTGTGTTTGCATCAGGACAGCACTGACGGATTGAATGTCCTCAGGGGAGCCAATCTTCAAATAAAGTTGGGTATCATCCGCATACATGTGATAGTGAACGCTGGATGCTTCAGGATTTCTGTAAGAGGCTCCATGAACAGGTAAAGAGCGTGGGAGAAAGTGCTGAACCTTGGGGAACCCCCAAAATGACCGGTGCAGGATGGGACATGGATTTGTTCAACTTGAAGCTTTGGGTTCTGTTCTGAAGGAACAAAAAGATCCAGTTCAATACAGGCCCAGGCAGCCCCATCCTGTGTTCCTGGAGGTCAATCAGGTTATCATGTTTGACAGAATCGAAAGCTGGCGTAAGGTAAAGAAGGATCAAAAGGCACGCCTCATTATGGTTCGACATTCTTAACACATCATCAACAATGTGCGTTAGTGCAGACTCTGTGCTATGGCCTGGGCAGAAACCAGATTGGCATTGGTCGAGGAGTTGGAAATGGTCAATGTGGTTGCAGAGTTGGGCGAGCACACATTTCTCCAGGAGCTTTGCCTAGGTGGGGATGTTAGAGATTAGGCGAAATTTGCGAAGGTCTGTGAGATCAGCAGTTGGTTTCTTTAGAATCGGGG
This sequence comes from Lissotriton helveticus, assembly GCF_964261635.1. Lineage (NCBI taxonomy): Eukaryota > Metazoa > Chordata > Amphibia > Caudata > Salamandridae > Lissotriton > Lissotriton helveticus. The sequence continues at coordinate 2,098,923,570 of NC_136063.1, read as the reverse complement.
TGACTTCACCCGATTTTAGGCAGTCTGAAATAGCACCTTGCCGAAGTGATGCATTAATGATTGCAGTCCATAATGTTAGTAAGGAGGATCTAACTTCCCAGGAAAAGGTTCGAAGGCAGAAGGTCATTGTAGTGATTGGAAGGTTTCAAAGTCAACAACATTTTGCCTATAGTACTTTCATCCAAGGTTTGGAACAGACTCCAGGATGCATTGTTTGTGGGGAGGTAGGGCATGCAGACTCTGTAATATCCATGACTGATAAATCGCTTGATGGGGGGGCCTAGACTATGTTTGTAGGACTCTGCTCTTCCTGGGCCTCTCTGTGTGTACTCTCAGAACCTAAGTGTTGGTTTGGCTGGCGCCGTGATCCCTATTGAGATCCCTCCGGGGCTGCCTCTAGGCCCTGTGGGTCTGAAACTATTGTCTCCCAGCTACTAGCCAGGGGAAACTTATGCAGTCACCTACGCACTCATAACCAGCAGACTGGACTACATGCACCCCCTCCATGCTGGAATCAACAAATCTCTGCTCCACAAACTCCAGACCATCCAGAACGCTGCAGCCAAACTCGTCCTCAGCATCCCACGACAAATCCACATCACCCTGCACCTACGAGACCTCCACTGGCTCCCCTTCGAAAAAAGAGTGACCTTCAAACTGCTCACGCATGCCTACTAAGCTCTCCACAACACCAGACCCCAATACCTCAAAGAAAGAATCTCCTTTTACGCCCCCCAGAGAAACCTTTGCTCTGCCGACAATGCCCTGGCCAAAATCCCCCGCATCCACAGCGCCAGAACAGGAGGAAGATCCTTCTCTTACATCGTGGCCAAGACCTGGAACAAACTCCCCCTCAGCATCAGACGTATCCCCACACTGCAAGCATTCAGGAAGAGCCTTAAAACCTGACTCTTCAGATGAGCCAGAACTGCCCAAAGTCCTGTCCCACCCTCCCCCAGCGCCTTGAGACCCTCACGGGTGAGTAGTGCGCTTACAAATCTCTGATTGATGGATTAATTCCTGGACCTCACCTTAAACCCACCATCCGTCTTAGTTCCCCTTCAGAACTAAGCAGCCCTGAATAAAGAAAAGCATCGCTATAATTGTAGAAATTAGCCAGTGTTTATATACAATTCTTCTAAAAATGCTCTGACTAAGACCAATTGAATGAACATTTATCACCCCCCTTTGTGCTTCACCGTTAGCTGAACAGGGAGGTATGCAACGGTTGTGAGAGCACACATAACCATGTACGTATTACCCTTGAGGAAAGCTTTGTTCCATGCGAGGTTAATGCCACTGAAATCAGGGAAGAATAAAAGCCTGTTTTCTCCATTTTCAGTTGGACCTCTTCGCACAAACTTGAATGCATACAGTTCAGTTCAGTTCATTTATTTGTTTCGAAGGTTAAAAACCATCATGAAAATACACAATAACAACAATACGATACATAATCTCGAATACAAAACTTTCTGAACGACATGACATTGTTTAAAAAGACATCAAATTAAAAAAAAGGGATTTTTGTGAGTAGTAGGACCCAAGTGCAAATGTGATTCAAAACCCCATATAACCAATTAGATACCTCCCCGGCCCACCAATTTCATCAGCCCCTTGTATTTCTCAATTTAAAAGCAATTTTAAGAAAACTTATAATGGCACATAGAGTTCGCATTTCAGTGGCTCTTTGCAGAAACAGTAAAGCAGATTTGGCATGGATTATATTTGAGTCTTTCAAAACACCTACTAAGAATATTTGACGCGGTGTTTTATAAAAAGGGCACAATAGTACAAAATGAAGGGTGTCCTGCGGAGACCTATTGTCGCAACCGCAGGCACCCTTCTGCTCAATTGTTGGAGTAAACCCTAATGGATAGGCTAAAATATGGTGCAACAAATTGAGCCTAAAACGAGTCATTAAAAACCTCTCATGCTGACTATACATTAAAAAGAGGTACGGTTCCATGCCTGCTTGATTAGATACTAGCAAATGAGCAACTGTCGAGGATTTAATGGAGTCAAGCTCCCTCCTCCTGCCATTATATTTATCCAACAGTTGCCCTTGTACTGAGTTTCTAGAATATATATCCATCGTGGAGGGGTCCAAGAATAGCCTTTGTTCATCTATTTCCCCCAAAGTATCTTTAACATATTTCAGCCAGGGGATTTGAAGACATTTCTCCTTCGTCAGGCAATCCTGGATGATCTGTCTGGAAAGTTCCGCATTGGGGTTTGTCCAAATTTTGATCCAGGCCAGTATAGGTCTCAGTATAATCAGATCAGCTATATAAGTAATTCCCAGCTCTTTGTGTATTATTGCTGCGGGGATGCTCGGCGGAAGTTTTAACAGTTTTTTCAGAAATGTGTCTTCCTCACTTTGAATAAGTTGAGCATCTCTGAAGCCCCAAACTTCAGCTCCGTAGATGGTCTTTGAAATACTGACTGATCTATACAAAGTCAACACCTGCTCTGGGGACCAACGTCCCATTCGACGGGCAAAATTTAGTATAGATCCATTGGCTGAGACAAGTCTCCTCGCCCTCTCCTCTATCAGAGGGGAGAACTTTAGCTTCTCGTCGAGTAAAAGACCTAGATATGGAAATGTTTTAACACTGTCCAAGACATGATCCCCCAGTTTGAATACAAATTTCTTCTGCGGTTTCTTCCCTACTATCATGACGAAGGATTTTGTCATGTTGACGGAGAGATCCAGTTTCCTCATGAAATCCGCAAAACCCTTGATTAAGAGCTGCAGGCCAACAGCCGTTCGCGCTAGGAGGACCGCGTCATCGGCGTACAAAAGTACTGGCAGGTGACGCTTGCCCACCTTTGGGCAGTCAGTTCCCAATGCTGTCAGATCATTCTCCAGGCCATTTATATAGAGGGAGAACAGGAATGGCGCCAGGATACACCCCTGCCTCACCCCGCCCGAGCACAGGAAGGGATCAGTGCTCACCCCCCCCGCACTGTAGCGGACCTTGGCAGTGGTGTTCCAGTGAAGCTCCCTCAAGATGTTAATAAGGTCCGGATCAATTCCCAAGTTGAACATGAGCGACCATAGTTTGGCTCTGTTGACATTGTCAAACGCCGCTGCTAAGTCCATGAACCCCATGTAGATGGTGCCATCAGACGCCATGATGTACTTGGCAGTAAGGAGGTATAGGTTGAGGCACTGGTCGCTAGTTGACCTGCCAGTTCTGAACCCATACTGGGTGTCCACCAAGATGTTGTGGGTATCAGTCCATTCTAATAGGCGGTTGAGAAGTGCCCTCCCAAGCACCTTGGCAGAAACGTCAATAAGCGAGATAGGTCTGTAGCACTGCGGGCTGTCCCTACAGCCTTTCTTGTAAATCGGGACAATCACCGCGGTGGACCATGACCTCGGCAGACCTGTTTTAATAGCAGCATTCAGTACTCTCGTTACCATTGGGGCCCATAGCTCCGTATTGCTAAGAAATAGGTCGGGAGGGGTCCCGTCCGGGCCCGGGGCTTTATTTCGTGTTAGCCCTAGGATTGCTTTGAGAACTTCATCCAGGGATAATTCAAATTTTTCCGCCATTGGCCCCCTCCATTTTCCATCCCCAATGTCTACCTCCTGTTGATTATACAAGGATTTAAAATGGGCAATCCATTGTTCCGGCAGAATATTTGAGCTGATGACTGGGGAACTTTGATCGTGAAAACTTGGTCTGTTTATAATTTTCCAGAACTGGGCATAGTCCTTATTTTCACCAGCCTCTCTTAAATCTGCCCAGACTTCTTTTTGGAGGGTACTTTTCCTGATCTTGACCTGGGTTTTATAGATCTGTCTACAACGGGTGATTTCGACCTTGTTCCTTGGAGTCTTTTTTAAACTCTGTGTTAGGTCTCTTAGCGCTTTAGAACAGTTGGAATCAAACCATCTTGGCGTGGATAGCTGTTTTGCGGGCTTCTTGGTTATCAGGAGTTTCTCTACAATTTTAGTTAAAGATTCGAACGCCTCTACAACTCCTCTGTCCTCTATTGTATGATCTAGACAGGTCTCTATGTGGGCTTTCCCTTCATCCACTAATTTGACATAAAATTCTCGGGGGTTAATCACTGACCACCTTAGGCGTCTCCCTTGGTCTGTTGGTAGGATTTCTGTTTGATGGATCACCCCTAGGTCTTTTCTGATGAAATCATTCCCTTTAATTTCTATTAGAATGGGATTGTGGTCACTGAAGGGACTCCACTCGGTACTGGTATTTAGGATCTTTTCCCTGGCACAAGCGGATATCATGACGTAATCTATTATGGACCCCCCACCTTTGCCCTTGAATGTCGGTATTGGGGATTCGCCTGTCTTAAGTGCGGTTAGATCCATGACCTGAGAGAGGGCAAAGTTGTCTAATAATTTCATCAAAATAGTACCCTCTTTAGTGTGTGAAAAATGGGGGCCCTTTTCTAGAGGACAAGCTGACCAATTGGGGGTTAGAGGAAGTAGTTTGGGGCATAGGTGGCAATTAAAATCCCCCATTAACATGACAGTAGGTTCTGGCCCCTTCGTCCTTTTCTCTAATTCCTCATTTAAACAGTTTTCCAGCTGCGCTAAAATTGGGAATTTCCCCTCCACCGGCCCGGAGTTATAGAAATTCACAAACAGTAGACTCTCCCCCAAGTGTGAAAGTCTAGCTGCTTGTATATTATCTGATGGACAATCAGTGTGTGACCAGGAGCCTTTCAGATCTAAATCCACATATAGTGCTAGACCTCCTTTTGCTCTACCCGAATTTGTGCCTTGTGCGGGTTTAAAGAAACACTTATAACCCTCCAGTTGACATGGGCCCGAATCCCTCGCCCAAGTTTCTTGGAGCGCTATCAGATGAAATCGCTTTATGAATTCTACCCATTCCTTACTTTTTAATTTGGCTTCCAGCCCTGCGATATTCCAAGATAAGATGGACAGACCCTCCCGCTTCTCTTTGCCTCTTGTCATGTGGGTTTCAATTACTCTATTCTCCCCATCTATTAATGAGTCTATTTTGGTTATTTCCTTTTCCCCCTGGCCCCGGGGTGTGTCTAGTTTCCCGGTTAGTATACTCTCCTCGCTCCCCCGTTTGCCCCCTATTTCAGGGCCTGGATGACTACTAGTGGTCAAACTTCCTGCGATATTATTTTCTGTGGGTGTAAGTCAATCGATATCCTCTAGTGATTGGAGTGGGGCAAATCTATTTCTCCATTGAGAGGAATCCCGCTGAGAATACGGCTGTTCAGGGTGGCTTGCTAGTCTGGGTCTATATGGGCGCTGTGGTCTACCCATCGTCCACCCTCCCTCATCACCCACACGCTTGTTATTCCGGGTCCTTGGGTAAAAATACCCAAGTGGGAGTGCGCAAATCGTGCTGGTTTGATTCCTGTTTGCACTCTTCAAGATGTACTCTACCAGACTAGTGTCCGTAAAGTTTGCGACTATACAGTCTCCTCTAATATCTTTGTTTCTCCCCCCGACCCAGTTTGCCCTTCTAACGCTTGCTATCTCTCCTCGTTCCCCGTTATTTAAGAGTCTGTGGATATTCAGCCACTTCGAGATTTTGGAGATCAATTGGTGGTGTGTTTCTCTCTCGTTGGGCCTATTTTCTGGTACCCCTGCCAATATTATTACAAAAGGGCTCGCCTCGGGGGGTAAGTCTATGTGTGGAGCCTGAGTATTGATATTATAAAAGGGATCAGGGTCTGTATAACAGTGATTATAATTCCCTTCCCTCTGGCTGCGATCATCTTGTCTCCATTGCATTAGTGGTTGCAGGGGAGGTTTCTCCCTCTGAGGGTTGTTCTCACCTTGATTGTGTCTCCCTCTGGAATTGTCATTAGCTCCCCCTTTGGGGTTTTGGGCAGTTTTAGGGGCCTCGTGAATCTGGACTATAGCCTGTTGCAAGTGGCTGACACAGTTATTGTTTAGGGCTCTCATTGTATTTGCCTTGTCATTTATGGCTACCTCCGTTAGTTGGGGTGGGTCAGCGGGAGTTTTTGCGAGTGTGTGCTCTAGTGCCTTGGATTGTTTAGAGAGCTCACACATTATTTTATCCACCTTGCTTACGATAGGCTTTAGTTGTGCCGCTAAGAAGGATTCTAGCTGTTTTTTGATATCTGTAACTACTGACTCGAACCACCCTGGGGGAATGGATTCTACCTCGGAGTTATTTTCTGCAGCTTTATAATCTTGAATGCATAATGGGGAATTGCTTCTTAGAAATGCTCTCCTCTGTCTCTGACAACCCTTATTCCTCCCCATACGCTTCCTTGTTTTCCGATGGGTCGTGTCATTAGATTCAGGGGTTTCTGGCCCTGGGGTTTGTGCACATGGGACGTCCGCTGTGTCATTGTGGATTTGAGATACACTGCCCTGAGTGTTTGAGTTATCGACTAGTAGTACGTCTCTAGAGGGTGTTTGAGTGATAACATTGAGATTGGGCGAGGAGGATAAACTCTGTTCCATGCGTTCAATTTCCCCTGTGACTTTCTTTAGCATTAGGTCAATTGCTGTAGGTTTGTTCCCCTTTGCTTGGGCGCCCTCCTTTATTTCCCCCCGTTTTAATTTAGGGGTTGATCTTTTATTTAACTTGTTCCCAGCCGAGCGTGTATTGGGGTGGGTGGACATCATTCCCTTATAGACTCCTGCTTTGTCGCAACCACGCTGTGCTGCTTAGGTTTATGCCAATTCTCTTAGGTGATGCCGTAAAAGTTATGGAGAAAGAATAAAAAATAAACATTTTCAAAAGGCTTCAATACCCTGTACAGATTTTTTCAGAGGAGCGTAGGGGCCAGGTGGGATGGCCCGTCCCGTCCCTCGTCGTCCCCGGACGGCCACAGACGGCCCGCCCTCTGCCCGGGCTCCGCCCGGGGTCGCCCGCGCGCGTCCCGCGGCGCGGAGGGATTGACTCGCCTTTGTAGCGCCTCCGGGCGCGAAGACAGCGGGAAACAGGAAGTACACGCTAAGCCCACTGGGAGCTGTAGTCTCCAGCCGCGTTGGAAGAACGATGGCGGCGAGACCTACAGCGTTCCAGACCCAGGGGCTAAGGCTGCGTGATGGCGTGCTGTCCAGATGGTGAGTGAGCTGCCAGTGAACCCCCGCTCCACCGAGGGATTGACTCGCCTTTGTAGCGCCTCCGGGCGCGAAGACAGCGGGAAACAGGAAGTACACGCTAAGCCCACTGGGAGCTGTAGTCTCCAGCCGCGTTGGAAGAACAATGGCGGCGAGACCTACAGCGTTCCAGACCCAGGGGCTAAGGCTGCATGATGGCGTGCTGTCCAGATGGTGAGTGAGCTGCCAGTGAACCCCCGCTCCACCGAGGGATTGACTTGCCTTTGTAGCGCCTCCGGGCGCGAAGACAGCGGGAAACAGGAAGTACACGCTAAGCCCACTGGGAGCTGTAGTCTCCAGCCGCGTTGGAAGAACGATGGCGGCGAGACCTACAGCGTTCCAGACCCAGGGGCTAAGGCTGCGTGATGGCGTGCTGTCCAGATGGTGAGTGAGCTGCCAGTGAACCCCCGCTCCACCGAGGGATTGACTCGCCTTTGTAGCGCCTCCGGGCGCGAAGACAGCGGGAAACAGGAAGTACTCGCTAAGCCCACTGGGAGCTGTAGTCTCCAGCCGCGTTGGAAGAACGATGGCGGCGAGACCTACAGCGTTCCAGACCCAGGGGCTAAGGCTGCGTGATGGCGTGCTGTCCAGATGGTGAGTGAGCTGCCAGTGAACCCCCGCTCCACCGAGGGATTGACTCGCCTTTGTAGCGCCTCCGGGCGCGAAGACAGCGGGAAACAGGAAGTACACGCTAAGCCCACTGGGAGCTGTAGTCTCCAGCCGCGTTGGAAGAACGATGGCGGCGGGACCTACAGCGTTCCAGACCCAGGGGCTAAGGCTGCGTGATGGCGTGCTGTCCAGATGGTGAGTGAGCTGCCAGTGAACCCCCGCTCCACCGAGGGATTGACTCGCCTTTGTAGCGCCTCCGGGCGCGAAGACAGCGGGAAACAGGAAGTACACGCTAAGCCCACTGGGAGCTGTAGTCTCCAGCCGCGTTGGAAGAACGATGGCGGCGAGACCTACAGCGTTCCAGACCCAGGGGCTAAGGCTGCGTGATGGCGTGCTGTCCAGATGGTGAGTGAGCTGCCAGTGAACCCCCGCTCCACCGAGGGATTGACTCGCCTTTGTAGCGCCTCCGGGCGCGAAGACAGCGGGAAACAGGAAGTACACGCTAAGCCCACTGGGAGCTGTAGTCTCCAGCCGCGTTGGAAGAACGATGGCGGCGAGACCTACAGCGTTCCAGACCCAGGGGCTAAGGCTGCATGATGGCGTGCTGTCCAGATGGTGAGTGAGCTGCCAGTGAACATACATTCTTGTGACAGTTCCCTACAACGTTGCTAACCTCGAAATTCCGCCTACTTGAAACAGTTCGATTTGTTTGAAGGAGACCTTATTTATACCGACTATGTGGCTTGGGATCACCGTGACTCTATGGTGCTAATCCTGACCTAAGTCTAGTCTTCTCTGCATTCTGCTCCATCCCAGTTCTCAGCAATGTCCCTTTAGTGACTTTTTCACTTGCTAAACTGCTACTGACAGTGGTGCCATTTTCTCTGTTAAGTAACTTCTGAGAGCTGCAATCGAATAAAGCTGAGTGCTTGTTCACCTTATTAACCCTCCTCATCTGAAGACACCGGTATGTACTCCTGAGTGCCTCCCTTACTTGCCATGGTTTCTGTTTCTTTTCTTACCTGCCGTCATGATGGATTTCCACCAGTGGGCCCATAATTTACACACAAATCCTTTGTAGTGTATCAATGGCCAGGGCCTTGAAATCTCACAGGACGCAGTTCTCTATTCAGGTGCATTATGTCCAGGAAACTGAAAGTCAGGAAGACATCAAGACGCAGGTTCAAAGCTGCTCTCTTAGGCATCTTGTTGTTGCCAAGGGCACCAACTATCTTTGGAAGTATCTTTGGAAGAGTGGAGACCCTCTCCCGCTAAGTCTCTCCCTGTTCCCTCCTCTCTGGAGCTCTCATGCCTTCTGAATGAAGCCCGTTCATAAGCTTCAGAAACTAGTAGCCATCTTCCTAAATACCAACCAAGGAGTTCCATCAAGTCTTCCTGTACAAAGATTATGGATCAGAAGAAGGACTTAAGCTTTTGAATGAGTTGGCTTCAGTCCAGACAGTAGTCCCTTGCCTGCTAAAGAAGTAACATGCCTCAAACTCAGTGTCAGTGTATCCGACTTCATTAATACAAAGTAGCGTTGTCAAGTAACCATGTCATAGCCAGCTCAGCACCTCCTCACAGAGATGGCAGATCAATAGGTGATGAGGCCAGCCTGGGCATTCGCGATCATAGGGTGATATGATTGACAAATGTGTAATGCAATTTCCCTTTAATAGCCCAATCCTTGAGGACAGGAGACCGAAGCAAATGAGGGTGCCAAAGCAACATTCATCAACATAGTAATGAATGTGTTAAACATTGGCTCCTGACAATTGGCACAGGGTGCGGCCTTGTAGGGTTGGGTGGCTGAAGAGTGCTGCCTTTCTGCACGAGGTTCAGAGTAAGATATTGGACATGCCATTCGATTGAGAAACCCTTTTTAGAAAACAGGTTGATGAAGTCCTCCAGGAGAGTTTGCAATATTGGCTACTAGCTACTTAGAAGAGTTCAATCGTACATACCATACCCTAGGATTCCTCTCTCCCTTCTCTTTTTTCATTGTGAGGTCATATTCTGTCATTTTAGGTTAATGTAATCCTGTTCTATAGAGATGTACCCTGCTAACCGTTTCCGTGGCACCTTTTATTGCACAGTATGTTTTGTTCTTTAATACAAAATCAAAAAACCACAATTATAAAAAAAGTGAAAGAAACTTTCAGAACCTGCATGTAACAACAATGTAATCACAGGTAGTAAAAGCTGAAACGTCGATACTTGTTTTATATTATCTGAAGATTCAGATTTTACTGGTGGAAGTCAGTGGTGAAAGATGACCAGTGATGTTCTGGAAGAGTAGGGAGAAACGAAAAAAGTCCAACACCATCTGCAACTTAGAATTATTTGCACGACTGAGAGAAATTGTGAACTTTTACAGTAAAAAAAAGTGGCAGTTTCGTCCACCCCTAGATTTTATTTTGTACCACAGAAATGTACTGCCACACTGATTTTTGGAATACGGAGAAGGATAGACAGAGGCACCCCAATGTAGCAAGCAAAAGGGATTTCTTTAGGCCTATAGACAATGGTAATTTTCAGCAAACCTTAGCTGTACTAATGCCCTCACAAACGTTAATGGTAACATGACAAGAAGTATTCTTTATTGTAAGTTGCATTGGAAGGCGAAATATGAGATTTTTATGGCTGTAACTTTCACCACAAATGGAAATGAATGTGGCTTACTGCAAAGAAACGGCAATGCCTATAGCTGTTTCTATAGCCAAATATGACACCCACCTTGACTGTGCTTCTGGGTAAGGGTGGCCTCCACTACTCACTTATATACTTTTATACTATAAATTAATGAACGTTTATTTAACTGATGCTTGTCTTGCTGTCTTTTTAAGTTATGTTTCAAAACAGGCAGCAAATATGCTAATTCGTTTTGCTAGCCCTAGCCTAGCTTTTGCCTAGCCCCTAACTGTTGATCTCATCGATATTGTGCTGCTGATTGCCTTAACAATGAAAAATCTGGCAAGCAAACTGATAGGGCCTACCCTGACTCCGCTTCTGAAAGTTGTCCGGGCCAAATTACTCCCCTCAATTACCTACGGTACCGTAGCGAGGCAATGCGGGGAATAGATGCAAAAGAATTGGAAAGCACACAGGTCAAGGCCTACAGAATCTTGTTCAGCCTTCCATCCTACGCATCACCTGCCCAAATAAGGCTGGAGTTTGGTCTCATCGATATTGTGCGGCACAGCCTAATTCTTTGCTGTTCCCATTACACAATCATGCTTAGTTACATATACTCGCCACTAAGCCTCGACTGCCCAGCCCTCCCTGTTCTCCTCACCTAGCAGTTCACAAACTTGCTCTCAGTTAGCACCCATGGGTGGTGGTTGTTCTCCTCCGCCTTGCTATACAAACTAGCCATATACCATGACAAATGCTAACTTCTCGCAAAAGCATCGCTGAGCCCAAAGGCTATCCTATTAACTCTTGGAGGGAGAAAGGGCAAGGTTCTTATTTATACCTGCTTACCTACTGAGTTGCTATGTATATATGATTAATATATGCTATGTCGGACAACTCGCCTGATCACGCCTTTTGGTGATGCTTATATCAGCTTATACGTGTTAAGTTTCGCTGTGTTGCTGGAATTGCAAACGCAAATAACATGAAGTAATATATTGTTAATAACAAAAAAAGTTTAAGAAAAAGATGTCAAAAAATAGAAGAGCTTAATCGTATGTAGGGGACCCTTGTACTACAGCAATCATTGATATCCATGTTGTCAAACCACCTACCAGAAGACTGACCGGGGTAATCAAGGACAGTCCTGTAGCTGATCAACATCCACAGAATGGGGATCCTTGCAAAGAGCATGAATTTCCAATTTTCCAAAGCGGACCGGTTCCCCATGTTAGCAATGGAGGAAGTGTCTCAGACTTTTTGTCAGAATGAAGGACCATTACCCCTTATCGTTGGGTATTTTCAATAGTAAAGTGGAGGTTCCTTTTTTTTGTTTAAATTTGTTTTATTGGTTTCAGTAACAATTGTAGGCATTACAAAGCAATGTTGAGGCCACGAAAATAAGTGACTGATAATCTGGAGGATCCCCCTTGAATAGCCAGACATACAACTCGCAGAGTTCGTAGGCCCCCCTTGTCGTACTTTCGTATTGTCACTGCCATAGTTGGGGGCGAAGATTAGAGGTTCTTTTTTGAGTTTTTGCAAACGCTTCCATGCCACCCACCAATGAAGGTAAAACATCTTCACTTTCAGAAACTGAATCATGCGATCTTCTGTTTGCTTCCCAGCTGACCAGTAAAATAGGTACCCACACATTAGCCAGTGCAATTAAAGTTTATCCTTCAGTTTGTTTCTGAAAAAGACAAGCTGCTTGAGGCCCGTCCTGTTCCTCATGGGCTTGAACCAGTTTTTCAAAAAGCAACCCTTCAGAATGGCCACATTACAAGAAATAATCTCTCTGATGTAGGGCGGGGAATTCCTGATCTCCCTTAACCATGCAGGAGCATATTCCCGTATCGTGATGCAATTGAAGCACTGATAATATCTGACATTCTTGGTGGCTGAGCTTCTTGGTGGCTGAGCAGTATTATCAATACAGAGCACTTTATTGGCATTTTAAGTCCACCCAAGAATTTTCGCCAAATTCCTATTCCCAGTGGTGGCCCCTCTGTGAAAGCAAGTCCACCAGATCTTTCTGTACTTGGGCAACTAGCCCTTGAAAGCACTGTTAACGCAGGATGCTGTTTCACTGACAAAGCCTGTCTGGAGCTTTAGCAGTGTTGAGTGCCTCAAACTGAACTAAATCAAGGCAAAACTTTTTCAACATCGAAAGCTACTCTTTTTGGAGGTGTTCCAGACACATCGGGAAAAATCATACTCTTTTTCACCTGTATTGCAACGTATATTTGAGAATACGTCGCATAGAACAGGGAATGGAGCAACAGTGGCAACAAGTCCAACGGATGTAGGAAGATATCGTTTTGATTAGCCAATGCTTCAAAAGGGCTGTGCTCTGGAGGAGGATTCTCAAGAATCTGTAATTCTGACTTCAATTTCAGGTTACACATTCCACCCATTTTGCTTTTCCTTCATTTCCTCTGGTCCTCAGGCTTATGAGCGAAGCAAAGATAGCACATGTTCCTTAATTGTTATAATCCCAGTAAGTTTCAAGTTATCTCATTGCCCTCACATCGACCTCAAATTCCTCTAGCTCATCTTTCGAAGCAGCAAGGTCAGGTCATGAGGTCCCAAAACTCATGGCCTGGTTCCTGACTATGTAGAGCTCAGCCACTTGGGCATTAATTTTCATTGCAGGCATATCCAGGTGCATTCTTGAATACCTTCTGCTGCTAAGATTTACAGTGCCAAGCGGAAATGTTTCTGTCTGATACACAAAAAATGGTTTGCAGCTATTCAGTCGCAACAGCTCTGTCACTACCACTGCACCTAGACAACAAGGATCTCAAAGATATCTCTCTCATTTAGAGTGCACCTGACAGCCATTTCAAGATATTAGTCAACAGCCATTTCAAGATATTAGTCAACATCTATGCCTACATTAGGAATTATAAAATAATGACCTATCACTTCTTGACTTTCCCACCAATATGCCATCTATCTGTATCCTGAAAACAGAATCCCATACTGTGTACTATGCAAGCTTATATTTATTTATTTTATTTATTTATTTATTTATTCAAAGTTTTATATAGCGCGAACAGGATCCTTACAGATATCAGAGCGCTTCACAAAGACAGGGTAGGGGCAGTAGGAGTGAACAGAGATAATGGGAGCAATATAGTAGTCACTAACATGGTCGGGTAGTAATAACATACATAAAACATATCAGTATACAATCAGTATACAATCAAGTAAACAAATTATATAAAACGGTACAGGTCATTGATCCCACTACCGAGTTGTTCAGGTACACCTTGGGTGTGTGAATGGCTTATATCAATGTCTTAGTGTAGAGTGAACACTGAGTGTGGGCATCGGGAGAGTGAATCAGAAAACCAACGTGTATCAAATATTGGTCGGTAGTAAGAGAATAGCGTAGTAGTGACCTATATATGAAACCTGTTTGAACCAATCAATAGTTCAGAGTTGACTGGCCTCTCCTACTTCTTTGACTTCTGTAAACACAGTGGGTGAGATCCAGGTTTTCACATAAGAAGGCGCATCAATCATTCCAGGGAAATGTGACTGCCCACTGCTAGAGAAGTATGTTGTCCTTAGAAGTACTTACTATATGGTAGGGTGCCACTGAAGCCTATTATTAGAGCCACTCTTGAAAGAGTAGGCACAAATTCATTACACTCTACTGCCTGGACCTGAATGCGGTGATTCACTATTCAACAGACCAAACAGCTTTGTGCAGCCCATTTCAATAAAGGTGATCCTGCTTGCTGCATGGTTACACAATTACTGGATGCTAATCGTTTACGTATGCAAATGTATTTGTATAGCACAACTACAGTTAGGAAGCAATGGAGCGCTGTATAGTGAGCAACGTCTGTAGGTATGTTTCATGTTTCTTTACAGGGACATAGGTTGCAGATGAGTTCCTATTGTGTGAATGGATTGTGATCCATGAGTAGACGAAATGAGGTATTATCTTCTTTTTAAATTGCAGGGTTTAAGCAGTTCTAATGTCTATAGGTATTTTGTATCATATGCTAGGAGTATAGATAGAGAGGGTCTTCCTCCTGTTTTTTCTCTTGTTAATGTAGCACAAAATGAGATTTATGGTAGCCTCTTGGGAGAGGGGAGTGCTCAGCAGATTCAAGTCATGGCTGGCATTTGGACAAATTTCCAATGATGTAAGTAGGCTGCTAAATAAACATTATTGTGCTGTCTAGGGCATTGTAATACCAGTAATGCAACACTAGAATGCTGTTGATACCTAGCCTGATGATGGATAATGAGTCAAGGATCTGAATCTATTTAAGATACCAGTGCTAAAAACTGTATTTACAGGTAAGTTATTTAGTTCTTTCCTTAGTTTTAGTGTAGATTTTTCCTTTATTGACTCAGTCTAATGTTGAATAGTCAGGTTCAGATTTGCATTTTCCTGTGCTAGCATTTAGTTTCTACTTTATTTGTTTACAGTATACAATACATGTTATTCCAATCTGATTTTTTAAATTAATTTTTCATTAAACTGTAAACATTCTTTCATCTGTGGGTGTCAGGAAAGCAGCCTTTTTCTTGATCTTAAAATTGCATTCATTATGAGAGTTGGCTTCCACATTTAATTGATAAGATTACTGTGACTGTAAATGTGACTTTTAGCAGTAAAACTTGAAGCTTCCCACATTCAATTTGCTTTTGTTGCTGTAGGTTTTGAAACCTTTTCTATTACGTCGCATAAAAGTTGAAGTGGAAAAAAGCTTGCCTCCTAAAAAGGAAGTAAAAATATACCTCGGACTAAGCAAAATGCAGAGAGAATGGTAAGAAGATGGTTTTATAGTCAGCATTTAGAAAATGTGTTTGGTAGGGCTGTTATCTAATGATTTGTGATATGAGTTGGAAAAATCATTACATTGTGGTAATTCATACACTACAACTTTTCTACTTAAAAGTGTAAAGATTAAATAATGTTGTTTTGCTATCTGTATACCATAATGATTTAAATATAACTTATTTTAAACCAGCGGTTTCCAACCTTTCCTGTACTGAAAGCTACGTCTGATTAGGGAAAATCATTGTGATGTACTAACAAATCCATTAACACTACACTATTGACAACCCAAAGATTTCAGGTAGAGTAAGCAGCAGAATGTCATGAGAGGTTTTGTTAAGAGGTCCTCCACATGAACAATTAATAGCTGAAGCAGCAAGCACCCCCTGGCATAACCCTAGCAAGAAGTCTTCCTATCTTAGCTTGAATTATCCTCTATCAGCTATTAATGTGTATTGGAAATGCAAATTTCATAGATCTTTCATAGAGTAACATGCCTGAATCTTCCCCGTCATCGTTGTGGTAAGTCCCTCTGTTATTGTAAGCTGTGTAAAACAGAGCATTTAACAACAAACCCTATACAAGAGACATTAGCAACCAATTAAATTATTTTTAAGAAGAACCAATCCCAGCAATCAGAAAACAGCTCCTGAATCACTCTTCCCCTCAAGGGCCACAGTACCCCAGATTTCTTATTGCGGGTCTTCCTGAGCTCTGCTCAGTTTCTTCAGTTTGACAACTGATATTCTGTATCTGTTGACATTTCAATTAACTACAGCTGCGTACTCCTTGAAGAGAACATATTGGATGTAGAAACCTGTCAGAGTAAAATCATGTCAGAGAGTTATAAAAAGGTATTTTCAGACCTTGCAAATTCTGTTGAACACTCCCACTGTCCTCTGAGGAGCCTCATTAGGAATGCCTTTATTGCCTGCATCCTCATCATGCACCAAGGGAATGCATTAATTGCTGTACATTTTATGTCAAACCCATTAAGAAAGATCCCACACTTCTGCTTTGGCTACCGAAAAAGAAGATAATAGAAACTTCATGTGCAGAAGATGAAAGAGAAATAACATCACCTCCTCACCGGAAAGCCCAAAACATGGAATGAAAAGAGAAAAAGATTCCATAGTGGACCCCTCCAAGAAGGTTCACAAAAGCAGGGACAAAAACACCCTGAAAGTAGTCCATCCTTATGAACTAAGAAACCTCCTTTTATTCTGAGAAGAAACCAGCAAAAATAAGACCTGAACGGAGAATCTGTGAGAGAAACCTACTTCCTCAAAGATTAAAAAGTCATCAACGGACCAGATGTTGACAAATCATGTGTCAACAAAGAAATATTTGATGAGGCTGTAGTTGGTGATGGCGATCGTCACACCAACAACCTCCTCTTTGAGTACCACATCGCCAACAATATCAGTGTCAATAAAACAATTGATGATGGGCACTTCAATGGGTACATTACCACAGGCTATTGTGAAATCTGAGCCTGCTACATAGTTTAAACATAAAAGCTCATCATCTACAACATTGACAAATGTGTCGGCGACGGATCTCTCCATGAAGCCATCAAAACAATTCCTATTAAGCCAAACATCTTTTGGAAATGGAGGAGTCTGATGATGTCCATCTCAACTTCATGTGAAATGCCAGGATTTTGATGATGAAGATAATGATAACACAAGAGGTGAAGTCAAGTTCTTATGAACCTTTTCGAGAACAAAATGCATATGAAGAAGCATATGATGAACATTACAACCAAGAACCTATGCTGCAGATGCCACGGATTGATTACAGATCTTCACCACTTGCTTTCTGATTATACCAATACATTTACTGATTCAGGCAAACCTCCTCCAATCCCATAATTGACTCCTGCTCTTTAAGGCACTTGGGGCCAGATGTAGGTGGCCAAATACCGGTCGGTAACGGCCGAAAATACCGATTTTCGGCCGTTACCGACCGGTATTGAGCGTTCGGTATGTAGGTGATAGGAAATAGTCCGAATCGGTAAATTTACCGATTCGGTAAAATTACCGATCGGTAAAATACCGATTATGAAAATTTACTGATCGGTAATGTTACCGATCGGTAAATTTACCGATCGGTATAGTTACCAATCGGTAAACTTTCCGATCGGTAAACTTACCGATCGGTAAATTTACCGAATCGGTAAATAAGAATAGGTAAAATTGAACATTGAGATGTAGGGAGGCTCTAAAATACCTATTTTACCTCAAAATCGGTATTTAAGAGTCGGTATTTACCATGGATTCAAATCAGGTGGTAACCAGGTGCATCCTATAAAAAAGGGCCCTAAATGCAATTCAGTTTGCACAATGGCGGCATTTTATGTAATAGCAAGACGGCTACGGCTACGGGAGGAAGGAGAGAGGGAATGGCTGAGACAGGAGCAGGTCTACAGGAAGAGGGTGACCCTGTTCATGCTCACAGAGGAAGAGATACTTCAAAGGTACAGGTTGGCTCCAGACACCATCTTGGAGCTCATCAGGAACCTCAAACCACTGTTGGAGCACCCCACCCCAAGGGCACATGCAATTCCAACACATGTACAGGTGCTGTGCAGCCTCCACCTGCTGGTGTCAGGGAGCTACCAGAGCGTGGTTGCTGTGGCGGGAGGGGTGACCCAGAGCAGCCAGCGTGGTTGCTGTGGCGGGAGGGGTGACCCAGAGCAGCCTCTCAAGGTTTTTTCACAAATTCCTTGACGTCATGTTGCATAGGATGGAGCATTACATTTCTTTTCCATCCACCCATGCTGAACTTGTACAAACAAAATCTGAGTTCTACCAGATGGCAAGATTTCCCCATATCATCGGATGCATTGATGGCACGCACATCCCCATTTGTCCCCCTGCTGCCACAGAATACATTTACCGCAATAGGAAGTCAAGCCACACCATCAACGTCCAGGTGATTTGCAATGCAAAGTACGTCATCACAGACCTTGTCGCAAAATTCCCAGGAAGTACCCACAACTCCTATATATTTCAGAACAGCGGCATCTATGCACGGCTGTCAGCAGGGGAATTTGGCGAAGGATACCTCCTAGGTAAGACAGAGTCAGCGACCCCTTCCACACCTATTGCAGTGAGAATGACAAGTATGCATGTGAGTAATGTATTCCCATTTCCCTTTTAGGAGACAGTGCATATGCCCTACGTTCATTTATCCTGACTCCCTACCTCAACCCCTCCACACCCAGCCAAAGGAGGTATAACCGGGCCCACAAAAGTACACGCAATGTGGTAGAACGGACCTTTGGCATCTGGAAGAGCAGATTTAGATGCCTTCACAAGAGTGGAGGCGCAAGGCAGTATACCCCCACCACCTGCTGCAAGATCATAGCTGCCTGTGCCATGTTGCACAACTTGGCTGTGAGGAAGGGTACAGAGGTCGAGTTGTATGACTACGAGGATCATGACGACGACAATGCTGTGCCTGACTTACAACCTGCTGGAGTCACAACACCAAGTGATGGCAGATACAGACGTGAGGAAATAACAAGCAACTATTTCTGAGTAAGTAATGAGACACAGACAGGTTGTGTATGGGAAAAAAGTATTTATATGTAGCCACGAAGTTAAAGCACTTAAGTGCAACAAATTAAATTTAAGAAAGGTGGGGACAACATGTCCTGGGTTACATCACCCACTGGCAAAGTCATTTTCGCGCGCGCTTCCCAGAGCCACTGGGATGTTCCCCACTGCCTTCCTCCTGGCCTGCAGGCTCAGCTGGGCGCCTGCTGCTCCTACGGGGCTGCACCACAGCGCTTCCCATGCTACTGCGGCTACTGCTGTTCTCTCCCTCAGGCACATCCAGGGCAGGATTGTGTGCTGTTTGAGAAATCATCATTGCCTCTAGGGCACTGGTGATTCTGGCCATGCCCCTGGTGACCTCGGCCGTGTTCCGGGTGAGGCTTTCCTGCATGTTATTGCCTCTACGGCATAGCTGTGCTGTGGCAGTGGCGAGGCGATTCATGGCCCTATTGGTTGCTCGGGAGTCCCTGCGCCTTGTGTGCTCTATGTTGTCCAGTTTTGTGCACAGCTGCGTAATTGCAGAAGTAATTCCTGCAGCTAGGTCTGCATTTGATTTTACAATGTCCCTGTTGCTTTGTGCAATGTCACTGATGCTATTCCCCATTACTCCTACTGTTTGGTTTAGGGCACGGAATTGGCGGGGGCAGGCCTGTATATATTTGCCCTGCATGCGCTGGATGCGCACCATGCTTCCCTCCAGCCCACGGAAGACAGTGCCATCTCCAGAGCCACCTGCACTGCTGGGCATGCGGCGACGTCTGCACATGGTGTCAGATTCTGTGTTGGGCTGCAGTGCAGCATGAGGCATAGGTGCAGTGTCTTGAGCCTCAGCTTCTGCTGCCTCCATCATTGACAGTGGGGCCACGAGTCGCCTCCTGGCTGGTGGGGTTGCAGGTGCAGCCTGTAACATTGATGGGGATGTCTCAGGAGAGAATTGCAATGCAGGGGATTGGGAAAGGTGTGGGGAGTGTGCTAACTCGGGGGTCTGGACTGTTTCCTCTTCCTGTGTGATGGCAGTTGTGTCCTCCTCATCCTGCGATGCATGGACATGGCTTGGCCCTGCCTCGTCACTCTCCTCCCTCGCTGCTGCAGTCCCTGTTGTCGGTGTGACTTGACTGGCTGATGGTGCCCCTAGGTGTAAATAAGCGTATGTCAACTGAGTGCTACTGTGTCACAGTGACTAAAATAAAATCTTTACACATTTTACTTTCATTAATCGCCATTACTTTCACTGCCTTGCTGATGTCTGTTCAGTTATACATGGTCTAATATTAGCTGACTACATTTCCCATAATGCATTGCTCCTGTATAGTGCTAGCAGTACTGGACTGGGGTTGGCCTGTGCACAAAGGGTTAAGGGATGCTGCTTGGTATGGGGTGTTATGCTGCGCATGCGTCTTACCTTTTGCTTTGGCTCTGGCTGAGCTGTCCACGTCTCCCAGTCCCACGACACTGTCTGGCGGGGTTGCAGGTGCAGCCTGTAACATTGATGGGGATGTCTCAGGAGAGAATTGCAATGCAGGGGATTGGGAAAGGTGTGGGGAGTGTGCTAACTCGGGGGTCTGGACTGTTTCCTCTTCCTGTGTGATGGCAGTTGTGTCCTCCTCATCCTGCGATGCATGGACATGGCTTGGCCCTGCCTCGTCACTCTCCTCCCTCGCTGCTGCAGTCCCTGTTGTCGGTGTGACTTGACTGGCTGATGGTGCCCCTAGGTGTAAATAAGCGTATGTCAACTGAGTGCTACTGTGTCACAGTGACTAAAATAAAATCTTTACACATTTTACTTTCATTAATCGCCATTACTTTCACTGCCTTGCTGATGTCTGTTCAGTTATACATGGTCTAATATTAGCTGACTACATTTCCCATAATGCATTGCTCCTGTATAGTGCTAGCAGTACTGGACTGGGGTTGGCCTGTGCACAAAGGGTTAAGGGATGCTGCTTGGTATGGGGTGTTATGCTGCGCATGCGTCTTACCTTTTGCTTTGGCTCTGGCTGAGCTGTCCACGTCTCCCAGTCCCACGACACTGTCTGGCTCGATGGTTGACGCCACCAACTCCTCCAGGTCAGTCAGGGGGGGTGCTGGGTTCCTGCCTCCACCGGTGAGACCAGCCTGTTTGTGCAGCTCTGCCATCTTTTTCTTTGTGAGGCTCCTGATGTCGTAGAACCTTTTCTTTAAATCTTCCAAGCTCCTGCTGGTGACTCCCACAGCATTCACCCTTTCAACAATGTGTAGCCAGAGCTTGCGTTTTGCAGACTCAGCCAGAGTGAGGGACTGCTTTACAAATAGTTGTGTGTGGACTCTAACCACCTCCTCCACTAGTACCTGCAGCTCCATGTTGCTAAACTTTATTTTTCTCTTTCTGTCAGCCTTCTGGCTCTCTGTGCTGCTTGCCATTCTTTCAGTATTACACTCAAAACAAATCTCTCCCTGCTGCTCTGTCTCTCTGCTCAGCTCTGCCTGCCTCCAGAACCTTCTAATGAGTTGCAGCTGCCTGGGCAGGCACTTCCTGGTAGGAAGGGGGAGGGTGGTTGCACCTGATTGGCTGTTGTGTTAAGTTTCACTTTTGTTTGCTGCACGTTTTTGAAAATACCGATCGGTATTTACCGATCGGTATTTACCAAAGGCCCATAGGAATGCATTGGAAATACCGATCGGTAAATACCGATCGGTAAATACCGATCGGTATTTTCTGATCGTCCGATACCGACTTTTACCGAATCGGTAAAAAATACCGATTTTTTATCTACATATCATTTACCGATTTTTAAATACCGAATCGGTAAAATTCGGTATTTAAGAATCGGTAAAATGAAATCACCTACATCTGGCCCTTGGTCTCCTCAGACACCTCATTTATTATTTCAAGTCAGAAGTCTGGTCATGCAGCAAATGTAATCTGCACCACCCAGGATTTCGGCCCTGTTACAATTCCTGATGACTATGTTCAACAAAATGATGATGATGAACCAGTAGGAGATAATATTTATGATCACTCCACTAGAATTAGAGGAGAATGGCATTATTATGTGGCCCTCTTTCAGCTTCTCTCACACCACCAGCGATTAGTCTCCCCTCGCCACAAATGATGTTGTTTTTCAAGATCTCCTGGAAAGGGCTTTTAAAAGGTTTGATCTCTCTGTACTAGTTAGACAGACTATTTATTTTACTTTAAAGAATCACCACGAAATTCGGTGTGAGACAATGGCTTTTCGCAGTTTCACTCCCACGCTTTGTCCCACTATTTGACTATTAGGTAATGCTGTAATGTGATACACTGGGCCCTGCTGAACAGACCTCCGTGCATGTAGTCTGACCCTTAAAAGTGTATGTTTAATTGGCTTATGTAGGAGGCTGGCTTAGTATATGGTGTACACTTATGTAAGTGTAGCACCCTGCACTAATCCAGACAACCCTCATGGTCATTTAAGTGGTCTTATACACCCTTAGAAAGCTCTGTGAGTGGTAGCTATGGAGAGCTTTCTAAGGTGGTCTAAGACTATGTAAATCAACATTAGACTTGTCTGGATTAGTGGAGGGTGCTACACTTACATAAGTCTACACCATATACTAAACCAGCCTCCTACATTGGTGTACAGTGGTTGGGATTCAAGCATTGTTATACCACCTAATCTAGGTGTGGATTAATTGAAAAACCCTCACTAGCATTAGGCACATGTAATATTTAGATAGTCTAAGTGAGTTCTACTGATTGGTTGTTAACTATTTCCATGCTCATGACGGAACGGTTCCGTCATGAGCTACGGTTGAGCTGTGCTCATGACGGAACCGTTCCGTCATGACCACGCCCGTTTCTATTAGGGCCCAGCACCGGAGGGGGAATCGCGGTCGCACAGAAAAGGTTAAGGGTCTATCACAACCTTTTCCCCAATATTAGGAAGTTACATTTACACTAGGGTAGGTAGGTGCAACACCACACTACACCTAGACACCATGTCTTTATTAATGGACCTCAATGAGGCCCAGTCTTCTATATACTGTGGTCTTAAGTTCCAGGGCCCTGTGTACCTCTAGGAAGTTAAAGATAGGTAGCAACCCAACAACTAAGCATCTCTTAGAGCCGCTTATCATAGATGATCTCCAGAACTCTGACAGGTCAAGGGATCAGTCTGACTCCTTGTTTCCCCTATTGCTCCCATTATGAATGAGGTCAAGGGATCAGGACAAAGTTGGTGAGGAGATGTTACCCCTAGTGGCCCTAACTCTGAGCATGACCAAGAGGAGTCTGAGGACACCACATTGATGAAGTGTGATTCCCCAGGGAATGGTGCAGAGAGTGTCCCTAGAAGTAGGTCCCCCTTTATTCCCCCTGGTAGGGTTCAGACAGAGGAGGTCTAGATCTCCCTCTGCCTAGTCCAATATTTCAGATACATACATAGAGACCTCATTTCTAGCAAGAGGGAGGACTCCACCACAGGATCCTGCGCCGCTGGCTCCGGCCCCGGCGCCACAAGGTGCAGCGCAGCCGGCTCTGGCCCCGGCGCCGCCCTTGGCTCCGCCCCAGGCACCGCACTGGGTGCCGTTTATCCCACCCCTGCCCCGGTTCCCGGACCATTTTGTTCCGGCCTGGGATCCGAATTGGGATGCGACTCCTGCTCGGCCCCGCTGTCGCTGTTTTCTGCGCCATGCCCGATGCCACTTGTCCCTTCTCCGGCTCCGGCCCTGCCGCTGTGACCGGCTCCCTCTACACCGGAGCCGAACGAGGACTGGGACGGGTCCGAGGACCCCCTTGCCCGGCAGTGTGACTCAGAGCAAGATTTGGTGGATGAACTTGAAGATGCCGGCGAACTTGATGTATCTTCTGACCCGGGGTTTGCCTCTCCTTCACCTACTATGGAGGAGGATGCTTCCTGCACCGTGGTGCTGCGTCGGACAGCGGAGGTTCTCATTCTCCACCTCCCTACGGTGGCCCTTAAAACCAATCTCCTTACGGAGGTGGTCCAGATGGCATCTGCGTCGTCGGAGCCACTGCTCCCTTTCAATGAGGCCCTCACCGAAGTCCTCTTGGGCACTTGGTTGCGACCGGCAACGGGGGCGCCGGTGGATAAAAACGTTGATAGGCATCATCACATGGTGCCTGATGATACCGCCTTCTTGACCACTCACCCCACGCCTGGGAACCTGGTCATTCAGGCCCGACGTTACAGAGTGCCTTTCCCACGGCTCCACCGGATAAGGACTCTCAAAGGCTAGACCAATTGGGCAAGAGGTTGTTCTCCTCAGCCAGCTTGGGGCTGCAGTCGGTTAACACCCCCTGCTTATTGGGCCGTTACTCCCACGCAGTGTGGGATTCTGTAGCTCAGGTCTTGCCTCAGTGTTCTGAGGAGGTCCAGGCTGTCCTTTCCCAAGCGATTGCGGAGGGTAAGGATGCAACAAAGTTTGCTATCAGGTGTGGTTTGGACACCGCTGATTGGTTGGGTAGGGCAACTACCACGACTGTGGTGTTGCGGCGCCACGCCTGGTTGTGTTCCACTGGGTTCTCGCCCGATGTCCAGGGCTCGGTCATGGACATGCCCTTTAATGGCTCCCGCCTCTTTGGCCATAAGGCCGACAAAGACTCTCGGGCCACGGCCAAGTCTTTGGGTCTTTCCACAGAGAACCCTGCCACGCCTGGGTTTCGTTCCTTTCGTGGACAGGGCAGTGGCACCCAAGCACGCTCCTACAGCAAGCCTGTTCAGAACCAGCCTCGCCACGGCCGTGGATTGCACAGGGGCGGATCTGGTAACCAGCATGTGGGTCAGCCCACCTCAACCCCCGCTGCTTCCGTCTCTAAGCTTTCCTAATCCGAGGTACAGGGAGTACCCCACGCCGGTGGGTGGCAGGGTTCGCCACCACCTTCACCACTGGCATGAGATTACATCGGACAAGCGGGTGCTGCAGATAATCTGCCAAGGTTACACACTCCCCTTTCCGTCCTCCCCTCCGGCCATGCCACCTCGGTACCACCGCATGTTGGGGCATCATTGGGCTTTTCTCCGTCAGGAAGTCATGGCCCTCCTGGCCAAGGGGGCCATCGAGTGCGTTCCCGGTGAGGAAATGGTTGTTATTCTCACTACTTTCTTGTCCTCAAGAAGGATAAGGGGGGCCTGCGCCCCATCTTAGACCTCCGGGACATCAATCGCTTCCACCAGAAGGATAAGTTCAAGATGCTGACTCTGGCTCAGGTCCTGGCTGCCCTGGAACCTGGAGACTGGATGGTAGCGTTGGACTTACAGGACGCTTATTTGCACATCCCCGTCCTGCTGGCCCACTGGCGCTCCCTGCGGTTCATGGTAGGCCAGGAGCATTTTCAGTTTGCTGTGCTCCCCTTTGTCCGTACCAATGCCCCCTGGGTTTTCACGAAGGTGATCGCGGTGGTCGCAGCTCATCTGCTCAGGTCAGGGGTGTCAGTCTTCCCCTACCTCGATGACTGGCTGTTGAAGGCGGGCCCCAGGCAGTCGTCACCCACCTCCAGACTACGGCCGACCTTTTGCATTTGCTGGGGTTCTCCATCAATGTGCCAAAGTCGCACCTAAGTCCCTCTCAGAAGCTCCTGTTCATCGGAGCGGATCTGGATTCAACGCTGTTTCGGGTTTATCCTCCGAGCAGCGGGATCGGGATATTCATGCTATGATTCCGCTCTTTCAGCCTCTGTTCCGGTTTTCTGTCAGGCTGACCCTCTGGTTTCCGGGCCTGATGGCCTCCTGCATCCTGCTGGTGACACATGCCAGATGGCATATGCGGGCTCTGCAGTGGGACCTGAAGTTCCAGTGGGCACAGCATCAGGGCAACCTGTCCGATCACGTCCAGATCTCGGAGGGCGCTGCGTGACAATTGCTGTGGTGGCTCACGAATTGCGATTGGGTCAGTGGCAGTTCCCTCTCCCTTCCCCAACCGGAGCACACAGTGGTGACGGATGCGTCCCTCCTGGGATGGGGAGGCCACATGGGAGAGGCGGAGATCAGAGACCTCTGGTCTCTGGCGGAGTCCCGGCTCCATATCAACCTTCTGGAGCTGTGGGCGATCTGGCTTACACTGAAGGCATTCCTTCCCTCTGTCCGGGGAAGTGTAGTGCAGGTGTTTACGGACAACACCACCGCCTTGTGGTATTGCAACAAACAGGGCGGGGTGGGGTCATGGATCCTATGTCAGGAGGCTCTGCACCTCTGGACATGGCTGGAACATCAAGGCATTACCTTGGTGGTTCAACACCTGGCAGGTTCTCTGAACACCAGGGCGGACGAACTCAGACGCCGGTGCATGGTGGATCACAAATGGTGTCTGAACTCGAACGTGGTGCAAGGTCTCTTTCTGCAGTGGGGAGAGCTTTGGTTAGGTATATTCGCCATAGAAGAGAACACGCAATGTCATCAGTTCTGCGCGTTTGAATTTCCAAGGCGGGCACTCGCTCGGAGATGCTTTTCGTCACGAGTGGAGCTGCGGTCTATTGTACGCCTTTCCGCCTATACCACTTCTGCCCAGAGTGCTGAAGAAGATCAGGCACGACTGGGCCCAAGTGATTCTTCTGGCTCCAGACTGGGCTTGAAGAGTATGGTATTCCGAGCTACTCAGTATGAGCATCGCTCCCCTGATCCATCTGCCTCTTCGAGAGGATCTTCTGTCGCAGCAGCAGGGGACGGTCCTCCACCCAAACTTGTCCATCCTCCACCTCCATGCATGGAAATTGAGCTGCGACAGTTGACACCTTTCGATCTTCCTCCCGAAGTCTGTTAGTGATGTCATTCTGGCAGCCAGGCGTCCCTCCAGCAAAACGGTATACGCCTGCAGGTGGAACAGATTTGTGGCACGGTGCACAGCGAAGGCTGTGGATCCCCTTTCTGAGGTTCTTCTGTTCCTTCTCTCTTTGGCCCAGCAGTGCTCTGCTCTGGGCACTATCAAAGGTTATCTTTTGGCCATCTCTGCCTTTCTACGGCTTCCAGATCAGCCTACTTTTTTAAGTCCCCGGTTGTTAACCGTTTTCGTAAAGGCATTACGCATACGTTTCCACCCGTACCCTTCATAATGCCTCAGTGGGACTTAAATCTTGTCTTGTCTTTTCTGATGTGCGCTCCCTTTGAGCCCCTTCATAACTGTCCCTACGTCTTCTCACTCTAAAGACGGCTTTCCTGGTTGCTATCACCTCTGCCAGAAGAGTGAGTGAGCTCCAGGCCCTTTCTTCCAATCCTCCTTTCCTTTCTGTGCATCCGGACAAGGTGGTGTTAAGGACCCGTCCTTCTTTTCTGCCGACGGTTGTCAGGCCCTTCCACATCGGGCAGACCATCACTTTCCCCACCTTCTTTCCGCCTCCGCATCCTTCAAGGGAAGAGGAGAGGCTCCACCGTCTGGACCCGAAATGTGCGCTAGCCTTCTATCTGCAGCGTACACAGCAGTTCCGGGTGGTGATACAGCTTTTTGTTGGCTACGTGGGCGCCCAAAAAGTCGGGCTGTGCACAAAAGGACCACCTCCCAGTGGGTCGTTCTGTGCATCAAAGCATGTTACTCCTTGGCCAAGAAGGAGCCTCCTGTGGGGCTGCATGACCATTCGACCAGGGCAACTGCAGCCACTACTGCCTTGGGACGTGGCGTTCCCTTGCAGGACATTTGTCAGGCAGCTACGTGGGCCTCGCTGCACACGTTTACGAAGCACTACTGCCTTAACAGTCAGGTCCGGAGAGACGGTTTCTTTGGCCATTCTTTGCTCCGTGACTTTCTGGTGTAATCTTGTTTGCAGACCCACCACCGGGATTGGTATTGCTGGCGTATCTATTCTAAGGTAAGGAATCTATCACTATTGTGTCACTTTCAGATGCACAAGTAACTACTTGTGTAACGATATATTTGTAAGAGACATTAGTTAGTGATAGATTCCTTACCGCCTCACCCATCCTACCCGTTCTGAGAACTGATTACTAGGGTTAAGGTCATCCCCTTTTAGGGCCCTAGTTTTATGCAGCAACGGTCAGTATCTTGCATGGCTCTGCGTTTCGGCACGGAAAGTCATGTACAGAACTGACGTCAGCGCGCATGGGAGGCTCCTAAGTACCCTCCGTGACTTTGTCTCGGTGCTGACGACCCAAGTGACGGACGCGGAGCCGCAGGACGCCACCTACTGACGTGCAGGGGTACTGCTAAGCAAAACTTTCTGGATCTAGTCTGACGCCTGGGGATATTCTAAAGTAAGGAATCTATCACTAACTAATGTCTCTTACAGATATATCGTTACACAAGTAGTAACTTGTGCAACTATGCAACTACACTGTGTGGTTCTTTTTCACTTAACCCATACAATAAGATTAAATACTAGTAAAACAAGCTGATTTACACTCTTTCTGGACTTAGCCCGAAGGCTGCTCTCCACAGCTAGCACTTCGAGAGCTTTCTAAGGTTTGCTAAGACTACTTAAATCACCATATGTGTTCTCTGGATTACTGCAGGGTTCTACACTTACATAAGTGTGCACCGTATACTAAGCCAGCCTCCTGCAATGACTACCTGCTTGGCCGTCATTTATAAATTTAACGGGTGGACCCTCCGCCATGGGATGGAGTAATTTACTCTGTCCTCATGGCAGATCTACAGGCCAACAGGCAAACATTAAATCAGGGCCATAGTTAATAACTGTGTTATCGTTCTGGCTCATCCTCTGAAATTCGCCATTTATGGTTCGTAGGCCAAAGCATAACCCAGGCCACTTGCTTGTGCCTCATATGACATCACACATGACAACAATGATGACATAAGTAACATTGTTCACGACATCACCAGTTGCATCACTGATTGCATCACTGCTTGTTGTTATATTGTGTTTCGTTATAAGTTTTTAAAATCACTTTATTTTAATTGTGATGTTGAAATAAATGTTTGCAAACTTTTTTTGGGTTGCTTTGAAAACTGTTGTTTGGCTTATTCATCAGTTGTTGATGAAGGTTGTTGGAATGGGTAAGAATAATGTCAATAATTACTATGATTTTGCATGCCCGACAACGGCAATACCAATAAATGCAATATCTGAGAGAGACATCTAGCCGCAGATTCCTTACCTTTGAACTTGAACTTGAAAGCAGTACCCCTGTGCACCAGTAGGTGTCATCGATCGACTCCGCTTGACGTCGTAGGCGTTGTGTTCGTCGTTGTCGTGACGTCCACGTCGTCAATATAGCCTCCACTCCGGCTCCGGCTCTTTTCTTTCTGCGCCAGCCAGCGCTGATCTGTTGGAGAGCTACCCCGTCACTTTTTTAAACAGTTTTTTCGACCATTTGTCAACTCCTTTTGGTGTATTAGAAATGTCCAGTAGAAAGACTTTAAGGTTCAAGTCGTGAGGCGCATGCCCCCATGCCATGTCGGTAAGGGACCTCCACCTCATGTGTCTCTGGTGCCGGGAGCGCGACCACAACACGAAGTTGTGCTTTGATTGCCGGGCCATGGTACCGAAGGCTCTGAAGGCCCGGTACCTAAAGATGCTCGCGGACCGGCATGCACCGCGTAAGCGGCCTCGTCGATCTCACTCCTGGTCCCAGTCTCGGTCGAGAGGAAGGTCCGAGCATTGTTCCAGGGACTCTAAGCGTAAGAAGTCGAAGCCCAGTCTGCCACATGGCGACATGGGGGGGCCATGGCGTTCTAGGCCCCGTTCTGAGGAGCGGACGCCTGGGTCAACTCCATGTCTCCCTCCCTTTCCGGGGCGGGAGTGACCCTGCCCAACGTAAGGAATTTTACGATGCCGTGTGTGCCATGTTTGGGCGGCCTGACCCTGCCGGCACGCCTTCGGGCCCCCCCCAGGCCCAAATGAAGGAGATCTCTTGGACCCTGTGCCTTCGGCTTCAGCACCACTGCCTCCTGTCGGACCCGTTCCCTGGACTGGACCGGCACCACAGCGACCTTTCCTGGCATGTGTCTGAGGATGAGGTCTCCAGTGCCGCCGTAGTTGATGAAACATTGATAGACACTGAGGGACGGTATGTCCTGGTGAAAGGACGTCTGGATGGCAGGCACATAGTACTAGGCTCCATATACATGCCAAACACGGACCAGTCTTCTTTCTTTGACTCACTAACTGGCACACTTTCCAACTGGCATGCCATGGTTGTTGGGCGGGGGTGACCTCAACTGTGTGTTAGACAGAGCCCTTGACTGCTCCTTTCCCCCCTCTTCCTTACATGCCCATAATATTGGCTGTAAAGGCATTGAATGCATGGATGGCACATTGGCAACTTACAGATATTTGGCGACATCGACACCCCAAAGACAGAATAAACTCTTATTACTCAGGTTCCCATGGACTACATGTGGGGTTAGACAGACTGATCTGCACGAATGCGATTGCCATGGTGGTGACCAAGACTGAGTACATGGGTAGGACTCACTCAGACCACAACTCCCAATATTCGTATATATCATGAGACACTGCCCCAGCTGCCATCCTTAGGTGGCGCTTGCAACCCAAGACATTGGTAGACCAGTCGTTCCGCGAAGCCCTCAGCTCGGCAGTCACTAACTATTTCAGTGAAATATGCACAACGTCCTCACGACTGATAGAATGAGACACTTTTAAAATGTTAATGAGGGACCACTGCCTTAACACACAAATAAGTTTGCGAAAAGTCATAGAAAATTATATTAAGAAGGTGGAATATGGACTGCTCCACCTAGAAACATAGGTGGTGAAAGACCCACTACTGCGACCAAAACTCAATACAAACAGAATGAAACTTTACTGTAGAGACTGAGATGCATTAATTATAAGTCACACTCAGAACGCACGCACACTGCTTTGGATAGAGCAGGATACCTACTGGCATGGCTCATTCGACAGGATGACACCCGGACACCTATAACATCGTTCCAGGCACCGGAAAGCACACTGTTGTTTACACACACAGAAATACACTCTGAGTTCACACGACATTTTGCAAAGCTGTATAGGACAACAACTGAGGCTCTGCCGGCGGAGATCCAACAATACCTTGCGGAAATTACCCTTCCTCGCATTACCCCTGAGCAATGACTAGGGTTGGAAGAACCAATCACTACTGAATAAATTCATGCAGGTATCCACGCACTAGCCACAGGAAAGTCCCCCGGCCCAGATGGTCTGCCGACTGAATTTCATAAAACCTACGCCACATTGCTTGTGTCACAGTTAAAATCAGTGTATGATGCCACACTGTCGGCCTCCATACTCATGACATCGCAGCGTGAGGCGCTACTAATCTCCCTTCCAAAACCTGACAGGGCTGCATCGCAATTGGGATCATACAGACCGCTGGCACTTCTGAACACTGATTATAAAATCTTAGCTAGCATCATCTCAGCTCGGTTGGCCCCTCTAGTACTCTTGCTGGTTCATGCCAGCCAGAATGGCTTTGTGCTGGCGCACAATACCTCCCTAAACATTCAGAGATTTTTCTTGCTCCAAGACTATGGGATGCAGCTTAGGCCCAGCCCGGGCTGCCTGGTCTTAGATCTAGAAAAGGACTTTCACTCCCTTCAATGGCCCTATTTATTCTGGATTCTCCACCAATATGGATTTGGGCAGCTTTTCTGCACCTTGTGCGGCTTCTATACACACAACCCCTCATTCGGAATCGCACAGGAAGGCAAATATCATGGAACAACCAATGGATAGAGGCACCAGGCAAGGATGCCCCCTTACACCTTTATTTTTCTCGCTGGCGATGGAGCCGCTTGTGGGACATTTTCATAAGGAGAGAAATGACTGAGGCATTTGTTTGATGATGATTTACACGTGGTGTCCCTGTACTTGGATGAACTACTGCTGTATGTTAGAGACGTTAACAATGTGCCAGGCAGCAGACGTCAAGCGGTGCAACATAACCCTGTCCCAGTTCTTACTTCCCCTGTCTGTTAATGCAATAATGCATGTGATACACATTATGCAGCACACAAACAATATGGCATACTCACGATGTAGGTCTATATGTTTCTTATGTAGTGGGTGCATACATGTGGTACGCGAAGATGCTTGTTAAATTGTACCAAAAAGTGCCAGGCAGCGTTGTGGAGACTGCAGCGGTTTGCTGGGCTCTCAGGACTCAGGGTGAATTGGAGGGAGTCCTGCTTTACCCCTGTAGTCCAGATGTACAGGACCCAGAACTTATAGTTAATGGTGTGCCTATTACGTGGTAGCCATCAACCTTTCTATAGTTGGGCATCCACATGTACCACTCTGCAAAAGATATTCTGGGTGGCAACCTTACTAGAGCTATATAATCTATCCGGTCTCAAATTAGATTTTGGAAAACACTGCCGTTATCCGCCATGGGCAGAACTACCCTGTCAAAAATAGTGATATTACCTGGGCTCTTGTATTACTTTACAAATTTGCCTGTATACGTCCAAGCCAAAACGTTTCACGAATTAGAACAATTGCTTAGAGACTTCATCTGGAATAAGGGGCACCACAGAGTGGCCCTGTGGAAGCTATATGCAGCAATGGAGAAAGGAGGACAAGCGGTCCCTAATATGGACCAATACTCCCCAGCTGCACAACTGCAATAGGTGAAATGGCTGACGGGACTGCAACTGGCTGATGCAGCCACTTTGCAATCACCCTGGTCGCTGACCAATATCAGTCACTTGTTTCACCCTACTACCAAAACTCACATACCTAAACCGAAATTACTCACCACTGCTACAGACGTCGTTTGTACCTTACCCGAGGGTCGACCCCTTATGCACCCACATTACCCCTACTTGGCATGCCAAGATGTAGAGTGATCACATCAAGTGCGGAACTAGAACCCTGGCATGCTGCTGGTATACAAACACTGGGTGGCTTATATGATGATGGAACACTACTGATATTTGAAACACTAATCCAGGGCACAGACATTCCATCGGGTCAATTTCTACTGTGTAACTCGATAATATCTATGCTGTCATGGGCCTGGCGGGTCCTAAATACTAATCCCCCAACATCACTTAGCAAATATAATACCTGCATGTTGTAGTAAGAGAAAGTTGGGAAATGATACTGGCAGGCGCTACGCAAATTGCGTGGAAGGCAAACTTCTGTCTTATACAGTTCTTCATAATTCACAGAACCTATTTATTTCCGGATAAAAGAAATAGGTGCCTGCCCTCGCTGTGATATGGTTAGCGCTGACCTCCTTCACAAGCTGTGGTCCTGTCCTCTACTATACAGGTATTTGCAGGAGGTCAGGGCCTGCTTATCGGCATGCATGGACCGTCTACAGATATAAACATGGGAGGAATGCATGCTGGATATGTTTTCTAGGCCTAAAAAATACAAAGTCACATCAAGATTCATAGATCTAGGCCTTATAACAGCCAAGAAACAGGTCATCCGTAGGTAGAAGAATAAACATCCTCCCACACCTGAGGCCTGGAAACGATCACTACTGGTGTGGGCCCAGACAGAAAGCATAGCATTACACAAAGAAGATATAGCCGGGCTAAGAAAATATCCCATTGCGCAACAATGGGACACTATATTGGTGGCATTACAACATGGCATTGGTGGCATTATAAATAGCCTATTGACTTAGTGTAATGGAGAGTGGAGCCACAATATGTGGGAGATGGTTAACTGTGGTGGGTGGGGCTCAAATAGGCAATGTTGATGTATTATTGTTTTGAATAGTTGTATATAAAAGTCTCTGCATTGAAACTGTCTAAGAGATGGGTACGATGCCTACACTGGAAACACAGAAAGAGCAAACTCAAATCAGTAGGTCAATGATAGGCTTAAATGTATGATCCATGTCATTGACGCCTTCCTCTGCCACAAATTGCTATGTAAGAAATGTGCATACCAATGTAAAGGAATGAGACTTGCCATATGTTGGCATTGATAAGTACCGATTTATCCTTTGTACATTGTAACTCATAAGAAAATTACAAAATGCAAATAGAAATATAAAAAAAATGTCACATGCTGCACCAAGGTGTAGCTAGCACACCTCTACTGGCGTGGGATTGCCATTGAAGAGTTTCCGGATCCTGACTGGTGCATGGTATATTTATAGGGTCAGGAATCTGCAGAACGATATAGGGCCTCATTTATATATTGGCGTAGAGGGAACTCATCAGAACAGCAATTGAGTTCCCTCCCTGCCAAATTATGGTCCACCCGCCTGATTTGGAAGCAGGAGGACCATGGTTTGACGACGGTGGAGACTGCTCTGTCTCCTCCATCGTGAAACCCCTCTGATGGCCACACGGAATAAGTTCCGTCAGGGGTTTGGCTATATAGCCAACTAATTTATATCTTAGGCAGATGTACAGCCATTTTTCAGTGCCCGTCACTGCCAGGAAAAACCTGGCAGTTAGGGGCATTCAGTAGTGCTCAAGGTCTCCCTTGCCATTAATCCTATGGTTTTTTTTTATTTTCAAAAGGAAAATCCTACTTTGGGAATTTCTTTTTGAAAATAAAAAAAACTCTGTAGGTTTGCTGTATGGTTCTGTCATGTTAATTGAGCTGCACAATAAATTTACAATGTTGTGATGGCAGTTTCTGCCAATGCTAGAAATGAGTGCTGGGCAAGCGAACATTTCAAGATTTGTCTAGACACCTCCTTCTGGGTGATGGATTAATTTACTCCATTGCCATAGCAGAGATCGAGCCGCCCCCCAAATAAAAAAATTAGGCCCATATATCTACCAGATAGAACGTTAACAAAGGTAAGAAACTTTTCCATTGGGACCATTCATCTTTTTTAGGCTATGTATGTTATTTGACTTTTGACCCCATTTAAGCCTTGGTTTATATATAACTTGTGCTGTCTAGTAGCGTCTTGGACCTCCCATAAGTCAAGAAGCACATTGGTCACCTAAAGATACATGGAAAATCTCAGCACCACCTCTAACTTCCTAAATACCCTATTCTAGGCTGCCACAAATGAATAATGTAGGAACCTACACTCTCAATCTCATAATACAGAACCCAAACCCATTTATATTAACCTCTCGAAACCCAAATCTGTTGCCAAGTTATGCTGTACAACATATTATGCTGCCTGGTATAATACTCATAAATCTCCTGAAAACAAGACTTCAAGAAAACTCAGGTAGAGCATCTTCACAATTCTAGCAAGACACCTAAATCAGATAAAAAAAACATGTTGTAACACCCAGAAGCAAGATACATTAACCAATGATTGGTGAACATTATGTCGCTTACTAAACTTGTGAAATTACTGAATATGTGACCTAATTTGGGAGAAAACTTTTTTCTGTTTGTTACTTTCAAATATTTATGTGACCTATTCCAACATTCACTAATGACTGGCAATCTCATTCTATTATTTAAATATTTGGCTTTGTTTGATTGATCAGTGTACACAAACATTAAAAAAACAAATTCAGAAAATTAGATACATAATATAAGCTGACTAATACAAATAATTCTCAACAAAATATATAAACGACAACACTGAACAACCTTCTCCAGCGCATCAGGGATCCTCCTGACTTCTTGACTTCGGCAAGAAACGGTAGACCTGGCTCTCTGAATAAAACAGCTGGGATCATCCGCCCCCTCATTTGTTCTAGCGCCTGGATACCCTCACGGGTGATTAGTGCACTGTACAAGTCTACATAACATAATAAATCTAAGCTTTATTATATTTTTCATAAGCTACACACCTAATATTTAAATCACATGAAATATGTCCAATGTTCACAATCATAAATGAAAAAAAATGCATATATTCATTCATTTACACAATATTTCCAAAACTATATTTACAATGGCAAAGAAAATTCCAAAACAGAAAAGTGACTTTAAAAAACACAAAATGTTCCACAAATCACAGTGGCAGGGGAATTATTTAGAAATGTAGAAATGTGAAAGACTGAGTTTTCTGTGACCAAGGTTGTACCGGCTGAAATGCATCAACATCATTGTAGAATCATTTGTTTGTGCTTTTTGTAACAGCATTTACCCTCCCATATAGGCATTCGACCTCCCACACTTGATCTTACCCCTCGGGTCATTCACATACCATGTAAGCAGCTTCAATACCCTTTCCACTTGTTCTCACAAAGGACAGAACATGATCAAATAACTGTTCTTATTTTATTCTCCCTCCCTGGGAGCGGTGCCTAACAATTAACTCCCACTTCACATTTCCTTACACCAGTCTCAAAACTGTCCTGCACCTCAGTGTACAAAGGGCCTGTTGCCTCACCATATTGAATCAAAATAATGTGTTTACGCTCAGCTTCTTGGGCGTTAGCTATGACTCCGGCTGTTAGACGGGCCCGGACCGGAGGCCGTTCCTTTAAACATCTGGCGCCTAAGGCTTGGAATGCTCTTCCAGTGACGTTAAGGAAGATGGACAACCTAATGTTATTCAACAAAGAACTCAAGACATGGCTGTTCTGCCAATAATTCCTCTGTGTCCCTGTTCTGTGCTTTTTTCTTTGGGTCTGTCAGCGCCGGGACACTCTGTCTAAGTAGCTGAGCGCTTTACAAAACTCCATTTAACATTAACATTAACATTAACAATATACCGCTTAAACTCGATTGTCATGACAAAATGCTCAAGGAAGCAGAACAGCGCATATCAGATTTGGAGGACGTCACTGCACAACTTAAAACAGCAATGACGCAAATGGATAAACTAATGAAAATTACAGATGCGAAGAATGAGGACATTAAAGCGCGCAGTTGCAGAAATAATGTACGCATACTAGGAGTGCCTGTAAGTACAAATACTGGACGAATGGAACTATATGTGGAAAAGATGCTAACAGCAGAGACTGGGGAAGAGGCGCTATCCAAACAATTCATAGTGGAAAGGGCCCACAGATCGTTAGGGCCGAGACCGTGGCCAGGAGCACCTCCGCGGCCTATCATAGCACGCCTTTTGAACTATCGTGACAGGGACGTGGTGCTACAAGTTGCAAGGGAGAAACGACAACTTAATTTTGATGGCGTATCGTTCACCATATACCCTGACTTCACATTAAAGGTGCAGGAGGAACGGAAAAAATACAACGCTGTAAAACAGGAGCTGAGACAGGAGCATGTGGACTATGCGCTGCTATACCCAGCACGGTTGAGAATCACTTACCAGGATCGGCAAACTATACATGCGACACCACAATCGGTGGACATTTTTTGAAGGCACTGAAGCGCAGGAAAGCTGAATCTGAGGATCAAAATGCACAGGAAGAAGCACTGCTTTCAGATGTAGAATAAGCTGGGAAAGGCAGATGGCATAAACAGAGACACGACAAATGGATCGAGATACATGCGCAGAGGATCGCAGAGAGGACGATGCACAACTACTTAGTTGTAATGTATAGTTGTGCTTATCATAGTGAGCCAATTGTTTGCAGACTAACATAAACAACAGACTGGAACAGTATGTTGGGAGGCGGAGATGTGATACGACAGTTTGCTATACTTATGGGTAGGATTTAAAGTACGAAGAAGCTTAGTTGGACAACCTTGCTGGCTCTGGGACACTACGCAGACTGTGCGGAACTCGGAGCACAGTAAGGAACACGATGTGCCACCTGGGTGAAATCGCCCCGATGGGAAAACCCCAGTTACGTAATGGTTTGGGTATATGCTGGGAGGGGGAGGGGGAAGGGAAGGGAATGTCTGACACGCGTTGGGAGTGTCAGTGGGAGGGGGGAGGGATGGGGAAGTTTTAGTTTACTAGGTTCAGAGAAATGGTAACATATCAGGTACATAACCAGACACAAAGATGCGATGACAGGATAGAGCATGGCGCTTTTGCAGGATTGCTATGGGAAGAGGTAGGCAGGAATGGCTGAGGGTGGGACGACACCTTACTTGACAGTAATATCCTGGAACATACGAGGTCTCAACAATGCTAGGAAAGGGAGGAATGTCCTAGGCTACCTGGAACGACAACAGGCCAGCATAGCGTTGCTACAGGAACCGCACCGGCCACCATGTCCGAGTCATACATTTGCTAGCAGGTGGGCACAGATTAGGGTGTTTTCTTCCTATTCATCATATGCTAGAGGCACGGTTGTGCTGATTAAGAAGTCGATTCACTTCACTATGCTGGGAAACATAACAGACACAGAAGGTAGATATGTAATTGTGTGGGGCAGAATTGGGACTAACATGGTAACCATTGTCAATTGTTATGCACCAAATGTTGATACACCGGAGTTCTTCACAATACTATGGGGGAAGGTCATTAATCTCGGCTCGATGCATGTTATATGGGGAGGAGATTTCAATGTAGCTCTTGCACCTGGTCTAGATAGGGCTGATGGATGTATGCAATACAATCGCAAGGCGAGAGATGTATTAAAAGGCATAATAGAGGAGGGAGGGCTAATTGATAGCTGGCGTTTTTCACACCCTGTGCAAAGAGAAGGGACGCACTTCACGTCATACGCTGGTACATGGGCCAGACTTGAATATTGTCTCGTGTCCCGCGGACTGAGTACTGAAATGGGGAAGGTTATCCATTTAGCCAGGACATATTCAGATCATTGCCCGGTATTAGCGCAGATACGAATGCCCGGCTATGAACGGACCTGCCCCCCCCCTGTGGAGGCTACAGCCCACGGCGCTACTGGATCAGGTTTTCAAGACAGAACTAGGAGACGAGATCGCTGCGTTCTTCCCTCGTAATAAAGGGTCGGTGGAAAGCATAGAGGTAATATGGGAAGCATTCAAAGTCACAGTTAGGGGCTACAGCATTTCCAAAAGCTTCGGCGTGCTACGGGACATAAAAGGCACCATACGTAAATTGGAGCAGGAGTTGAAACAGCTGGAGCTACGGATGGCGAGAGGGGATGATGGGAGACTTCAAAAAGATTTTAGGGCTACACTGTCAAAGCATGAAGAAGAGGCAGCAAGGGAGGCGAAATTTAGAGGTAAACATGTGGTTGCCAGGAGATACTGTGAGGGTGAAAGGCCGGGCCGGGCGCTAGCAGAACTCACTAGGAACCCATGATTTGGCACCAACATACTGGAAATTATTGAGAAGGGAGGCGAACTATGCCACGACACAAGAGGCATATTACAAGTGTTCAAGACACTTTATGAATCACTATATTCAACACAGAGGCTAGACGAAGAAGAAGTTGGACGCTTCTTAGATGACATTGCACTGTGCTGGCTCAGTGACTTGCATAGGACATTCCTTAGTGCTCCTCTGGAGCTAGATGAGATTAGGGACGCCATAATGTCACTAAAAAACGGTTAGGCATCAGGTAGTGATGGCCTACCTGCTGAATTCTATAAGCAATACATCGATATAATGGCCCCTGTATTTAAGGAGGTCTATGAGGAATCATTAGAGATAGGGAGGTTACCTGTTTCGATGCGAGAATTGATCATCATGTCCCTGGTTAAACCCAGGAAGAACCCCTCAGATTGTGATTCCTATCGCCTACTATCCCTAATTAACTGTGACGCTAACATTTTGGCCAAAGTGCTGGCCACGCGCCTATCCCTTCTAATGACAAATATAGTGCTTCCGGATCAGGCAGGGTTTGTTCCTGGAAGATCCACAAATCATAATTTGCGCACCCTGTTTTCATTGATCCAAACCATAGCTCCAGAGTTTCCAGTGGCTGCAGTCTTTTTAGATGCGACTAAAGCATTTGACTCGGTCGAATGGCAGTACTTATTCTCCATATTGCATAGAATGGGGTTTCCTAAAATATTTATTGCATGGATTCAATTGCTATATACTCGCCCTACTGCCAAAGCACTTATCAACGGGCAGTTATCTACACCACTGTCAATTACCAGGGGTACCCGTCAGGGGTGCCCACTATCCCCCCTGCTATTCGCTATTGCGATAGAGCCGCTAGCATGTCGTATACAACAGCCAGCGCGTTCAAATGCTTTCAACGTCAAATAGGAATCTTGCTATATGCAGATGATCTGACATTATATGTCGTAGACCCCCAAACAAACCTGAATCCAGTGCTGCGCGAATTCTTGGTATTTGGCCGCCTCTCGGGCATACAGATAAATTGGGGGAAGTCGCAATTCTTTCCACTCACTGCTGCAGTCACGGAGTTTCAGCTGGACTACCCGCTGGAGTGGTGTAGTACGGACCTCCACTATCTGGGAATTCAGGTCTCTAAGGATAGAGAGGAGACGCTCCGACTAAACTATGGCACGGCCATTACCAAGTTAGCGGATAATGTTACCCGTTGAATATCCCTGCCACTCTCCATGGCAGGCAGAGCATCC
Source organism: Lissotriton helveticus (assembly GCF_964261635.1). NCBI lineage: Eukaryota > Metazoa > Chordata > Amphibia > Caudata > Salamandridae > Lissotriton > Lissotriton helveticus. The sequence continues at coordinate 2,098,883,671 of NC_136063.1, read as the reverse complement.
CTGATCAAGATGGTAGTACTGCCTCGCTTCCTATACCTTTTCCTCAATGTTCCTTATTACCCAGGCATTTTTTTCTTTAAGACGCTGCGTTCAGAATTGCTCCGACTGTTCTGGGGTGGTAAACAGCCGCGCTTAAAGTGGACTGTCATAACGCAACCATACGAGAAAGGGGGATTTGATGTGCCTGACTTCGAGGTATAATATATGAGCGCACAGGCACACTACGCCTATCACTGGATGGTGCCAACGAGTTGCATGCCACAGCTGGCAGTGGAAGACTGGGTGGCTCGACCGCTGCCCTTGGCTGGTCTCATACATGGCCCGGCGGAGGCTGTTGAGACACCGCTCACCTGTGGTAAATAAATAATTAATTACCGGTACTATTTTTCTATGCATAAAATAAAACAGATAGCTCAATAAATAAGAGGCAGGATCCGGGGTATCTGAGTCGAACAGGCTTTAATCAGGCATAAGGGAAGGGACAGGATCGGAACAGCCTGAAATAGAATGGCATGGAATGGCAGCTGCAACGTCTCATTAACAGTACATAGTATATATAGGAAAACATTACAATTGCATTGAATACAGTAGGCGTAACAAGTGACACACGTAAGATAAGAACAAATGGGCGTACAAAGAAGGCGTGTACGTAGACATGTGATGAAGACGTCACAGAAGTGTCATAAATGGGTGGATACATGGAGGGGGCTACCTGGGTAGCTGGAACCTTTAACCTAGTGGTGCGCGCAAACGGGCCATGACGTGTAACTAGGGAGAGCTGGGGGCTCTGACTTCTGCACTAGAAGAGGAGACTAAAGTCTGAGATGTCAGGACGACATGTACCTATAGCATATCTGATATCTTGTGTTTAGAGAACATGTTGATAGAATCTAAATGTCATCAGAGTAAAGGCTACTTGACACTAAGGCTGGTGCATGCATATATTTCCTAGTGTATTGCGTGTGCTATGGATCTTTTATGGATATTAATTCAGTAATTCTCTTGCATGGAGACAGAAAGACTAGACTATAGCTGAAAATGTTTATGCGGTTCGTTAGCTTAGGAATGTGAAGACGGAGAGCTGAACTGATAACTAGAGGCATAACATATTCTTGGCAGACAGGCAGGCAGGCCAGGCCGGGCACCGCGCTGCTCGGCAGTCAGTAAGCGAAGGGTCAGGGATGCGGGAGGGGCTGCATCGCTCCTCGGAGTGGGTTCAGGAGACTGGAGACTCGAATCTGGTGTTCAGGCCCTGTAAGGCCTAGAAACGGGGAATTAACGTGCATAATGTAAAACGTTGGCAACATAGGCATAATACTCGTTGCTTTCACGAGAACTGGAAACTGGCATACTAAAGTTGGACACAACTATAATTGCGTCTTTATTCGGTCAAGGGGGAACATATGCATATCGATTATGCACATATAACATATTCTGGGGAACACGTAGGGACACATGACAAGGCAAAATTCAATTTTCCTCATTCCCTCCTTGTGCCCTACGTTTCCATCAGGAAACATCAATATTCATGATACCATCTATCTGTTCATAGAGCATCATTTGCTCGTCTCGGATTGTCTTGGAACGGGACTTAGGACTAGGAATACAAGATGTAGCCCACAAGCCGCAAATCGCAGGGCCACATTGTAAACATAGGCAACAACTGAATATGATCATTACTACTATACCCAGGAATGACAATACTTTCCATCCCCAGGCAGATATTATACTCCAGAGCCAACCGGACCATGTCCAGGTGCCTGGATTCTGGTGTAACTGATGGGCTATCTTGTGAAGTCTGGTTATAGCTGAATAAACAGACGGTGCGTTATTAGGAATGAAAATGCAGCAACTAGATCCGATGACTCTACAAGCTCCGCCCCTATCGGCCAGTATGACGTCAAGAACGAGACGATTTTGGAGCACGACAAATCTCATAGCAGATTGTTCCTCAGTTAAGTTACCTAGAGCGGAAGTAGTCTCATTCACTACTGCTTCAAGGGTTCTGGTTAACCTACGTATTAACTTACTGTTCTGGACAGGACCTATGAAGAAAAAGAAACCTTTATTGAAGTCTTGATACTGTTCTAAGGCAGTTTCAGTTTGATCGACAATTGGGGATTCGATCTCCCTTCTATGTCTAACGTGTACTAGATGTGTGTTTCTGTGATAATCGGATGGGGCTAGAAAAACTGGTGGTAGTAGGAAGGCAATGTAACATGTTCCATCCCAATCTAGGGGCAAACGTACATATGCGGTCTGACCACACACAAAATAAGAATGACGTGAGGCTTTGAAAATAGATTTCCCACTGTCACTATACTCGACCACAGTAATACAATCACTATGTCCTAGATGTACTGAACCATTCTTTCGGACACATAATTCGCCTTTCACTGGTAGAACTGTAATAGCAGGTAAATCTGGAGTAGTCTCGGACTGAACATTCAAAACCATGAAATTCGAGGAATAATTACCTAGATCATATACTTCATTTTCTAGATCTAACCCTGTTCTATGGGAAAGACCTTCCTTGTCTGGGAAACATGTTCTATTCAGAAGGGACATATCGTTTGTGGATGACGTTATCGTAAACCATGCTCCACATGAACCATTGTGTGAAAACGGATAGGGAAAGAGTGGCAGAACTCCCTTTGGTGTCTGGAAAGGGGGGAGTCGACCACACACCCAACAATTTGTGGCATTGCTAGTCTGGTGTGAATAGTGTAACATTCGGATAAAAGTATTGTTGCGCATGGCAAGTCTGTAGGATAACTCGTGAGGAGGTAGTTCACTAAAAGTGTGCTCTACTGTAACATTAGAGGAAAAATGTGCATGCGGCATGATAGGAGGAAAATATATATATAAAACATAACTTATGCCTGTAATCGTAAGACTCAGAAATAACATAATTAATAGAGTAACAATGCATCGACTTCGAAGATTCTTTCGATAACGTGTTCTCTTAGAGTTTCGACTAACTCTCTCACTATGGGGGTCTATCTCATACATGTCAGGAACCTGTCTAACCGTTTCACCCGAGAGGGACTTAGACAATTAAACTGGCTGACTTACTAGACCTTAATTTTTCTTTATATTCCTGCTGTGGAGTTTTCTCTAACAGGGGAAGTTTAGAGTCAGTGTCTGGGCAGTCCTTGAGAACGGGGCAGTCCTTGAAAAAAGTCTTTGGACGGAGTCCATGGAATCGTTTCACGTGACTGGAATGCAACCAGCCTTTGCGGCCCTCCACCTTGATCGCAGTCCTTGTTGTCATCAGAACGAGCTTTGGTTCTTTCCAGCGGGGCTCCAGCGGACTTGAACGATCGAAGTTCCTAATCAGAACGAGGTCGCCTGGTATGACCTCGTGCGGTTTCACTTGAGTGTTGTCTGGAAAAGCAGCGGCAACCTGTGAACGACAAGAGAGTAGTGCAGACATCAAGGAAGCCAGGTAATCTGTCAGCATATTACTGTCAACATCAGTAATTGTACGTGGCCTAGGTGTACCCCACATGTTTGGGGGACGACCGAAAACTACCTCGTAAAGGGACAGACCTGAACGGGAGTGGGCAACCATTCTCATGTAAAAAAGGGCGACTGGCAGTGCTACCATCCAATCTACACCTTTCTCTGCGCATACCTTGGCAATGCGGATTTTCAGGGTCTGATTATGTCTCTCTACGAGACCAGCTGCTTCAGGATGTCGTACACAGTGGAACTTCCACTGGTACCCTAACAGAAGGGATACTTGTTTCATGAGTTCGGATGAGAATGGCTGGCCGTTATCTGAATACACGACCCTCGGTAATCCATAGCGGGGGAAATACTCACAAACCAACTGCCTGGCAGTGGTCGCGGCAGTGTAATCTGGGACTGGATATGCTTCTGTCCATCTGGACAAAGCGCATACAACTACGAGGACATACTTGAAACCTCAACATCGATCCATCTGAATATAATCCATCTGGAGGACTTCAAAAGGGTGGTCAGGAGGATGGAATCCACCTTGTTCCACCGGAACACCTTTACCTGGATTGAACTGACAACAAATCATGCAGGTACGCACTTTCTGCTTGGCTGCTGCTCGTAAATGTTTGTTAAACCAAATATTCTGGATGCTGTCTATCATAGCTTTCTCTCCTAAATGTGCTGGACTATGTGCAGTGTTAATAATGACTTGAACCATAGAGTCGGGGAGAAACCATGTGGCTTTTCCCTTCGTCAACCATCCTTGATCTGTCTGGACCCCTCCTTGTTCAGACCATTTCTTGATTTCATCTGGGGTAGCATGTAACTGTATATCTAGTACGTCTTGTGTAGGGTCCTTAACTGTCATACAAGTAGTCTGATCTGGAATATCCGTCTTTGACTTGTTAACTGGAATGTCTGGAGTCTGAGCTGTAAGCTTGGCTGTTCGATCTGCCAGGTCGTTACCCTGGGAAATGATGTCAGTGACTTTCGTATGTGCTGTGCACTTCATGATAGCGATAGCTGTCGGTAAATGTATTGCATCTAACAGGGCTTGAATTAGGGGACCATGCTGAATCTTGGCTCCATGAGAGGTCATGAAACCTCTTTCTTGCCAGAGTATTCCAAAATCGTGTACGACTCCGAACGCATAACGTGAATCTGTATATATGTTTACTTTCAGGTTCTTAGCTCGTATGCAGGCTTGAGTCAGAGCGATGAGCTCTGCTGCTTGAGCAGACAGGGTATTAATACGATGTGTTTCTATAACTTCAGTTTCAGTAGTCACTGCATATGCGGCGACTAGTTCTCCTGTACTTGTTCTCATACATGAACCATCCACATAAAGTGTCAGGTCGGGATCAGGTAATGCAATGTCAGTCAAGTCTTGTCTTGGCTTTGTCATGGTGTTAACAACTTCCACACAGTCATGTGTGGCAGGATTTGAAGTAACTGAGGGTAACAGTGTAGCGGGATTTAAAATGTTGCAGCGTCTGATTTCTATGTGTGGCTGAAACAGTGTCAGTTCATAACCTGTTAAACGTGCAATTGTCAAGTGCTGAGTCTGTTTTCGGTTTAAGAGAACTTCCACGGAGTGTGGAACTTGTACTGTCAGGGAGTGTCCTAACACTATGGAATCACTTTGTCTGATAGCTAGAGCTGTGGCTGCAACTGACTTGAGGCACGCAGGCAGAGCCTGGGCCACCGGATCTAATGTGCTAGAGAAATAAGCACAGGGCTTGTATTGTCCCGCTTGATCTTGTGTGAGAACAGATAATGCTGTACCATCACGTTCAGTGACAAAAAGTGTAAAAGACTTACTGTAGTTTGGTGTCGCTAGAACAGGTGCTTGGCATAAAGCTTTCTTTAACTCATTGAAAACAAGTGTATGTTCTTGGGTCCAAGGGAGGACAGTCAATGTGGCTGCCTCCTGTGTCGTTAACTGTATCAGTGGCTTGGCTAGATATGCGTACTGAGGAATCCATTGTCTGCAGTAAGAAGTGAGGCCGATAAAAGCTCGTACCTCCTTCTGAGTCTTGGGCTGTGGAAGATGTGCTATTAACTGGATACGGTCAGGTGTCAACTGCCTACCCCTCTTGGACAGTAAGTGTCCAAGGTACACCACTTGCTGGACACAAAATTGCAGTTTCAAAGGGGACACCTTGTGCCCCATCTCGGCCAGGAAATACAAGACTGTAAGTGACGCACGTTCGCAGTCACGCTCAGAACGGGCTGTGATCAATAGATCATCGACATACTGGAGCAGGGCAGTGTCAGTTGGCATGTGAATACTGTCTAGTTGTCTTTTAAGCGCTTGACTGTAAATGCTAGGACTTTCTGTGAAACCTTGAGGAGCTCGTGTGAATTTATAGCTTCTTCCATTTAAACAGAAACCGAAAAGGAATTGGCTGTCTGGATGAATGGGGACACTAAAAAATGCGTTCTTGAGATCAATAACAGTAAAGAACGTAGCTTCGGAATCAATGGCAGTTAATAGGGAAGAAATATCTGGAACCACTGGGTACTGGGGTATGATACATTTATTAAGTTCTCGAAGGTCGATCACTAATCGATAAACTGGAGGTGCATTGGGATCAGTACGTTTAAGAATCGGAATGATAGGAGAATTACATACATTGGAGTCAGTTTCTACAACCACTCCTTGAGCAATGAGCTCGTCAATAATTTTGGATAAGGCTGCTACAGCCTCAGGTGGCAATTTGTACTGTCGGATTCGTGGTAATACAACACCTTGTTTCAGAGTGACACGATAGGGTGTAATGTGCATACAACCTACATCAGTTGGACCTTGCGCCCATAAATGCTGTGGTACATTCAGTAATCTTGGATCAAAATCACGCAATACATAATGACCTTTAAAATCACGTAAAAACAATCTCACACCTTCTGGGGAACAGCATATAACTGCTCCTAATTCTTTCAGGGTCTTAATACCTAGTACATTTTCTGGACATGATTTCGTAAGTAACAAGTCTGTAGTTCGGGACAATGGACCAACTTCTAGGGAAACTGGTTTCGATATTTCATTAACAATAGGCTTTCCTGAAAATCCAAGGGAAACATTTCTAGAGCCTGAGAGTGGAGCCCCTGGAACCTCGTCATGACTGATGGTAGTCCTACTTGCCCCTGTATCAATCAGAAACTTTCTGTCTTTCCCTAATACTTGACCGTGTACATAGGGACCCTCTTGATCTACAGGAACCTCGATGAGAGGCAAGCCAACCTCCCTCTCTAGGCTGTTTCATGAATACTGCTGATATTCTGGATATTCTGACTGTGCGTACTGGTACATCTGCTGTGTTACATGTTGTGTGGCAGCTATAGGCTGCGGTACTGTAACTGTCTGTTGTGCGTTCTGCGGTGGCTGGGAATTCTGCGTAGCATGTTCTTGTCTAGGAGGACGTGGTCTCTCTTTTGTCTTACCTGTAGCTATGTTGTGTTTCAGAACTGCACATTCGTTTATATAATGACCTGGCTGTTTACAGTAATTGCAGGTTCCTTTAACGGGAGCTGCAGAATGACTAGTTTGATTCGGACCCCTCTTCTGACTGTCTTGTGGAACAGACTGTGCAACCAGTACTTTCATTTTCGTGTCTTTCATACGTCTCCTTTCATGTTCCTGCTCTTCCCTGATTCTGTTCTGGTGATACTGTAGCATCTGGAGCATTTGTGATGGAGTATTAGCTTGCCAGGTACTTTCGACTTTCAATACTCTATTTTTAACTTGCGGTAAAGAATTCTCAACTAGTTTGGTAACAAAAAGATGTGGATACGATTCACTACTTGTTTTCAGGCCGCTATTTATAATGAAACATTTCTCAAATCTAGAATAAAAATCACTAGTGTCTTCGTCTTGTTTCTGTTTACAGGCTGAGATGGCATCCCAATCCTCCTTTTTCGTGGCTAGTAATCTTGGCAAGACTTGTATTAACAACTCGGGCAATGCTTTAGCTTTTTCCCCAAGACCGGTACCTGGAACTCGTGTGTTATCTTCAGTCTCTAATGCGGTCCAATCAATCTTTTTCTCTCCCACCTCCCATTCTTTTTCTTTGAGTTTTTCATATATGCCCGCAGGCAACAGGACCTTTAACATTTTAATGATATCAGGATACGTGTATTCTCCCATACGGAGCATGTCCTTTAATTCACGATGGAACCCTGCTGGATCTTTATCGTGACAGGGTACTAACTTTTTCATTTCTAGTAGCTCTATTTTCGTTATAGGGGTATAAACAAATACTCGTTCGAGCTCACCCCCCGTTCCTTTAACTGGATGTACTTCTCGCAACGGATTCTGTCTGTCTATGTAGAATGATTTTCTTACTGGGGGTGGAACAGGAACAAAATGTGGATTCAGGAACGTTCTGTATTTGTGGCGCTGTTCTAGAATGACGTTAATTAAATCGGTACCTAGACCTTTCCATCTGCTTAGGAGTAACTCGTTCAGTACATTATATAAGGGACCTGGATCAGAATGCTGACTCTCATACAGTGTGATGAGGTGTTGGATCATGTACATACCCACCAGTCGCTGCTCGCCTGGGGGCAGTTTCAGAAACATTTGGGCCACTACTTCGTCTGGAAACGTGGCAGAATCACTAACCCATCGGACTGCTGATCGGGCTAGTTCTTGTTCGTGCATGGTACTAAGCTCTCTATAACCTATTCGTAGTTTCAGAATTTTATCTGTAGCCTGGAATACTTGTTCAAGAGAACACTGTTCTGGTACGGGAGGAGGAAAAGCTTTCTTGTAATCTAGACGTGAATGTCTGTTAGAAAATCTAGTTCTACCTACATACGCTATTCTGCTGGGATTCTCGGTGTCTACCTCTTCGTCTGAAGAGTCATTCTCTTTCTCGGCTACTCTCATTGCTTCCTCCTTCTGGTGTATACTTATAATTTCCTTACGAATTTTCCTGTACATACTTTCTATACTACCTTGTGTCTTGTGTTTTCCCTCGGCTATGTTGTCACTCCACCTAGTCAGGGCTTTCATCTCGTCTGGATTTTTATCAGGATGATCCTGTTCTCTTATTAAACAATTTATTAAGAATTGCAAAATCATGCCTTGAATTTCGACTTTTCTGTGTACCATAGCTTCGTGAATACTTTCTGGTTTCTCCCCTGTTCGGATAAAGTGATATATTCTGTCTAGATGTTCTTTCATATTTGATATGGTAACCAAGAAGCTTGCAACTCGTCGTAAGCGTATGGAATATATTATCATACTATCTACACCTGGTACTGGATCATATCTACAATCAGATCCGCACTCATTGAAATACTTTCTGAGGGCTTCGTACGTAGTCACTTTCGGGGTACGTTGTAACGCTGCGTCTCTCAGCGTCAGTCGTTTTACTTGAGGCGGGGTGGTAGGAGCACCTCCCCCTGCTCCTCCTGAACTGGGATCGTCTGTTAATACTGTACGTGCTGGTAAAGTGACTGGCAAAACGGGCACACGTAATGTGGGCTGGTCCGGGGGTACTGGCACATTAACGGGGTCCCCGGGACCAGTGGCTGGAGGAACAGGAATTACATTATTAACAGGGTGCTGAGGGTGAGCAGGCGGAATAGAATTTGCATACTCTGGGACTGTATCGTCCAAATAGGACGAAAGGAAAATTTCAGCTGCAGTCGGTTTATGACGTAGCTTAGTCGGGACCAATGGTGGCGGTAAATTACAGGATACTTCCGGGGTTGCCTTCGGCAAGCCCTCGACAAAAAGAGGGTACATACCTTTAATAAGGGCATTTCTCTGTCTGTCTGACTGTTCTGCTCTAACTCGTTCACCTTCTTCTAGAAGTTCCCTTTCTTGGGCTTTTCCTGAGGATTCTCTACTTAATTCTGCTTTTCTGAATTCTTTTTCTGTTCTTTTATGAGATTCTTTGCGCCATAATTCTATGGCGTCTTTCTGGGACTGTCTGGCTTTCTTTTTCCATAATGCTTCTTCTACTCGCATGATGCACTCGGCATCCCATGTACCTGATACAGGCCATCTATATTTCTCTTCAAGGTTCTTTGTATAATCCACCCATAAGTCTAGATATAATATGGCATCTAAGCCATGCTTGTGATACATGAAGTGTCCAGGACTGTCCCTAGGAGGGACAGGAACTGCTTCTTCGAGTAACCCTTTTCTGGTTTTTATCTGACATAACTTTGAAAACAGAGGCATATTTGAGTCGTACTTGAATTAAACACAATACACAATAATCACAGTAATGAAATGGTAAACAAATCACTCATACCACGACATAGAAATACATTAATAACAGTTCGAACAGAATACTACCTGATACACTGAAAACATAACGCTTGAAGTTCTCGAGAAACGGACTTACTAGAATTACTGGATGCACTGCTAAAACAGTACAGAACATACCGGTCTCACAAAGAGACACGTCATACCGTATCCACCTAGATGGACACGTCGGACTGGATCTGTGTACCCAAACCCATCGGACCGGAGACAAACTAATGACCCCGTCTAGATACTCCCCCAGCAACGGTACTCACCGGGAAGCAAAACTTGAAGGCCTCGGACTGGACTGGACTGCTACGACGTCTGGTTACTATGCATGCGCTTCGAACTTCGGGCTTCGGAAACAGGTGGGCCTCCGGATACCTCGGACCTTGCTCTCTCGGCTTGGGCTCTGGTCGGGACGAACCGCATTCCTCACCGCCTCGTCTGGATGCCGGACCGCAGTCTCCGTCTCCTCCGTGGGCCTGAGGGAGACTTGATGAAGCAGAAATATCTGCACGTGCACGGTAGAGTTCCGTCACGGCTGTAGAAGGGTCAGGGGGCCTGCGTTACATCGCCGGCGCGTGGGGAAGGGGCTCGTCCCTGTTCGGGCGCCATTATGTGGTAAATAAATAATTAATTACCGGTACTATTTTTCTATGCATAAAATAAAACAGATAGCTCAATAAATAAGAGGCAGGATCCGGGGTATCTGAGTCGAACAGGCTTTAATCAGGCATAAGGGAAGGGACAGGATCGGAACAGCCTGAAATAGAATGGCATGGAATGGCAGCTGCAACGTCTCATTAACAGTAGATAGTATATATAGGAAAACATTACAATTGCATTGAATACAGTAGGCGTAACAAGTGACAAACGTAAGATAAGAACAAATGGGCGTACAAAGAAGGCGTGTACGTAGACATGTGATGAAGACGTCACAGAAGTGTCATAAATGGGTGGATACATGGAGGGGGCTACCTGGGTAGCTGGAACCTTTAACCTAGTGGTGTGCGCAAACGGGCCATGACGTGTAACTAGGGAGAGCTGGGGGCTCTGACTTCTGCACTAGAAGAGGAGACTAAAGTCTGAGATGTCAGGACGACATGTACCTATAGCATATCTGATATCTTGTGTTTAGAGAACATGTTGATAGAATCTAAATGTCATCAGAGTAAAGGCTACTTGACACTAAGGCTGGTGCATGCATATATTTCCTAGTGTATTGTGTGTGCTATGGATCTTTTATGGATATTAATTCAGTAATTCTCTTGCATGGAGACAGAAAGACTAGACTATAGCTGAAAATGTTTATGCGGTTCGTTAGCTTAGGAATGTGAAGACGGAGAGCTGAACTGATAACTAGAGGCATAACATATTCTTGGCAGACAGGCAGGCAGGCCAGGCCGGGCACCGCGCTGCTCGGCAGGAAGTAAGCGAAGGGTCAGGGATGCGGGAGGGGCTGCATCGCTCCTCGGAGTGGGTTCAGGAGACTGGAGACTCGAATCTGGTGTTCAGGCCCTGTAAGGCCTAGAAACGGGGAATTAACGTGCATAATGTAAAACGTTGGCAACATAGGCATAATACTCGTTGCTTTCACGAGAACTGGAAACTGGCATACTAAAGTTGGACACAACTATAATTGCGTCTTTATTCGGTCAAGGGGGAACATATGCATATCGATTATGCACATATAACATATTCTGGGGAACACGTAGGGACACATGACAAGGCAAAATTCAATTTTCCTCACACCACAGTGACAAGCACGATAGATGCCTGGAGGAGGATAGCGAAAAAACTACAGCTCAAGTTTTTATACTCCCCACGTATGCCACTGAAATACCATCCAGAGATGGCACTGCTACAGGAAACTGGATTTCAGGTTATGTGTAGACGCCTTCGGATTGCCACATGGGGGGATCTGCTCTTAAATGGGTAGATTCGCAGCAGATTTATGCATTTGGCGTGGGAGTGCCCTGCTGTATGGGAATATTGGACGCAGGTACACAAGGGACTACAAACCATGTTAGGCCACACGTTTGACAGGGATCCACTCATCATGCTATTAGGGTATCCTATGCAAATACCTAAGCAATCCAGGAAACTACTTGACATCGCACTACTGCTGGCAAAGCGAAGGGTAGCCTGTCGCTGGGGGAGGAGAAGAGCACCGAAATTCAAGGAATGGCTCACGGATTTAACATACTGTCAGGAGCAACATGCAGTTCATGCAGAAACTCTGCCTACAGCGAGTAGGCCCAAAGATATTTGGGGACCCCTTCAGACATACCTAGTAGGTAGATCAGAAGAACGGGGCAGCGTAGAGACAGATGGGGACGTAGAGGTTGAGGTTCTGTAGAGATGTATGTAACCTGTATTTATGGTGCTCATGAAATGGGACATGCAACACACAATTTGCCTAAACCACACTTACTTTAAACAGAAAACATTTCTTTGGGGGTTAGAAAAATGTTTATTACATCTCGCCCCGGCAACCTTATTCAATGGCAGTTATTTTATGATTTTTAGATTTTTCTTTCACATAAATTAGCAGAAAAAAAGAGACAAACTGTACATTCAAATATTTACACTATTATACATTTTTTTTTTTTTAAATCTCTTTATTCGCATCAGATTGGTCCGTACAAGCATACAAGCACATAGTAAACAAAGTACAATGAAAACTGTAGCAGTCATTATACAAAATAAGCAGCTGGCGGACGTGACCAATAGTATTACAGGCGGTGCAACACATTCTAGAAGACTCATTTTCCTTTTTCCAGTTCTATAGTGGAATCGCACATGTGGAAGAATGACGTAAAGAGATATATATGTTTTCAAACATAACGAAAATGAATATGCTATCGTGAGAGAGAGAGCGACCAGCAACACAACAATCATTATTAAGGTGGTAACAGCATTAGTATAGGCAGACGTTGATCAAGGAAATGACATATGAGGAGATGTCAGTTGTGCAACATCATCAAATAGGGGCCAAGTAGGCAATGACATAGAGAAGAAAACCCCCTTTCTCAAACATCACTAACCATGGAATCGGCAGTTCCCGCCCACCCCGTCCCAGTAGTGTTTTACTGACGAGACCTTCATAACGCAACAGGCAAAGCTCAACTGTCATGCTAGTGATACTTATCCCACCCCTTCCGGGACAATAGAACTGGCAGCTTGGGATTGTGTAGCTTGCGTTAATTTGCTATTGTACTGTCGGTATGGGCCCCAGATATCAGCTGGGCGTGAAGTCGTTGGGACCTGCGTGGAATATTCCACACTATTGATGTTGCATTGGGCAAGACTGCGTAACCATGCCTTGGAGTTGGGGATTCTTCTGGACCCCCATAATAAAGCAATTTCTCTTTTCGCTAGCAAGAAGCCTATGGCAGCCAGCTTCCGCGTGGCGCGGGGGAACTCAACCACAAAACCAAGCAGTGCAATCTTTGGTATGGGCTGCAGCTCACATTCCAGAATGTCACCTAAGATGTGGTGTACTTGTAGCCAGTAGTCATGCAGTTTGGGACAAGTCCATGTAAGGTGTGCAAAGTCGGCATGCAGGGCCTTGCATTTGGGGCAGCTATGAGGCCTGGTTGGGTCGATTTTGTGGGCCAGGTCCGGTGTGAAGTACACCCGCCTCAAAAACTTGAAATGTATCAATTTGTGCCTACTATTAATGGAGACATCTTTAGTAGCTCGGCAACAAGCGGCCCATTGGTCATCCGAGATAGTTCTACCTAAATCGGTTTCCCATGCCGCACGGACCCTCGCGTCCGAAGCAGGAAGGGCCGCCACACAGCCTAGAAACCATATGTGCGCCTGTGTGGGACTGGAGTAAGAAGGTTAGGGCAGCCATGTCATCTGGGGGTAGTGGGAACGAGGGGAACTGTGCTCGTAGCATGGATCGCACTCTGGTCAATACAAACGAATCCATAAACGTCCGGTCAGTGAATCGCTGATCCTCTGACACTGAAAAGACATGTCCGTGTAGGAACAGGTCCCCTATTGTGGTGAGCTGATATTTGGATAGTATGTTGCAAACCACTTTTTCAGCGGTGATTGGGAACCAGTGTGGGTTCGGTAGTGGAAGAGCCGGAGAATACAACACGTCTAACTGGAGTAGTCTACGCAGTTGCATCCAAGCCCATGATGTAGTGGAAACAGTCTGTATGTCTTGCGGGTCTCGGGGTAAGCCTTTTGGCAGTACCGTGTTGAGGGCAAGCGGCAATACCAAGTCCGCCTCCGGCCGCAGATATGGAATCCGAGCGTCCGGGTGGAACCAGGGGTGTGCATAAGCGCATTGCGCGACCAGGTAGTAAAGATAAAAATCGGGCACTTCAAAGCCTCCTCTTTCATAAGGCAGTGTCAGGATTCGCCAGGAAACTCGCGGGTTCTTGTCTCCCCACACCAACCGTAGCAACAACGAGCGTAGTTGGGTGAAGAAGATTTTAGTGAGTGGGATCGGAATGTTGTTAAAGAGATATAAAAAACGGGGGAGCACGATCATTTTAATTATGGCAATACGGCCAGCCATTGATAGAGGAAGGCGAAGCCAATGTGCCAGATTATCTTGCAGGAAGTCCAACGCCCGGCCATAGTTCAGTCGAATCATTGATACCGTGTCTAAATGAATGTGGATACCCAAATATTTCACCGAATCAGCATTCCATTCAAGCTGGAACGGGCAGTCCCAGCGTTCAGTGGAGGGGGTGAGTGGAAAGATGTCGGATTTGTGCCAATTAATACCAAGGCCGGAGTATTCCCCAAAGCGGGTGATCTCCAGTAGCAGGGGCGCCAGATTCGTCTCCGGGAATCTGACATACAAAATGGTATCGTCCGCGTATAGGGAAATAAGAAGCGGACCCGTTCGAAACTGGAGCCCACGGTGCATGTGGTGTTCCTGAAAGTGCCGCACCTACACTATTATACATAGTTCTAACACACATGAAAACAAGAAAACAAACAATGTTCAAAATAATACATCAAACATCCTACAAAGAAATCAATACATTACAGAGAAACAATGTCACGTACATGAAGATTCAATAAATCAATAATAGGAAGAGCAGTAATCTTCAAAATGATTAAATTGCTAGAACTTCCTTGTGGTACACAAAACAGTTTTTATAATTCTAGAACCCTTCTTCTTCTGACAAGAAAGGAACTAGTATTCTCAAAAGGAGGGATAGGGGCTTGAAAGTTTCAGCAAACAGGCCCCTAGTAATATTGGTGAAAATAGAGGTATGCAGTTCCTAGGGAGGGCGGGGAGCGGAAGGGGAAGAGGGAGATAAGAAGAAGGGTGTTCCAGGTGTAGAAAGTGGACTGGGAGTGGGAAAGCTCCAATAAGAAGCAAGGGCCTTCACCCACCCCAAGGGGTGTCATGCTTCATCATAGGGCAGCTCCTCGGTGCTGCAATGCCCAACGGGCCCCGCAGGGGGTATCTTTGCCGTAGGTCTTCTCTGGTTGCCGACGTGAAGCCAAGAATAGGTGCAGGGCGTGTGTATGGTGAGTAGAAGTGGTAGTGAAAAGGGGTGCGTCTAAAAATAGCTAGGGGATTCCAAAAACAGTTTTATTCGCTGGAGTACCATGCATGTTTTATAACTACATGCACCCTCTATGCGCGAGGATCCTTTGATCTTTGGTTTCCTTATGCTTCCATGTGACAGGTTGTTCTTCCCTCAACAGTGTGCGAGTATCTTGGACATCAAGGTTGGGGTCTAACTCCATCCCCTTCTAGGTAAGTCCGCCTTCAGTATTGTTCAGAACACTTGCCAGAGGACATTGCTGTGGCAATAGCTCTCTTTCCGCCCCCGCAGGAAGATTCCATAGCCCTGGGCACATTACTGCATCGTGGTTCTGCCACATACAACGCATGATCTATTATTGAATATGTCTGCATGTCTTTGAATATTCACCACAGGTTAGGAGCTTCACCCATGTTTTTAAAGCTCAAGTCTTGCTACCATACCATGTCTTGGGATTTACACCTTCTTCAACCTGATGTGATTGTGATTATTTACATCTGTATTTTAACCTGTCTTTTTTCCTCCAGGTGTTTGCCAGAAGGTAGATGTTTTTTTTACACACACTTACACTTTCACCTTGGGTTACGACACGAGTCCAGATCATAGGGGACGGAATGTCTTTGTCCACCTTTTGACCATCCCTTTTAGAGAAGATGAGAATCCCTGGTACTGATGAAATGCCATAGAGCCTACTGGATGTCTCAGGCATGAAACATGTCAACCATTTCCACCTTTCACACATCACTTTGAGCTGCAGCAGGTATAATTTTCTTCATCAGCCGCGACTTTCACAGTTGGTTGTTTTTAACCAAATCATCGGTATCCAGCAAATAAAACTGTTTTTGTAATCCACTAGCTATTTTTAGAAACACCTTTTCACTTCCACTTCTACTCACCATAATACACACGCCCGCACCTCTTTTTGGCTTTACTTCGGCAACCAGAGAAGACCTCCAGCAAGGAGCCCCCCAGCGGGGCACGTTGGGCCTTGCAGTGCCGGCCCAACGAGGAGCTGCCCTATGATGAAGCATGACACACCTTGGGGTGTGTGAGGGCCCTTTCTTCTTATTGGAGCTATCCCACACCCAGTCCATTTTCTACACTTGGAACACCCAACTTCTTCTCTCCCTCTTCTCCTTCCTCTCCCTGCCCTCCCTAGGAACTGCATACCTCTGTTTTCACCAAAGAAAGGAACTGCACACACGGCTCTGGGATAGGTGAAGCCCCAGGATAGTATTTGAAACATTGTGTAGATCAATGTATAATGCTGGAATTTTATTAACTGATATAAGTGATATTTCTCCATAAATGACTGGATCTATGCCACTAGAGATGATCCTGTGATAGGCTTAGATAGGCTGTTAAAGGAAACAACTGCTCTCCTGCACTACATATATAGGGCAATGGTGAGGAAAAAGCTCCTGATACCAGCCCAGTCGAAACGCATGGCCTGGGACAGAGCTACAGGCAACCATGATGAAAAGGTAGGATTACGAAGGGAACCCCGCTGTGAACAGGAAATTTACTAAAAGAGGGCCATAAACTGCATGGTTTTCAACAGTGGGACTCTTATGGATATCCAGGTGGTAGGTTTAATAGAGCAGGGCAACACAAAACCTTTCTCCAAAATACAAGGAGAATGTGATCTGTCACAAACCCAGTTATATTAATA
Source organism: Lissotriton helveticus (assembly GCF_964261635.1). Classification (NCBI taxonomy): domain Eukaryota; kingdom Metazoa; phylum Chordata; class Amphibia; order Caudata; family Salamandridae; genus Lissotriton; species Lissotriton helveticus. The sequence continues at coordinate 2,098,866,738 of NC_136063.1, read as the reverse complement.
CACTTAACTCAGACATGCTTCAAATTGATAGACTGAAAATAGACTTTTGTGACTCACCAAGATGTAATAGCATGTTATTTTATTATTACCTGTAAAACTATACAGTGGCCCTAGCTTGATAAAAATGTGATGTCCAATTGAAAAATACAATACAAATATTAAAGAATATATTATGTTACCATCGTTTCCTCATTCTAGCGTGTGGGAGATGAGCCAGGACATTTCATGATCCACCTTCTGCCTCATCCCAGTCATATTTTTCCGACTCCCTCTAGTCACCTGGGGCGGCGGTTTCTTCTTGAATAGAATATTTTGTTACATCTTCCCTTACTTTGTTCTTACTCGATTCAGAAATAACAACTAGTGTAATATTAAATCTTGACAATGCTAGTAGGTTCTAGTTCGGAGTCGCCAACCAACTGTTCTGTAAACTACACTAAATCAAGAGTGCCAGAGCCAGACAAGTTTTATCCAGATGGGACCACATAACCACTGCCCTCTAGGCTATGCACTGGTTACCAGCAGCAGGAAGACTCTCTTTCATAACGTTTGGCCTGGCTTACCAGCTCTTCTATGGCTTGGGGCCTGTCGTTATAAATCTAGCCTCAGTTTATACAGTAAAAGAGGAAACCTCCAATCCATAATGGCCCACTCCTGATATTACTCCTTTGTGAAAAAAAGCTACATCAGTGGGAGCTTTGTCTGTACATACATGCAAGCTCTGGAACAGACTCCCACATGGAATAAGCGCCATCAAGAGTCCTCTTGAATTAGGGAAAACAAAAAAAAAGACCTAGCTGCTTCCAAAGTCGGGGCCCAAATGACTTGATTGATACTGTTTAGTATATAAAACATGCATTCCTATCTCCTGCATCCCACTCCGTGTGCAATACCTGCTGTGTGCTCCTGGAGAACAACCTGTGGCCCTCACAACACAACACCGAAACATTCTGCATATAGCTTATACCACAGCCACTATTCAGTCAATAATGAACAAGAAACAGAGCATTGGCTTCATACTTGTCCATCAGAAGACCACTTTGGTGCCTTGTCATGGATAGGAAGTTGTTGCAGAAATGCTACTACAATACACTGGGCACAAGGTGTGCACCCTATATTGATAAGAAAATTGAGAGTAACCTCTCATAAGATTCCATGGTGTCACATATTAATGTTTATGCGGGCAATCACAAAAAGGAGTACTTTGCTTGGCATACTTGCTCACAGTTTGCTTCAGTACATTTTGGTAAATGCAGTGCATGACAATTATAGCCAGTCTTGCATGCATTACATGCAAAACACTCTTTTTGTTACTGCACTGTTATTTCCATTTTATGTTGGTAAGGCTGGAATGCTTCTCTGCATTCATACATGAGCTAGGGGTTCGAATTGCCCCATAGGAGAGTAGAGGCCGGTAAACCCTTTGTCACACTTTTGCCACAGGGTTCCTCGGCATTCCCACCTACATTGGGCCCTGTACTGCCTGAATGCATATTGCACTGGTTGTGATTGGTTTTCACTAGGATAAAACGAGGTTGTTTCAAAGGGATCTGGTCAGTCCTGTTAAAAGTTGGGTGACCCGCTGGGCAGCTATGAAATTAGCTGAAATATGTTGACCAAGCTGGATTTGGGAAGATTGAATACCTCCAAGCACATCCGATTTTATTTTTAATTAGCCTAATGCCCCCTAATAAATTCAAGATAAACTAGGAATGCGTGGAGGCTATTTTACCATTTTTTGACGGATTGTGTTGATTTTAAATTGCTACCTCCAACTTTGGCGAATGGAGGTTGTGCCCTTCCTTGGGGATTAGGCGACCTGATGACGACGCAGTTATGCCACACAGGTTTGTGTTGGTGAGAGTCCTTTAAATAAACAAATGTTATTTTCTTGTGACAGTGGTTGTAGGGATGATTGACTAATAGCAGATCAATTTAAGGTTCTCCTATTTGGTGTTAAAGAATGAGTCAGGGGAAGACTAGAAGAACCTTATGTAGAATGAAAAATGTCCTAGCTATAATAACGGAAAGCTTCAATTCTATTAAGGACTCACACTGCCATTGGTAATGAGGGAGGGAGAAGAATTCTATGTCAGGACCGGAGGCGAGGATTATGCTATTATTTCTTCACTTTATTGACTAGAAGCCATTTGTAGTCAAACAAAACAAACTACTATTCCCATGAACCATAGGGAATAACAACAAAACAATAGATAGTCTCAGTCTAGAGTGTCCATGCTCTGCACCAATCACAGGCTCTCAATGTGCTGGTAGTCCCCTGTCTCTTCCCATTCCTCCTCTTTCGTCGCTCGGTCAGCCACCGGACACCTCAAGAATCTTGCTTGTTGGAATCGCCTGCAAGGAGTAAATGCAACATTAGCAACAGTAATAGCTAAGGGTTACTTCTGTGGAAGAAAGCGTTTTAAACAAGCAACCAAACTGTCAAACCAAGCAGGTAAAGAAACCAAAGTTTACTTACTCCAATACGAGGGAGAGAAAGCAGCAAGGAACTTGTACCCTGGGTGGGATAATCCTCGCCTCTGAGTCCTTAATAGAATTGAAACTTTCCGTTACGATAGCTAGGAAATTTGTCATTCTATGCCAGGACCGGAAGCGAGGATTATGCTTGTTTAAAGCTTACTCACCACCAAGTGAGCCATATCGATAACCGGCTTGAAATAAAACCGCTTAAAGGTAGAGTCTGAAGACCAATCTGCTGTGTTCAGAATGTCTTCCAGACAAGCTCCCAGGGTAAATGCTTTGGAGGCCATCGCCATTCTCGTAGAATGTGCTCCAAACGCACGCAAGTCGATCCCGGCTTCGTGCATCATCCACCTTATCCAGCGAGCAATTGTGGGGAAAGACACGAGCCTATGAGGCTTCTTAAAAGAAATGAGCAACTGGCGTTTCCCCGAAGGGCTGAACGTCTCCGACATCTCCCCGTATGCCTTGAGGCAAGCAACCACGCACAGCTTAGGGGAGTCCGGAAATGCGGGATATGAGATAGACTTTGTCCCACACTTAGCACGCCTACGGATAGTAAAAGTAACCCCCGTTGGGGTAAAGATTCTACCCGAGACATCCAGGGCTCCAACATCCGAGACCCGTCTGAAAGAGACCAGACAAAGCAACATAGCCAATTTCGCGTAAAGCTCCTTCGTAGAAAAAGGAACCTATTCGGCTGCCAGGAAAGCAGCTAATTCAGCACCCTATTCACATCCCATAGTTGGGAGTAACGAGGCTAAGGGGGCAACGACATACAAATGCCACGGAGTAAACGACAGACCAAGGGATGTTCCCCGACCGGTGAGCCATCAACCATGGCATGCCTAGCAGATATAGCGGAGCGAAAGGTATTGACGGTCCGATAGGCCAAACCCCCTTCCGCTAGAAAGGCCAAAAAATTCAAGATGGAGGTCTCATCCGCTGCCACGGGATTGACACTCCGTCGCACACACCAACAACACCACCGACCCCAGGAGGATCGGTATCTCTTGACGGTACTGTCAGCCAAGGCTCTAGCCATGAACGGTGTAGCCGGCTCCGAAAGGCCCGCGACCGCGCATTGTCCCCTGTAATCCGCCATGCCATGAGGGTCAGAGACCCCTGTCCGATGAGAGGATGAGGATTCCCTGTCGGATCAGGGAGAAGATTCTAAAACAGGGGGAGTGGGATTGGAAAATCCCAAGAAAGTTCAAGTAGAACCGGAAACCAGATTTGCGATCTCCAAATCAGCGAGAGGAGCACCACATCCGCTTTCTGGCACCTCACCTGGGCTGTCACTCGCGTGATCATGGCAAAAAGGGAAAAGGCGTACCCCACTTCCTCCCCCCAATTCTAAAGGAACGCTTCCGACCTTTCTACCAGGGGATCTGGTGGGAGGCAAAAAGGTCCACCGAAAAGGGCCCCCAGAGGCTCTCGAGGTCCGCAAACACTCCCGGGTTCAGCTTCCAGAGGCTACCGTCATGGAAATGCCGTGACTGAAAGTCCGCCACCCGGTTGTCTTTGCCCGGAAGGTACTCCGCTGTGACCGCGACCCTGTGATCCAGGCAGTACTGCCAAAAATTCACTGCCAGATCGGAGAGAGCCTTTGAGCGCATGCCCCCTAGATGGTTGATGTATTGGACAGCCGACACATTGTCCATCGTGAGGAGGACGCGGGACTGGATCGAGTCCTTGGTCCAGCACTGGATCGCGAACGAGCCTGCCAAACGCTCCAAACAATTGATGTGTAATTTCTGTCCCGACAGAGACCACACACCTTCCAGAGCAAAATCGCCGCACCGCGCGCCACAGCTGGACCTGCTTGTGTCGGACTCTATAACCATATCTAGTGTGGACCCGAAAATGGCTTGTCAAGCCACGACTGGAGCTCTTCTCTGGCATCCACTGAGAGAGCCAGCTTGTGGGAATAAGAAAAGCCTTTGCAAGGTGTGCCGCCTTGAGACGCTGAAGGGCTCTTTAGTGAAGCAGGCCTGGAAAAATCGCCTGAATGGAGGCAGACAGAAGACCGATAATGCAAGCAAGCTGTCTGAGAGATATCTGAGACTGGGATAAAGTCCTCTTAATTTTGTGACAAATTTTCGTCATCTTGCGCGAGGGAAGGCTGAGGGTGTCTTCCACATAGTCTATCGTAAAGCTGAGAAAAAGAACCTTCTGAGACGGGACCAGGGTAGACTTGGCCTCGTTGATGACAAAACCGAGGCTCTGAAGGAGGTCGACAGTCGACTGTAAGTGAAGCGAGAGTGTCCGAGGGTCCTGAGCCATCAAAAGAATATCGTCTAGGTAGACGATGAGGCTCATGGCCGATGTCCGCAGACGTTCGATCACCCGCCGAAGGACCTTGGTGAAGCACTAAGGAGCGGAGGACAGGCCGAAGGGCAGAGTGGTAAACTCGTAAGTCCTGCCCCTCCATGAGAACTGCAGAAACCGACGATGAGGCGGGAAAACCGGGATCTTTAGGTAGGCGTCCTTGAGGTCGAGACGCGCCATCCAATCGTTGGGACAAAGAACATCGCGCAACAGATGGATGCCCTCCATCTTAAAGTGGCAATAGACCAACCACTCGTTGAACTCGCACAGATTTATAACTGGGCATTTTCCCCGTCTGGCTAGTCCACTAAAAAGGGGTTGCAAATAAACCCCTGGGGGTGAAGCGAGGTCAGGGCAATAGCCCCCTTGTCAAGGAGAGGCTGCACATCTTGATCGACTAGCACAGCGTCTGCGACGGAAAAAAAGAGCGGACGGGGAGCCACGGGTTGCGAAGGAGTTCAGAGAAACTCTATGCGGAAACCCCGCGCCGTCTGCAGAACCCAGGCGTCCCGGGTGATGAAATTCCAGGTTGGGAAAAAATGCGCCAGACGGCCCCCTACTTTTAGAAGGGAAGATGGGAGAACACTCACTGGACAAACTGGTGATACCACCGCCTCCTCTGTTCTTGCCTCTCTGACAACGGATGGGGGAAAAGTTGCCGAAGCGGGCCTGGCCTTGGTACTGCCCGTTACCGGAGACTTGTCCCCTGTGTTGATTGGGATGGCCGAACGAGCGGCCCCTTCCTTGTCCAGCCCCTCGGAAAACCCGAGGGCGAAACACTTTTCTGATAGGTGTCTGCGCCCGGTCCAGGGAGGTAAAGGTGTTAACAAATCGACCCAATTCTTTTATAAAGGGTTCGCCAAAGAGGCCCCCCGCGCCACAGCGCCCACCTCAGAGTCGGCCAGATCCCCCAACTTCGGGTCAACTTTAATCAGAAGGTACCAGCGCCGCTCCATGGAGATAGCACAGTTTGCATTGCCCAGAAACACAGCCACACCTTGAGGCCACGAGGACAGACGTTCAGGAGAAATGAGGGAACCCGAACCCTTGGCTTCCTCCGTCATGTCTAGTGTCTTAGTAGCTGGGCCCGGGACATCAAGGAGCTTGTCCTGGCACGCACGCCAGGACCTGTCGATGCCCTTTTTAGGATCTTTGATAAACTTCTGAAGGAAGGTGGCCATTCTCGGATCAATGTCGGGCGTGGCGGCCACCTTCCCCTCCAGGTAGGGGCGAGGACAATCTGCCCCAAGGCAGTTTTGAGTTGCGGGTTCAAGCGGGCGGCGAATACGACTGGCCACATACTGGGCGACCTTGTCCTAGGGGGCCCAGTCGGAGGAACGCAAATGAAGAACATCATCAGGATCCAACATATCCGCACAGAGGTTTTGCCCGACCGACGAAGGGTCTGGGCGAGAAGGGCGCCAAGGCCGCGAGGGACTGGCTGTATCATCGTCATCGCCCTTATCATCATCCCCAACAGGAACCTGGGGCGTTGAGGGGGAGTTGTGAGGTGCAGGTTGAGGGGCAGTACTTGCAAGAAACGCCTGCTTGAGGCGGTCAAAGGCATCTGTGTTTGGGCCAGCGGGTTTGGCGCGCTTTACAGGCAGTTGAGGGTCCACAAGAGGAACAGAAGACGGAAGGGCGGTAGAAAGTCCTTGAGAAGCCCTAGCCAGGCGTTCGCAGGCTTGATCTATTCTACAAACCAACCTCTGCTCAAGGGGTGTCATGGCCTGCTCCACCACTTTGAGGATGGATGCATCTACAGCGTCATAGAAATCATCGTCCCATTGAAGGGCTGCTAGGGGGTATTGCTCCCCCTGGTCATCCTCATAAACCTCAGGCGTTCAGGGGGCATAACTGACAACAGCTACACAGGAATAATTCCCCAGATACACGGACAGACCCAAAGGGTGTCCCCGCAGGCAAAGACCAGACCAGGTTCGCTCGGATCCAGACGCGATGGTTGGAATGTGCGTAATCCGGAGCACACACGCCACGTCAAGCGCGCGACCCAAGCGCCCTCTAACGAGGCAGCGCTGTCACTGCGGGTCGTCAGCACCACAGATCGCTGCCGCTAGGGAGCTCAGGGCAGGCGCTCCCACGGCCGAACGCGAGCCGCCGAGTAGCGGCGGACTCGCAACAAAAGAAACGCTGACGAGGGAACTAAAGTAAATCAAAGTGGAAAACACACGGCGAGCGCGCGATTCCTGACACGCGCGCCCCCTGAACATTGCCGTGAGGAAAACGGCAATTAAAACCTCTACGGAGCTACTCGCCTAAGGGCAACAACAAACCCAATTACAATAACAGCGCGATAATAACACGCTCCGCGCTGCAAACAGGGTTATACCACAGTAACATAGGTTAATAATATCACAAACACAAGTAGAGAAAAAGTTGGACTTATCTTGGCTGCAAGCAGCCAAGAAAGAGGAGGAATGGGCAGAGACAGGGGCTACCCGCACATTGGTAGCCTATGATTGGTGCAGAGCATGGACACTCTAGACTGAGACTATCTAGTGTTTTGTTGTTATTCCCTATGGTTCATGGAAATAGTCGTTTGTTTTGATTGACTACAAATGGCTGCTATTCAATAAAGTGAAGAAAGAATAGCATAATCCTCGCCTCCGGTCCTGACATAGAATTCTTCTCCCTCCCTCATTACCAATGGCAGTGTGAATTATTGTGGCTGTTAGGTTGTTCGAGCTCTCAGTCTATATCCCCCAAGCAACTTCCTTGAGAATCCTTTAACTGCATGCCTTTGTTACCCTGAGAGCCAAGTGAGCATAGGGTGTTGCTGGCCCAGTTACATAGCCATAGTAGGTAGGACCTCAGGACACCAGAGACAAATGACCTCAACCATCACGGGTGTGGTCCTGTAGCGTCTGCTTACATTGTGGTGATGTTTGACCTGAAAAAAGCTGTGCATAAATGATTGCCCTCAAATTACAGCAGGCTGATGCAGTTTTCTAAGAAAAAGTTCACCAGGAGGCATCCGAGGCTGTGTGAGATATCGATAAACTCTTACAGAACACATTAACTTCAAGTAATTGTTTCTACAGTGTGTTCCACACATTACTAAACTGAGGGGTGCATTAACTTTTTACACAGGGCTACTGAATATTGCCTGAAATTTCCTTTTTAATGAATGACAAAGTTACATTTGTCTGTGTTACCTGTCACATGAGGTTAATTTTGTCCATTACTCTGACTGACTGAGGACACGATGAAGGGAAATTTGTCTGTAACATGTAAACCAATAGAGTCCTAGACAGTGTTTCTTCCTTTCACATAAAAGTTTATCCTTTGTGAAGAGACTGATTGGGTTGAATCTCAGTAGGTTAGAAGAGGTAGGTGAAAGGATAGAAATTATAGATTTAAATACTTGTCAGTTTGAAGATAGTTCAGTGAAGCATATTCTCATAGGTTTATGTTTCTCAAAGGAGAGGACTTTATGTAAGCCTTGCAGATAGAGGGCTATTGGGAAAAGTGCTAAGCTAAGGTGTAACACATCCTGAAAACCCAGGATTTGGTTAGAATCTCAAATATTTGTCCCGTCTCAAAGTGTCTATAGCAGAATATATTTCAATGACATGCATATTACTTCATGTTTCTTCAGAATATTGTTTTATTTCTGTCTTGGGGACTTCATTATTGCTATGTAAGCGAAATAGGATGTGCTCATTGTAACTAGACGTATGAATATCAGAGTTTCTGCAAGAAACCACATAATATCTGGTTTACATTGACATGTTTGAGTGGATTCATTTCATCCTTCTCTTGTCAAAGAAGCTACATCCAGATACTATTGTGGCAGCAAATGCCGTAGTACGTCAATTCTAAAAGTTCTCAAGAATGAGTCATGTAAATCGAGAGTTACTAATAGCAGCATGGAAACTGCATAAAACTGTTTTTAAGGTGATGCGGAGGGTGCAAAATCAATAACAGAATTTGTTCGTTTAACTGCCCATCAAAGGTTTGTTACAGCCAACCTTTACAGACATCCAATACCTTTTGTCCCTCTTGTTTGCGTACCTCCTGTACTTGAAATTCAGTACACATGACTAGTTGGTCAACTATTGGTACCGTATGTAAAAATATGTTATGTAGATTTCAGCAGATGATGCAGACTGAAGGCATATACGTTTTAAAACATAGTCTGTCCTATCTTTAATATTTTGCTTGCTGCTACACATCTACAGGTACACAAGGATTCTGATGAAAGACATTGATATCCTAAATTCATCTGGGAAGATGGATAAGATGCGCCTTTTGAACATTTTAATGCAGTTGAGAAAATGTTGCAACCATCCCTATCTTTTTGATGGAGCTGAGCCTGGACCACCATACACTACTGATACCCATCTTGTCTACAATAGTGGAAAAATGGTTGTGTTGGATAAATTGTTGTCAAGACTGAAAGAACAGGGTATGTATTGTATCAGCTTAAATTTTTAGAAATAGAATCACTAATATAATATAACTTTCTCATCAGCTCCAATTACTGCTAGTATAGATGTTGATACTACTAACTATATCACTCTGACCATTAATGATACATTCTTCCAGCTTTATAATCTTTACTAAATTTAAAGTGCATATTTAATTCAAAATCTTATGCTATCAGAAATGCAAATCAAACGCTAATGTTTCTGTAAATTACTAGTTAGTTGCTTTATTTCTTTAGTTTCTACTTAAAATTGATAAATGTTGTTGCATACCTGAGGTCCAGAGGCAGTATTTTTAATAGTTTTAATGCTGCTCTGTGCTAGAACGACCACCAGCTCTGGCGATCTTTCTCTTGGGGATAATGAACTTAGACACTGCTCCTGAACACAGTGTTCTAGCAGGTTTACCAAAGAGGACAAAGACAGATCAATATGTAGGTATTTTTTTTACTGTTTTTCAGAGGAATTATATTTTATTTATTGTTCTTATATAGCACACTAGCACCCAAAGGCATTTAGGCACTTTACAACAAAACATAGAACCCAATACAAATATCCTTTTAAGAACATGAAACAGAGAAAGACCGGGAACACAATAGTTTTATATGGAATAGGGCCACAAGACATGAGGGCTGTGAGAGGTGGAAGGAAAACCAGATTACAGGAGTGCTTGGCAGAGTGGAATGTGTCCACAAAACTGCAGAAGAGGAATGTTTCTATGAGATTTCGAAAGGTCAAGATTGTAGCTTGAGTTCCAAAATTACTAGGCAGAGATTTCCATGCTGCTATGAGTGCCCCAGCAAATTATATTTTTGATTGAATGATGTTTTGAATTTCGGGACTTCAATTTTAAAGGTGTTCCGACTGTGGAGATTTCTTACTCCTCCCAGGCTAGGGAGGAGAGCAGAGAGGTATGAAGGACTGCTCCCATTTATTGCCCTGTGTTTGACCTGTCAGTCTTAAGGGGTGATCTTCCCCCAAACGTTATGGCTCCTTTCCTCCTGTCTACTGAAATGCATTGTTGTGTGCCTTAGGACTCTACCACTGGTTAGCCGTGGTAAAGTGTACAAAGTGCCTATGTTCTTTCTTCTAAATATGATTAAATGGGCGTACACCCAGTTGGCACATTTCATTTACTTATAGGTCCCTGGATGAGTTGTACTACAAGTACCCAGGGTCTGTAAAGTAAATGGTACTAGTTGGCCTGCAGCACTTATTGTGATGCCCAGCACCTATTGTGCTACCCACCTAAATAGACCTTCAAAACATGTCTCAGGCCCGCTCCGGCAGCTTGCAAGCAGTTTTAAACTTCCAATTCAATCTGGCAAAATACACTTTTTTTCCAGACCTACAATTCCTTGTTTATTATATATGGCAATCCTAAGGTAGGCCCTCATCAGCCGATAGGGCAGTGTATTTAAAAAGATGGACTTGTACTTTTAAGATTTACCCGTTCCGGTAGTAAAAAAAACTCCCAAATTAGTTTTTCACTACTGCGAGGCATAGGATAACAATGGGTTACCATATTCAATCAATCAATCAATCAGGGAATTTGTATAGCATGCTACTCACCCGTTAGGGTCTCAAGGCGCTGGGGTGTGGTTGCTACTGCTCGAACAGCCAGGTCTTGAGTTGCTTCCTGAAAGCGAGATGGTCCTGTGTCAGCCGGAGGTGGGTGGGGAGGGAGTTCCATGTCTTGGCTGCCAGGTAGGAGAAGGATCTTCCTCCGGCGGTCGCTTTGCGGACACGTGGGACGGTGGCCAGGGCGAGGCTGGCGGAGCGGAGCTGGCGGGTTGGTGTGTAGAAAGCGAGGCGGTTGTTGAGGTACCTGGAGCCCGCGTCGTGGAGAGCTCTGTGTGCGTGGGTGAGGAATCAGAATGTGATTCTCTTGCTGACGGGGAGCCAGTGCAGATTCTTCAGATGGGCGGAGATGTGGCTGTGGCGGGGGACTTCCAGGATGAGTCTTGCCGAGGCGTTCTGTATGCGCTGTAGTCTATTCTGGAGCTTGACTGTGATTCCGTCGTAGAGGGTGTTTACGTAGTCTAGGCGACTGGTGACGAGGGCCTGGGTGACCATCTTCCTGGTTGCGGTGGGGATCCATCGGAAGATTTTACGGAGCATGCGCAGGGTGTTGAAGCAGGACGATGAGACGGCGTTGATTTGCTTGGTCATCGTGAGGGAGGAGTACAGGATGAAGCCCAGGTTGCGTGCGTGGTCTGTGGGTTTGGGGGCGGTGCCCAGGGCAGGTGGCCACCAGGAGTCGTTCCAGGCCGAGGGGGGCGGTCCCAGGGTGAGGATTTCCGTCTTGTCTGAATTCAGTTTCAGTCGTTTCAAAAAACAAGGGAACCCAAAAAGTAACAAGGACCATGGGCCATAGATTATTAAGGAAAACAGTGGTCCTTGAAAAAAAGAAGTACTAGCAATTCAGATGGCATATAGACTCCAATCAGTACTATACCCGAGAGTTTTTTCAGTACCCAGCCGGGCCTGAATTTTTATTCAAATATAGGAGTAAATACAGAGACCAAACAAGAGGTCTAATTCAAAAGTTGATAGGGTACAAGCCTGCACCTATCCACAGCACACACGAACAAGGTTCGGCGGTAGGAAATTAGGAGGAGAAAAAGAAAAGGTAAAGAATTTCAGGCAAAGAGAACGTGGGAGCCAATTGTCCCTTGCATCATTAGTACAATTCAAAGCAAGTGAAGACAAACAATAACTGCAACAAAAATAACATAATAGACAGGTTACAGAATTGTTAAAAAGTGTCGACGGCGTTTCGATCCCCTGGCTCCTATTGAACTGGGATCATCATCAGGACTTTCTAATTTTTTGCCTGTAAGAACTTTTGTCATAAGCCTGTTTGCAGTGAGAAAAGTGGGAAAAAAAGAGAAAGATTCTTTTTATATATCAAGCACTTATGTCAGGAACTTATTTCATGCAGACAGTTGTGTTTCTTCCGACTCATGCCAGAGTTTTCAACCGTCAAGGCACACCATTCACAACGACACCCCGTTTCAAGTGTGCTTCTGCTTCATGCAATCTCGGCGAGTGTCCACAGGTTTGGATATCGCATCAGTCAAAGGATTTACCCAAATTTTTACATAATAATAAAGGTGAAGTTGTCACGAGATCGCGTCAGTGAGACTGAAGTGATGGTGTGAGTTACAATTCCAGAGTTGCTGCCGCGTGTGCATGCAGAGACAGGGCTAGGCTGGCGTGTGCCACGTGAGGTGTCTAAGGTACTTATTGTCATGCCATTCTGTGCGAGTGCGGGACAAACCTTTTGGAGCCTTGATCACTATGTTTCAGCGAGTAGATATCATAGGAGTATGCGGTGCCTAGAGAATGGAAACCGCGGGTCAGTTCCAATTTGTGCCATTACACGCGTACCGGGCAGTGAGTTTAAATGTCATCAGAATTTTAGTGTGCTTCCATCCCGCAGTTGTAAGGATTAGTTCAGGTTGAACACCGTTCCAAGATGGCCGCCACAGAAAAACGTGCCCTCACTCTTTTTCACTTATACACTCCAAACCGGCCACCACCTCACTTCCGGACCACTGCGAAGTCGGCTCACTGCCATTGAGCACGCCAAGGGACTCCTGCTCGATCCGGAGCAAGGCAGCATTGTCTGTACCCGATAGGTAAGAGCGCAATCAGGCTCCTCATGCCTCGCTCCATGTATGCTATTTAATTAAGTATTCATTAATTAGACCTTCGATTTTCGCAGAGCGGGCCTAAGTGCAACCCACCTTCGTGAGACCTGAACTAATCCTTACAACTGCGGGATGGAAGCACACTAAAATTCTGATGACATTATGGTTACCAAGTTAGTAATCGAGGTAATTATAGGCACTTTAAACTCACTGCCCGGTACGCGTGTAATGGCACAAATTGGAACTGACCCGCGGTTTCCATTCTCTAGGCACCGCATACTCCTATGATATCTACTCGCTGAAACATAGTGATCAAGGCTCCAAAAGGTTTGTCCCGCACTCGCACAGAATGGCATGACAATAAGTACCTTAGACACCTCACGTGGCACACGCCAGCCTAGCCCTGTCTCTGCATGCACACGCGGCAGCAACTCTGGAATTGTAACTCACACCATCACTTCAGTCTCACTGACGCGATCTCGTGACAACTTCACCTTTATTATTATGTAAAAATTTGGGTAAATCCTTTGACTGATGCGATATCCAAACCTGTGGACACTCGCCGAGATTGCATGAAGCAGAAGCACACTTGAAACGGGGTGTCGTTGTGAATGGTGTGCCTTGTCGGTTGAAAACTCTGGCATGAGTCGGAAGAAACACAACTGTCTGCATGAAATAAGTTCCTGACATAAGTGCTTGATATATAAAAAGAATCTTTCTCTTTTTTTCCCACTTTTCTCACTGCAAACAGGCTTATGACAAAAGTTCTTACAGGCAAAAAATTAGAAAGTCCTGATGATGATCCCAGTTCAATAGGAGCCAGGGGATCGAAACGCCGTCGACACTTTTTAACAATTCTGTAACCTGTCTATTATGTTATTTTTGTTGCAGTTATTGTTTGTCTTCACTTGCTTTGAATTGTACTAATGATGCAAGGGACAATTGGCTCCCACGTTCTCTTTGCCTGAAATTCTTTACCTTTTCTTTTTCTCCTCCTAATTTCCTACCGCCGAACCTTGTTCGTGTGTGCTGTGGATAGGTGCAGGCTTGTACCCTATCAACTTTTGAATTAGACCTCTTGTTTGGTCTCTGTATTTACTCCTATATTTGAATAAAAATTCAGGCCCGGCTGGGTACTGAAAAAACTCTCGGGTATAGTACTGATTGGAGTCTATATGCCATCTGAATTGCTAGTACTTCTTTTTTTCAAGGACCACTGTTTTCCTTAATAATGAATTCAGTTTCAGGCGGCTGAGCTTCATCCATTCCGCGACGTCCTTCATTCCTTCCTGGAGGCTGGCTCTGGCGGTGTCCGGGTCGTTGGTGAGGGAGAGGATCTGCTGTGTGTCGTCGGCGTAGGAGATGATGTTGATATTACATTTAATAAGTGATAACAATTGCATGGGAAAAGGTAGAAATGTCATGTTTGGTCTCTAAAGAATTGTAAATCAAAATCATATTCAATGGTAAAGTTGGATTTTAAATCACAATTCTGAAAATGCCACTTTTATAAAGTTGCATTATCTGATAGAGAGATCTAGCTACAAATTCCATAACTTTTGAATTCTCTCCAGGTGCCAGACTGGATCCGGTAATGTTTCAGCAACAGCACCTCTGCGCCTCGGTAGATGGCAACACATGACTCCGTATCAATATCGTCCACGCCTGTGATGTCACTGGAGTCTATATAAGACTCCCTCCAACACACTGACATTCGATTCTTCTTTTCCGCTCTTCCACCCGGATCCGGAGAAGCAGAACTTTTGCCCGTTTTGGCTAACTTTGATGGTTTTCGTTGAGGAAAAGAGTGTGTCTTTTTCGTGCCCTCCGGTTTTAAGGTTTGTTGGTCGTGTGGTCGAAAGATGTTGGTCACTGGCCCCCACTCTATCTGTATGTGGTACCTAGGTGAGCACCATGATTCGGCATTGTTTGACTCCTGTCAACTACTTCGTCCTAAGGTGCTTAAGGAGCAGCGGATGAAGCTGCTGGCTGTGCGGGTGATACACCCTCCAAGACATCCCGTAGGCCTCGCTCTCCTACGCAGTCCAGGTACTGCCAGCGAGGCCACACCTCTTGACGTTGTTCTCTCTTCTTGTCTCGCGGTAAGCCACAACGCAAGCTGCGTCTGACCTGTACTACCCCTGTGGATTCAGGACGAGAGTGTGCCCCGTGCCTCCCAACATATCCTGGAGCCGGGGCGAATCTCACCCAGATCACGGAATACTATTATTCCTTTTAAATGAGTTTGGGGTCTTCACCTTCCCCTGGAGTGCCTTTGGGCCCCAGGGGGGTGCAGGAGGCAGAGGCTATTACAAGGCCCACAGGTTCCCCCTCGGCATCAGGCCATCAGATGGCATATCTCTATCGACACCAGTGAACAGCCCTACGGGGTTACCTCCTTCAGCTCCTGTCTCCGAACACCCTATGTTGTTAATGGAGCCGATGGTGCACAGCCTTCGAGGCTACCACTTTTGACGCTGGCGGCCGTCCATCCAATGTCGATACTGCATGATGCCTCACCACTTTCCCTCTCCGATGCTGATGCTTGTGAATGTAAATATAAATGTAAATGTATACTTGTATAGCGCACTACTAACCCGCAAGGGTCTCAAGGCGCTTGTACGAATACCGCTGTGGAACCCATCCTGGCTTTCTCTGTGAGGTGTCCACTCCTGGGCACCCCCAAGGTGGAGGCCAGGCATCCTTAGCGTTGTGGGGGCCGTTGTGGAGATTAAGCAAACTATTGGACTCCATGATTGGAATAGGCACCGAGGCGAGAATTATCAGGTCCGTGGAATTTTGAGCCCAAGACCCGCCGAGGCGGGGAATTGAACCCTGGTCCCGGGCTAGACATCTGCATCAGGGTCTGCCGCTCTAACCATTGAGCCATTGGCGTCGGATGGTGTAGATTTTCTCTTTCTGTCCAAAGACCTCATGTATGTCCAGCTGCTGACTATATTATTACATAGCTGTTCATCTGACATAACTTTCACCGATATCTGCTGCTCTGCGTGCAAAAATGTCAGCCGGCCTTCTCAACCTCCTTGTAATACGCTGGACTGTGATACTTCTAAGATATGATCTGCTTACGGGCCGCGGCTCTTGCCTGGCATGCAATGTGATTATGTTGATGATATTTTCCCGATATATGATGCTACTGCCTTGCTGCTAACTGTATGAAGATGTATGAATAAGGTATTGCTCACCTGTACCACATTGCCAACCCTTGTATTGACTCATGTTGAAAATCTCAAAAATAAAGTTTAAAAAAAAAAAAAAGACCTCATATAGTTATTGAACCATAATTTGCTTCCCAACCTGGCAAGCTGGTATCCGATTCTATGACCAAATCTGGGAAAGATCAAAAAATTGCTCTCCCATTCCACTCTTCCATATTTTTTAACCACCAATCTATTTCCTCCCTCGCTTCCTGAGAAAGGGACACTGCCTCTGAATAATTCAAGCCATCTCTTAGGTGTCTGCTCTTCAAACGCTGGAGCCCCTGTTAATTCCAAGGAAAAATGGCTTGAATCGTAGAAGATAGCAAACCTATCACCCTTGCTAGCATTTGAAAAGATATTTTTCCTAGAAGAAGGATATTTCATAATATCTTTTTTATGCGTTTCAATTTTTCTCTCGAGAGTTTCAATTGACCTTGTACAGTGTCTATCATGAATCCTAGAAATTGAGTAACCTGGCTTGGAATTAAACATGACTTTTGTCTGTTTCCAACAAAACCTAAATCTTCTAAGAGATTTATTGCCAAGGTAGTGTGATCTATCACTCTTGATTTCATTTGGTCCATTAACAGTATGTCGTCTAGCTAGATAAACAAACGTACCCCTCGTTCTCTCAGATAAGCTGGCACTGGCCGAATAACCTTGGTGAAACATCAAGGGGCCGAAGAGAGGCCGCAGGGTAGGCAGACAAACTCCCACATGTTTCCAGCCCACCTGAAGCGGAGATATTTTTGATGATCTTTGCAAATAGGAATTGTTAAATAGGCATCTTTTAGGTCTAACCTTGTTAGCCAATCTCCCGGCTGCAGTATGTCCCTTATTAAGGGTACTGAGGAAAGGGGGTCCCAGCAAACGAAAGCACAATATATACAAAATGTTAAAGAATAATAACACAATTAATTCACATACATTGTTATTTAATCATAATGTAGGTATATCTTGAATAGCACAAAATTGCATATATACAAAATATTTACAAGTTCCCCTGGGAGGGAGGGAGGTGGTATCGTGATGGGAAGTGTGGGTAAAGGATAGTGACATAAAACACGGCCAGGCGGCCTCACTGTATTATGTAATTGTAGTCAAACACAGACAAAAAGACAATAAGTCCAAAAAATAAATTATGAACATATCATGCTCCACTTAATACACTAAATGTCAAGTTTTGTGGGGTGGAGCTGAAGGGAAACCAAAGCTGTCGACGTTTCGACCCCTTTGAAAGTGGCAGGTACTAATTATTCCCTTGCGGCGGGGTCTTCATCAGGACGGGGGACGGGGCAGGACACCTAATTAGTAAATAACGAATGTATGTTTTAATATTTTGCATAAATCAGAATAAATTCACTAAAAGATGAGCACACAATGGAAAAGACATACCCAGCGGTCGCTTGTCTTGGGTGGGGATGAGAGAGAGGCGCTCTCGAGGAGAGGAAACTCAGGCTCCTACAGAATCAGAAAGAGTACAGTTGACGGTCCCGGTTACGGGAAATGGTCACAATGACACTGGGTAACGGGTGGTTTCTCTGGACGGGCACTTACTCAATAGGTGGAAATGTAGACCATCAATGTGGAGTTCAGGTCGTAGGGGCGTTATTGGTCCGCCTGTAGGTCGGACACCTTGCGGTAAGAACCGCTGCGGCGTGGATCGTCGTGTTGCAAAACACCGTCTGTAAAAGGCAGACCAGGGTTACATTGAGGATCACATTCTGGGACAGACCAGAGACGTCTTAGCCCAAGGGACAATCGCTTACCAGAAGTAGGCAGAATTAATCCATCTAGAAACGAAGCGCGGTCAGTAATGGAGACCGGCTTCTTCCTGGTTGTTCTATAACCATGGTAACCGTAGCACGTGACCTGGGTCGACGCTCTCTCTCAATAGAGACAGAAACAGGACTGTTGGCGTGTGAAATAGAACTACGAGGAGTAAATAACGGGTTTGTTATGATGAGTCATTCTAACTCGTGAGACATTGCGATCATAATAAAATCGTACAATTCATGAGCATATTAAAAAATTGTTTTAAAGAACATGTAAAATATTCATATAATCACAACCATATGAAAACAGTGTTATTGAAGGAATATGCATATTCAATCAATAATAGAGACACATTTCAATTGAGAAATACAGTCGAAGACAGTGCAGAAGGACATGTATGGCAAGCCAAAGACAGTTGTATGCGGAGTAATAACCCCACTAGTTTAGCGTGGCTAGTTGTGAGAAATAGCTGTCATGCTCATTTAGGCCATTGTGAATGGAATCAAAATAAAACATC
Organism: Lissotriton helveticus; assembly: GCF_964261635.1. Lineage (NCBI taxonomy): Eukaryota > Metazoa > Chordata > Amphibia > Caudata > Salamandridae > Lissotriton > Lissotriton helveticus. The sequence goes on along the minus strand of NC_136063.1, from coordinate 2,098,848,308 downwards.
CATTTTAGTTCCCGTATGTTGAAAAGATTTGAAATGTTACCACCTCGGGCCCCAATGTGACCTTTCCAAGAATCACCCATTTGAAGCTATTAGGCGGATTGTGGTTCTGAAAATTCTGGACTTGAGAATAAAACTTCATCGTAACATGACGAATTTAGTATCAAAAGAGCGAAAATGACGAGTACACTATGTACAAGCATTTTCGTCATATTGCAGTGACGATTTCACCTCGAAATCGTCATTCTCGTTCTGAACCCTTGGCTTCCATTTTGTATACGGCAGCCATTTTGTGAGTTGCCCTTTACATAGGCTTATAATACAGCTAAATTCGATTCCAAAGGACACGTACACCTTAATTGACTTTTCTCTGACCTGGGCAGGTTGAAACCATTGCCCCAGGCCGAACCTGTTTGGTCAGTTCCTCTCCCAGTGGCCGAACAAGATAGCATCAAGGCACAACAGGCCATAAACCCATTTCATCGCACACACCCTGCCGAATCTTGCTCACACCTGTCCCTGCTCTTTTCTCTCTCACTTGCTTTATGATGGGGAGGTGCCCATTTTTATTGGGGGTCCACCGTTATCTGATGAAATGTTGGGCCTTGCCGGGTGATTTGTTGTGGGCTGGACGAACTGAAATATGGACATGTCATCATGACTCTGCTTTTCCTTGGTAACGAAAAAATGTGAATAGTATACTGTAAACCCAAGAATATTTGCCTGAAGCTTAATATTTTGTATGAAAAGAGAAGCCTGGCTTTGTAAAGTTGAGCAGTCTCCTGAGAATATACATCCCGTGTGTTGTACTTCTAGGACGCTTGTTTCTTGGTTGCAGCCAATAAAATCGATCCTTGACTTCACCTAGAAGACTCTGAGTTTCTGTGGTCTGAATCAGGAAAGTACCCGAGGTCTTTGGGTGTACCCTGGCACCGCTGGGTTACCGGTTTGGTACCGGTTCTGAAAAACCCAGTACCTCAGTTGGCGCCCAACGTGGGGCTCGATACCAGCGGTTCCAGTCCAGCCAGAGGTTCGTGAGGAGCTTCGTGTGAAAATTCTGGAGGAAGGCCATCCACTTCATCGACCCCTGCATGTCAACGTGGTCCGAAAGTCTTTGCTGCGAGGTTCCCCGCTTCCCGACGGCTACAAAGGACTGCTGCCCTGGCTATCGCCCTGATTTGGACCCTTGAAGTTTGGTAGAGCGAAACGATAAGACGAGTCTTCTGGTGACGTCATCGATATCTCAGTTAAGTATAAGTGGAGTGTCTCCCAGTCCTTAGTTGGTTTTTAGTCTTGGGTATCCTTTTGGGATCTTTAATTTGGAACTTGCAAGTGCCAAAGCCAAAGGACTCGTGTATTCATGAGAAATATCGTATTCGATAATCCTTTGAAGTTTGAAGCTAGACTAGAGAGCGAAGATGCCTGGTCTTAGCAGACTTGGAAATTTGTTTTGTCTTGGTTGTAATAATAGGGACTCCCGATTGGAGGACTGATGTCCGGTTCCTCCGGTTGGAACTCCAACTTATGAGTTATATGTGAAACATGGAGTAGGCCCCATCACATACAATGAAGTGTGGATCAAATACACCAGAAAAGATGGTGTTTTAAAATGGCCCCAATATGGTAGCTTTGATACCGAAATCTTAGATAACCTCGAAGTTAAACTTTTCAAAAAGAAAGCCCGGCCGGCGATGTTTGACTCTTTCCGCCTATGGCGTAAGGAAGCCAAACAGAAGGAAATTAAATTAGCGAAGAAAAATAAGAGGGAAGGGGGAATTTCGATAATGCAAGCCGCTATGCAGTTTAAAGACAATGAAGAAGAACAGATGAGTGAGCAGTTGCACAGGCAACGTAAAATGGTAATAGATAAATGCTATCCAGTTTTGCCACCTCCTCAGCAAGATGCAGCAAAAGGGCTTGAAAAAGATCCCTTAATGTCGCATTTATTAAGTTCGCCACCCCCCTATGCGCAAAATGCCACGGCACCTCCGCAACCTTTAGTTGTGCAACCTGTGCCTCCTGTTCCTCCACAGCACCCACCAGCTGTTCTTCAGCTGGCTCCTGCTCCTTCGGTGCAGCCTCCTCAAGGCCCACCGATCACATCTGCTTCACCTGTGCTTTCTACGACTTTGCCTTGTGCACCTTCTGTTTCGCCTAATGATCCCTCTGCTATTGCCTCTGCCCCTGCCTTATCTCACCCTGTTTTTGCACCCGTTCTTCAGTCAGTTTCTCCTTCCGTTCGACAGAGAATGGCCAACACTGTTACTAATCTTTTCTCACCTCTTTTCGGGTCGCCTACTACGACCCCTAACATGGAACGAAGACAGTTGCGAAGTCAACTGCCTGACTATCGAGAGAGAGATTTACTGAATCGTTTAGCACATAAATGGGTTATGGACACTGTAAGGTATGATGTAGAGTCTGTCATGGAAGTCTTCCGTCAATGGGAAGCACCGAAGCAGAGATACGTTTTTGAACAAATATGTGTTTTTCTCTGTGAGGATTTGGAAGACAATGATCTGGAATACAACCCGCCCAAGTTGTGTCGTGTGCGGTTCGAGTTCGCAGAGGGCATGATCGTAGGTCCAGATGTCGAGAGAGCGGTTGAGACATTGTTGTCATTTCGGAGTAAGGGGGGCACTTCTCAGTCGCTATTTGAGCATGGCACATCCGGTAGGAAAAAGGCGCAACAGTACCCCATGAGAGAGGTTCCCCCACAGTGGAGGGAAGGGGACCTACAAGCTAACCCACCTATTCAGCCTCATTTCCAGCGGGTGTGGGTACATGTCCCATGGAGGCGAGCTGAAGTTTTAGCCCTTAAACAGACATTACCTGATCCCCGTAAAAATCCCGCAGGGTATTACAAAGAGTTGTCACAGACTGCAGGGTCATGTATCATGAATTTAGCCGATATCGATATGTTATTTGGGAATGTTGTTCCACAGCCTTTATGGGGTAAGATTCGTCATACAGATCATGATCAGGAGTTAGGTGACTCATGGGCTAATATTGCTGCTGCAGATGCCCGACAAGTTGGTGGTGCTAAGCCTGAGCCTTTAGTAGCTGAACTTCCTGGTAAAATAATTGATTACATGAAAACGATAATGCCTGCAATACGTGTAAATTGGGATAAGTTGTCTGCATGTAAGCAGAAGAAAGATGAAACGGTCTCAGATTTCTTCACCAGATTTGAAGAAACGTTTGTCGACCACAGTGGTCAAGATATGAGCACAGAAGGTGGTCAGCGATTGTTCGTCGATAAATTCGTGCACAATCTGCTTCCAGAGTTGTGTAAAAAGTTAAAAGACTCAGAAAGTTCTTGGGCAGTTTCCTCTTCAGCACAGATATTGGCTACTGCACAATATTACGAAAATCGGGACAAAGACGAGAATGATAGAGCAGAAAAGAAAACTAAAGAGTTGAAAACAAAGGGTTTGTTACAGCAAGCATATCCGCCACGTGGTGGTGGTGGCCAGAATAGTGGCGGTCAAAATAATAGTGGTCAGAGTAACTATCAGAATAATTATCAGCAGCCTCAACAGTATCAGAGGAACTCGCAAAGAGTCGAGTATACTCAGCCACGTGTTCCTGTAGGCCCCAACCAGTGTTCGTATTGCAAGGAAGAGGGTCATTTTAAATATAGCTGCCCTATTCTGTTACAGCGCGCGAATGGTGTTTCAAACACAAGAGGTAGAGGTGTTCAGCAAGCGTCTAGAGGTAGAGGACGTGGAAATTTCCCCCAGAACACACAGTCTCTTCCACCTCAGAATTCTATGAATAGGTTCGATCAGCAGAATAACGCATCTGGTAGGACAGCCCAGTACTATGCTGATGATTACTATACAGAAGATGAGCATTGGGAAGGTAATGATTGCTAGGACAGCCATAGACAAAGAGAGGGAGTTGTTTCAGTTCCAGTAGATCAGAGTGGACCTTTACGTTGAGGTGATTACATCAGGTGTGTCAGAGCATTTTCTGTTGGATACTGGTGCTACAAAGAGTTCTATTATGCACTCCAAACTCCCTGGCGCGCCTTTGTTTGGCGAAATGAATGTTTCTGTAGGTTTTTCTGGCGCCCCAGTTAGAAATCCGATTTCTGACCCTTTGTCCCTTTCTGTTGGACCTTGTGAATTCGAAGCACCCCTTATTCTGACAACAGGTTGTGGTGAAAACTTGCTAGGATTAGATTTGCTAAAAAGATTGTATGCAACTTTGTACTGTTCTCCTTCTGGAGTACAACTTACACTGGGTAAGAAAGTGGTTTCTCCAATGTATTTGTCGAGAGATAAACTTCCAACAGAATTGTCATCTCTCCCTAATATTCTTTGGGCTACTGGTCCTAATGATGTAGGTCTTTTGGAAATACCACCATATGTTTTAACATTGAAAGCCAATGTTAAAATACCGCGAATTCCCCAATATAGAATCTCTAGTGAAGGTGAAAAAGCTTTGCTAGCGATCGTTTACGATCTAATTGGAAAAGATGTCATTGAAGAGACAAGAGGCAACGTTTGCAATAGCCTTGTTCTGCCTGTTTTTAAGCGAACTGACCCTTCCCAGCCACCTGTTTACAGATTTGTGATTGATCTTAGAGAGGTGAATAAAATAGTTGTGCCACAGTTTCCAGTTGTTCCTGACATTACGGCCCTATTGACTATGATCCCAGCTTCTGCCACCTGGTTTTCGGTGATTGACTTGAAGAATGCTTTCTTCAGCATCCCGATTGCTGAGGAGAGTAGGGATATTTTTGGTTTCAGTTTAGGAGGTCGCAGCTTCCGCTTTAAACGCGCTCCCCAGGGCTACTGTGAAAGTCCATCAATATATAGTCAAGCTTTAAAAACACAGCTTGATACGATTGTTTTACCCGAAGGTACTACCCTTATTCAGTATGTTGATGATTTGCTTATTGCTGCAGATACTGAGGAAACCTGTAAAGAAGCCACATTGTCATTGTTGCGTCATTTGTGTGATTTGCACCACAAAGTATCCCTCTCAAAATTGCAATATTGTCGACAAGAAGTGACCTACTTAGGTCATCTCTTATCGAAGGAGGGAAGGAAACTGACCCCAGAAAGAATTCAGGCAATAGCGAAATTGAGTGTGCCAAGGACACAGAGAGAAGTGCGTGCTTTCTTGGGCATTACATCATATTGCAGGCAATGGATACCAAATTTTTCGTTATTAGCCAAACCTTTGGTGGCATTAACGTGTAAAGATACACCCAATCCCATTCCTTGGTCTGAAGAGTGTCAGAAAAGTTTTTCTGAATTGCGCACAGCATTATGTTCGGCTCCTGTGTTGGGTACCCCCAACTACAGTAAGCCCTTTACATTGTATGTCCATGAGAAGGAAGGTTGTGCATTGTCAGTGTTGACTCAGTTGTTTGGGGACAAACAGCGTCCATGTGCATATTTTTCGTCGACTTTGGATCCAGTAGCTAGAGCGTTGCCAAGTTGTTTAAGAGCCACAGCGGCAGCAGCTGTTTCTATTCGACAGTCTGCTGGTCTAGTAATGAACAATACGCTAGTCGTGATGGTCCCACATGCAGTAGACACGTTGTTGAACAGAACCAAGACACAGCACTTAACTAGTGCTCGATTGTCAGGTTACGAATTGACATTGTTAGTGAGTCATGTGCATATAAAAAGATGCAACACTCTAAACCCAGCTACGTTGTTGCCAATTGTAGAGGAATTAGATGCTTCAGAACAGCATGATTGTTTTCTTAGAACAGAAGAAGAAACGAAAGGGAGAATAGATCTCCTAGACACTCCTCTTGCTGAATGTGATGGTACATTGTGGGTGGATGGTTCATGCTTCAAGCTTCCGAATGGTGACACGACTGCAGCATATGCTGTCACGACTTTGCATACAATTGTTGAAGCTGCACGAATTCCACATAATTCAGCTCAAGCAGCAGAATTGATTGCACTTACAAGAGCATGTGTGTTGTCTAAAGGAATGAAAGTGACTATCTATACCGATAGTCAGTATGCGTTTGGTGTGGCTCACAGTTTTGGACGATTGTGGAAAGAACGTGGGTTCCTGACTTCGCATGGAGCTAAGATTCAGCATGGTCAGTTGGTGAATGAGCTTCTTGAATCACTGACCATGCCTCTGCAAGTGGCAATTGTGAAATGTAGTGCTCACAAGAAGGTGACTGATGATGTTGGTCGTGGAAATGCATTTGCTGACGAAATTGCGAAAGAAACTGCAAGGAATGTGATGAGCCGAATGTATGTTGCAGGCCCTGCAAGATGGGTTGGTGATGTTGGAATGTGTGAGGACACGATAGAGAGTGTGAAGTCTATTCAAGCTGAGGCTACAGAGAAAGAGTTGAACATGTGGAGAGAAAGTACGGGTAGAATGGATGCAAATGGTTGTTGGGTTGAATTATCAGAGCATCAGAGAAGGTTGTTACCCGATGCATATGTGCTTGCAGTGGTTACAATGGCTCATGGAATGGCTCATATCAGCGTAAAAGGGATTTGCAAGTTGTTGGCTCCAGTATGGCAAAATTCAGGAATTCCCAAGTGTGCAGAGAATGTCGTCAAGAATTGCATGGTGTGTCTGAAACACAATCCTGGTAGGGGAACCCCAACTCCAGCTGGTCATTTTGCACCTCCTACGTATCCGTTTGAGGTTTTGCAGCTAGATTTCATCCACATGGAGAGGTGCAACAACTTAAAATACGTACTCGTTGTTGTTTGTGCCTTCTCAAGATGGGTAGAAGCATATCCCCTAAAAGACAACACTGCCTTATCCACAGCTAAAGCCCTTGTAAAAGAGTTCTTCCCCAGGTTTGGAATGCCTAGAATGGTCTGGAGTGATAATGGGAGTGAATTTGTGGGTCAAGTGATGAAGAGAGTGTGTGAAGGGCTAGGCATTCAACAAAGGTTCCACGCTGCAAATCACCCCCAATCAGCTGGATTAGTAGAATGTTACAATGGCACGCTTAAGTTAAAACTGGCCAAAATTTAAGCGAGCACAGTTCTTAAATGGCCTGATGCTCTACCCTTAGCACTCCTATCAACCAGAATGACTGTGCATTCACGAGTGAAACTTAGTCCCTATGCGATTGTCTTTGGCCGCCCGGCCAACATATGGGGAGTGCCAAGGCCCACTAAGTTCAGCGAACTCGAACACCCTGTTTTGCTTGATTATCTGTACGAATTGACGGCTAAATTGCGTGTTTTGCATCAACAGGTTCACGACACCCTGCCTCCGGTCTCTGAGACTCCAGGACATCAGATCGACCCTGGATCCTGGGTGCTGTTCAAGAATTTCCAGCGAACCAAGAACGATCAGCCCAGGTGGACCGGACCGCACCTCGTCCTTCTTTCCACAAGATCTGCTGTTCGAGTGGAGGGGAAGAAATCCTGGATCCACGGGATCCACTGCAAGCGGATCCCTCTGCCTCTGCCATATGACCGGTGGGTCCAGGAGGGTGTCGCCGACTCAGAAACTGAAACTGTGCCACGTTTTCTGCCCTTCAGTGATGCACGAGTAAAAGGAACACTTAGTGAACAAGAGAGCGATAAACTTTTGCAACCAGCTGTATCACCGTCAATTCCATTGAACACTACAGAGCCTGAACTCCTGTTTCAGGATCAGACAGTACCCGGGAAAAAGCGCTATAATTTGAGGCCAAGACCTATGGACAAATAAAAAACCTTTTTTCACCTCCAAGTACTATTTTTGAAAATGCAGCTCTCCCATCTGAGAAACTTGCTTATTTTTGTTTTTCGAACCGCCATCCGGGTTCCGCTGCTAGGGCCGCGATTGCCCAAAGTCTTTGGGGTGCAGCTGACGACGTTAGGTCGGCAGTTCTGGTTGGTCTAAGGGAGTTGCCCTGGACTGACAGAAGCATTCCTTAGCAGAATCAACCTCCCATTGCGGGCAGCACTTTAGAGAGGATGGAGTTTTCCGAGATGGAGAGACCTGCCAAAAGAGTGAACTTTAAAACCAGGATCTGTAATATAATGACAAAGAAAAGGTTTTTGATATTGTTCATTTTCATGTTATTCAGTGTGATGATATTTTTAATAAGTTATGTGTTATTCTCTTTTCGAGTAACATTTGCACCCACTACATCGCCTATACCTCCTCCTTCTACTGTTTCCCCACACTCTTTTCAACCCCTCCCTGAACACGAATCAGCTAGGAGATTAGAGTTTATTAATAACTCCTTTGTTCAGCTTTTGCACCAACACCAACTTGTAATGAACACAACTAACTGTTGGGTGTGTGGTCTTATGCCTCACACAACGGATAAAGGTATCCCTTATCTGGTCCTGCCTTTCAGCCACAATGGTTCTGTGTGGGCATACAGAACAATGTTCATATACGCACATGAAGTCTACCCCCTACGTTCTATAACAGACAATCCTAAAAATAGTGCTCTAGTTAAGGGTATAGTAGACATGATTAAGGAAGGTATTTCTTATGAGACTATCCCGAGAGATGAGACACTAGTATACATAGGATGGAACATAACCGGATATGGAGCTACTCTGAGTGAGAAACAGCAAGCTAAGAGATCTTCCCCGATTTGGATTGTACCCCATCAGGGTAATCTGTGTCTGCAAGGTAATGGCACGAATCCTTGAGCTCAGTTAGGGAAGAGTATCTGCACTAAAACGTATGTTTTTTCAGCCCAGACTTCCCCTTCGTTTTTAGCAGCTAAGGGTACCTATTTCATCTGCCAGGATAGAGCCTATACATGGTTGCCCCCTGACTTTTCGGGCCCATGTTTTGTTTCGTTCCTGTTGCCTCCCACCTACACAGCAGCGGCAGATTACCACAAGACAAGGATAGTTAGAGGTGCCTTGAGTCAAGAAGACACTGCAGGACAAGAATTTGGGGACTTCGTAAAGGGTTTTTCTGCCGTTCTGGGGACAGATGGCTAACAGCAGGAACATAAGGCAATAGACAAGGGTGGTTGAATCCACCGTGATTGAAACTGCTGGTGCCCTTAGTAACTTGACTGCTGAGCTCCAGTCGGATCGACTTATGACCCTTCAGAACAGGGTCGCATTAGATGTCATACTTGCAGACCGAGGTGGGGTATGTAGATTGATCCAATCGAGTTGCTGTGTTTTCATTCCAGATAACGCTCCAACAGTGTACCAGGCCATCTCTAAACTGCATAAGATTTCCGAATCTATTCATGTGGATAAAGGAGATTGGTGTTTAATGGGATGGTTCTGGGAACTGATATCCGGCTGGGGATGGAAAATTCTGATGGTCATTGGGATGGCCTTAGCCATTCTTTTCCTGTTCTGTCTGTGCGTGCAGTGTGCTCCTGCAATATGTGGCCTCTGTGCTGCATCATGTGTAAGGAAACCTGTATCAAGAGACGAGCTAAGTACTAGAATGATGTTACAGCAACATCTCAATGACTTTAGGAATATAGACCTGGACTCAGATTAGCATGAGATTAGGTTAAATTGCCTATGTAAGGGCAAAAGGAGGGTTTGTGGTTCTGAAAATTCTGGACTTGAGAATAAAACTTCGTCGTAACATGACGAATTTAGTATCAAAAGACCGAAAATGACGAGTACACTATGTACAAGCATTTTCATCATATTCCAGTGACGATTTCACCTCGAAATCGTCATTCTCGTTCTGAAACCTTGGCTTCCATTTTGTATACGGCAGCCATTTTGTGAGTTGCCCTTTACATATGCTTATAATACAGCTAAATTCGATTCCAAAGGACACGTACACCTTAATTGACTTTTCTCTGACCTGGGCAGGTTGAAACCATTGCCCCAGGCCGAACCTGTTTGGTCAGTTCCTCTCCCAGTGGCCGAACAAGATAGCATCAAGGTACAACAGGCCATAAACCCATTTCATCGCACACACCCTGCCGAATCTTGCTCACACCTGTCCCTGCTCTTTTCTCTCTCACTTGCTATATGATGGGGAGGTGCCCATTTTTATTGGGGGTCCACCGTTATCTGATGAAATGTTGGGCCTTGCCGGGTGATTTGTTGTGGGCTTGACGAACTGAAATATGGACATGTCATCATGACTCTGCTTTTCCTTTGTAACGAAAAAATGTGAATAGTATACTGTAAACCCAAGAATGTTTGCCTGAAGCTTAATATTTTGTATAAAAAGAGAAGCCTGGCTTTGTAAAGTTGAGCAGTCTCCTGAGAATATACATCCCGTGTGTTGTACTTCTAGGACGCTTGTTTCTTGGTTGCAGCCAATAAAACCGATCCTTGACTTCACCTAGAAGACTCTGAGTTTCTGTGGTCTGAATCAGGAAAGTACCCGAGGTCTTTGGGTGTACCCTGGCACCGCTGGGTTACCGGTTTGGTACCGGTTCTGAAAAACCCAGTACCTCAGTATGTTGGGCAGATAGAAAATGCTCGACCAGTGGTGCACCTTGTACTTCACAACGTATGCAGCTGGTGTGTTGCAGAATTCTGACTTTGGCTTTCTGTTGTGTTTGGCCAATATATATCTGGTTGCAGGGGCACACTATTACATAGATGATGTTACTTGTGTTACAATTGGTATGTGATTTAAGTGGCACTTTGTGTTGATTGTAAAAGAAACTCCTTGGTTTGTACCGTTGTATCACACGCCTTGCATTGTCCACATCTATGATGGCCTACAACCAGTGGGAGATTCCACATGGTTATAAGTGTTTGTTCTTCCCTTGGTTGCAAAAACGATCTCACCACATGGTCTCTCACACTTTTGGCTCTTCTGTAAGGCATGTAGGGGTGTGCTCTCTTGTCCTATCTCTTCAGGCACAAGTTTCAAGTGTTGGTTAATAGCACGTTTTATTTTGTTACTTTTTGTAGAGAACGTGGTAACAAACACAATTCTTTGTTCTTGTTGGTCTGTCCTTTCTTTGGGAGTCAGTAAGTGTTCACGAGGATTAAACCACGCACGCTTTCTAGCTCGTTTGACAATTCTTCTTGGGTAGCCTCGTTGTAGAAGGCGGTTACACAGATCCAGCGATTCATCCATATAGTCTTCTTTCTTTGAGCAATTCCTACGGATTCGTAGGAATTGCCCAAACGGTAAATTGTCCCGCAGGGCTCTGGGATGGTGGCTATTATATTGCAGGAGTGAGTTCCTCTCTGCTGGTTTTTGGTATAGAGTTGTTTTGAGGTACCCAGATTCCTCATAGATGGTAATGTCCATTAAATCTACTTTTTTGCTGTCTGAGTGCATAGTGAACTTCAAATGGGGTGATTGCTGATTGAGCCATGAATGGAAGGATGGCAGTACTGTATGGTCACCGTTCCATATCAGTAGTATATCGTCTATATACCTCATCCAGAGACCGAGATGGTCTCTGAATGGGTTAAAGCTGTTCAGGATTACGTTATCCTCAAATGTAGACATGTATATGATCGCTACATCTGGAGCAAATGTAGCCCCAATGGCTACACCTTTCGTTTGCAGGAAAAATTGGTTTTTGAAAATAAAAAAGTTCTTTGTCATTGCTATCCTAAGAAGGGCAACAATGAATTCTGTGGGTACTGCTACAGGTGCAGGGCGTTTGTCCAGAGATCTAGTCATTACTGCCAAGGCCTCCTCTTGGGGGATGGAAGTGTAAAGTGAGACCACATCACATGTGGCAAGGATCTGTTTACTGCTGTCGAAAGGTAGGTCTTCAATGATATTGATGGTATGTGTAACGTCTCGCAGATATGTCTTGGTTGCCTCGGCAATGGGTTTGAGAAAGAAATCCACGTATCTTCCAAGTGGTTCAAGCATGGAGCCACAACCCGAGACTATGGGTCGTCCCGGGGGGTCTACCATGCTTTTGTGTATCTTGGGTAGTGTGTAAATCGTTGGTAGACTGGGGTGCTTCTGATTCAAAATAATTATTTATTAAGGATAGGCCTTTCATTTTGAAATGGTGATATTCTACCCAATCATGAGGCTCTTTAGATTTAGAACGGGTCTCATACCTTTTTCTTTTTTCTGGACTAGAAAGATATTGCTTACAAACCCTTTGGCCATCTCAATTGATTGCCTGATGGCACCTTTCTCTTTTAGGTCTTGAACCTTTTTGTTGACAAATTCTGATAGCTCCTCGTCAAACCTTATCATTTCTGGGATATGGTCTTGTACAGGTTTCCCGCACAAAATCTATGTGGTGTCCCATAATAGTTTCCAAAACCCACAGGTCTCTTGTTATCTTTAACCAATTCCCTGCAAACTGAGCCAGTCTCCCTCCTATCTTTATAGGGATAAAAGAAGGGTCTTGACTTACCTGAACCTCTTGAACAACGATCACCTTGTGATCCTCTTCCTTTAAACCCTTGCCTTTGGGGATAGAAACCTCCATATGTGTATTGGGATTGGTAAAGGTTGGTAAAGGTTAGGTCTAAATCCTTTATAAAACAAGGTCCTTGAATTTCTTTGCCCCCGGCTGGGGAATTGCCCAGCCCCGCCAAAAACACCTTTGTCAAAAAGTTTCTTAATCTCTCTTTGAGATTCTTGTAAGGAGCTAAAGGCTCCCACACACTTCGACATCTCTTTAATAAAGCCATCACCAAAAAGTAGGCCATTTGTGTCTTGACCTCCTTCATTATTGGCTAAATCCATAAGTTTAGGATCATTTTTTAGAAGGATTCTCTTCGTTCTTTCCACTTGATATTCCGACTAAAGCTTCTTCCGTCATATCAAAAATGATGTTTAAAGGACCAGAAAGGTCTAAGAGCCTTTCTTTACACATGTGCAACCCCATATTCAGGCCCTTCCTGGGGACTCGTCCTCCTTTCCCAATAAAGGCAATTCTTTTTGGATCCAGGTTTGGGTCACCTTATTTGCCAATAGGGTTCTAGGACATTCCCACCTGAGGCTTAATTTCCCATCTTTGGGGATTTGTCTTCTAATCCAGAACTGCTTATAATCTGCTACATGTGCAGCTGGTGACCATTCTGGTGACAAGGGGTGCTTTAACAGGGAGGGGTCAACATAAGGACCCGAAGTGATCAGTTAGTTCCCCGTATTGTTTATCCTCTAAGACTAAGACTATTTCATTTGTCGTCTTTGAGGGTATTACCTCTCCCCGTGGAGTCGTCACAATGCATTACCTTATGTTTGCGAGGTTTAATCATTTGTGTTTCTGATTCTTTAGATGGACCCTTTCCACGGTCCCCTTGTGTGTCCTCGAAACCACCAATTTTCATATGCACCGAGATTTTATTTGAATCAGAAAATGTACCCCTTTTAGAATTTTGCCCAGATGGTTCTATATTTTTACGTTTCCTACTAGCCTTACCACCTCTCTTAATTAGGGGACCTTCATTTGCAGACCAAAATCTCTCTTCATCTGATACTCTATTTTTATCATAAATAATAGTTTCAATCTTTTTGTCCATTTATTTCTGAATGTCATGAGAACATTTTTCCAACATCCCATTTAATTTGTCCACAAGGGACTCCTCTGAAGTTCTAGGGATGCCTTGTTTTTGTACATAATGCATTTTCATGGCAAATAATTAAGGATAAGGCCAATCTAATCATTAAAGGAATCCAGAATAAGTATACACAGTTATCGTGTTGGCCGCAATGAGGCAGCAACTGACAATCAGCTGATGTGCCGACAGGAACAGCTGTCAAAAAGGTAAGACATTGGGATTAGAAAGGAATATAGTTATGCAATAGGAAACAAACCAAAGTCTTAAAATGGCTGCTGAGACTACGTAGTGACGTAGCTCGGTGCCCGTCATAGCCCTATTTCAATTTCTGTGATGTACTAAAAGACAGGCCAGGTCGGAGAATATATAGTTACTATCATTGGCAGCGCTGAGAGGGGCAATGTGTGGGTGCAAGCTTCAGTGACCTCCTGACAAGAGGCCTGGTACTTTTATTTTATTTTATTTTAAACCACAGTCGGACCTAGACTGACCACCTGTCCACCAATGGCAACATGTGCCTCTTTTGCAATAGTGGTGTGACAGCTGAATTTTTTAACTTGTAATTGCTCACTATTGCAACTAGGGAAAATCTTCTAACTGAGATTCTCCAACCAGGACCAGCTTCATCCAACCGCGATGACATGGATTTCCTAACTAAACATTCTACCTCTGAAAACATGATGATTCAGTCATCAACAAGTAAGGTCAACCAGAACTCTTTTTTGTGATTTATTAAGGGGCATACCAGTTGCATACCTTCACAATCACATGATTAAGCGCAAACAGTGATGGGCTACTTGTGAACCCAGTAGGCGGGTTAAAACGGTTAGGAAAACCATGTCTCAAATTCACTTTTAAAAACAGTGACTGATCTGTGCCAAGTTATTGTTGCTGATTATGAGGCATACAGGCATAGACGGACACACATACGTCTTCCTATAGACTTCACTTTATTGAGAGGTGGGCAACTGCTACAATAACCATGTGGAGACACATACCTAATATCCAAGTAGAGATGGTTTACTTTAGTTGTGATGTACCTAGAATCTTTACTGAAATGATAAATGCACTTGAGGAAATGCTAACAGTTGATGCTGTAACGAGAACAAATGCTGCACCAGCAGTTTAACTAGGTCAACTGTAAAGTTTCTGCGAAACGTTAGGCTCATCTATGCTTTGGAATCATCAGAGTAGTGGAAATTATTCACCATAGGTACTCTTGTACTCCTAATTCTGTACCTCCATCTGTCTCCTGTGTTTCATCCTAATGGCATAATATTAGGTCCAGTGGAGGACAGGTTGATGAGTCATGAGTAGGGTATAAATGCAGATCTTTGGCCTCCTTATTTTTTTATGAGTTGCAACGGATCAATTTTAGTCTCTACCCTAGTAGGAAACAGGGCTTTATATAGGCCAGACCTGTACAGGTCTCAGACCTGGTAATAATAAAAATCTGACTTTGAGTTGGGTAATTTCAGGGCCTGTATTCGTGTCCTTCATGGTTATGGCAAAAACACTGATTAATTTCTGGATGTGAATGTTATAAACATTAAGGTAATCCAAGTTAGTGATGTAGTTCCGGTTTATATTTCATGTTTAAATTAATCTTGCATTCCATAAGGGTGTTAATTATTACCATTGTGTTTCTGTATTTCTTAATCTGAAAGAGATGCGTTAGTGATAGATTCCTTACCTTAGAATATCGCTAGACGTTGACTGATATGTGATGTACGATACACAGTTGTTTTGAAATGTTTTGACTTGTCCTGTGGATAAAATTATGTGCGGAATGTGTAGTGCTGTAGGGGAATGGGAGGGGGGAGTTACATACGAAGGGACGTTTTTCTAAAAAGTGAAATATTATATATGTTTCTAAATGTGCGGTCAGACATATAGTGTAAAATGTTTTGATAATTGGAGAGAACAGGGTTCTATGACTGTAACAATGCTCAGCTACAATAAAGAAATTTTCACCAAAAAAAATAGAATATCCCTAGGCGACAGACTGGATCCAGAAAGTTTTCCTTAGCAAGTTGTGGACACTTATGGAGAATATGGTCTTTGAGGAAGCTCTTATTACCTTGTTACGCAGGCTGCATACGTCAATCACCGTCTCTCTCTGTTACGGCCCAGGAGGAGAGAAGACCAGGCCCATTGCCTCAACAGAGGGCGTTTGACATGGCTGCATCCTGGCTCCTTTTTTATTTCTTTTATATACAAATAGGGTGGAGACATTTTTACTAGACAAGCACCTGTATTACCCTAGTATAGGAGGGCAGCTGGTCCCCTTATTGTCATATGCTGATGACACGGTCTTGATGGCCTTGCCAGCCAATAGCCTTCAAACAGTGTTGATTACTTTCACTGATTTTATGACGGGTTTGGACCTGAAAGTAAATTTTAGTAAATTGTTTGTCATGGTATGTGGCCCAAAGCAGACTAAATCGCGAACATTTGTGGAAAACAAAAAGACTATTGACAAGGTATCTAGTTTTACATACCTGGGAAATGTCTTTAATAACAAATAAAACTGGGACCATCTGATTGTAGCCAGGGCACAACACACTAGTAGAATTATAGAGGGGCTGTTCCGTTTTTTGTCCAAATAGGGTCACAAGCTAGTGGCAGATATGTTGACCGTATATAAATCAAAATGCCTCTCGGTTGCAACATATGGGGCAGGCGTATGGGTTCACCAAAAAAGCGGCCAGATAAATATTTTAGAAAATAAATTCTCGAAAAGATTGCTGATGATCCCAATTAGTTCTCCTACACAATGTTGTCACTCTGAAGTGGGATTAGACTATGTCAGAGATAGAATAAACATTGCCCCATTGATCTTATGGGGAAAGGTATGGACCTCGGATGATCTACTATTTTCAAGAGCGATCATCAGAGATTGTATGAACTTGGCAAAGGCCCTGTCCATCCCTTGGCTTTGTTATGTCACAAATACTTTTCACAGGATTGGCTTGGGTCACTACTACGATAATCCCGAAGGTATTCAACCTAATATGAAATAAATCATAAAAACGGATACTATAAAGAAATAAGCACCTCAGACCGGGTAGATGTTGTTTTTATCGATGGATCGTTATTCCATCAGGAATTTTATTTGTCTTTCACTATACAAACACAAGCCCGTTTCCTCTTGACCAGGTTTTGTCTCTTTACCTTGCACTTTCTTGTGGCTTTCCCTAAACAGGCGAGTTGGTGAGAGAGACTGACACCCTGTCCATGTAATAACCTGGCCCAACAAAATACTATGCACTTTATGCTGTTCTGCACACTTTATAAAGATACTAGGGCACCCTTTCTTAAGCCTCTTTTAAAGGAAATTCGCCCCTGTTCCTATCAAGAAGGTTTCAATTATTTACGATCTTTGTCCACTAATGTAATTTGTAGTGCTGTGTTTAACTTCATTAGAACTTTGCTGTCAATTAGGAAAAGGTATGAATTGTTACTGGAAAATTAACTTGTTGGAATATTGTATTTTATCAAAAATGTGTTTTTAAAACTGAGAACTTTGACATGAACTCATCCCAATTTTTATATAGACGATTTAAAAAAGTTTATACTAAATTGTTTAATATATGTATGGTCCACTTTTATGATTCCTGTGAATCGAATAAAGTCATTTGAACTGAACAGCTTAGCAGTACCCCTGCGCGTCAGTATCTCGTGTCCTGTGGCTCCGCGTCCGTCAATGGCGTCGACAGCGCCGAGATGACGTCACGGAGAGTACTTAGGTGCCACCCATGCGCACTGACGTCAGTTCTTTTTTTTTCGCGGCAGCAAGCGCAGATCCGGATAGAGCACGTACCTAGTCATTTTTTGATTGCTTTTTGTGACTTTTTGTCTCACCCCTTCTTTCTCCTGGTGCACGTAGGGATGCCTGGATTTAAGTCCTGCGGGGCCTGCCGCTGTAATATGTCGGTGGCGGACCCCCACGATGTTTGCTTCTACTGCCTGGAGACTGATCACGACTCCCTGGCTTGCCGGGACTGTCGGGCCATGGCCCTGAAGGCCTTGAGGGAGCGGCGTCGGAAGTTGCAGGAGGTCCTGCATTCATCACTCCGCCGCTCCGGGTCTAGCGGCCGTTCCCGGGACCGCTCGCGGGACCGTAGTCGTCGCTCCTCAGGCTCCAAGTCTTCGCCCTCGGACTCCGGTAAGCGACGTCATAAAAAGAAGTTGAAGAAGCGTGTTCGCTCTCTGATGTCCACCCGTCGCTCCTCGGATACGGACGAGGGGGACAGGGGCTCCGTCCCTGCGGCTCCTCTAGAGCTTGGGAGTCCCAATTCTACCCACCCTACCTGGCTCCATCGGCGACTCCCGAACAGGTGCAAGAGTTTCTTGCTGCCATGGACCACCTTTTTAAGCCTCGGGCTCCCGCCGGCGGCCTTCGGGCCCTGCGGTCCTGTGTCCAGATCCTCTTGGCACGGCAGCTCCGCCAGCGGCTCCAGCCTCAGCGCCACAGGATTCTACGCCATTGGCTCCGGCCCCGGCGCCACGAGGTCCGACGTTTCCGGCCCCAGCCCCGCCCTCCGCTTCACCCACGGCGCCACAGTGGGTGCCGTTCATTCCACCCTTGCCCCGGTTCCAGGACCATATTGTTCCGGCATGGGATCCGCATTGGGAGGTGGCGCTGGTCCGGCCCCGGCCGGCGCCATTCTCGGCACCGTTTCCAACGCCGTTTGTCCCTCCTCCAGCTCCGGCTCTATCGCCGCAACCAGCCCCTTCTGTGCCGGAGGAGGAGGAGAACTGGGAAGGGTCCGAGGACCCTCTTGCCTGGTAATGTGACTCCGAGCAAGATTGGGTGGATGACCTGGAAACGCAGGCGATATCGATGTCTCTTCTGACCCGGGGTTTGCCTCTCCCCCGCCTACAATGGAGGAGGGTGCTTCCTACTCAATGGTGCTCCGTCGGGCTGCTGAGGCCCTCAACCTTGACCTCCCCACAGTGGCCCTCAAAACCAACCTCCTCACCGAGGTGCTCCAGACGGCGTCTACTTCGTTGGAGCCGTTGCTCCCCTTCAATGACGCCCTTACCAAAGTCCTCTTGGGCAATTGGTCGCGGCCGGCCACGGGGGCCCCTGTGGATAAGAACGTCTCCAGCCGCCACTGCCCGGCGACCCCGCCTTTCTGACCTCTCATCCCACCTCTGAGAGTCTGGTCATCCAGGCCTCAACGTTGCAGAGTGCCTTTCCCACGGCCCTGCTGGATAAGGACTCTAAGAAACTAGAACAGTTTGGTAAGCTGTTGTTCTCTTCGGCCAGCTTAGGGCTGCGGTCGGTTAACACCGCCTGCTTGTTGGGACGCTACTTCTGCGCAGTGTGGGAGACCGTTGCTCAGGTGTTGCCTCAGTGTCCTGAGGAGGTCCAGGCTGTCCTTTCTCAGGTGATTGCTGAGGGTAAGGATGCGGCTAAGTTCATAATTGAGTGTGGCTTGGACACTGCTGACTCGTTGGGCAGGGCGATCTCTACGACTGAGGCGTTGCAGCACCACGCCTGGTTGCGTTCGACTGGGTTCTCGCCCGATGTACAGAGCTCGCTCATGGACATGCCCGTTGATGGCACCCGCCTTTTTGCTGATAAGGCCGACAGTGCACCGGACCATTTTAAGGACTCGCCGGCCACGGCCAAGTCCTTGGGTCTTTCTGCAAAGAACCCGGCCACTCCTGGTTTTCGTTCCTTTCGTGGCCAAGGCAGAGGCACCCAGGCGTGCTCCTTCAACAAGCCTGTGCAGAACCAGCCTCAGTGCGGCCGTGGTCGCGGCTTTCGCAGGGGCAGGTCTGGAAACCAGCGTGCGGGTCAGTCCACCTCTACCCCAGCTGCTTCCACCTCCAAACCTTCCTACCCCACACCGGTGGGTGGCAGGATCCTCCACCACCTCCCCCTCTGGTGCACTATTACGTTGGACAAGTGGGTGCTGAAGATAATCTGCAAAGGTTACTTCCTTTCTTTCTTTTCAGTCCCCCCTCCAGCCATGCCACCTCGTGCCGCCACATGTTGGGGGATCATTTGGTTCTTCTCCGACAGGAAGTCACGGCCCTCTTGGCCAAGGGGGCCATTGAGTGCGTTCCGGGCAGGAAGTAGGGAGCGGTTGTTATTCCCACTACTTTCTGGTCCCCAAGAAGGACAAGGGGGGCCTGCGCCCCATCTTGGACCTCAGGAACGTAAATCGCTTCCTCCGGAAGGAAAAGTTCAAAATGCTGACTCTGGCTCAGGTCCTGACTGCCATCAACCCTGGAGACTGGATGGTGGTGTTGGACTTGCAGGACGCTTATTTTCAGTGCCCCTCGGGTGTTCACAAAGTTGATGGCGGTGGTTGCGGTTCATTTGCGCAGGTCAGGGGTGTCAGTCTTGCCCTACCTCGACGACTGGCTGTTGAAGGCTGGCTCGCCCCTGGCAGTCGTCAACCACCTCCAGACTACAGCCGACCTCCTGCATTTGCTGGGGTTCTCCATCAACGTGCCGAAGTCGCACCTGAGTCCCTCTCAAAAGCTCCCCATTCATCGGAGCGGTTCTGGATTCAACGCTGTTTCTGGTTTATTCTCCCGAGCAGCGAGTCCGGGATATTCAGGCTATGATTCCGATCTTTCAGCCTCTGTCCCGGGTTTCGGTTAGGATGACCCTCCGGCTTCTGGGCCTGATGGCCTCCTGCATCCTGCTGGTGACACATGCCAGATGGCATATGCGGGCTCTGCAGTAGGACCTGAAGTTCTAGTAGGCGCAACATCAATGCAACCTGTCCGATCATGTTCAGATCTCGGAGGGCACTGCATGACAATTACAGTGGTGGCTCACGAATCGCGATTGGGTAAATGGCAGATCCCTCTCCCTTCTCCAACCGGAGCACACTACTGTGGTGATAGATGGGATGGTGGGCCACTTGGGAGAGGCGGAGATCAGAGGCCTCTAGTCTCTGGCGGAGTCCCAGCTCCATATCAACCTTTTGGAGCTGCGGGCGATCCGACTTGCACTGAAGGCATTCCTTTCCTCTGTCCGGGGAAGTGTAGTGCAGTTGTTTACAGACAACACCACCGCCATGTGGTATTGCAACAAACAGGGCGGGGGGGTCCTGGACCCTATGTCAAGAGGCTCTGCGCCTCTGGACTTGGCTAGAACATCAGGGCATTACCTTGGTGGTTCAACACCTGGCAGGTTCTCTGAACGCCAGGGCGGACGAACTCAGCGCTGGTGCATGATGGATCACGAATGCCGTCTGAACTCGGACGTGGCGCACTGTCTCTTTCTGCAGTAGGGAGAGCCTTGGTTAGATCTATTCGCCACCGAAGAGAACGCGCAGTGTCATCAGTACTGCGTGTTGGAATTTCCAAGGCAGCACTCGCTCGGCGACGCTTTTCATTGGTCTGTTGTACGCCTTTCCGCCTATTCCACTTCTGCCCAGAGTGCTGAAGAAGATCAGGCGAGTCAGGGCCCAAGTCATTCTTGTGGCTCCGGACTGGGCTCGAAGAGTATGGTATCCCGAGCTACTCAGTATGAGCGTCGACCCTCCGATCCGTCTTCCCCGTCGGGAGGATCTCCTGTCGCAGCAGCAGGGGACGGTCCTCCACCCGAACCTATTCAGCCTCCACCTCCATGCGTGGAGATTGAGCGGCGGCAGTTGACAGCTTTCGACCTTCCTCCCGAAGTCTGTAATGTCATTCTGGCACCCGGGCGTCCCTCCACTAAAACGGTATACACCTGCCGGTGGAACAAATTTGTGGCAATGGTGCACAGCAAAGGCTGTAGATCCCCTTTCTGCCCCTCTTTCAGAGGTTCTTCTGTTTCTTCTGTCTTTGGCCCAGCAGGGCTCTTCTTTGGACACTGTCAAAGGTTATCTTTCTGCCGTCTCCACCTTTCTAAGGCTTCCTGATCAGCCTTCTATTTTTAAGTCCCCGGTTGTTCACCGCTTCCTCAAGGGCATTACGCACACGTTTCCTCCCGTGCCTATCATAATGCCTCAGTGGGTTTTCAAACCTTGTCTTGACGTTTCTGATGTGTGCTCCCTTCGAGACCCTTCATGACTGTCCTTTGCGTCTTCTCACCTTAAAGTCTGCTTTCCTGGTTGCTATCACCTCGGCCAGAAGAGTGAATGAGCTCCAGGCTCTTTCTTCCAAACCTCCTTTCCTTTCAGTTCATCCAGTCAAGGTGGTTCTAAGAACCCGTACTTCTTTCTTGCCAAAGGTTGTCACGCCATTCCACATCAGGCAGACCATCACTTTGCCCACCTTCTTTCCGCCTCCACATCCTTCCAGGGAGGAGGAGAGGCTCCACCATCTGGATCCAAAACGTGCGCTCGCATTCTTTCTGCAGCAAACACAACAGTTCTGAGTGGATGATCATCTCTTTGTTGGCTACGTGGGCACCAAAATAGGTCGGGCTGTGCACAAACGTACCATCTCCCGGTGGGTCTTTCTGGGCATCAAAGCATGTTACTCCTTGGCCAAGAAGGAGCCTCCTGTGGGACTGCGTGCCCATTCGACCAGGGCAACTGCAGCCACTACTGCCTTGAGACGTTGCGTTCCCTTGCAGGACATTTGTCAGGCAGCTACGTGGGCCTTGCTGCACACATTTACAAAGCATTACTGCCTTGACAGTCAAGTCCGGAGAGACGGCTTCTTTGGCCGTTCTGTTCTCTGTGACTTCCTGTTGTAATTTTGTTCGCAGACCCTGTACGGGGGTTGGTATTGTTGGGGGTATCTATTCTAAGGTAAGGAAGATATCACTAATGTGTCTCTTTCAGATGCACAAGTTACTACTTGTGTAACGATATATCTGTAAGAGACATTAGTTAGTGCTATATTCCTTACCGCCCCTCCTATCCTCCCTGTTCTGCGAACTGATTACTAGGGTTAAGGTCATTCCTTTTAGGGTCCTAGTTTTATGCACCAGTGGTCAGTATCTTGCATGGCTCTGCATTCCAGGTGCAGAAAGTCGTGTACAGAACTGACGTCAGCGCACGCATGGGTGGCGCCTAAGTACTCTCCGTGACGTTTTCTCGGTGCTGACGACGCCAGTGACGGATGCAGAGCCGCAGGACACCACCCACTGATGCGCAGGGGTACTGCTCAGCAAAACTTTCCGGATCCAGTCTGACGCCTGGGGGTATTCTAAGGTAAGGAATCTATCACTAACTAATGTCTCTTACAGATATATTGTTACACAAGTTGTAACTTGTGCGTATAGCACATTATAGTGCATACTTTCAACTTAGTCACTTCAAGGTGATTATAACATGCCAAGATTCAGCACTCTGAATTTGAGGCTGAAGGCAGTGCAGGTTTCTCACTGTGCCTGCCTGTGGGTCATAAAGATATTCAAAATTCATTGTCATCTAATCCTTGCCTCTTTGCTAAGGGCACAGAACTATGCTTACATATTCCAGTGGCAACCACCACCAAACTCATGTGAAGACTCCAGACGATCAAGAATGCAGCAGCTAGGCTGATGCTCAACCTGCCAAAAAGAACCCATGTCACCCAGCACCTGAAAGACCTCCACTGGCTCCCCATCCAGGAAGGATGCCAATTCAAACTACTGACCCACGCCTACAAAGCCCTCCACAACCAAGGACCTGCTTACATGTACCACCACCTGAATTTCCACCTACCAACCAGGAACCTCTGCTCACCTTGCCCTTGCACAGATACCGCTCATCCGCCGCTGCCGCACCGGATTAGGCTACTTCTCCTACCTCGCCGCCAAGTCATGGAACTCCCTTCCTTTCCACTCCACCTCCGTACTTCACCCTCTCTGACAGACTTCAAGAAGGGACTTAAGACCTGGCTTTTTGACTGATACCCGTAGCACAGCGCTCAGGTACCCTAATGGGTGACAAGCTGCGCTATATACGTACTGTTTGATTGATTGTGATTGTGTGCAAATGAGTGTGAAGGAGGTACACAGTTGGTTAATTGAAAGTAAAAGAAAAATCTCTGTGTTACAAGTTAGTGGGTGCATTGCGTATTTGGAAGTAGTGAAGTGAAGCAAATGCAAAAGTGCACATTCAGGAGTGAATGAAGAGGGTGCTGACAGTGAAAGATATGAGGAAGAGGTGTAGCCCAGCGGCCAGGGTGTCTGACTCTGGACCACTGGGTTCACGGTTCGATCCGCGGCCCCGGCGACAGTTTAGCAAAGCACCATGTGACTCTGGGCAATAGCTTGCTTAATCTTCCCGATGGCCCACAGTGCCGAGACACCTCCGTTGGAGGTAGCTGTGCGCTTTACAAATGCTGGCCTTTACATTTACATGCAGATGGACAAGATGTGAAGAGAAAAAGGATATTTATGTCTAACACAGAGTGATCATAACTGGGGTGGTTGAGACGCTCTAAAAACCACTATGCCTTCCACGGGCCAAAATAACTGTAGTATTCATTTATCTGAGATAGCTAAGAACTGTTTATTAAGCCAATAGTCCTAGGTGGTTTTACGTGTATATCTATTGAGTTGTACATTTAGATGCGAAAACAGAAAGCTGAGAGGAACCAAAATACCGATTGAGTGGCACACCAAGAGAACTGCAGAAATTAAGTTTTTATGTTCAAGCCATGCCCTTAATTACATAGGCCACACTCCTTTCAGAGGCACCCCACCCCCCACACTGTTTTCATCCCACTTAAAGCCCTGCTTGGAAAGGCATCCAAAACATGCAACTTACATTGGGAGTAGGGGATGGTGCTGCGGGAGTACTGTCGTACAGCTTATACTTTCTTAGGTAAACCTTGCATTTGTTGAATAACATAAATATCAAAATAGTGCGAGTCCACGCACACCATCTGGATATGTTGTCCTTAGTCCTGCTAGCTCACGGTGCACCTTCTGCACCCCTAACCAAGTGAGGTGAGAGGTGGAATATGCAAACTCAGAGCATGACAACCCAAGGAAATTGTGTAAACAGATCTAGAACCTTTTTGTTTTGGTACCTCATGCATACCCAAAGAGATAAACAAGAAAGACAAAACATGGTGTTTCAATATTCGTTGAAGCATTATGATTCTTCTGTAAAATACGTGTGCTGCAATAATCAATAGAAGGAAACAGAATAGCATGAACAGCATCACCAGAATGGTGAAAAAGATAAACAATTCAACCATTGTGCTGTTGCAGAGACTATATGCTCGCATATAAGCAGTGTTAAATGTTGTGCTCCTACCTAGTGCTACCTATCTTAGTATCCCTAAAGTGGGTAAATCTTCCTCAATTCCTGTAGGGTGATCTAACTTCCCCATTGCCTGTGGTTAAGAGTCATCAGGGAGCCCATCTTGGTGGAGAGCCGGGCTTCATCCCTCGCAAGAGGTAAACAGGAATCATCTGGGCTGGAATTCCGGCATGGGGCGACCTCAAGACTGACAGCAGAATGCTCCTCTTACTAAAAGGAGTGATGCTTTTTATATAATAAACGTCATCCATGTTGCCATGCCGATGCCCCAGTCACCCTGTCGTTGAGTGAAACAATAATAACATAATTTGAGCAGTGAACTTTAGCTGTCTTACAGAATGTTCAAGGCTCTGATAATGTGCCTGTGAAGATGTGTAAATGTAAGCAAAGTTATTTCATGGAGCATTAGCCATATAGGCCCTTAGGCAAAAGTGTTTCAAATGTCAACGTTCAGGAAACAATGTCATTTTAAATCTGAGCATGTAAAATTGAGGTGTTCCTGTCCGGTTCTAATGTGACCACACAACAGTACAAGGCTTACTTATGAGTAGCCTATGTATTAATATGTCTGCAAACTCCAACTTTCAAAAAAATTATTGAGGTTTTGATTTTATTGACTTGTTGCACACAGAGAGGAAAAATAGTCTGTCGGGGGGAGGCGTGGCTGCAATTTTTATACATTTGCAAGACAAAGTATTATGTATCTGAAATCTGAACATTTGTAAGGGCCCCAAACCATTCATGACACATACAAATAAGACAATGAAAACCCTTTACTAAAAATAATTGCTTGTTACTCTAAAGAGGACATTAATGAATCAATGACAGGACTGAGAATTATGGGTCAGATGTACAAAAGGATTTTGCAAGTGTAAACCTTGTGAATTGCAAAATCACTGGGGTTGCGAACACAGAATCTATATTTATGTACTAAGGCCATTTTATAAATTAGAAACATTTTTTTTCTGGCTTGTAAAATGGTTTTTGCAACCTTAATGCAATGTGAAAGTGGCTTTCTTTCCAAATTGCGATTTGATAATCCCTTTATCATGGGTTTCTGATTGTTCTATTAGCATTGACCAGTTACAAACTTCTCAAAGAAGATGGTAAATGATATGAAAAGGGGAATGGGTTTGACAGCCTCAGGGGAAGTAGGCAGTGGTCCTTTAAGAAACGAGGGCTGTTCTTATTTTAATTGTTTTTAAGTTATCCGTTTAGGTATGCAAACATAAGGATTGTGGTCTGCTGTACCTTGCAGGCTACCATCCCTTTGTTTGCATCCAGCCACAAGGGGTTGAAAATTATGACCTGCCTAATGACTATTAAGTAGGTTTGTCTGTGAGCCCTATGAAGAGTGATTGAGCGACTGACCTAATCTCAAAATCATTTTCTATTCGCAAAAACTTTGTACTCATGGTGCGATCCCTTTTTGCAGATGGAATCTATGCACATCTGACCCTAAGTCGTGTATGTATTTAAATGTAACCAGGAGAGAAACAATGTGAAGTCTTTTATTTGATATCCATAATTTTAATTGCATATTTAGCCTAAGATATAAAATGGCGATACATTTACTTTTATACAGGACACAAGTTGGGGGTACATGCGGATGGACGACGTCCACCCACTTTTTTCACAGGGTGGACGCCAGCCATCCACCCTGCCAAGAAGTTGGGCCCAACTGAAAAAGATGCTGGATTTGTCCCAGTGTAATTTCCAAACACCTGGACACTTTCAGCAGCGCCTGCTTGATGTTATCTGCTTTCGATGCGCAACAATGTGCATGCGCAGACGGGATGGGGCTCCTATTTCTGACTCCTGCTGGGCCATAACAAAAGCCGAATCTGAGGGGTCAGCTGGCCTCCTTTTGTTCGAGTCTCCTGGCTGGCAGTAGTCAGGAGCCTCACACCTAGAAGCAAATGCAGCAGAGGGGAAACAAAGGCTCACATCTTGTTAGCACTTGACACATAATTAAGAGAGGCAGCTTTTTACTTAGTTCTGGCTCTTTTTAAGAGATACGCATGCACTGTAAGAACGACAAATGTCTTGATCTTTCCAGGGGCATAACAAACGCCCCCGCAGGCCCCGCAGTGCGGGGAGGCCCCACTCTCCTCAGTTAATGAAGGGGGCCCCGGCCCCCCTCAGCTCTTCTGATAGCTGTGAGAGGCTTGCGCTGAAGCAAACCTCTCTCCCTCTGAAGCGGGTGCAGGCTGTCTGCAGCCTGCTCTGAGCCCCTCGCCCCCTCCCTCTGACTGAAGTGAAACAAAGTATCAACATTGTTTCTCTCCAGTCAGAGCTCGAGGTGGGCCCGGGACAAGGGTGGGGGCCCCAGAGACAGCAGTCTCCACTGCTCCTCTGAGGCAGCACAGAGCAGAGACCCTGACAAAGAGGGGGGGCTGGGGGCCCCAGAGACAGCGGTCTCCACTGCTCCTCGTAGGCAGCACAGAGCAGAGACCCTGACAAAGAGGAGGGGGGCTGGGGGCCCCAGAGAGCAGGAGGCAGCACAGAGCAGGGACCCTGACAAGGAGAGGGGTGGGGCTGGGGGCCCCAGAGAGCAGGAGGCAGCACAGAGCAGGGACCCTGACAAGGAGACGGGGGGGGGGCTCGGGACCCCAGAGAGCAGGAGGCAGCACAGAGCACTGCTCGGGACCCTGACAAGGACGGGGGCTGGTGGCCCCAGTGAGAGAGGAGGCAGCACAGAGCACTGCTCAGGACCCTGACAAGGAGGGGGGCCAGAGAGCAGGAGGTAGCACAGAGCACTGCTCAGGACCCTGACAAGGACGGGGAGCCTGGGGGCCCCAGAGAGAAAGGAGGCAGCACTGAGCACTGCTCGAGACCCTGACAAGGACGGGGGCTGGGGGCCCCAGAGAGAGAGGAGGTAGCACAGAGCACTGACAAGGTGAGGGGGGAGGAGGAGGGGGGCTGGGGGCCCCAGAGAGCAAGAGGCAGCACTGAGCAGGGACCCTGACAAGGAGAGGGGGGGCTGGGGGCCCCAGAGTGCAGGAGGCAGCACAGAGCAGGGACCCTGACAAGGAGAGGGGGGGCTGGGGGCCCCAGAGATCAGGAGGCAGCTCAGAGCAGGGACCCTGACAAGGAGAAGGGGGGCTGGGGAACCCAGAGAGCAGGAGGCAGCACAGAGCACTGCTCGGGACCCTGACAAGGACGGGGGCTGGGGGCCCCAGAGAGAGAGGAGGTAGCACAGAGCACTGCTCCGGACCCTGACAAGGACGGGGGCTGGGGGCCCCAGAGAGAGAGGAGGCAGCACAGAGCACTGCTCAGGACCCTGACAAGGAGGGCGGGGGGGGCTGAGAGCAGGAGGTAGCACAGAGCACTGCTCAGGACCCTGACAAGGACGGGGGGCCTGGGGGCCCCAGAGAGAAAGGAGGCAGCACAGAGCACTGCTCGAGACCCTGACAAGGACGGGGGTGGGGGCCCCAGAGAGAGAGAGCAGGAGGCAGCACAGAGCACTCCTCGGGACCCTGACAAGGGTGGGAGTGGGAGCCCCCAGAGAGAGCATTCTCCTGGACAAAGCTCATATGAGAAGGGATGAGCCAGCAAAATGGTGCCCTCAGGTAAGCACTCTTGTTAGAAGCACCACATGGGCGTCCGCAGGGGGAGGGTAAGGGGGGGCCGAGAAGGGTGCAAGGCAGAGGGGAGAAGGGTGCAGGGGTGTAGCTAGAGCTTGTGGCGCCCGGGGCTATCCCTCAGAGTGCCGCCCCTGGGGGGGGGGATGTAGTACCGCCGCTAATAGTTACTTCGATCATTCAAGTTACATGCACACATACATGACAGTCGAGGGCTACACAGTTGTGAATACACCGGTGACCGGCAGTACAAAGAAAAACACACAGGCTGCCACCCTGCAGGATTTCAGGAAGGGTCTAAAAACATGGTTATTTGATTAACGTCCCTCATCAGCAGCACCGCCCCACCCCCCAGTGCCTAGATACCCTCACAGGTGATAAGTAGCGCTATGCAAATCCTGTTTTTCAGTGGCATAATGGGGAGTGGGTGGTGTGGCAGGCCCACTGAGGGCAGGCACCGCCCAGCAGGTCTCACTCATGTCTCGATCTGGTGACGTCAGTCCTGGGCTGTACTCTGATTGACTGGTGGTCCATTGAGGCGGCCTTTATAATTTATTTGGGGACTGGGGACACTGACTGACACTACTGTAAAGTGTCAGACAGTGAGTGTCCCCAAATAAATTTTAAAGGCCGCTGCAACAGGCCACCAGTGCTGCGCGGCCACCGCCCGCAAAATAGTGCCGGCCCCCGTAGCTAGGTCACTGCATATAGAGCCTGAAAAATAACCTGTTCCAGTTGCTCTTTCTAAATTCGGCCGCTGCTAAGACCCGACCCACTTAAATCCTTGTTTGACACTCTCTCTTTCCCCACACACTTCATCTTTTAATGTCCAGTCAATATTAAACTTACTCTCAGCCTTGCAGTACCACATTCACTCTCTCTGTTGCTCTCTCTTTCACTCTCTCTTTCACTATCTCTCTCTCGCTCTCACTCTCCCCCTCTTTCTCTCTCTCGCTATCTCTTTCTCTCACTCCTTCTCCCTCTCTCTTTCTCGCCCCATCTCTCTTTTTTTTCTCCCTCTCCCTTTCTCTCTCTCTTGCTCTCTCTCTCTTTCTCTCTCTCCCTCTCTTTCTCTCCCCGCTCGCTCTCTCTCTCTCGCTCTCTCTCTCCTTTGCTCTCCCACCCACACGTCTCCACTCAGAACTTTAAAATGTAGATGTGGTCGAACCGGGCCTGGTTGTAGGTAGGATGTTACTTGTTGTATCACATTTCTGGATGCAATGACATAAACAGCAAAATACAAGTCAGGCGGCACACTATGCTAAACACAGATTTTTAGCATAAGTGTTTTAAAGCCACACCCTTAATTAAATTGGCCACCCCCTATGAGAGACCCCCCCAGTTTTTTCATCCCACTTAAAGCCCTGTTGACAGTTATGCTGTCACTCTCTAAATATCCCCTCAGAAAACTCTCCAGTGATAGTCTTACCTCACTCGTTGTGACTCGCTCCAGGGTCTCTGTGGCAGGTATGGGTGGTTGTTTCAGCAGCCAATCCAATCCCCAGAGAGCAGCACTGCCACTGACTGCCCCAACAGCAACAGGCCAGAATGAGCGCGAGAGAGCGTAGCGGTGACGCGCGTGACACGTCACTGCTACGTCATTCTCATCACAGGGGCAGTGCTGTTAATTAGCTGGTGAGTTTAGGGAAACTGAGGAAAACAAAGATGGAGCGTTCAATAGCTTTTGGATGTGGTCCTCGCTCAGAATATGCAAAGGTATCTTGTTCTGTTGTACTCAATAAAGCGACAGTCAGTCTTAGTTTAATAGGTGAAAAAGAAAAGAAAGAAAGGAGACAAAAGACTTAAACTGAATGTAACAACACACTCCAAAGTTTCAGTGGAAACCCACTGGCAGCATTTAATTGACCCGGCCAAAATAAAGCATTTAATGTCACCCAGCAGGGCCGTCATTGGTAGCGCTTGTGCGCTACAAGATTGATTGACGGCCCTGAAGGCTGGGACTGTGGACGGATGAACAAAGGCAGGTCATGTGCGTGCAGTGCGCAGCACGCACTTTCAAACTGCCGGGGCCGCGCGCGTGGGATTGGTGGTGTGGCCCGTTGCGGCGGCCCTTATAATTTATTTGGGGACACTTGCGGCCTCGGCGGCCCTTATAATTTATTTAGGGACACTGTGTCTCCAAATAAATTATAAGGGCAGCCGCAACGGGCCACCAGTGCTGCGCGGCCGCCCTCAAAAGTGTGCCTCCCCCCCAGCTATGCCACTGGAAGGGTGCAAGGTAGAGAGGAGAAGGGTGCAAGGCAGAGAGGAGATGGGTGCAAGGCGGAGAGGAAATGGGTGCAAGACGGAGGGGAGAAGGGTGCAAGGCGGAAGGGAGAAGGGTGCAAGGCAGAGAGTAGAAGGGTGCAAGGCTGAGGGGAGAAGGGTGCAAGGCAGAGAGGAGAAGGGTGCAAGGCACAGAGGAGAAGGGTGCAAGGCAGAGAGGAGAAGGGTGCAAGGCAGAGAGGAGAAGGGTGCAAGACAGAGGGGAGAAGGGTGCAAGATGGAGGGGAGAAGGGTGCAAGGCGGAGAGGAGATGGGTGCAAGGCAGAGGGGGGAAGGGTGCAAGGTAGAAAAGGGTGCAAGGCGGAGGGGTAGATGGGTGTAAGGGGGAGAAGGGTGCAAGGCAGAGGGCGAGAAGGGTTCAAGGCAGAGGGGAGAAGAGTGCAAGGTGGATGGTGATGAAGTAAAAAATGTGCCCCCCCACTGGAAACATTTCTGCGGACGCCCATGGCAACGCACACTACTTTGTGAGAGAGAGTGGAGCGGAGAGAGAGTGGAAAGAGAGAGTGGAAAGAGAGAGAGTGGAGCGAGAGAGAGAGTGGAGAGAGAGAGAGTGGGGAGAGAGTGGGGAGAGAGTAGAGACCGTGGAGAGAGAGTGGAGAGAGAGTGGAGAGAGAGTGGAGAGACAGTGGAGAGAGAGTGGAGAGAGAGAGAGAGTGGAGAGAGAGAGAGTGGAGAGAGAGTAGAGAGAGAGAGAGTGGAGAGAGTGGAGAGAGAGAGAGAGAGAGAGAGAGTGGAGAGAGTGGAGAGAGAGAGAGAGTGGAGATAGAGTGGAGAGAGAGAGTGTGGAGAGAGAGAGCGAGATAGAGAGGAGAGAGAGAGAGAGATAGAGAGAGAGAGAGGAGAGAGAGAGAGGAAAGAAAGAGAGAGAGTGGAGAGAGAGTGGAGAGAGAGAGAGTAGAGAGAGAGAGTGTAGAGAGAGAGGAGAGAGAGAGGGGGGAGAGAGAGTGAGAGAGTGGAGAAAGAGAGAGTGGAGAGAGAGAGTGGAGAGAGAGAGTGGAGAGAGAGGAGAGAGTGGAGAGAGAGAGTGGTGAGAGAGAGGAGAGAGAGGAGAGAGTGGAGAGAGAGGAGAGAGTGGAGAGAGTGGAGAGAGAGAGTGGAGAGAGTGAAGAGGGAGAGTGGAGAGGATGGTGAGAGAGAGAGTGGAGAGAGAGTAGAGAGAGAGAGGAGAGAAAGAGAGGAGAGAGAGTGGAGAGAGAGTGAGTGGAGAGAGAGGAGAGAGTGGGGAGAGAGAGTGGAGAGAGAGAGTGGAGAGAGTGGCGAGAGAGGGGAGAGAGGAGAGAGTGGAGAGAGAGGAGAGAGTGGAGAGAGAGAGTGGAGAGAGTGGAGAGAGAGAGTGGAGAGGGAGAGTGGAGAGGATGGAGAGAGAGAGAGTGGAGAGAGAGAGAGTGGAGAGAGAGTAGAGAGAGAGAGAGGAGAGAGAGAGAGAGTGGAGAGAGAGAGAGTGGAGGGAGAGAGAGGAGAGAGGGTGGAGAGTGAGAGAATAGAGAGAGTAGAGAGAGAGTAGAGAGAGTGATGAGAGAGTAGAGAGGGAGAAGGTAGAGTAGAGAGAGAGAAGGGAGAGAGTGGAGAGAGAGTAGAGACAGTGGAGAGAGAGCAGTGGGGAGAGAGAGAGTGGGGAGAGAGTGGAGAGAGAGAGAGTGGAGAGACAGTAGAGAGAGAGAGTAGAGAGAGAGAGCGGAGAGAGAGAGTGAGAGAGTGAGAGAGTAGAGAGAGAGAGAGTGGGGAGAGTGAAGAGGATGGAGAGAGAGAGAGTGGAGAGAGAGTGGAGAGAAAGAGAGTGGAGAGAGAGTGGAGAGAGAGAGTAGAGAGAGTGGAGAGAGAGAGAGAGGAGAGAGAGAGAGAGGAGAGAGAGTGGAGAGAGAGTGAGTGGAGAGAGAGGAGAGAGTGGAGAGAGAGAGTGGAGAGAGAGAGTGGAGAGAGAGGGGAGAGAGGAGAGAGTGGAGAGAGAGGAGAGAGTGGAGAGAGAGAGTGGAGAGAGTGGAGAGAGAGAGAGTGGAGAGAGTGGAGAGGGAGAGTGGAGAGGATGGAGAGAGAGAGAGTGGAGAGAGAGTAGGGAGAGAGAGAGAGTGGAGAGATAGAGAGTGGAGAGAGAGTAGAGAGAGAGAGGAGAGAGAGAGGAGGAGAGTGGAGGGAGAGAGAGTGAAGGGAGAGAGAGTGGAGAGTGAGAGAATAGAGAGAGTAGAGAGAGAGTAGAGAGAGTGATGAGAGAGTAGAGAGGGAGAAGGTAGAGTAGAGAGAGAGAAGGGAGAGAGAGTGGAGAGAGAGTAGAGAGAGTGAGAGACAGTGGAGAGAGAGCAGTGGAGAGCGAGAGAGTGGGGAGAGAGTGGAGAGAGAGAGAGTGGAGAGAGAGAGAGTGGAGAGACAGTAGAGAGAGAGAGTAGAGAGAGAGAGGTGAGAGAGTGAGAGAGTAGAGAGAGGAGAGAGATTGGAGAGAGAGTGGAGAGAGAGGGGAGAGTAGAGAGAGTGGAGAGAGAGTAGAGAGAGTGGAGAGAGAGTAGAGAGAGAGAAGGGGGAGTAGAGAGAGAA
This sequence comes from Lissotriton helveticus, assembly GCF_964261635.1. Taxonomy (NCBI): domain Eukaryota; kingdom Metazoa; phylum Chordata; class Amphibia; order Caudata; family Salamandridae; genus Lissotriton; species Lissotriton helveticus. Next base: position 2,098,815,350 of record NC_136063.1, on the reverse strand, counting down.
GGGAGAGTAGAGAGAGAGAAAGGAGAGAGAGTAGAGAGAGTGAGAGGCAGTGGAGAGAGAGACAGTGGATAGAGAGTGGAGAGAGAGTGGAGCGAGACTGGAGAGAGAGTAGAGAGAGTGAGAGAGTGAGAGAGTGGAGAGAGAGACAGTGGAGGGAGAGACAGTGGAGAGAGAGACAGTGGAGATAGAGTGGACAGAGTTGAGAGAGAGATAGAGTGGTGAGAGAGTAGAGACTGACTGACTCAGAGTCTGAATACTGACTGACGGAGAGACTGACTGGCTGAGAAACTGACAGAGAGAGAGAGACTGACTGACTGAGAGAGACTGACTGACTGACTGACAGACTGACAGAAAGAGAGAGATAGAGAGACTGACGGAGAGAGACCGAATGACAGACAGACGGACAGAAAGAGAGAGAGAGACTGACTGACAGACAGACTGACTGACTGACAGACTGACTGACTGAGAGAGACTGAATGACAGAGAGAGAGAGACTGACTGACTGAGACAGAGCCACTGACTCATTAAGAGAGAGAGAGAGAGAGAGACTGTGAAGGAATTGGGGTCACAGTGTGTATGAAACTATGCAATGTCTCTTAAGATTGCTATTGTCTACTAATAAAAATGTATTATCAAAATGTGCTCTTTGTAGTTACATCTGCTTTTGAAATACTGCATTGTCGCTTTTTCTAATGTTTTAAAACGGAAACGAGAAGGAGCAGTGGGTGCACTTTTGTCAAAACTGAACGATGAGTGGGCCCGATGTTGTATATCATGACAGGAGTCTGCATCAGGAAACCCACCTAAAATTGGGCAAACTTTCCTGGCGTACTGATGGCAGGGACCCTGTAATGAATGGACCACCACCTATGATAGCCTGCTGGCAGACTTAGCCCAACCTTTAACTCCACCATCCAGTGTTACTTATAACGACTGTATTGGTGACAGTGGCGTAACAATCGCCCCGCATCCCCTGCAGTATGGCTGGTCGCTGGCCTGAGAGCTCTATACTGGCACGGATGATGGGAAGGGGGCCCCCCACATGTAGTTTGCAGGGGGGCACCCTCAAGTTTTGTTACGCCACTAGATCTCTCCCAGTATTTGCACAAAATAAATAGCATTTATATAGCGCGGGGCACACTGTTTTTAGTGTAACCAGGTGCTTTATAAACTTTACTATTATTATATAGCACCTACTACCCCAGATGATGCGTTGCAATAATGTAACTATCACTATTTTTTCTTTTAAAGCACTATGGCTAGAGGAAGCTTTACTTTGACAAAAGGCAACATTGTTTTAATGTGTAGCGTACAAAAGTTTGAATCTTCTGCCTAAATCAGGACGGTTTGCAAGTGTACTCGAAATGTGCCCCTAATGTACTCATGATACACCTGCTAAACATATATGTAAAGGCTTAAGATCTGATGTCACTTCTTGGGATGCCATTTCCGGTGATGTCAGGCGCGGTGATGTCACGCGCTCTGATGCCACTTGCATACCGATTAACTATTTTAGTCCCCCCACTTCTTTTTTTAGGACTTGTGCCCTGTTTTTTTGTAACTTTTATAACATTTAACGTGGTATATTTTGGGATTATTTATTTTTAGATTGGATGCCCAAGATTATCACATTTTGGGGAAGTCATCGTAGAATTCTCAGGTCAAAAGGTGTCCTGATTAATTTGTGTGCTCAAGAAAGGAAATTGTGTTTTAATGTTGTGCGACATAAACCTATCTTGAATGAATTTAAGTAGTTAAGAGTTCGTTTTCCAGTAGATGGCAGTCCACAACCATACAACGAAATACTATGACGATGGTTTGTTTCACCGATTTACAGTTTCACACAGTGTAATGTATTAAGGATTACTGTTTCAAGCGTTTCGAGTGCTTTGCAAGAATGCAGAGTTCGGTTTTTAAGTTCCCTGCTTTCCAAAATAGGTGTAGCCTAATATTTTAGGTTAATTGATATGGACTGACTAATCATGTTTAGAGTAAACGTTTGACGTTGAATCTGCTTAGTAAATCTAGCCAAGCATTACTTTGAGCCTTCATTTGCAGTGTCCATGTAGGTATCACTGATTTCAGGCATACGAAGCTGAAGAAAAATAAACAGTGTTGATCAGTGTTATAGCTATATTAGTAAGACTATACTAATGTAAAACTAAACAAACCTTGCACTCTGCAGTTTGTGGTGTTCGTAAAAGGGAATCACAATGCTCATACCGAAATATTGTACGGGTTCCACGTCCTAAATACCAGTGCGCTGTGCAGTGGTGATAGGAATATGAAGTGTGAAGCCGAGACACTGCTCTGCCACTCTCAGTACCTCCATTCACTGATTGTTGTCCTTCGTTTCACATTTCATGTTTAGCTTGTTCAAATTTTAAGTTTTTTTGTTATTTTAGCTTATTATAAATTTGGGATTCTCTTCACTCCTTGTGGATTTGCTGAGATCGAAATTGATTATTAAATGCAAAATGACAGGCATATTGAGAGCCAGACACATGTTCGTCCTAATACCTTTTGTTTTTACTGGATTGATGATTTGTGGCTGTCTAACAAATAAAGGTTGAATATATATTTAGAAATTCCCACAAAACCCCCCATTTAAAGGAACGTTGCGGTTTAGTGCTAAAGCCTAACGAAAAATTCTGAAATTCTGCAGTGACAATGAACTACACAGTACCTTGATTCCCTTTTTGCCCTCCTCATGACTTCACACATGATAATACAGATGGTTTAATTGTACAAGACGTTTGTATCATTTCTTTGTTTGCCCAATGTAATATAGTTGACAGTCTAGTAGCTGGGATGGGAGGAGCTAGGTGGGCTGAGGGGAAGAGGAGGAGTCAGGACAGGATGAGGGCAGTTAGAGTAGGGACAGGAGACAGGCTGGAAGCATGATAATAAAGCTCCAGTAAGAATAAGTAATTGTGTCTGTGATTATTGTAGCAGGATGATACAACTGGCGACGAGGATGGGATGACACTGACTGCAGCCCACGAGACCACATACAGACACCCTGTCCCATGCAGCGTCGAGGGAAGAGCTCCGCTGCCGAGTAAAGCTGAGGCCTGATGATTGTGGCCCAGAACAAGTGACCGCGACCCAAAGAAGCCAGGGAATCCCGAGGAAATCCCGACCTGGGAGCGCTGAAACGCTCGGTCGAAGAAACCCTGTGGCGCTGAAAGTGCGAGCCCCGCCGAGTGTGTGTAACCCAGCAGCCAGAAAGAAACAGGAGTCGGGAGCCCACTCCGACCCTGTACTGTGCCCAGGAAGGAAGAAGACGTGCCCCAGAGCCATGGACGGCGTCCACGACGTGCCGCCAGCAAGCGCTGCTAAGAGCGCTGCAATTTGAGCCCGGGCGCTGTCAGAGATCGGGAAAACCTCACGCCTAATGCGTGAGGTTTGGCAGGTCGTCGGCGCGAGAGAGCGGGAACTGCAAAAGTGAGCTGGGAGTCCACCCCAATCTCACCTGATGACTGCTGTGGCCGGTAAGGAGTGAATCCTGTGTGGACTGCCCCCGTGAAGGTCCACTGCCAAGCGCTGCTGAGCGCGGCAAAATTGGAGTCCGAGTGAATCCAGACGTCGGAAAACCTCACGCTGGATGCGTGGGTTTTGGCATGCCCCGCCGAAGGACCCTGCAAAGTAAGGCGGGAGCCCACCCCATCCTCACCTGACTGTGGCCTTGACCAGAGGGAGCCAAATCCGGAGTGTGCTGACCCTGAAAACGACTGCCGGTGAGTCCTGTGTGAAGAAAAGGGGTCGAATGAAGAGAGAGAAAGTAGTGCCTGTGGATGATCACGGCGGCCATCTTTGAGTCAGGCAACTTTTGGGACATCCTCCCTGTGCAAACTGTAGGCGGCCATTTTGAGGTCAGGCGAGCTGAGTTTCAGAAACAAGCATTGGCGAAGAACAAACAAGCATTGGCGAAGACCAAACAAGCATTGGCGAAGATCAAACAAGCATTGGCGAAGACCAAACAAGCATTGGCGAAGATCAAACAAGCATTGGCGAAGACCAAACGAGCATTGGCGAAGACCAAACGAGCATTGGCGAAGACCAAACAAGCACTGGCGAAGACCAAACAAGCATTGGCGAAGACCAAACAAGGACTGGCGAAGACCAAACAAGCACTGGCGAAGACCAAACAAGCACTGGCGAAGACCAAACAAGCATTTGCGAAGGCCAAACAAGCACTGGCGAAGGCCAAACAAGCACTGGCGAAGACCACACAAGTACTGTCAAGAGCCAACAGACAAGCCGTGGCGAGTAGGAACCAACAAGCAGTGGCGAAAGGGAACAAACAAGTATTGGTGCATGCAAATAAACAAACATTGGTATATGCAAATAAACATGCACTGGTAAATGCCAAGAAATAGGCATTGGTAAGGCAAGTAAATAAGCTTGGATAACGGCGCGTGAACAACAATGAACAAGTCTTAGCAACCAAGACAGAAGAAGCACATGCAAACACGAGAGTGAATCAACTAACAAGCACGAGCAACCACAAGAGTGATTTACCAAACATGCATTGACAAAACAAATGTCAGCACGGGTGGAAACGCGAACATTGAGAAACGCAAGCGAATGCGCAGTGGCGAATGCAATGAAGTAGCACGTGTCTCTAAAATAAAAGAGGCACAAACAAACACAAGGACCAAGCAAAGACAACAGCACAATGGAACAAGCATAAGCAAATGCAAGAGACCGATAAAGACGACACTGAGCACAAACCAAAGAGCGCCGAAGAGAGAAGAGCTGCTGGGCAGAACTGCAGAAGACCCAGAGGAGGGCAGTCCTACAGAGGACCCCGGAGAAAGTAGAACCATCCAAGTTCGTTCACCAGCACATACAGCGCATACTGGGATGGTTACAAAGACTATCAATTTCTAAGCAAACGACCAGACCAAAGACCTTGACCAGAATCTCCCTCTCTCATGGCGGGAAGAGACGTAGCACCACGGGTCACTCCAGACACTGAAGTACCGCCCCCAGCGGTGCAGACTGATGAGTGGATCTCGGATCTCAAACGACACTGGTGGCTCGAAGCTTTGGAAGATTTCTTAAAAGCCAATGGTGAGCAAAGAGAGAGAAAATGTCTGATACTACTCCTCCATCTGGTGGGTCCTGAGGGCCGCTGCCCAATCAGGACATTTTCCAAAGAGGATACAGATATCTACAAAAGACTCCAAAGGGAGCTCTGTGCCCATCTCAACGCACAGACAGATGTGGATCAGAATCGCATAGTTTTCAATACAGCACGGTAGGAACCAGGCGAACCGTTGCCAAACTTCATCACTCGGTTACAAAATCTGGTACGAGGCTGCCACTTCAACACTTTTACAAATGAGGATGCGGTCCGACTTCGGATCGTTGAAGGTTGCACAAACCCTGACACCAAGTGCAAGATCCTGCAAGGGCATTGGTCGTTAAAGGAAATCATCAAGAAGGCCGAAATTGGAATGCAAATAAAAGCAAGAGACAGATTCAAGGACGTGCACCTGAGAGCAAACCATCAAGATACCTGGAAAGATAGCACTCAGAAAACAAACAAAACTGAAAGGAGAGAGAGGGAAGGCAGACCAGCAAAAAGACAACGGGAAAGATACAGTGACAAAGAAAGTGACAAGGACTACTCAGAATCAGATGACTCAAAGTCAACCATCCAAAAGACAATTCCAAAGAGTTATTCAACCCCCAGGAGTTCCTCAAGGAGTCATTCAAAAAGACAACGGGAAAGATACAGCGACAAAGAAAGCGACAACGATTACTCAGAGTCAGACTCCTCAGCGTCTGACTACTTAAAGTCAACCAAGGATTACTCAGAGTCAGAAGACTCAGAGTCAACCATCCAAAAGACAATTCCAAAGAGTTATTCACCCCTCAAGAGTTCCTCAAGGAGTCATTCAAAGTATGACACACAGTACTCTGATGAGGAAAGAGAGTCAAATGGGACAGATCGCACTCCTGGACAAGAGGGCATCCTGCACAACAAGTGGGAGAGAAAGACAAACCCTAGAAGAAGGGGTCGCACTGGTCAACACCTGAAGTCGGCGCAGGAACATCAGTCGTCAAGCAGTGAAGACGAGTCCAAGGAAACATCTGGCAGGAGACCGCATCACCCCCAGACCAGAGGTGTTAGAGCATCAAACAAGCATGAAGGAGAAACAGGTCGCACAAGACGGACTGATCCTCCACAACAACGAACCAGAAAAGATCCATGTATCTTTGGCTCCCGCGACAATGAAGAAACGGAGGGGAAATCGTTAACTTCAGGCGAGAAGGACAAAGAGGCAAAAGCTTGGGATCAAGCACAAGGAACAAGCACGGGGTCATCAAACAAACCCCCAAATAAGACAGCATTGAAGATGCTCCAACAAAGGCACACGGAGAAGCCTCTCAAAGACAATTCAAAGGGAAAGAGCAATTTGTCACGGACTACGGAATTCAAAAATCCATTACCCGAGACAGTTTCAAAGAAATGTTTGAGAAGGAATGGGAAGAAGGATCTCTCTGATGCGGAGCGCACATCCATCCAATCCTGGAAGTTGACAAAAGACTTCTCTGACCCAGAAAGCACGTCTATGGCCAGGAACTCCTCTGGTTCAGAGAGCGCGTCTGTCCGATCCTTTAAAAGGGGTATGGCCCGGACCTCCTCTGATTCAGAGAGCGCATCTGCCCGATCCTGGAAGTCGACAAAAGACTTCTCTGACCCAGAGAACATGTCTGTACAATCCCGTGAGTCGACCAAGTCATGGTCCCGACAACAGACATGGCGTCAGCCACCCGAACGCACCATGGAACCAAAGGACATCCTTCCCGTCAAGAGCAACATGTCACACACTAAGGTCTCTGAATACTCAGTCACCCCACCGGACAACCTGTCATGTCAGGCACAAGTATATTCAGACACCGATCAGACACCGTCACCCCTGAAGGGGTCCGCAAGGTTGACTCACAGGACCTACAAAAGGAAGACAGAGACAGTGGACCTTAGTAACCGGATGGGAAAGGACCAGCCAGTCACTCCGCAAGGAAAGCCGGATGCGTCAGGAGAGAGGGATCATCAGATGAGAGAGAAACATGCCTATGCACAGAAGCCGGACGTGTCAGTAGAGAAATATCATCAGATGAGAGAGAAACATGCCCATGCATCGATAGCTCACGATCTCGCCAGACAACCCGAGGCCGTGAATGAGTTATCGAAACAAACCAAGACAGTCTCATCAGATAGCACCGTACTGTCTGGCATACACGACTCTGAATTGGAGGGCAGTGTTGCTCTCGACCGGACTAGCCAAAAGGAAGTAAGGGTAGATGTGGCGAATGAGTTACCAAACCAAACCAAGACAGTCTCATCAGGTAACACCGTACTGTCTGGTATACATGACTCTGAATTTGAGGGCAGTGTTGCCCTCGGCCGGACAAGACAAAAGGAAGCAAAAGTAGATGCGGGTGCTCGGAAGAAGACCGGAACATTATCCACTCGTGAAAGAGATCGAGCATCTGAACCAATCGTAGTTACACCACCGGAAGGAAATATGAGGACTGCGGACCGCGAGAGTCAACAGTTTACACGCAACGTGGTCAAGAATGCCTTGATCAAGACAACAGGAAGATTGCCCAAAGCCAAGCCCACCACTGATTCAACACTACTGAAGCTTGAAAAACAGGCCGTCCGCCGACCCGTGTGGTGGATTGAAGAATTGCGAACATTGAAGACATTAAGCTCATTTTGTTAAGAAGGGGGGAGATGTAATATAGTTGACAGTCTAGTAGCTGGGATGGGAGGAGCTAGGTGGGCTGAGGGGAAGAGGAGGAGTCAGGACAGGATGAGGGCAGTTAGAGTAGGGACAGGAGACAGGCTGGAAGCATGATAATAAAGCTCCAGTAAGAATAAGTAATTGTGTCTGTGATTATTGTAGCAGGATGCTACACCCCCTAGTCATTATGACCCCTAATTTCTTTCCAGCATTCATACAGAATCATTTAGTGCGGGTTAACACCGCGCACTAATTGCGACTATAAATAAACAATTAAGCAAGCTACTTCCTCAGTTACCATGGCGTGACCAGGACTGACCAGAACCTACTGTACCCTGGGACCCTTGTGTCACCTTCAATCATGTTTGAAATCGAGGCTTTCAGGGCCGAAGTTCTGGTCTAAGGGTCATACCCTAATGTCTGTAATGGCCTACCAGTCCCACAAAAGGTAGACTTGGCCGTGGGACACATTCATATGTCCAGGGGGGACCCGCGGCCTGCCATTAATACATTACGTTGCGGGCAGACGGGTTCAGTGAGAGACCACCTGCCCCAGGACCTAGTTACACTGACACCCAAGGCTCTGCGTATTTAAGTATAGGCCCCACAGACCGGCCTTGCCACATTCTCACCACCTGGAGATACCCATATCGCACTAGCGATGATGGTGTGTCTAGCCCGCTCCATTTGGCAGGGCTCCCAGCGCCAGTTGGTGGCCATGTGGTTCCTACGTGAAAGATGCACGGTGCTCGTGCCACACGTGTACCCGTAGGAGTTGGGCCACAACGATGAAGAAGTTCTGCTCCTCCGCCATGCCCTGCTGCTAGCACGCAGGAGCTGAGGAGAGGAGGACACGTGAGCCTCCCTCCTGCATCACCGTCAAGGCCTGTTTTCTGCACTGGGGCCGTCGTGGTCCTGGTGAAGAGCCCGTAGGGCACCCGGACGGCCTCTACAGACACTGAAGTTGGGTTACATCATAGCCTGCAATACAGTCTGGGCCTGGGGAATAAGAAAAGGCAGAGTGAGCTTCACACAATCAAGAAGGGAACAACAGCTGGCAGGACCTACAGTGCCTGAGGGAGAGGCATCTCAGGGAACAACTCAGCGCCCATCTTGTTTAGAAACCCTGAGTGCGCCAGCCAACACCCAGAACCTGTAAAAGAGCTCTACCAATGTCAGGAAGTCTAACAGCCCAGTAGACACTATCACTGTGGTCGAGATACCAGCAGTTGAGTCTTTTGTTGTAGAGGGGGCTCCTTCTGCGCAAGCTCCTAGGTAGAGAGGCTAGGTTGAGAGGCTGGAGCTATACTTTCAAGCCACAGAAGTTGATGTTGAAAAAGGAAGAGAGCTGTGCTCCTCCCTCTCCTGGGCAAGACCATCCATAGAATCTCGAAAACAATCCCAGAAGCGACCTCTGAGATGAATGCCATGCTCATATATATATTTTGAACCAATGGCAAATCAGGACTGTGAATGAATTATCTTCTGCCAAGCTATGCAACACCCAGAGGGGTCAATCCACACGTTTTACACTACACCCAATTGAAAGAACTGGCAAGCACATGTGGTTTCGCAGATGAGTGAGGAGATGTGAGCCAGATCATTCAGGGTTGTGCCTCTGCGAAGCTAAGAGAGCATATCCTCCAGGGAAGTTGTTGGTAGATATTCTGACCATGGTCCACTCTAAAGAACTGTCCTAAACCCACACATCCCACATAGAGGCAGCATTCCAAAGAGCGGTAAATACAGAGCTTATCAATGTTGTCATGACCTGGAAGGACACAGAAAAACCCATGAAGACCACGACACCGGCTCAAGCATGTGGTTACTGTAGGTGGCCGGTCTATCGCCCGGCGGAGTGCCCTGCGAAAGGCAAATGATGTGCGGGATGTGGAAGGTTCAACCACTTTGCACCAAAGTTGGACACTGCACACAACAGTTAATGCCATACCTGAAGCACATGAGGACAACAGTGACATGGATGATGATGGGTGTAGGAAGGTAGATCCCTGACTATGGTTGCCCCCAACTTTTTGCCTGGTGTTTTGCTGGTTTTCTGACTTAGTTGACCTGGGGCCCTGCTATTCAGGACCCCAGGCCTACTGCTCTCTCTGTAAAATGGATTCCATGTACCTTAGGTACATATCTAAATTGGATACTGAGTCACCTTATCAGTCCCTGTACAGTGTACCTTAGGTACCCAGGGCATAGGTGTACCCAGGGCCTACCAGGGGCTGCAGCATGTATTATGCCACCCCTGGCTGGCCATCCAAAACTGACACAACTGGCTGCACGACAGCTGGGGCAAGGTGGTGTACTCACCCTTTGCTTTAGATATAGTATACCTATATCTAACCCTAAAATGGACACACAGATCTCCTATCAGTCACTCCTATGGCAGGCCTTAACAATCCTGAAGGCAGAGTGCTTGGAATCGTGTGAGATGGTGCTCTGGCATGAGCTGAGCCTGTCTGCGGCTTTCGGGATCCATCCCTTAGCCGTTTCCATGATATCGCATACCATATACTCTTAAGTGCATTATAATCCTCGCGGTTATGTGCCAACTCTGGTATCGCTTTATCAAAACATGTCGAGTAAGGTGTCATACGAATTGGAATACTAACCCCTCGCCAATTCTGGCGACGGGGTTAGCATTCCACCCTTCTAGAGGGACACGACATGTATGTAACCCCTAACCCCGGTTAAAGTCAGACAGAGCCTTAGCATCCACAAAATGGATGCTGCCACCGAGACACAAGTCTGCCCTCCTGCTGCTGGGAGTCCTCCCAGAGCAGGAGATAAGGACAAAGGGTTTCCTGCCAGGGGCGGTGCCAGCACCGTCCCAGACAGGGTTTTGTGTATTGTAGGTAGGCAGGGCTTTAGAGGAAGGTGACTGCACGTGGCACCCCGGTGCTCACTGTGCATAGGCTGGCTGGAACCAGTTCCAGGGTCACTCCAGACCCTGTGCTGGGGAAAAGCCCGCCAAGGAAGTGGGTGTAACCACCCCCCTCCTAGTCCCACCCATAGGGCAGGACTTAGTCGCGTGCCAGCCCCCTTTTACAGGATAAAGGTAGGAACTGGCCCCCTTCCAAATCAGATCATCTTTGAATCCTGAAACTACTTTCTGCGAAAGGAACTCAAGACTTCTTCCTAAGATTTCTCCCTTGTGACTAAGGAGTAGTCACCCTGCATCCGCAGGCACCATCTACAGAAACACTGCGGTCTGCTGCAAGTCCTTCCTCCGGAATCCGACTGCCCAGCTCGACGAGAACCGGATTCCCTGGCACCTCTGACCTCTACCTGCATCATCAGTCACGCTGAGATTCGTGGGTGTGACGAGACCTCGAGGGACCGGCCATCTTCAAGACTGCACGACTTCTGAACAACAAGCCCGCCGAGTGAATTCCTGGTGAGTGCTTTGGGGTCCGAGAAGCCCCCACCCTGAGCAGCTCCAGCACCGAAGAGCAGCCCCCCAGCATCTCCACGATCTGCGTGGGGCCCTTCTGCTTTTTACTGCTCACCGCGTTGTTTGGCTACTAGCCCGCTGGCTTGTGGCCTTCCTGACGACGCCCGACGACATTTCTGCTGCTGGTCTGGTTGCTCCAGACTGGCCCTTGCTTCCCTCCATCGGAGAAGTAACCTGGACCCTCCTGGTCCACTCAAGACGCCATTTTAGGTCCACCGCGTGGGCCTTGCATTTGCCAAGACTTGTTGCCCAATCCTGGGTCCAGCGACGTCGACAGCAAGAACCTTCGTGGGACAGCTCGCACCTCCATCCTGGTCGCCGACAACGCCTCCTGGTCCGAGAGACTGCAGAGCCCAGCAGCGCCCACTCACCTGACTGCGGTGACTTCGCCCGGTGCCATCCTGGTGCCCACTTAATCACTGGCTAGTGATTCAAGAACTTGGTCCCCTCTGCTTTCAGGTTTTCTTCTTCCTTGATCCAGGCTTGGATCCATCGAACTTTTCTTCACTGGTCGCCTGCCAGCAACTTCTTCCTTCCAGGCTCCTGGTCCGGCAACGAGATCCCCGACGTCTTTTCAGACCTATGCAGCTGCAGCCCCTGGGCTAGGTAACTTCGGCACTTCGGTGTCCCAGCATAGCCTCACTATCCTAGGGTCAGGATCCACTGTCGTTTTCTTCCTACCAGGTCGGGTTCGCCCGTGAACACTAACTTTGCCTTTACTAGCCTCCATAGACTTTGTCCCGCATCCCGCGTGAGAGTGCACACTCTGCACCCGAGTCCCCTGGGCCTCCTAGTAGTAATCTAACGATTCCCTAGTCCAGTCCTAGCGATTCCAAAGCCTATTAGAACTGTTACTTACCTGCTAGTAATTCGCATTCCACTTTTAAAGTATATGGTTTTTCGTGCCCCTCGGGCATTTGTGTATAACGTGCTAACTTAAGTATTTTCGTAAGAGTTTTGTTGTGTGCCTAGCACCCTGTCCTCATAAAGAGTACAGGGTTGTTGTGATTCTAATAAATACACTGTTTATTTTCATAACACTTGTGTGGTGTCCTTTCACTGGGTGTTCAAGGGGTAATGTGATGGTAAAACAGCTGGCTTAACACGCCCTCTAGAGTCTTAGCCTTAGACTGCTCGTATCCATGCTACTAGGATAGCTGGTCTATAAGGTTGACTTACAACCAATCATCAATAAGGGTTGTTTGGACTGATATATAGTGATCACTAGAATAGTGAGCACTGCACATCAGGCCAACTTCTCACATTGGTGAGCAGCGGTTGGGATTTGAGCTTGCTGTTGTTTTACCACACATGCCCTAAGAATATCTTGTGAAAGATCACATAAGTACTAAAGGTACATATAACTTAGCTTAGAATACTCTGAGTTCTACTGAACCAGCTGTTGTAGCTCCTAGGGCCTAGCACACCCTAAACTACAACTCTAGCAAGGGATCAGTAGGCAAACATATAGTGTAGGTAAGTGCACCACTTACACCTCACTAGAAAAGCATGTCGACTCAGGGGGACTCTACTGAGACTCCCCTGGTCAGTGTTGACCCTCCACAGGTCACTTCAAGATATGCAGCTCTCAGTTTTCAGGAGATGAGACAAATCTGTGTCTCCAGGAAACTGAAGCAGGGGTCTAACCCCACCATTCCCTTTCTGATAGGTCTCTTAGAGACATATGATGCCAGAAAGCTCTCTCAGTTACATGAGAGCATGCCAGCCTTAGAGGGAACCTCTGGGGATCCAGACCTCCCCAACACTGATTCAGCAGTTGAGGAGGAGGATCAAGAGGTACTCTCTGGGGATGAGGTAGACAAAGGTCTTGAGGTAGTCAGAAGGCTAACTAGGACCAACTTAGACTTACTTGGGCTAGGATCTGGGGGACCCCCAGTACTAACCCGAAGTGGGCCTAACCTTGGAGTTAGGAGAGATAGATCTCTTTCTAGGGACTCCAATAGATCTCTGCACTCTAATGCCTCTTCTCAGGGGAGAAGGAATCCTCCACAGAGGAGATTTACTTCCCCTCAGAGAAGGGAGCATGAGGCTAGGATGAGACAAGCTGAACTGAGGATTGAAAGGGAAGAAATTGCCCTGGCCAAAGAGAAGCTTGCCCTGGCAAGAGAACAGCAGATGAGTGGGCTAGCTCCCACTGGTGGCAGCAATCTCCCAAGAGATAGAGAGAAGGGTTTAGATACTAAACACCTGACTAAAATAGTGCCCCCCTTTAAGCAAGGGGATGACATCCAGAAATGGATGGCTGCTTTGGAGAGGGCCTGCACTGTGCAGGGCATTCCCCAGAGTCAGTGGGCAGCTATACTGTGGCTCTCCTTTGATGGCAAAGGTAGAGATAAGCTACTCACTACTAGAGTTGAGGATGCTAACAATTACCAGGTCCTGAAAAATGCACTGGTTGATGGGTTTGGTTTAACCACTGAGCAGTACAGGTTGCTGTTCAGAGACACCCAGAAAACTCAGTCTCAGGACTGGTCTGACTTTGTTGATTGTGCCACTAAGGCTTTGGAAGGCTGGCTACTGGGTAGTAAGGTTACTGATTTCAAGGGATTGTATAATCTAATTATGAGAGAGCAAGTCTTAAATAATTGTCAGAACCAGTTATTACACCAGCACCTGGTAGACTCTGATCTGACCTCTCCACAAGAATTGGGTAAGAGGGCAGACAAATGGGTCAGAACCAGGATTAGGCCCAAGAACCAAGGTGGTGACCAGAAAAAGGAATCAACCAAGCCTCAAGAGAAGGGTGGGAATAAATCTACAGATCAAACCACATCAGGGCCCCAAAAATCCTCTGAGGGGGGTGGGTCCCAGAGTCCTTCCAACAACCAGAAGAAACCTTATTGTTATCCCTGTAAACAGGTGGGTCATTTAAAAACTGACAGCAGTTGCCCTAAGAATAACAATAAGGAAAACATACCCCCAAGTAACATTCCCAAACCTCCTGTTACTACTAGTAGTAATCCCCCAGGTGGTGGGAGTGCCCCCAAGAATTTGGGTGCATTTACTTTGGGAGTTCCTGGGGACTCTGGCCTAACCAGGTCCCCAAACTTAGATACTCTTGTCTGTGAGACTGGCATGGGGTTTGCCAACTTCACAACTTGTCCCAACACTTTGGGCAAGTACAGACAGGAGCCCCTCATCAATGGTATAAAAGTTGAGGCCTATAGAGACACAGGGGCTAGCATCACTATGGTGACTGAGAGTCTAGTCCCCTCAAGGCAACTTTTACCTGGTGCCACATACCAGGTGACCAATATTGATGGAGTGCAGAGAGATCATCCCATGGCAGTGGTCAATCTCAGCTGGGGAGGTGTCACTGGCCACAAGAGAGTGGCAGTGTCACCAAACTTGCCTGTAGATTGCCTACTGGGGAATGATTTAGAGCTCTCAGCCTGGGCTGAAGTTGAGCAAGAAACCCATTCTAGAATGGTAAACATCCATGGAAAGGTTAGTGGGGCAGTGTTAGCCACAGCCCCAGTCCATGATATCCTCCCTGAACAGGTCAGGAGGGTTGTGCCAGTCACAACCCAATCTCAGACAACTTCCTTCCCAGAACAGGTTGTCAAGGCTGTGATGGTCACAGCCCACACCCAAACTGAGCCCCCTCCTGAAAAGGTTGGGAGAGTTGTGATGGCCACAGCTCAAACTCAGACAGATGACAGTGTTGTGAAGCCTGAAACTATGGATCACTCCACTCAGACAGAGAGTATTGAGGAGGAAGAGAAATCTCCCTCCCACCAGACTTTAGGAAAGGATCAGCCTCCTCAGGGAACTGATCTGACCCCTTGTGAAGAAACTGCCACAGAGGTAGTCAGGCCTAGCCTGGCAAAACCCCTGATGTCAGTGGACCCTTCCAAAGTGGGACCCAGTCTGGAGCAGGTAACCTGCCCCTCTCTACCCTGCCTCAGTCAGCCCAGGGCTGTAAAGGTCAGGGAGGCCAGTGTTGGACCCCAAGGGGCCCCCTGTCCAAAAGAACTTCCCAATCAACAGATTAAGGGCACTGAAGCTAGTAGTACTAGCCAAGTGAAAATAAAATCAACTCCTGAGGGATCCCCCTTAAATTTAGTTAGGGACCTCCCACAGATGGGCACTGTTGGGCACAGCCAAACCTGGGACCTGAGGGCCCCAAACCTGACCTGTCCCTCCAGTAAGCCAAACAGAGGGACCCAACCTCCAGCTGTAGGTAGCCAGAGGTTGACCCTGAGAGCCCAAAACAACTCAGTCTTGGAAAGAAAGGCCTCTATGGTGGAAAATGATTGGAGGAAGCTGAGCCCAAAATTAGTGGAGTCTCACTTCAGTACTCCATTTCAGCACCAGCCTTTTACTTTGCCAAAACACACCACAGGTAGAGATTCCCTATGGTGGAGACCCTCAGACACCCTTAGGGTGAGGGATTGCTTAGTGGACCATGAGATAGGGGGTAACCATGCCAGTGATGGTACTTCCTTATATGGCCACTCAGGCAATATAGGCTTACCTGGCAAGGCTAGCCTTATCTCCTTTCGTTTGGGGGGGGTTATGTAGGAAGGTAGATCCCTGACTATGGTTGCCCCCAACTTTTTGCCTGGTGTTTTGCTGGTTTTCTGACTTAGTTGACCTGGGGCCCTGCTATTCAGGACCCCAGGCCTACTGCTCTCTCTGTAAAATGGATTCCATGTACCTTAGGTACATATCTAAATTGGATACTGAGTCACCTTATCAGTCCCTGTACAGTGTACCTTAGGTACCCAGGGCATAGGTGTACCCAGGGCCTACCAGGGGCTGCAGCATGTATTATGCCACCCCTGGCTGGCCATCCAAAACTGACACAACTGGCTGCACGACAGCTGGGGCAAGGTGGTGTACTCACCCTTTGCTTTAGATATAGTATACCTATATCTAACCCTAAAATGGACACACAGATCTCCTATCAGTCACTCCTATGGCAGGCCTTAACAATCCTGAAGGCAGAGTGCTTGGAATCGTGTGAGATGGTGCTATGGCATGAGCTGAGCCTGTCTGCGGCTTTCGGGATCCATCCCTTAGCCGTTTCCATGATATCGCATACCATATACTCTTAAGTGCATTATAATCCTCGCGGTTATGTGCCAACTCTGGTATCGCTTTATCAAAACATGTCGAGTAAGGTGTCATACGAATTGGAATACTAACCCCTCGCCAATTCTGGCGACGGGGTTAGCATTCCACCCTTCTAGAGGGACACGACATGTATGTAACCCCTAACCCCGGTTAAAGTCAGACAGAGCCTTAGCATCCACAAAATGGATGCTGCCACCGAGACACAAGTCTGCCCTCCTGCTGCTGGGAGTCCTCCCAGAGCAGGAGATAAGGACAAAGGGTTTCCTGCCAGGGGCGGTGCCAGCACCGTCCCAGACAGGGTTTTGTGTATTGTAGGTAGGCAGGGCTTTAGAGGAAGGTGACTGCACGTGGCACCCCGGTGCTCACTGTGCATAGGCTGGCTGGAACCAGTTCCAGGGTCACTCCAGACCCTGTGCTGGGGAAAAGCCCGCCAAGGAAGTGGGTGTAACCACCCCCCTCCTAGTCCCACCCATAGGGCAGGACTTAGTCGCGTGCCAGCCCCCTTTTACAGGATAAAGGTAGGAACTGGCCCCCTTCCAAATCAGATCATCTTTGAATCCTGAAACTACTTTCTGCGAAAGGAACTCAAGACTTCTTCCTAAGATTTCTCCCTTGTGACTAAGGAGTAGTCACCCTGCATCCGCAGGCACCATCTACAGAAACACTGCGGTCTGCTGCAAGTCCTTCCTCCGGAATCCGACTGCCCAGCTCGACGAGAACCGGCTTCCCTGGCACCTCTGACCTCTACCTGCATCATCAGTCACGCTGAGATTCGTGGGTGTGACGAGACCTCGAGGGACCGGCCATCTTCAAGACTGCACGACTTCTGAACAACAAGCCCGCCGAGTGAATTCCTGGTGAGTGCTTTGGGGTCCGAGAAGCCCCCACCCTGAGCAGCTCCAGCACCGAAGAGCAGCCCCCCAGCATCTCCACGATCTGCGTGGGGCCCTTCTTGTTTTTACTGCTCACCGCGTTGTTTGGCTACTAGCCCGCTGGCTTGTGGCCTTCCTGACGACGCCCGACGACATTTCTGCTGCTGGTCTGGTTGCTCCAGACTGGCCCTTGCTTCCCTCCATCGGAGAAGTAACCTGGACCCTCCTGGTCCACTCAAGACGCCATTTTAGGTCCACCGCGTGGGCCTTGCATTTGCCAAGACTTGTTGCCCAATCCTGGGTCCAGCGACGTCGACAGCAAGAACCTTCGTGGGACAGCTCGCACCTCCATCCTGGTCGCCGACAACGCCTCCTGGTCCGAGAGACTGCAGAGCCCAGCAGCGCCCACTCACCTGACTGCGGTGACTTCGCCCGGTGCCATCCTGGTGCCCACTTAATCACTGGCTAGTGATTCAAGAACTTGGTCCCCTCTGCTTTCAGGTTTTCTTCTTCCTTGATCCAGGCTTGGATCCATCGAACTTTTCTTCACTGGTCGCCTGCCAGCAACTTCTTCCTTCCAGGCTCCTGGTCCGGCAACGAGATCCCCGACGTCTTTTCAGACCTATGCAGCTGCAGCCCCTGGGCTAGGTAACTTCGGCACTTCGGTGTCCCAGCATAGCCTCACTATCCTAGGGTCAGGATCCACTGTCGTTTTCTTCCTACCAGGTCGGGTTCGCCCGTGAACACTAACTTTGCCTTTACTAGCCTCCATAGACTTTGTCCCGCATCCCGCGTGAGAGTGCACACTCTGCACCCGAGTCCCCTGGGCCTCCTAGTAGTAATCTAACGATTCCCTAGTCCAGTCCTAGCGATTCCAAAGCCTATTAGAACTGTTACTTACCTGCTAGTAATTCGCATTCCACTTTTAAAGTATATGGTTTTTCGTGCCCCTCGGGCATTTGTGTATAACGTGCTAACTTAAGTATTTTCGTAAGAGTTTTGTTGTGTGCCTAGCACCCTGTCCTCATAAAGAGTACAGGGTTGTTGTGATTCTAATAAATACACTGTTTATTTTCATAACACTTGTGTGGTGTCCTTTCACTGGGTGTTCAAGGGGTAATGTGATGGTAAAACAGCTGGCTTAACACGCCCTCTAGAGTCTTAGCCTTAGACTGCTCGTATCCATGCTACTAGGATAGCTGGTCTATAAGGTTGACTTACAACCAATCATCAATAAGGGTTGTTTGGACTGATATATAGTGATCACTAGAATAGTGAGCACTGCACATCAGGCCAACTTCTCACAATGGGGTAGTGGAGCACACAGTGCACTTTGTCTTCATCGCGTGGACAGCAGTGAAATCACAGTGCCAATTGCCCCAGTGTCAGATACAGGTAGGGATGCACCTGCTCGTAGCCATCATTGACACTTAAACATCCATTAACATTATGTCAGCAGCCGCCTTCAAACCATGCAGCCAGCTCCAGCCCTCCAGAAGACAGCAATCGGTATTCACATATGGCCAGGACACCCCACTATCAATGCTAAGGAAATTCAAAGCACTGATAAGCCATGGGTTCCTAACGGTAAGCTCATACATCTATTTAGCAAAAGGCATCAATGGAATGCTCTTGGCTGCCGCACAATGGAGGCCCTTGGGGTTTTCACCTTCGCATCTGGCGTCCATCAAGATGAGCTATCTCAAATACTGGCAGAGTTCAGTGAGGTGTTCAATGGCATTGGCTGCTGCAAAGGAAAAGAAGTGAAACTATATATTGACCGGTTTGTCCAAATGGTAGCCCTGCAACACCGACGCATTGCATTTCACCTGACCCAGTTGGAGAAGGAGTTAGAAAAACTGGAAGCTGCCGGGATCATAGAGAAGCTGATGGGCCCCGTGGTTGTCACTCATCATGGTCACTCAAAAGCCAAAACAACTGGGCGAGGTCCGCAAATGCGCAGAATGCGGCTTCCCAGTGTCGCAATGAGGAGAGAACACCACCTGGCCCTCACTATCTATGACATAATTGGAGAGCTGTGCAGAGCCAGCTGGTTCTCAAAAGTGGACTTAAGATCAGGCTACCGCAAGCTCACCTTGGCAGATGAGTCGAGATACATCTCAACTTTCTTCTCTTATGTCAGCTGAGACGCTACAGTAGGCTCAGCTTTGGGATCTCGAGCTCCAACGAAGTGTTTCAGGACACAGTACAAGAGCTGCTGGTGGGCCTGCTGAATGTTGTCAGTGTCAGTGATGCCATTCTTGTGTATGCCAAGACTACAAGACTAAGGGGGGACCCTCCAAAGGATGCAGGTCTCCGGGCTCACCCTACATTGGAGAAAATGAGAGTTTGTGAAACAGAGACTTAATTTCTTCGACTTCACTTTCTCAGCGGAGGGGGTGGCACCCGACCCGGAAAAGAGGTGAAACATCAAAGAAGCGTGCATGCCAGCCACACTCTCTGATACCATCCACGGTCTCTGAGGTTCGCAGTTTTCTGAGAATGGTGAATTACTGTGGCTAATTCATCAGGACTTGACCACACTGACCCTGTCACTCCGGGACCTGACTAAATCGTCAACCCACTGGGTGTGGGGCGAGGAACAGGAACAGTAATTTCAAGCCACCAAAGATGCTCTTTCAGCAGACACCACACTTTGATCCATGGAGAGGCACCACCATTGCTATGGATGCTGGTTCCAAGGGGCTTGAAACAGTGCTGATACAATGACCGGATGGTGGAGAATAGGCATGTGTTGTATTTGCGAGAAGATCCCTGACTCTAACAGAACAATGTTACTCGCAAATTGAGAAAGAAGCAATAGCCATATGCTGGGGTGCCATCACTTCCATTTGTATGTGTACTGACATCCTTTTGTTGCCACTACAGACCGCAAACCCCTCATTCCACTTTTCTGAGGAACTGCATCAAAACCACCACCATGAATTTAAAAGTGTATGTTACAACTACAGAACAACTCTCAGGTGGAGTACCGACCTGGAACCACTAACCCTGCAGCCTTTCTGTCACGCCATCCCAGGGCGGCAACCCAAGAAGAAGATGAAGCCGACAAGACCAAGGTATAAATGCGGTATGCCGCCAACCACTCATGCCCTCTAACCATGTCAGTATACACCGTATGCCAAGCCACTGCATAAGATGAGTATTTGCAGAGCGTGCTAGAAGCTGTCCAAACTAGTCAGTTGCATCAATTGAAGGCCCACTGGGCTCAATGTATGCCTGCAGCACAACGTGTTCTTGACAGTCTGTACCAAGTTCGCGACAAACTGGTTGCAGACCCAGATGGAGGTCTCCTGCGGGGACACCATCTTGTAATCACCACGACTCTCAACAGACAAGTAGTGCAGCTAGCCCATGCTGGCCATCAAGGGATGGTCAAGACCAAGAGCCGTCGTCCAACAAAGATGTGACTTCCACTCATGTATGAACTGGTCGAAACTGTATCTCCAGCCCCGGTCATAACAGAGCAGGGGTCCCAGCTGCCTTGGGTGTGCCCAAGTATAGACTTTGGGAGCCTCCCTGATGAGAGGCACTTGTTGGTTCTCATAGATAATTACTCTAAGTATCACGAGGTGGAGCTCCCTACCTCTCAAGAAGCCCAGGAAGTGCTACCTAAGTTGGAGACAATGATGGTTATGCAAAGCCTTCTCAAAGAACTTAGGACAGGAAATGGCCATGTACCTGCAATCCCTGAACATGAAGTACAAGATGGTCGCTCCTTGTTGGCCTTAAGCCAACAAGGAAGTGGAAAGGTTCATGAGAACATTGAATGAAGTAATCAGGATCGTACACGCCAACAGCCACTCGAGTGGGCTATCTACTCTTCCTTACAAGAGTATTACCAGACCCTGCACTCCACCACAGGGCGGGATAAGTGGTCCAAAGTTCCATCCCGGTGTAGACCTGCCCTCCCGTCAATAATCAGCAGATGTTTAAGAAAAGACGTACCACCAATGCCCTTGCCAGCTGGCGTTGGAGGGCCATGGTGTCCAAGCGGGATCTGGTACTTGTCAAATACAAGTTTAGACTTCCTTTCAAACGCCACCTCTGGGTGATCACTCGCATGCATGGCACTAAAGTGACAGCCTGGTGGGATGAAGAAGAGGTCACTGGTAACATTTTTCATTTCAAGCAGTTCCTTCCGGTCCCTTCACTTGGTGGGGGTGATGAGAGTAAGGTTGACTCGGATGGTGCCTGGATGGTTCCTCAACTGACATCCCCTAGCTGGTGGCTAGAGGTAGTACGGACATCACCTCTTTTCCAACTCTGGTGAAGGAAGGTGAACCCAAATTGTCAAATATGATGGGGATTCGAGGGATCTGCATGGATTACGGCCTGCGAGGTAATCCTGCTCCATCTACCCGCCTGCGAGACCATATAGTGTGACTTCTGAGTATTGATGTATGACTGGGAACCATAAAAGTAAAAGGGGGTATCTACTCCTTCGAAAAGTTTTTCAGACAGCAGTAATGTTCAGAAGTGAATTGCACTATGCCTGTGAGGTTAGTTGTGGATGCAATATAAGTTTTGGGTATTTCTTTCAAGTAAAGTAGGATTGTGATGTTCTAAAGGTGACACAACTGGTAGACTTGGCGTGGGACATCCTCATGTGTCAAGAGGGGATTGAAAGTGTTACCAACTACGCAGGTGCAGTCTGTATTAATACATGACAGCGTGGCAGGCAGGGTCAGGGAGAGTCATCCGAAACTCTGGGAATTTCATTATAGGTCCCTTTGCTCAGCCTTTCCGCATACTCCCTCACCCTGATGGCACTCCTCACCATCTGGAGCTACCAGCATCACAATGTTCCCTGTCCATTCCTGGAAAAGTATTAAAATGATCCCTTTTGCTCGCCTGTGGATCCCTGGACTGAGCTGATGTGGTCCATCTCAGCTGCAGAAGATGACCACAGATTCTCCAGCACCTACAGTTTATCCTCCTAGGAAACACTATAATCTCTAGATGATTATCCTATTCTACGCTGCATAGCCAGGCTCCATCTCCTCCCTCTAAGTGAAAGACCACAAGTCCAGGGCATAGGCACATGAGGTAAGTAGCGTTCACAAATTACACTCATGATTTACTTGAAGAGTTGTGTGTTTGCCTGTAGAGATGATGTAATACGATTTTATTTCGAATGTGGATTCCATCCGCAATTTAAAATCTCCACCATTTCAGTCCCCAAAAGATTTTTTTTTCTGCAGACACAAACGGAATGGATTCTAATTATAACCGCAGTGTTTAATAATTGTTAGCTTTTTTTTTATAAACACATTTTTATTGATTTACAAAGTAAATACACAAGCCTTTCAGCACAAACCCATGAAAATCTAGGATTACATATAAGAATCTGCGCAACCCATCTGACAGACACTATTAAGACACAATTACTTGAAAATTGGACAGTCCCCTCTGATCACCCCACCTACCCCGGCCATTTACCCCACACTCTGCGATACTTCTTGGGACACCCACGTGCTTCATACATAATTTTCTCCTGTGTAGCACACCAGTCCACCCCAGTCCGCCATCGCCCGACACTCGGGGGTTCAGAGCATTTCCATGAGGCTGCGATATCTCTCTTGGCGACCACCATTGCTGTAGTTAAAAACACCTTCTCATTCCGAGACTCATCTAACCCATCAGTAATGCCCAGGATTGTGTGCTTTGGGTCGTGGGGACCTCCCACCTCAAGATTTCAGTAAGCTTTTCCTCTATTGTCCTCCAGAACCGCGCCAGGCCGGGACAGGCCCACACTATATGAAGGAAGTCAGCCGCGTCGTGACCACATCTAGTACAGGCTGGGGATGGACTAAACCTTGCCCGATGGAGGCGCGCCGGGATGAGGTATGCGGCGTGTAAATAATAGAGCTGGACCAGGTGCAGCCTCACGGATGCAGTGACTGTTTTAGGAGCCATAAGTGTATCACGCCAGTCCTCCTCCAGTGGGCTAACCCAATCCTCCCACCGAGCCCGCAGTCGGTCTAAGGAAGTGGGAGTATTGTTAATTAGTGTACGGTGAATACGTGAAATGCCACCCTTTCCCAGGTCCCCAAACATTATCTGAACTTTGAGTGGGCTGTGGTCGGGAAGTCGTGTACCTGTTGTAAGGTGTGAGCGGATGGCGTGTCACAGTTGCAGGTACCAATAGAATTGTGATTGGTGCAGTGAGAATCTGTTTTTGAGGTCTCCAAAGGAACGCATATGGTCTCCTACCCACACGTCGCCCAGCTGTGAAATACCTATGAGGTCCCAAGCCCTGAAACCCTGCAGCTCGTTTCACTTCTTTGAGCCAGGTCCCATTCCTCAATGGAGTGTACTGAGTCAGCGTATGTGTCCATTTGGTGTGCTGAAGTGTAGCCCGCGAGGCCAGCAACACAGAGCGCTTCACCTCTGGAAGGCAAGTGGACATAGGGGCCCTGTTCAACATAGGTTGGATCTTGGCATGGCCTAGCTCTCCCAGTTCGAGTCTGTTAGCCCGGTCTGACCAACCCCCGTTGAACCAATCATGTATGGAGAGAAGTCGTGTAGCGAGGTAATATAAATAGAGATGAGTCATTCCTTGGCCCCCGTCGAGCGAAGGGATCCTGCAGGTACTCAGCACCAGTCGGACCTACCTTTCCCCCAGATAAACTTATTGGCAATACAATGTAGTTTGCAGAACCAAGTCTTAGGAAAACACAAGGGGGTATTGTGAAGGACGTAAAGGAAGCGGGGAAAGACCATCATTTGAAAAAGGGCCGCCCTCCCCATGGGGTTCAAGGGCAGCGACTGCCACTTCTGGAGGTCCTCCTTGGCACGTTTCACCAGTGGAGTAATGTTCAGTGCCCAGCTCAGCTCAGGGAGCAGGGTGAATCCAGATCCCCAGATATTTAAAGGATTGACGGCGAAGACATTTCTGCATATTTAGTGATGTGTACTGCTGTATTTCATGAGTTTAGCACAGAGCCTCAGAGGAGAGCTGGCGCCATGACAGTCAGTCAAGCTCCGCCACCCAGTCCCCTCTCCTAGAGGTATGCCATTCACACTTAGATACCCTCCTCTTCACCTTTGCAGGTGACCTGCTAATATAAAGGAAACAGGCTTACGTACCCTGAATTCTTCTGTGGCCCATCCCAGCGCTGACCCTGTGACCGAATTCTGACTGCTACCCACGTCCCATCGAGCCGCTGACCCTGTACACCAATTCATCTGTGACAATGTGTCAGATCAACAAGAAAACAAAATTACGATGTAAAAATTCTAAGTGATTGCGTAGTAAGGAAACTCAAGCCTCGGTATCTAAACCTCCACTGTCCGATCAAATCTGACAGCCCGAAGAACAGATCGTTCCCCTCACTCTATTTATTCTATATGCACAGTGTCTGTCTTTTGATGAGTGTAGTGCAGTACAGACCTGTGCACAGGAAACAATAATATTTAGGTGTTCCTTATAACTATCTTTTAGCTATATTTCTGTTTTGCTGTTCAGAGAAAAAGTAAATTTATTTAAGCTTTTCCTACATTTCTGTTCTACATGGTTTTGATGTATTATTGACTTCGTCAAGCACGTTTTATTGACACACATTTTGGTTTTATTTACTTACCAGGTTCAAGAGTACTCATATTCAGCCAGATGACTCGCTTACTGGACATTTTGGAAGATTATTGCATGTGGCGTGGATTTGAATATTGTCGTTTAGATGGACAAACCCCACATGAAGAAAGAGAGGTGACTACTGGGTTATATTTTATAGTTCTGGTGTAGAGACATCTTTTGACTCGTTTCTAAAAAATATACATAAATAGAGCGCCTTTAAATGATCCCAATTCATCTTTTGGCCTGTGCAGCTGTCATTCACATTTTGGTTCCGCCCACTACAGACTGTAGCCTGTGTAAGTGATCAGCCCACTTTAGTCACTAGCGGCCCTCACTGTTAATGATAGCATTTCTCCCATGCACATGCGGTCATCCTCCCAAGAAGCAGTTGACATCTGTGTCGGGGCTGGTGTGGAAATAAATATAGCATTAGCTGTCTCACTACAGGTTTGGCACATTATAAATAACGAGCATCACGCACACATAGAGAGGTTAAGCATCAAGTGTGAAGCACATTTTGAAACATGCCCGCAGCACTGCCATTCTATGTTAAGTCGTCACTAATCATTAGTGAGGAAGTCCAACATGCTGAGTAGACCCTTTCTGAGAAAATCCTGTACTCGTACATATAGCCACCATATTTCTGTGATACTCCATGGGGGAGGGGGTGTGCATGGGGGATGTGATATCAGCAGCATTCTCACACAAAGTCCTAGGAAGCAAGCTAATAAAATGCACTCAGAGAAGAAGGCACACAGCGCCTGTGACGCTTTCCAGTACAGTGTGTCACGCGGCCTCTCGGGGGCGGGTCATCACGAATACGAGGCAGGACTGGCACAGTATCAGTCATCAGAAAAACATTATTTTAAAGGTGCTTGTACCTATTTCAGCTACTCACTAAGAGCTCTCCCATGCTGTGTGCAGCCCTCAGCAGCTTACACTTTTAGTCCGTTGTTGCTTAAGAAAATGTGTTTAGGAGTCTTTTAGCACTACGAAATACTTGTGTCTTGAGATGAGGCAAACGCAATAATTGACCTAATGTTGAAATAAATCTTTAATTATTAGAAATATATTTGTTAGACCTGGCACCATTGGCGTGGGTCTCCCTTCCATTTTTTGCTGTTGCCTCCTGCGTTTTTGCTATGTTTTTGCTGGTCTAGATGCTTTGGGCACTTTGCCACTGCTATTTTGTGCCAAAGTGCAAGTGCTCCCTATTGTAAATTGTTGTAATGGATTAGTGACTCCATGATTGGCTTATTGGATTTATTTGTCAGACCCTAGTACAGTTTGCCATGTGTGCCCAGTGCCTGTAAATCAAATGCTGCTGGTGGGCTTGCAGCAATGGTTATGCCACCCACAGAAGCAGCTGGTAAAATGTGGCTCGGGCCTGCCTTTGCAGAGCCTGTGTGCAGTCTGGGACTGCCATGTTGACCTGGCAAATGCACCCACTTGCCAGTCCCTAAACCATCCCTTTTGTACATGTCAGTCACCCCTAAGGTCGGCCCAAGGGCAGGGTGCATTGTATGTAAAAGGTAGGACATGCCCTGATGTGGGTGGCATGTCCTGATAGTGAATTACAGCCAATTTCGTTTTTCACTATTGCAAGGCTACCTGTGCCCATAGGCCAGAATGGGCAGTTTGATTATTACATCTTATAATCCTAACTGACCCAGGGAACAAGGTAGAAAAACGAGTTTAGTATGCCTGCACTCAGAATGTTAAAATACATCTCTTGGTGTGGGTGATTTTTACATTTTGCGTTTTATTTACCACTTTTAGAAAGTAGGTATTTTCTTGCCTAACCATCCAGTATGCCCCTGCTAGGTTTGTGTATTCAATGTCTGGTGTGTGAGCGAAAGGGGCCTGGAGAGGGCCTTGGCTCCAGCAGGCTGATGGGCCAGGGCTGGGCTGAATAGGACCTGCATTGAATAGAGAGTAGGGGGAGGAGATTTCCTTTCACTTGTCTGAGCCTTCATAGAATAGAGAGTAGGGGGAGGAGATTTCCTTTCAGCTACCCTGGGCCATGTCTGATTTCAACAATGATGACTCCACATCCTGCCAGGAAGCTGCACAAGGGAGGACAGAACTGGTTTTGGCTGGGCACAGACACACTCTGCCCTCAGAGAACAAAGGATTTTGCAGTATAAATATTGGGGCCCGACCTCAGAACTTTATATCATTTCTGGGAATCAAGACAAACTCTTTGCCAAGGAGAGTTACCAAGGAAGCTGAAGGCGGAGACTACCCCTGTGCTTTTTGCTGTTTGGGGTTGGCCTGCAGTGGTTACCTATTGCCAAGGAAAGGAGAAAAGGAACTTCGTGTGTACTTTTACTATCTTGAGGTAGATTTCCAAGGGCTTGAAGCTGAGCTTACCTCCTGTTCTGAAGTCTCAGGGACACAAATACTTCAGCACCAGCTCCTCCTGAATTTTCTTGCTGGGAATTCTACCTACAGTGAGGTGCCTGCTGATTGTTTTGGGCCCTCTGGAGACTGCGTGTCGCTGGGAGCTGGAAACGCGTCGCAACGGGGAAGAAGTGTGTCACCGCTGCAGCAGTTGCCGTCGCATCACCGAAGCAGCGCGTCACCGCCTCAGTTGTTCGCCGTCGCATCGCCGAGGAAGTGTGTCACAACACCGGAGAAGCATGCGGCCGCTGCAGAGGTTGCCATCGCATCACCTGAGAAACGTGTTGCAGGGCCTATTGCGGCTCCAAAATTAATCGATTTTGCCGCACGTCCGTCGTGCGTGAGCGCATCGCATCCATGTTGTCGCATCGCATCAAAGACGCCATTTTGTCGCATCGCACCGGATTGTTGCATCGCATCGAGGTGCCGTCTTGTCACATCGTAACCGGAATGCCGTAAGAAGCCGACGCATCACCTCCTCTCCGGTAAGGAACCGACGCATCACCTCCCCTGCGTTGCAGGAAGGAACCGACAAATCACCTTCCCCGGAGCAAGGAACCACCGCATCACCTTCCCTGCGACCCTTTTGTTTGTTTTGCGTGACGCATCCAAGGTACTTTGAGAGTAAAGTGTCGCATTTACCATCTACATTGAACTAAGTTACCTCTACTTTTTTAAAGTCATAATCTTGATATTGTATTGTGGATATTTGTCGTTTGGTCTTGTGTTAAGTCTAGTAAAGATTACTTTTTTTTTCTAAACTGGTGTGGTGTCCATTTGTAGTGCTTTACCTGTATTACTATATATGTTCACAAATGCTTTGTACACTACCTCTGAGATAAGCCTGTCTGCTCGTGCCAAGCTACCAAGGGGGTGAGCAGGGGTTATTTTTGGAGTGTATTCTCCTTTCCCTGACTAGAAGCAAGAGCCCCTCTTTGGACAAAGGTGCAAGCCATTGCCAACCAGAGACCCCCATTTCTAACACTCTTCAATTACATTAAAATTCTATGTTTAAATCAAAAGTAAATATCCACCTATAGAAAAAAAGTATTTATTATGCATTAACAATTATTAAAAGTGATGTCTATTATTAAAAATAATGTAGTTATATTCTGATAAAAAATGATACTTACATTTTTTTATTTATTTATTGACATTTCAACAATTTTATTTATTTATTTAGCGATTTATAAAGCGCCTGGTGACCCGGAGGCATCCCCGCGCTAATGATACAAGTGGAGACCAGAGGTACAATCTTGTACAATCTTGTACAATCTTGTACAATCTTGTGAACACAGCACGTCAGCGACCGTAAATGCTAGTATGCATAACTGTTTACATGTTGCTTAACTTCCTACCCGCCAGTGCCTCTCCGCACCCCACCCAAAAAAATTAGACATTTATTTTTAAATTCAAAATAGAGTACTGATTGAATTATATTAAGTAACATTTTCTACCATTTTAAATATTTAATTTATCCATATTTCCCATGTTGTTTTATCTTAATTCCCTACCTCCATTATTTTTTGTGGGAATTTGTCGCAGTACCAGTTGACCATGTGTGGTGCTGGACTTACTAAAATACTCATGTTTTTAGTAGTTAGTTACACTTGACTTCTGTGACTAGCCAAAAGTAGCAAACTCACTCAAAAGTATAAATCATTCAAAAATTATAAGTCACCTTTGTATATGTGAATTATGTGTTAGTGTAATTCTGGATGGGAAAGAGATATAAAAGTCAGAGTCACTGTTTTTTTTCCTTTTTAATTAACAGGCCCAGAATTCAAATAGGAGGTGCGATGTACCATATTTGAATTTCTTCATAGGTTTCGTAATTTAGGATTGTTTTCGGAGCAAGCCTTAAGGAGATTCATGCTTTGGGAAATAAAACGCTCTACTTACCCCACTTGCAAATTAAACCCCCCGGAAAACCATGGACCCCTTCTAGGAAAATTGGGTTTCTACTGGTAGAGGAAGGAGAGGGAGGATGATATCGCTATAGCTGTTAGCATTTCTGTGGTTACTGTTTTTTTTCATACACCTTTCACCAGTCTTTCACAATTGTTTGTGTGGCCTTCCAACTTGGACCCTACAGTGCGCCTACGGCATACATTTTAAGATCTCCGATTGAGTGCTCTCTCGTGGGCCTGCCAGGCATCGCAGTGCCGGCCTGTCGAGGAGCAGCACCTTATGAAGCATGTCACCTGTGGGTGAGTGAGGGCAAGTGTTGCTTTTGTGGCTCATGCTTCTTTGGCTACCCACATTCAACCAGGGATAATCTCTCTGTAGCTGCCACATTTCGGCACAGTATACTTATATTGCATTGGGATTTTCATTGTTAGTCAGAAACGCTGAATAATTCCCCATTGCTTGTGCGGACCCGGAATACCTAATACTGTTCTAAATCTAAGTTAATTACTTATGGAACTCCATTGTTAGACTGTCAGAGATGCCATTTTCTTTCTGAATGCTGGCAAATGTTGATGAAGATGATTATCTTTTTGAATTAACACCATCTGCCATGGAAAGAAGTTACCTTTCAACATATAAAGCATGAAGAGAAAATGCAGCCTGATGGGCTAACATTGGGAGGGGAGAAAAAAGAGACTGTCCCTTTAAGAACCTAGGAGCAACCCCTACCCATAATGCCCGGTACTGGCATTTGTTTGTCTGTGTCAGTAGTTTTTTCCAGCTCCTTCAGGCGGAATCTCTGAACACCTCAGGTGTTTTTCACACCTCGAAAATCTATTTTTTCTAGTGAGAGCAACATTAAAACCTATTAACTCAACATATTATTAGCTCTACTGTTGAGTAAACCTATTTTTGCATTCATCTGTCACAATGCCTTCTCTTTATAGTAACTGTCATTCTTGTGGTAAGAAGAAGGCAAGTGCTGATGCATACAAGGTCTGTGTGATATGCCTGTCACGATCTCATCAGGCAAAAGGATGTGACATTTGTAATAAAATATTGAAAAGGACACTTAATGAAAGGGCATCAGATTAAGAGGTCTGATGCAGGATATGAGAGTAGAAAAAGAAAAGAAGATTGTAAAGATCTACCTCTCGCCCCTTCACTGTAAAAATTCATCAATCTGGCAGATCTACAGATAAAAGATCACCTTCAAGACATTGTCATCAACGTCACTCTCATTGACACCCAATCGTCCACATTAAGACCAGCGATGTTACAGTGGAAAGCTTCAGCCCTGACATTCTCCCCCTCAAAAGAAGTGTCAATGTCAATAGATCACTGTTGCAGCTTGCTGTCAAAATCTGCTGAGGTTAGCAGAGTCTCTATGGATGTCGACGCCATGGATCTCTACGGCACCAGTTTAGTCACAGCTGCCGAGCACTCGATCACCGTCAACGGTAACACATGCAACATCCAAAAGCCATATATTGCCCTGTACGACGTTGAATTCCAAGTATCTGATGATCCTGTTGTTTAAATGGATGAACCTCTTCGTCCATTGAGGACTGTTATACCTTCAGAGGGTCCCTTGAAGACACACTTGGATCCATTAGTTAAGGCAACCTCCATGTCTCCAATCAGAAAGTGAAAGTCTCCTTTACCTATTAAGACAACGCCACTTAGAACACACTGTAACAGAAGGGATTCATCCTATTCCCAACCCATATCAAGATCACCTCATACTGATTCAATGCATATCTCCAACATGGCCACCACAGTCACCATCTAGAATATCTGCAGTAGATGATATTCTTACTTTTCAGGATGCTTTAATTAGAGGAGCAATTAAATTGAACATTGAAATAGACACGCCACAACCAATAGTTTCAGCTCCGAAGCCTGTTCTGCCCTTTCTTAAAGGTCTGTTGGACATTTTTGAAAAAACATTTTTTAACACAGCAACCGTTAAAGCTGTCACTCCTATACTTCTTAAGAACCTTATTTTCTAAAAATTGATCCTAAACCTGACTCAAACATATATAAAGAGGTTAGAAGGAAGCATTCTTCTGCTCAAGAATCCATGGCTCCTTCTGATAGACAGAAAAAAAATGAACACTCAAGAGAAAAAGATCTGTAGTACGCCTTCCACTCACTTAAAGAATGCCAATGCAGCAGCTCTTCTGGGGAGTATCACAAAGAGCTATGTGATGTTATGAACTCTTTTGTCTCTGATCTACCATCATATAGACCATTTCAGATAGTTAAAGAAGGCTATCTGAAAGAAACGTGTTATTTATAGATTCTTTACCTTAGAATTACCCCCAGGCGTCAGACTGGACCTGGAAAGTTTTTCGTCAGCAGTACCTCTACGCGTCGGAAGGTGGTGTCGGTCGACTCCACATTCGTCGTTGGCGTCGTGATGACGTCGCAGTAGCTACTTAGACGCCATCCTCGCGCGCTGACGTCAGTACTTTCATTTTCTGTGACAGCCGGCGCAGATCCGGAGACAGCGGTACCTCCAGTCATTTTTTGACTGAACTTTTTGAACGACTTTGTCAACAACTTTTGAGTCTACAACTCCTGGTGCAATTAGGGATGCCTAGATGTAAGGTTTGCGGATCCTTTTCCCGACTGATGACGTTTACGGATCTACACCGCGTGTGCCTCTTTTGCCTGGAGCGGGACCACGACCTGAAGTCATGCTCCGACTGCCGGTCCATGGTGCGAAGCTTTTGCGGGAGCGATCCCGAACGCTTCTTGAGCATCGGCAGTCGGCTCAGCACCGTTTGAGCTCCTGGTCGAGAAGGAGGTCGAGGGACTGGATGCAGAGCCATCAACAGTCGTCCAAGTCATCGAAGTCTTCGCACTCTGGGTCAGGTAAGTCAAAGCACAAGAAAAAGTCAAAGAAGCATCGTCGCTCTTCGACTTCTTCTTATTGGTCGGCTGACCCGACGAGGGATGCGGGTGGTGCCGCTCCCGTGCTCCACGTGCGAAGTCGTAGAGCCGACTCTGAGTTTCCCTCTCTTCCCTGGATCCATAGCAACTTCCGCCCAGCTTTGTATGTTCTACGAGGCGATACATGCCATTTTCGGGCGGCCTGCACCTGCTGGTGTGCCTTTGGGCCCCGCGAACTCGGTTGGAGGGCCAAGGCCTTTTCTGGCGTCAGCCCTAGCCCCACAGGCCCCCCAGACCCCCTTGTATCCAGGCCTGGATCCGGATCGGCGCCGGTTGACCTTATTCTCCAGTATTACATCTTTCATAGATTCACATGCTTGTATCTTCCCCGTCGTCATGGTGAGAGTCTCACGGTAACAGAATGACCAAAGCAGTATCATAGAGAAGAAAAAACTGCATAGAAAATCCCATAGGGACTGTAGCATTTGGTAACCAGACCATCTCATTATTTGGTCCAAAAGTCAGCCAATCAGCATTGCTGCCCTGCCCTCACACTCCCCAGCAGAAGCTTCCTGCCTCAGATTTCCAACCGCCTTCGTGTGAGAAAGGAGTCTCCCTGAGCTCTGCTCAGTTTTCTGTTCCTGAGTGAACTTTTGACCTTTTGCTTCTTACATCCTGACTACTGGATTAAGGTATTGTGTGCCTATATTCCTCATTATGGCTGAAAGCTCTAAAAAGAGGCTGTTCAGGCCATGCAGATCCTGTGGGAAGGCCAGGCTATACTCTGAAGACCCTCATAAGGACTGCCTATATTGTCTTCATCCTAAGCATGTGGCTAAGGATTGTAAATACTGTAGAACCTTTTCTGTCAAAACCCTTAGAGACAGAGAGGCTCGCTTGCTGTTATGGCTTCAAAAGAAGAAGGCCATCTCAGACTCAGATTCTGGGGATGAATCTGCAAAAATGACACATAAGAAGAGAAAGGCCTCTATTTCTGAGGAGAAAGTGGAGCCTAAGAAGAGTAAATCTAAAGATAAGGCAACGTCATCTCTTCCTATTACTCTTCTGAAGAAGCTGTCAGATCAGAAAGGGACAGGGTCTGCTCCACCGACCAGTTCCCTCACTTTTGCTTCAAAATCTGTGGAAAAGTCTTCAGCTCCGTCGACGACTTCACCGTCGACGACGACTTCGTCGACGACGACGGCTTCGTCGATGACAGGATCTAAAGCGGCGTCGACGTCGACGACGTCGACAACAACAACGTCGACGAGTAAGATTATCCCGTCGACGAAGAGACCGTCGACGACGACGACGACGTCGACGACAGGTTCGACGACGAGGATGTCGACGGGGGCCTCGTCGACGATGGTCCCGTCGACGAAGGTTCCGTCGACGGTGTCGTCGACGGCACCGTCGACGAAAATCATTCTGTCAACGGCAAAAGCTTTCAAATCACCACAGTCGAAGACTATGATTTCTATCCGGTCTTTTCAATCATCCAAGGGTTCGGCGACTATCAGCAAATCGGCGGAATTCACTTCATGGACGAAGATTTCACCTCTTCCACCATCTTCTTTGTTGGAACAAGACTCAGATGGAGAGGAATCTTCAGGTGCCGCCTATAGTCCTTCACAGCTCCAAATAAAGAGCCAAGACACAGACGAAGAAGAGGTATTTTCTTTCAAGGACAGACCTCAATCTTCCAGATATGAATCGTTCCAAGACACACTTGAGTATAATGAAGAGGAGGACAATCAAGAAGAATCGCGAGAGGAGGTACGACAGGACACAATGTCTATACCAGTGTCTCTTGTATCTGACCTCAGATGAATGATAAACGACTACTACCGTTGGTTCCCAGAGGCAAACGCCTCTCAACCAGCTACGCCGGTAGCTCCTGCACAGCCATCAAAGGCAAAAGCTTCCACGCAAGAGCAGGGGGTGAGATCACCGCCAGTGGTTACTCTAAGAGACGATCTAACGGAATCCGATGAGGATGAACATCCTGAAGAAGGGGAACTTGTTCATGATGCTTCGGGGCAGGAATGGAATGAGTACATCTTGCCATCGGCCCCGTCGCCTGACCCACTGCCATCCACCTCCCCTCCTCAAGACATTGGAGGGTTCCATGACATCATGGAAAAGGCGGCGAAGAGGTTTAAATTAGATATGGAAGTTAAAGAAACAGACTGTTTCTTGTATGATTTCAAGGACGATGCCAGGAAATCAGCTAGGTCAATCCCAATTATTCCTCATATTTGGGAAGAGGGCCTAAAAATTTTAAAGACACCGGCGTCCATAGCGGTTTCTGTTCCAAGGATTGAAAAGAAGTATAGAGCGCCGGAATCGGCTTCAGCCTGTCTAATAGGACACCCCAGGCCGGAGTCAGTGGTGACGCAGGCGGCGCAGAGAAATTCAAAGAACCCGGTGGCTACTTCCTTAGTGCCACCTGACAAAGAAGGAAGGAGAATGGATGGTGCTGGTAAGAGGTTTGCAGTCATGGCAGCCTCTACTATCAAGGCGGCCAATGCTATGGCCCTTATTAGCCGTTTCAACAGACAAATGTGGTCAGATCTGGCACCCTTACTGTCTGCGCTACCGGAGGATAGAAAGGAGGAAGCAGTGGCCATCCTCAAGGACGGAGCAAAGTCTGCGGCTGAATCTATTGACATCGCCATGGACGTTTCATCTATGGCTTTCAGGCAAATGGCTGGGGCAGTTTCGCTTCGTAGACAAGGCTGGCTTAAAGCAACCTCTTTTCGCCCGGAGGTGCAGGCAAAAATTGTGGACATGCCGTTCGATGGCGAAAGTTTGTTTGGGAAACATATAGATGAGGCGCTACAAGGCATAAAATCTGACACGGATACTGCTAGAGCGCTCGGATCTCTTCAACAAGGACGGTTTCAGTCCTTTCGGAAAAGAGGTACAAGAGGCCAATTCAATCAGAGATCTTCATATCAGTCCAACAGATATCAGCCATATAACCAACAGAATTATCGGCAATACAATTCAAACACCCAGTTCAAGCCCTACAACTCCTCTTACCAGCAGCAATCTAGGGGCAAGTCTGGCACCAGAGGGAAAAATCAACAGTCTAATAGACGTCAATGATTTCAGGCTGGCGCTCCCCACTATGCAGATCCCGGAAAACGACCACTATCTGTCTCAATACTTCAACAACTGGATGTCCATAACATCGGACAAATGGGTTCTAGATGTCATCAGCAGGGGTCACACCCTGGAATTTACAGAAATGCCACCGGATCATCCCCCAGTGATCAGGCTCTCTCAACATCGTCAGGAATTGCAGAACGAGGTCCACTCGCTTCTGCAAAAGGGAGCCATAGAAGAAGTACCGCAACATCTCAGAGGGAAAGGCTTCTATTCGCATTTCTTCCTCATCAAGAAGAAACAGACCCTGAAATGGAGACAGGTATTGGATTTGAGGGATCTGAATCAATACATAAAGAAGATTCCCTTCAGAATGTTATCATTACAAGAGATCCTGCAAATGTTAAAAGAGCAAGACTACATGGCGTCCTTGGATCTCATGGATGCGTACTTCCATATCCCAATTCATTGGAAGCACAGAAGATATTTAAGATTCACCGTGGAGAGTCGCCACTTTCAATTCAAGGTCCTTCCATTCGGACTCAAATCGGCCCGAGGGTGTTCACCAAATGCATGGCCCCGGTGGCAGCCCATTTAAGATTGCAAGGGCATTACATTTATCCGTATCTGGACGACTGGCTGGTGACAGGTCCATCATTCAGAGAGACAGCAAGTTCTCTCCACTGCTGCATTCGCCTGTTTCGACGCTTGGGACTAAGGACCAACTTGGAGAAGTCCTCGCTGACCCCGGCCCAGGGCATTCACTTCTTAGGAGCGTGGATATGCACCAGGACAGTGAAAGCTTATCCTTCCAAGGAACGGATGACAAAGATAATGGGTCTAGTCTCGGCCCTTCAGCAAAAAAGGTTCACTTCTGTGAGAATTTACAAGTCCATGTTGGGGATGATATCTTCTTGCATCCCACTGGTTCCAAATTGCCGTCTTCGAATGAGGCCTTTACAGGAACAACTGGACGAGCAGTGGGTTCAGTCCAAAGGCACCTTCGAGGATCGCATTACCATCACGAACCGTATGAAGGTGGCCATGTCATGGTGGAAAGTACAGAAGAACTTGGATCAGGGCTTACCCTTTGTGGCTCAAACGGACGCCTCCTTACAAGGATGGGGCGCTCATCTTCAGGAGCTGGAGATCCAGGGTCTCTGGTCAAACTGGGAGGCTCAGCTTCATATAAACATGCTAGAACTCAAAGCTGTGTTCCTGGGGCTCCAAGCCTTCTTACCCAGGATACGTCATGCATCGGTGCTTATTCAAACGGACAGCACCACAACTATGTTTTACCTGCTGAAGCAAGGGGGAACAAAATCCAGACATCTGTCGATGTTGGCGCAAAGAATCTGGAAGTGGCTAATAATCCACGGCATTTCAATCCAGGTGCAACATATACAAGGCATCCTCAACACACGGGCAGATGCCCTGAGTCGCACTTCGAATGTGACGCACGAATGGGAACTGCACGACACTCAGCTCCGCAGTGTTTCAAAAGTGGGGCACTCCCACATTAGACTTGTTCGCAACCAAGGACAATTCAAAGTGCGTCCAGTTTGCGTCCAGGTACCCTCAGCAAGATTCCAGGGGAAATGCATTCCACATGGATTGGACGGACATGTTTGCCTACGCGTTCCCTCCGTTTCCGCTGATACCACGAATACTTCGCAAAATGAGGGCGGAACCTTGTCAGGTCATACTGATAGCACCAGCCTGGCCGAGGCAGGCATGGTATCCAGAACTGCTACGGATGTCCATGTTCAACAAAATTCAGTTTCCGACATTCCAGAACCTCATTTCCATGAAAAACGGTCAGATTCTTCATCCGGACCTGCAATCGCTAAAATTGTCCGCATGGAACCTCATGAGCGGGAACTCCAGAACTTAAACATTCCTCAAGAATGCAGACATATTCTATCTCAAGCCAGAGCTATGTCAACCAACAAGACATATGCAGCTAAATGGTCTTGTTTCTGTCACTGGTGCGACAGTCAAAAATTGCATCCGTTAACAGTACACCCTGAAGGTATTCTACCTTACCTGTTGTCTCTATCTAAGGCAGGACTATCGCATGCCTCGGTAAAGGTACACTTAGCAGCAATATCACGCTTCAGGAGAAAGCCAAACGAGCCATCTCTCTGGTCTTCCAGGCTAATAAAGGAGTTCATTAAAGGACTTTTTAGAGTTTTTCCACCCATTCGGCGCCCACCAGTTCCATGGCACCTCAATACAGTCCTGTCGCAACTTATGAGGCCTCCTTTTGAGCCTATCCACAACACAGACTTACAGTTCCTTTCATGGAAGACAGCCCTGCTCCTCGCATTAACATCAGCAAGGAGGGTTAGTGAAATTCAAGCCTTCTCAGTGGAAGAACCCTTTTTACAATTTCGCCAGGACAGAGTTATTTTAAGGACAAATCCTACCTTCATACCTAAAGTCCCTACGACTTTTCATCTCAATGAGCCCATTATTCTGCCTACCTTTTTCAGCAATCCCTCATCTGATGCAGAAAGAGCATTGCACTCTTTAGACATTGCTAGATGTTTGAAGTTCTACATTGAACGAACAAAGACATTCCGCAAATCCAAACAATTATTTATTGCTTTTGAAGGCCAAAGGAGAGGCCTTCCTCTATCAAGACTGAGTATTGCAAGATGGATATCATCGGCTATTCTGAAATGTCACGAGAAAGCGGGAAAGCCGCTCTCTTCTAAGGTGAATGCACATTCCACAAGGAAGATGGCGACATCAATGGCCTTATTCGCAGGAGTGTCGCTGCCAGACATCTGCAGAGCAGCAACGTGGAAGAGTGTGCACTCTTTCACCAAGCACTACTGTCTGGACACTGCGTGGAAAGAGGACACGGCAGTGGGACAAGCTGTTCTGAAACGCCTATTTCAATAAGGTACAATTTGATTATCTGCTAATTTCTCTATACAGTACTTTTGACTTATGTTTGCATGTATATTTATATATATATTTTTTTATTATTTTTTTATTTATTTATTGACGTAAGAAAGTTAATTACACTGTTCATCACATATAAGGAGATGCATAGGAGTCGCCTACAACCCCAGCGGGCCGGCTACATGTACTCCCAGCAAGGACAGCAAGTTGTAGTTGGACACAGCCCATCAGCCGACATCCAACGGACCGGCGGCGTATTATCAGATAAACCATATGCTGTCAACAGTGTCATACTCGCCTATTTGTTCGATAGTATTCTTACATTTTCACCATTTTTTATGTTTAAAAACTTAACAACCTATAACATAACAACTCATTACCCAACATCTGAGTTCCTCTTGCCACCAATACTCTGTATCACAGCATCCTTCCTCCTCGGTGCCAATATTAAACAGCAGTACGCTCTATGTGCACCTTCTGATGGATATATCACTCAGTGTCTGTTTCCGAGTCTGACGCGCCATGAGTTAGCAGATATGTGCGCAAAAACCCCCAATAGTCCTTAGGTCTAGATCCGATCGGCAGTTCCTCCTCGTATGTATTGAGAGTGTCACGACAATACACCAAATCCTCAATCCAGTGCTTTACCTCCGGGATTTTCCTGCTGTTCCAATGTAATGATACCCGTCTTTTGGCTAACAGTAATGCAACTACACAGAATTTGCGTTTTAAAGCCCTGAGCTGCGGAACTATACCCAACAGACAGATTTTAACGTCACACATCACAGACATTCCGAGCATTTCATTTAGGACCTGCACGACCTGTTCCCAGTATCCGGCTACTCTGCGACAGTGCCAAGCTAGATGCATGAAGTCTGCGTCATCCTGGTTACATCTGCAGCATTTGGAGTCTGCCCTCAAACCATATTTATACAGTCGCTGAGGTGTATGATACACTTGATGCAGATATTTGTAATGGATGATTTTCAGGTTACCATTAGGTGTTAACATGCCAGTAAGCAAACATGCGGATTCCCATTCATCGTCCGTTAGAGGTTCCACCAGCCCAGAGTTCCACCTATCCTTAGCTTTGTCTGAGTTACCCCCTATAGCTCCCTGTATGCTCGTGTATAGTTTAGATACTAGGTGAGACGCTGTGGGTGTGGTCAGGAGCAATTGCAGGGGTTCCAGTGTCTGTGGTTCTTCTGGATGTGAGGGGTAATGTTCCCGAAGCGCTCTCTGTAGTCGATAATAATTAAAGCTGAAGAGCGGGGATGGGTTGCTGATGTATTGCAATTTGTCCAGGGTCTGGAATTCACCATTCCTGTACAGATCCCCTAGTGTGTCTAAGCCAGCCCTCTTAAGCAAATCCATACCTATCTGTTCCTGTGTTACCGAAAGTGCCGGGTGATGTGCTAGTGGAAGCCGTGGTGCATATAGTGGTAGGGTGTGTGCTGCCTTGCCCATCAATCTCCAAGCTTCCGTGGTCGCATTTACCGGGTTAATGTCGCGCTCGTGTATCCTAGGGCGTTGATGTGTCAGTATGCTAGACAGAGGAATCGGATCCGCATCTCCCGCCTCCACCGCCACATGCGTCATAAAGGGTACACTGTGGTGCCAGAAATGTGCGAATTGCGCTTGAGCGCATAAGTAGTATAGGTAGAAGTCTGGGACCTTAAAACCCCCCCTAGCGTATGGCAGGGTCATGGTGCGCATCTCCATCCTCACTTGTTTGCCCGCCCAAAGCAGACTAAGTACCAGCGTATTGATACTGCGGAATACCGCAGCAGGGGGTTTGATCGGAATATTATTAAACAAGTACAGGAACTTCGGTAGAAGTACCATTTTTACTATCGCGGCTCTATCTGCCAAGGATAAGGGAAGTCTGTTCCATCTTTTAACTTTATCTTCAAGGGCCGCTATGGTACGTCCGTAGTTCGTCCGTACGACCAATCCCGGGTCTCTGTGGAACCATATACCCAAATATTTCGTCGGTTCCCCCTGCCATTCCAGTGGGTAGTCCAATTGTGTTGGGCTTGTGCTGTCCGTCAGCGATAGGATAAGGGATTTATCCCAATTTATCTGCAGACCGGACTGTTGGCCAAATTTTATGTATTCCCGCAAGAGCGGATTCAAATGCTGTTCAGGGTTTTTTACATAGAGCACCATGTCGTCCGCATAAAGCGAGATATGTATTGGACGGGAGGGCATTTGAAGTGCTGAGTAGTGATGATGTTGTCGGATTTTACAAGCCAGCGGCTCCAGGATTAATGCGAATAACATCGGTGAGAGTGGGCATCCCTGCCGGGTGCCCCTGCCTATGCGGATTGGTTCCGAAATGTACTTGTTTACTCTGATGCGTGCAGTCAAGTCAGTGTACAACATAGATATCCATCCCAGAAAAATCATTGGGAACCCCATACGCACCAACACCGCCTGAATAAAGGGCCAGCCGATGGTGTCAAACGCCTTAGCAGCGTCAAGCAACACCGCCACAGCCTTCGTTTCAGGAGCCAGGTAGTGAGCTAGTGCAAACAATGTGCGGGTGTTGTGTGTGGTGGCTCTATCAGGAATAAATCCGGACTGGTCGGGTCTTATTAACAGGGGCATAAGAGGTTTCAATCTATCTGCAAGCAGACTGGCTATTATTTTCGTATCTACGTTTAATAACGAGAGAGGGCGGTATGAATCACATTTGTCTTCTTTTTTGCCCGGTTTCAGCAGTGTGACGAGTAAAGCCTCACTCAGTGACGCTGGCAGCGTCTGGGCCTCATGGGCTGCCCCGTACAATCGTACCAAATGCGGGGCGAGTAGGTCAACGTACGTTTTATAAAATTCCGTCACGAAGCCATCTGGCCCGGGTGCCTTGTTATTTGGCAAGCGTTGGATGGTGTCTGTGACGTCCTCCACTGTTATCGGACGCTCTAAGTATTGCCTATGTCCATCCGCTAGCCATGCCAGTTCAATATCTTCCATATATGCCAGTAAGTCAGCCTGAGAGGGCGACGGGCGCGCCTTGTATAGAGTGCCGTATGTGTGCATGAACTCCGTTAGTATCCCCTTCACATCAGTGATCACCTCCCCTGATTCCGTACAGATGGACTTAATATTTTGTGGAGGTTTACCTGAGCAAATTTTAGCGGCCAGTTCCCTGCCCGGTCTGCCCCCCTCGCCATATCTCCTAGCAGTTGCCCGTCGAGATACATATTGATGCTCGTCCAGCGCGTATTTGTTATGTTCCGTTAGGAGTGCTTGAATGTCCCCCAATACCTTCGTGTCGCCAGTTTGGGTGTATGTCTGTTCCAGTTCTTGTATGGAGCGTTCTCGTGTGTGTAATTGTTGTCGAATGTCTTTGAGGATACCTGAGGACGTACTGATACAGACTCCCCTAATGGTAGCCTTAAAAGCCTCCCATAGCAATCCCGGGTCCTCAGTTGACGGGCCATTTATGTCAAAGTATTCCACTATTGCCTTATGTATTGTGTCACTATATATCGGGTCTCGTAATGCTGCGGCATTGAAGCGCCATGTAAAGGGAGGTGGGTCATAATGTGGGATGGCTATTTCCAGCAGCACAGGGTTGTGGTCCGACAGCGTGCGTGGTAAGTGTTTGATATCTGAAACCCACGTTAGAACTTCTTGTGTGCCTAGCCAGTAGTCCAGCCTGGACCAACTGTTGCTTGCCGCTTTAATGTGTGTCGCCGTTGTGGCCCCTGGGTGACGTGTCCTCCACATATCTACCATATGAAGGTCTGCCATCGCGTCCTGCAGCATCAACCTGGCCTTCCCATGTTGTTCCGCTGTATGTGCCGCCCTGTCTATCGTATCCTGAAGTGTAACATTGAAATCACCCCCCCATAACATGTGATCTACCTGGAGGCCAGCCACAGTGTGCCATACAGTACTAAAGAATCCCGGGTCATCTACATTAGGGCCATATACATTAACTAAGAGTACCTTTTGCCCCCTAATCGTGCCTGCCATAACAACGCTCCTTCCATCAGTGTCCCTGTGAATGTGAGTGATCTCAAAGTTCGTACCCTTCTTTATCAATATGCTCACCCCCCTAGAATAAGATGAGTAGCTCGAGTTGGTGACAGATTCCGCCCATCTAGCGCCCAATGTGGTTGTGCCATCCCGAGCCAAGTGCGTTTCCTGTAAGAAGACAACGTTAACATTCATCCGATCAAAATATGCAAACAATCGCCTAATCTTTTTCGGGTTGCCCAGACCTCGCACATTCCAAGTGAGGAATTTCAACGTACTATGGTTCGCCATTACTCTCGACGATGATATCAATTTTCAAGAACATTAACCTTACTAAGCGCATCTCAATCACTGCGTGATTAGTTGTACTTTGCCAAATCCATAATAGTGCAGAGTGACGGTGTTCAAAACCTACCCAGCTATGTATGGTCAAGGAGGTCGCCATGCTTCTCAGACACAGCTTTCGTAGCTCAGTAGACTCAGATTTCCCCTCCCCCCCACCTCCCACTTTAGCACCCAAACGTTGCCAAAGCCATCCCTTATTAAACAGTAACATCAGTTTAGAACTTAGGTTGGGGCGCACCCGCCTGGGGGTGTCACCAGGGTCACACAACTCCATCCACAAAGTGGACGTGGACGGACGCATATAACGTCTTTAACGTAATTTGCATAGTAATTCACCTTTCCCTCTCCCCCCGCCAGCAAGAAACATAAACAATATTAAGTCATTGCCAGAGCGACAAATTTTAGCACAGCCCAGGACTTTAGTCCGGCGACACTACGAACCTGTGCCCGTTAGGGGGATCGACCCGAGGGCCTACATCGTAGTACACCCTGATACTAGTCCATCAGCTAGTGGTGTGTTCCATACCCCCGATCTCCGCGGTCTGCCCTGCGCCCTCCGGAAACGGCCGGTCTTGTAATTACTCACTGCGTGGAAGTTCATCTCAGGGTGTACCGCTGCAGTCAACAGGTCGAGCGGCGTGGCCCCGCAGGGGTCCCCATTGTCCAAAGTGAGTCTGGCGCCAACTCAGGTCGACCTGGCGCAGCTGCTTATTTCGTTGCAACAGTGGAATGATCATTTCGGCCTCTCAGCATTACCAGGGACAACATGCAGATATCGCAGCTCATCTCGTCAGTCCACATCGCTCGTCGGTTCTGCTCGTTCCTGCGCTTTGCGACGTTTCACATGTTGTTTGATGAATTCATGTGCGGCCTGCACCGTCAGCAGAATGATAGGCTTGCCCACGTTCGTGATTTTGAGTTTCGCCGGGCACAGCATTGCGTATTCAAGACCTAGATCCCTCAACTTCTTCTTTACTGGGGCAAATTCCTTTCGAGCTAGTTGTACCGCCATGGTGTGATCAGGATAGAACTCCAGGGTATTGCCTTGATGTGTGACTTTGCCCATGACCCTAGCAAGCCGTAGCACAGTGTCTCTGTCTCTGTAATTGAGCACTCGGGCAATTACCATTCGTGGCGCGGCCCCCGATTTCGGCACAGGTGCCAGTGAGCGGTGAGCACGTTCGATCAGAAACATCGGGGATAGTTTGTCAGCGCCGAATATGTCTTTCAGGAGTAGTTCGATATAAGTTTCCATTCTCCCAGTGTTGGTGGATTCCGGTAGGCCCGATATTCTAAGGTTGTTCCGCCTGGACCTGGCTTCCTGGTCCTCCACCTTAGCGCGCAGGGTCTCTACCGTCTTCTCCAAGCCCCCACAGATCTTCGAGGTGTTGTTGTGCTCATCTTCCACTTTGGAAATCCTCTGTTCCGCTTCTACAATCCGTTCGTCGTGCTTTTCAATCTTGGCCGCCATGTTGTCCACTCTTTGCACCACGCTATCTAGTTTGCCATTCATCTCCTGCAGGCTCTGCTGGATCGCTCGCAGCACCGTCTCCATGCCTGACCCTTCCGCCATTTCTACCTCGCCTTCCAATTCCGGGGGGGGAGCTGTGGTTTTCTGCTGCTTTTTCGTCTCGAATGGGAGCTTGGTTTGTTGTTTCTCCGGCCTTCCCATGCTCCACTGCGACGGGGGCGTCGTAGATGTTGTCGCCCTCGGGCTGCTTGTTGGTGCCCTGTTAGTCGCAGGGGTATCGTGGGGTGTTGGCGTCTTGGTGCCCCACCTCGGGGTACGTCTATTCATTTGCCCCTGTGGCCTCAAGGAGCGTCGTCAATGGCGCAGTTATGGGTGCTGCTGTAAGACGCCAGGATCCCTACATTCGCTGTGGCAGGCGTAAGTAGTGTCCCTCAGAGTCTGGATGATGCTGGGCGTTGCCACGTGGTATGGGTCTGCACCTGAGCGCTCTCCTGAGCCCTGCGGCGCCTCGGCGGGGTCCAAGCGCTTCTGCGCCCTGAGCTCCAGCTTCCACCCCCCCTGGGCACTCAGCGCGGGCGGCGCGCAATATATGGATCAGCGGGTATGCGGCATCCCCCGCAGCGTGTGCAGCAAGGCTCGCTCACCTTACGCTTGCCGCCAGTGCCGCCCGTTGCAACTTGAGGTCCCGTTGTGTTTGCTCCGTAGTAAGTCGTCGCCGCAAATCATTTGCGTTCCAGCGCCACCGCCATCTTACCCCAGCTGGAACGCACAACAAAAGATTCCTTTTTCCGCTAGATAGGGCGAACACCTCCACGTCGCTGCATTACTGTCCAGCAGGCACTATGCGTTCGTTCATTTACCGTTATGAGGGCGTTCAGGGCAGTCGCCAGTCCTCATAGAGCGCCAATGTTCATCGGGGCAGAGCGCGGCCATTTTGTTGCGCTCAGG
Source organism: Lissotriton helveticus (assembly GCF_964261635.1). Taxonomy (NCBI): domain Eukaryota; kingdom Metazoa; phylum Chordata; class Amphibia; order Caudata; family Salamandridae; genus Lissotriton; species Lissotriton helveticus. The sequence continues at coordinate 2,098,770,559 of NC_136063.1, read as the reverse complement.
CAGTTCCCGGGGATTCCGCTGATTATTCGTCTATCAGCCCTTGGTCTGCTACATTAGTGCCGTAGAAGTGTCGGCCTCATGTTCCGATGACCATAGATGTCATTTGGTCACTTCAGTGGCGGGTTTGCAAGGCGAAAGGAGTTCCGCGGTTGCGCCCGTCCGGCGGAGCTGACACTTCAGCCAGCCATCCCGCAGTGCGCCCTCTAGCGCCCCATGTATATTTATATATATATTTATATATCTGCATGCTTGTTATTATATGGATATGTATTGTTCTAACATTGGTTTCCTGCAGAGCTTCCTTCTGGGTTCTATCCTGGAAACGCTGCAAATTTTTCTGAGCACTGCTTACTACTCTGATACAAGCATGTGAATCTATGAAAGATGTAATACTGGAGAAGGAATTAGTTACTTACCTGTACACTATAGTTCTCCAGTATTATCTTTCATAGATTCACATGCTCCCACCCGCCTCCCCGTTTCGCAGGCAGAACCTGTTCTCGGTATTTATCCATGTCTCTCACTCGGGGACGGAAATCTGAGGCAGGAAGCTTCTGCTGGTGAGTGTGAGGGCAGGGCAGCAATGCTGATTGGCTGACTTTTGGACCAAATAATGAGATGGTCTGGTTACCAAATGCTACAGTCCCTATGGGATTTTCTATGCAGTTTTTTCTTCTCTATGATACTGCTTTGGTCATTCTGTTACCGTGAGACTCCCACCATGACGACGGGGAAGATACAAGCATGTGAATCTATGAAAGATAATACTGGAGAACTATAGTGTACAGGTAAGTAACTAATTCCTTATGCCTCCACTGGCGCCGCTTACCCCAGCATCGCTACCGCATTCATGCCGGTCACCCCCACCCCCCCATGGACGGTTCGACCCCGTACTCAATCCTGACAGGCATCACCGGCGCCAAGAGAGTTTTTTGTGCCCCTGTTCACTCCTGGGGTCTCTTTTTGGCCAGATTGGCACCCAGAGAAGGAGGAGGAGGACTAGGAGGGGTCATGTGATGCTCTGACTGACCAGTTGGAAAGTGAACAAGACTGGAGAGAGGACCTGGGGGATGCCAGTGGTCTGAACACCTCCCCTGACCTTAGCATGTTATCTCCTCCTACCGTGGCTACAGAAGAGGGAGCGTCATACGCAGTGGTGTTGCGTAGGACAGCCGAGGCTCTCAACCTCGAACTCCCTACAGTGGCAGTCAGGACTAACCTCCTGACAGAGGTGCTTCAGTTGGCTGCGAGCTCTTCTGAGCCTCTGCTTCCATTTAATGAGGCCCTTACTGACGTCCATTTGGGCACCTGGTCCAGGCCCAACACGGGGGCTCCCATGGATAGGATGATTGCCCGACACCACCGCCCAGCTCCGGGCGACCTCACTTTCCTCTCCGAACACCCCACCCCTGAGAGCTTGGTGGTCCAGGCCTCTTTTGTTATGTTATGTTATGTTATATAGAGTTTTGTTAAGCGCTCAGCTACTCGGACCGAGTGTCCCGGCGCTATCAGACCCAGCACAACACAACCATCATCTTCTTCCAAGATCACATTCCCCACCGCTCCACCGGATACGGAATCTAAGAAGCTGGATCATCTTGGAAAGCGGATTTTCTCTTCTTCCAGCTTGGAACTGCTTTCGGTAAACTCTACATGTCTATTGGGCCGTTATTCCCACTCTGTGTGGGACTCAGTTGCGCAGGTGCTGCCTCAGTGTCCGGAGGAGGCCCAGACAGTGCTCTCCCAGGCTATTTCCGCCGGGAGGGATGCGGCTAAGTTTACCATTTGTGGGCTGGATACCGCCGAGACTCTGGGCAGGACAATTTCCATGTCGGTAGCTCTGTGACTCGCCTGAATGAGGTTGATTGGCTTTTTTGGGGATGTCCAGAATACCCTCATGGACATGCTCTTTGATGGCTGTCGCCTTTTCGGTGACAAAACAGACAACACTTTAGAGCGTTTCAAGAACTCATAAGCTACAGCCAAGTCCTTGGGCCTCTCCAGTCGCCCAGCTCAGTCTGCTTTTTGCCCCTTTGTGGCTACGGAAGGGGTGCCCCACTACGTCCCGGACAAAGCCACAGGCCGTAGCAAGTTGCGCAACCTTCGTGCTGCCGGGAACGGGGGAACAACTGCCTTGGTTCAGGGAGCCAGCGGGTGGGCCAGTCCACCAACCCCTCCCCCGCAGCAGCCTCCAAACCTTCCTTGTCTGACATTTCAGGCCCATCAAACACCAGTGGGCGGCAGGATTCGCCATCACCTTCCACACTGGTGCACCATTATGTCGGACAGGTGGGTTTTGCAGATAGTCCAAAGGGGCTACTCCCTCCCCTTCGAGGCTACCTCTCCAGCCATGCCACCGCAATACCAGCGCTTGTCCGAGAATCACCTGGCCCTTCTCCAGCAGTAAGTTATGGCTCTCTTGGCCAAGGGAGCCATTGAGCGCGTTCCTGTTCCAGAAGTAGGTTGTGGATGTTATTCCCACTACTTTCTGGTTCCCAAGAAGGACAAGGGCCTGCATCCTATCTTGGATCTCAGGAACGTCAACTGCTTCCTCTGGAAGGAGAAGTTCAAGATTTTGGCGCTTGCTCAGGTCTTGTCTGCCCTCAACCCAGAAGACTGGATGATAGCGTTGGACTTGCAGGACGCTTATTTTCACATCCCTATCCTGCCGGCCCACCGGCGTTACCTGAAGTTCACGGTAGGCCATAAGCATTTTCAGTTTACCGTGCTCGCCTTTGGCCTTACCAGTGCCCCTCAGGGGTTCACGAAAGTTAAGTGATGGCGGTGGTCGCAGCTCATCTGTGCAGATCAGGGGTTTCAGTCTTCTCCTATCTCGAAGACTGATTTTTGTAGGCGGGCTCGCCCCAGGCAGTCGTCTCCCACCTCCAGACTAAGGCTGACCTCCTGCATTCGCTGAGGTTCTCCATCAATATGCTGACGTCACACCTGATTCCCTCTCAGAAGCTCTTCTTCATTGGAGCGGTTCTGGACACAATGCGGTTCCGGGTCTATCCTCCCGAACAGCGAGTCTAGGACATTTGGCCTACGATTCCGATCTTTCAGCCTCTATCCCGAGTTTCAGTCAGAATTACCCTGAGGCTGCTGGGCCTCATGGCCTCCTGCATCCTGCTGGTCGATCATGCCAGGTGGCATATGCGGGCTCTACAGTGGGACCTGAAGTTCCAGTGGGCGCAGCATCAGGGGAATCTGTCCAATTGTGCCCAGATCTCGGAGGGCACTGCACGACAATCACTGTGATGGCTCACGAACCAGGATTGGGTCAATGGCAGATCCCTCTCCCTTCCCGACCATGACACAGAGTGGTGATGGACGCATCCCTTCTGGGCTGGGGAGGCCACATGGGAAAGCCGGAGATCAGAAGCCTCTGGTCTCTGGCGGAGTCCAGGCTTCATATCAACCTTCTGGAGCTCCGGGAGATCCGACTTGCACTCAAGGCATTCCTTCCCTCTGTCTAGGGAAGAGTAATGCACGTGTTCACGGACCCCACCACCGTCATTTGGTACTGCAACTAACAGGGCGGGTGGGGTTGTGGACCCTATGTCAGGAGGCCCTCCGCCGCTGGACATGGCTGGAACATCAGGGCATATCCTTGGTGGTTCAACACCTGGCAGGTTCACTGAATGCCAGAGCTGACGAACTCAGCTGCAGGTGCATGATGGATCACGAATGGCGTCTTCACTCGGAGGTGGTGCAAGGTCTCTTTCGACAGTGAGAAGAGCATTGGTTAGATCTATTCGCCACCGAAGAGAATGCGCAATGTCAGCAATTCTGCCCATTTGAATCTCCAAGGCGACACTCGCTAGGCGACGCTTTTCCGCCTATACCACTTCTGCCATGAGTGCTGAAGAAGATCAGGCGTGACCGGGCCCAAGTCATCTTTGTGGCTCCGGATTGGGCACGAAGAGTCTGGTATCCAGAGCTGCTCAACATGGCCATTGATTCTCCGCAGCAACAGGGGATGGTCCTCCACCCAAACCTGTCTAGTCTCCACCTCCTTGCTTGGAGATTGAGCGGCGGCAGTTGATGTCATTTGACCTGCCTCCCGCCATCTGCGATGTAATCTTGGCAGCCAGGCGTCCCTCCACTAAGACGGTATACGCCTGTCGGTGGAACAAATTTGTGGCATGGTGCACAGCAAAGGCTGTGGATCCCCTCTCTGCCCCTCGGTCTTAGGTTCTCTTGTTCCTCCTTTCTTTGGCCCAGCAGGGCTCTGCTCTGGGCACTATCAAGGGCTATCTCTCGGCCATTTATGCCTTCCTTCGGCTTCCAGATCAACCTTCTCTTTTCAAGTCCCCGGTTGTCAATCGTTTCTTGAACGGCATAACTCATCTTCTTCCTCCTATTCCTTTCATTATGCCTCAGTGGGACTTGAATCTAGTTTTGACATATTTAATGTGCACTCCCTTCGAGCCATTTCACAACTGTCCTTTGAGACTTCTGACGCTTAAAAAGGCATTCTTGGTTGCCAAAACATCTGCCAGAAGAGTGAGTGTGCTCCAGGCTCTTTCATCTAAGCCTCCTTTCCTTTCTGTCCATCCGGACAAGGTAGTTCTCAGGACTCGTCCATCCTTCCTGCCCAAGATTGTCGCTGCCTTTCACATTGGGTAGACCATCATTTTGCCCACCTTCTTTCCGTCTTCGCATCCTGCGAAAGAGGAAGAGAGGTTTCACCGTCTGGACCCAAAACATGCGCTTTCCTTTTATCTGGATCGCACCAAACAGTTCCGGGTGGATGACCAGCTTTATGTTGGGTACGTGGGCGCCAAGAAAGGTCGGGCCGTACACAAGCGAACGATCTCCCAATGGGTCGTTTTGTGTATCAAATCATGCTATTCTCTGGTGAAGAAGGAGCCTCCAGTGGGGCTGCACGCCCATTCCACCAGGGCGACTGCAGCAACCACTGCTCTGGGACAAGGCGTTCCACTCAATGACATCTGTCAGGCAGCTATGTGGGCTTTGTCACACACTTTTACGAAACACTACTGCCTGGGCAGCCAAGTCCAGAGAGACGGCTTCTTTGGCCATTCGGTTCGCCAGGACTTTCTGGTGTGATCTTGGTTTGCAGACCCACCTCCGGGGTTGGTATTGCTGGGGTGTCTATTCTAAGGTAAGGAATCTATAACTTAAGTGTTTCTTTCAAAGTGAACAAGTTACTTACCTTCGGTAACGATATATCTGCAAGAAACGTTAGTTATAGATTCCTTACTGCCCCACTCATCCTTCCCGTTCTGCAAACTGATTTCTCGGGTTAAGGATATCCTTTCAGGGTCCTAGTTTTGTGCACCAGTGGTCAGTGTCTTGCATGGCTATGCGTTTCTGGTGCGGAAAGTCGTGTACAGAACTGACCTCAGCGCGAAGGGCCGTGTCTAAGTAGCTACCGCGACGTCCTCCCAGCGACACGACGCCAATGACGAACATGGAGCCAACCGACGATACCTTTTGACGCGCAGAAGTACTGCTGCCTAAAAATTTCCGAATCCAGTCTGACGCCTGTGGGTAATTCTAAGGCAGTGGTCTTCAAACTTTTTGATGTCGAGACCCCCTTGTCAAACCTTTTTAGGCGTAAGGACCCCTTCTGACAACATTTTCTAGAAACTGGTTGTCCTCATCATCATCTATCGACAACCATAAATGCCCCTGTTAGACCGGGCATCTTTATGCATGTTCCCCCTGTTTTTTTCCATTCTGACCTTCTTATGAAATACGGTGCATTCCAGTCCGTTTCCCTATACAAATTGCTGCCTAGCACCAACGTAGGCAGGATTGTTTTTGAACGGAAGATGCACCTTCCTTCACCAAAACAATCCTGAGGGGCATTTTCCCATTCCTATGTGAGCTGAAGAATGCAGCACGCATGGAAAAATGAAAAAACATGGAGAAATGTTTTAATTTCTCCTCGTTAGGCCTCCACTGAAGAGGTGTCAGTTTTTGGAGCTGTCCTAGGTTTACGTGATTTTGTAAATGGAGGCAGCATCGATATTCATGAGCTTTGCATGGGAACCCCACATAAAGCCCATGGAACACCTCCTTGACGCAGAGTAAGGCAACGCAGTGACTTGCGCTGCTATGTCTTACTCCATATCTATGAGGCAATGCAGTGCCATGCATGGTGACTTTGCACCGCCTCATAGGTATAGTTGAAGCACTTGCGCCGCTGGAGCATCAAAAAAAGTGATGCTCTGGCGATGCAAGCCTCTCATACATAAGCCCAAAATATTCTGTACGTTTTTTAGGTCTTTCACCTTTAGGTATTTGCATATAAAATAATGGGCAGCGTAAATAAAAAATGAATAAAACAAGTTATTCCTCAGAGGGAAATGCACTGTAGTACATTATAAAATTTCTAATAGCTAATTCACTGCAGAGGTCTGTGTGTAACCAGAGAACCACAGAATTAAATCTTGATTGGTGCAGTGGAGAATATTGATGTGTATTTTTAGTGCTACGAAGTCACAGCTTGTAACGGAACGCACTGTGAATATGTAAGTCAATTTTCAATACTTGCATTACACACAGGGTAAGATAGAATGCTGCAAAAAATGCAAATAGTTGTACAATAAAATGGTTCTTTCAAAATGTCGTTTTAATAATACCAGCGTGTATGTAATGCAGTTTTCTTTTTTTACATAACTGTCCCCCTTCAACACCTCTTTAGGGGCACTAAGGGCTATGTAAATGCAGTTAAAATTAAAAGCAAGAACTTCCAAGCCCAGTTTTTAACTCTTTGCACTTGCACTCAAAAAACACATCTTTGTTTTCAGAAAGAGACAGAACTGCTCCTAAAGCATCCTTTACACTTGCAGATTAACTGATAAGGAACATTTGCCTTTCATTCAGCCAAGCAGCTGATAACGATCTCAATTAGCCATGCTGTCTTTTTGCAAGGACAAGTGAAGCTGGGGAATCTGCGACCCCCTTCCTAGAACTCCATGACCCCCCTGGGGGTCGCACCCCACAGTTTGAAGACATCTGTTCTAAGGTAAAAAAATCTATAACAACTAATGTTTCCTACAGCTATATCATTACTGAAAATAAGTAACTTGTTTGTTTAGTCTCAAACCAATCCATCAGTGCTGCAGTTGATTGGATTGTGTAACGTATATGTGAACATTCTTTGGGACCCGTAAATAAAGGGTTCTTATAGGGTACCCTTGAGCCAGTTTTAAACATTTTCTTTGCTGCACCTTTTCTATCACTGTAACCTGAAGAGTTGTAGTATCTGTGCATGTACAGACCTACAACGAAACACGTGTCGGCTGGCTGTAAATTGTCAATGATTTGATGACCAAATAAAAGGAGATATACATGAAACTTCAAGAACCGACGTTGGACAGATTTCTATTCAATTTCATATATTATCACACTGCTTTCTATACTTGAGTTGAGTGCGTAGGATTTTGTGTTTATGTCTTAGATGTGAATTTTGCATATTTAAATTGAGGGGTTCTGTGGGTCGCCCCTCCCTGCTAGCACCATTACTCCTGCCTTAAAAACATTTACGTTAATATTGTTTGAGCGCCCATCGATCCCGTAAACTCAATACCCTTTCTCTGTTGTGCTCAGAAATGGGATCTCTGGTTGGCTGAGGCTTGCGCCAAAGCCAGGCAGAGACCACCACTCTAGTTAGGGCAAGGGAGCTACACTCCAAAGATAACCCCTGCTCACCCCCTTGGTAGCTTGGCACGAGCAGTTATGCTTATCCCGGAGGCAATGTGTAAAGCATTTGGGCATGCACACAATAGCAACAACATCCCAGGCACACTACAAAAGGAACTCCACACAAGGTTATATCAAAAATAGCCTTTGTATTCTCAAAACACATGCGAATAGTAACACATACTGTGCCAACTGGTACTGGGCAATATTTACAAGGGATTATGTACACCTGACAGGGCCACACGGACCACTGTCAGAACCATCACAAAGCGAACTTGGTAAAATTAAAATAGATCCTAAAACGTACAAGTAAAATAGGTCAAAAAACGTACAACCAGTAAACACTGGTAATCACTGTACTTTGCATCAGTCTGTGACATAAACTACCTTATGCACAGTATCCCAAACATCTAAATACATTAGACCCTAACCACCTAAGTATAAATCACACTAGGGGCGTAAATCACACAGTGAAGTATAATCTCACTAACACAAACCAAAACAGGCAAACCAACCTCATAATCATAAACCATATTTTAAAGGTATCAAAATAGGGTGCATAAAACATACTATACACAATACATTTCCTAGCACCAAAAGCATAGTTAGTACATAAATCACATTAGGGCCTGGCGCCCTATGAATGTAACCATCCCCCTGGCCAACTGGCCATCTCAGAAAGGGGGCTCAAACCCCCTATGTCCCAAAGTCAGGGCTGCTGTCTGGGCAGCGAAGGTCAAGGGTGTGCCACTGCGCACAACCTAAACGTTGGAGCTGCCCACTACTTGCTGGGCAGCTGAGAACAATAACACGGGGGCCTAAACGATGCAGCTGGCAGTATGTACTGCGCAGCTGTGGAAGGCCTCTGTGCCCCTTCTGCCCCTCTCAGGGACTCTCTTGAGAATTGTGCCTAAACGGTGCAGCTGCTCACTACTTGCTGGGCAGCTGTAGATAATCAAATGTAAAATGAGGCAGGGGCCCTCAGTGGCCCTTAAACAATTATGCCCCACGTTAGCGCCAACTGGCTCTGCTAGATAAAACATGCTCCCCCAATGAACTGCGGGGAAAGAACACAGGCCTTTAAAATAAATATAGCCCACGTGGGAGCCATCTAGGCTCTAAGAGAAATGGGGCCAAAAGCAGGGAAGGCCCACGGGGCTCTGTGGAGCAAATGAGGCCCCAAGCCCCTCACAGGGACTTTAAATAACTCAGGGCCAAAGCAGAACTTGCCCCCGAGCACTGTGGGGCCCACGGGGGCTCCCAGGAAGTGGATTACCAACGTTGGAGCGGCCCACTGCCATCCGGGGCCGCTCTAAATGCAACACTGGCACTGTACCTTTATCCGGCACCAACATTAGCCCCCATGGAGCCCCCAGCCCTTCTCAACTCACCAGGCTGCTCTCTGGGGGACTCCACTCTGTCTGCGGCGATTTCTTCACTGGGGTCAGGCACGGGCAATGTGTCTCGCGCCCCCTCCGCCTTTGAGCTGTACTGGGTGGTGCCTGCGGGGCTCTCCCTTAACCATGGGAGCCCCGCACTGGCAGGCGCCATTCTTCTCCCGGGCAGCTTCTCTCCTTCTCTTTTGGCGGCGGGCTCGGGACTTCCTTTTGAAACCGGAAGTCTCGCCCGCCGTCAGGCACTACGGTGCCTGACTTCCTGTTTGTGCACGGCTGCGGCGGTGATATCTCGGCAGAAACGAGGGGTAGGCTCCCTCGAATACTGGAATACCTCAGCGCGGTGGGCACCCGCAAAACGCTCTAATAAGCGGGGTGGGCACCCGCATTAGGCCCAAAAGAACAGGGGAATCCCTACGTCAGGGTCCCCCCCCACCGAAGGTGATTTGCAGCCCAGCGCTGCGAGTGAACTGCAGAAGCGCTTCCCCCTGGGATAAAGACAGCGCGCTGCTAGGAAGTAAAAATAAGGCGCTCACGAGGCGCTGGGGGGGCACAACATCCACAAAGTCCCCCGGAATGGCCCCTGAAGCAAAAAGGGGTCCTAGCAACAAGGTCCTCACAGGTGAAGAGGGCAGAAGGGTCCCAAAGAGAAGTCCTCCAGGTATCCAGGGGCAGGGCAGGGCAGGGCCCAGGGAAGCAAGCCTTCCCCTGCGCCCCAGCAGCAGCACGGCCCTGGTAGATTCAAGTAGCAAACAAGAACATCTTAATGGGGTCACAGCCCCTTATTTATACAGTAAAATCCCTTTGTGACACAGCACAGGGCTAGGAGAGAACCAGTTACAACTGGTTCAGGAGCACTTTGTTTTGCTCAGCTCCTCTCCTCTATTCACAGGACAGGCCAGGGACATCAAACGCACCACAGGGGGTGGAGCCAGCATTGTGGAGGAGAGACCCAGCCCTATTCAGGTCCCAGATGCAACTCCTCCCTCCCATTTGCATGCAGATCTCCCTATTCACCACCGGGCAGACCCATCCTGGCTCCTGGAACCAAGCACACCAGCCAGCCCTTGCAAATCACAAGCCAGACATACAATTCACACCAGGCAGGCAGACACTGCACACATAAATGCCACCTTCTAAAAGTGGCACTTCTCGACTAGTCACAATAAATCTGTGCACATCATTGCGCAGCATTTAATCTCACGAGTTCGCACATACCAAACTCGCCCCTGCACTCCTCTCACATCAAGAATTACCATGAACACTCATATCCCCCATACATTCCTTTGGGGGGGCAGGCCAATCTCACTACACGCACTCAGAGAGCGCACGCACTTTACACTGGCCCACAGTGCCAAAGTGCGCAGAGACCAGAAATCACTACCATTATGTCGTATTAAAAAGGCAAAAAGTTCAGGGGTGAACCTGCCAAAAGGGCCAAGTCTAACACTCTCCCTCTAAATTGGTGCTATCGATTGGTGGTTCCATGAGTGGCAAATTTGATTTACTATTCAGTCCCTAGTACAGTGCACTGTGTGTGCCCAGGGCCTGTAAATCAAATGCTGCTAGTGGGCCTGCAGCACTGATTGTGCCACCCACATAAGCAGCCTGTGAATGTAACTCAGATCTGCCACTGAAGTATCTGTGGGCAGTCTAGTACCTCCATGTCGACTTGGCAAGTGCACCCACTTGCCAGGCCCTTCCCTTCCCTTTTCTTATATGTTAGTCACCCTTAAGGCAGGACCAAGGTTCCCCTGTGGGCAAGGTGCAGTGTATGAGAAAGGTAGGACATGCCCTGGCGTGAGTGGCATGTCCTGATAGTGAAATATGGCCAATTTCGGTTTTCACTATTGCAAGGCTACCTGTTTTTACATAGAATATAATGGGGAGTTTGCTTATAACATCTTTTAAACAGAACTATCCCTGGGAACATGGTAGGAAAATAAAGTTTAGTATGCCTGAACTCAAAATGCATCTTTTAGTGAGGATGATTTTTACATTCTGTGTTTGAAAATACCACTTTTAGAAAGTAGGTATTTTTGTGCTTAGCCATCCAGTGTGCCTCTGCGAGGACATGGATTGACTGTCTAAGTTTGAAGTGTCAGGGGCTGGGCAGGTGCAGTGGCTCCAGAGAGTCTGATGAGTCAGGGCTGGGCTGAATAGACCTGGGCTGTATTTAGAGTAGGGAGAGGAGATTTCCTTTCACCTGAATGGGCCTGGTCCGCCTTCCTCAATGCTGTTTCCACCTCCTGCCAGGAAGCTGCACCAGAGAGGACAGAACTGGTTTTGACTGACAACAGGGCTTCTCTGCCACCAGACAACAAAGGATTTTGTAGTATAAATATTGGGGCCCAGACTCCATAACTTTAGATCACTTTTCGGAATCAAGAGGAACCTTTGTGAAGTAGAAGAGCTAGAGAAGCTGAGGAGGAATACTGCCCCTGTGCTGTTTTGCTGTCTGGGGTTGGCCTGCAGTGGCTACTTGCTGCCAAGGAAAGGAGAAGGACTTTGCTGTTTGCTTTGTCCCCTGCTTGAGGAAGATCTCCAAGGGCTTCAACTAAAGCTTGCCTCTTGTACTGAAGTCTCAGGGATACAAAGACTTAATTTCTTCTGTCTTTCTGCATCTGGAACTGCTGTTTCAGCTGCCACAGAAGGAAACTGCAACACCGACATTGCGTGTGACACCATCACCTGCACCGAAGCCGTCGGCACCGCTCGTGAAGAGCACGACGCACCACCCTGACTTGCACTGTAGGCCCGATGCCTGCTAACGCCTTGCTGCATCAACTCCGAAGCCGTCATCGAGGCCTCTGCCTGTCCCTGAGCGGAGGACACCCCTCGTGACATCCACAACGCACTGTCCCGACTCGCACCGCAGGCCCGACCTTACCCACAACGGCGCTTCATCAACACGGAGCCGATAATCAACGTGGGTGACTCCCAAATCCATCGATACCACACCGTCGTAAGGAACCGCAGCCTCGTGGCCACGTGATGTCACCTCACTGACACAGTAAGGAACCGACTTCTCACCTCCCCTGCATCGCAGTAAGGAACTGAGGCTTCACCTCTCCTGGGGTCGTAAGTAAGCGACGACACCCGGCTCCAATGAAGCATCACCTCCCCGATGCCGTGCACCATCTTTGCTTTCATCGTTTCCAAGGTACCGTTCTGTGGGGTTCTCCTTGACTCTGCGCCTGATGCCGCGCACTTCACAGTCAGTGCCGTACTTTGGTATTTTCATCTATCAGGACGTCGTAGTAACTCCAGGTGGAGTTATTTGTTGCTACAAACTTTATTTGAGTAAAGAACCTATTTTTAAGGATATCTTGGTAGCTGTATTGTGGATTTTTGTCGTTTGGTCTTGTTTTGGTTTAGATAAAGATTACTTATTTTTCTAAACTTGTGTGGTGTCCATTTGTAGTGTTTTTAATGTGTTACTGCGTGTGTTGATAACACCAAGAGGGGTAGAGAGTAGAACAGGTGATTAACATGCAGTGGCACTAATTGTGTATTTGAAAAATGCCCTCACTCACACACAAATGTGTGTGACATGCTTCATCATTGGGTCTGCTTACAAAACACCCTAGCGTAGCCACACACAGGATAGAGCATAGGGAGGGGGAAGACAACAACATAAAAGTGAAACGCAGTAGTGACAGGGTGTGTTATACCCGGCGACTGGTTACAGTGATAGAAAAGGTGCAGCAAAGAAAATGTTTAAAACTGGCTCAAGGGTACCATATAAGAACCCTTTATTTACGGGTCCCAAAGAATGTTCACATATACGTTACACACTTCCTCTGAGGTAAGCCTGTCTGCTCGTGTTAAGCCACCAAGGGGGTGAGCAGGGGTTGTTTTGGAAGTGTATCCCCCTTACCCTGACTAGGAAGAAGGGCCGCTAATAGTAATAATAATCTTTATTCGGCGTATACATAATACCATAAAAGATACATATGTTTTTATAAAATAAAACATCAGGTAAACAAAAAATCTCTAGAGAGGTTACCACATACCAAACAAAGATGATGTATATACACTTTCATTATCCCCCTATCTCACATATTATGATATTTCATGCAACCCATTATGATTCTAATTTAAAATTATTATTTGTAGTATTTCACTAAAACATATACAGCAGCAAGTCATAGTGCAAAGTTCCAAAAATAAAATTCTCTAGGGTTCAGACCCTCTTTGTATTTCTTAACTTTAAAGCAGCTCCTAGGAAATTGGAAATACAGAAAAGTGTAAAAACATCTGATGATAATTTTAAAAACAACAAGGCTACCTGTGCTTTTCTAAAAGTGGATCTTTTTAATCCCTCCCACGCTTATGACGGAACCGTTCCGTCATTGCCCTCGGGTGGGCTGTGCTGGTGACGGAGCGGTTCCGTCATGGCCTGCTCGCCGCGCCTGCGGGGCGCTGATTTCGCTCCTTCGCTGACGTTCTAAAGAACGGTCGGGGCCATGACGGAACCGCTCCGTCACAAGCACAGCCCACCCGAGGGCTATGACGGAGCGGTTCCGTCATAAGCGTCGGAGCGCCGCGCGGCCGCCCCACCCCTTTTGGGCTGCGGCGGAATTGCCGCCGCAGCGAAAGGGTTAAAAGGCCCTTCAGATAAATTTTTCTAGGATTTGCATATAACGAGCAGGGTAGGACGAAGTGTAGGGTATCCTGTGGAGACCTATTGTCGCAGCCAAAGGGTCCTCCATCTACTATGTTCAATGTAAAACCCTCCGGAACGGCCAATAAATAATGGAATAAGTTTAGTCTAAAACATGTGAGTAAAAATCTGTTGTGTGTGCTCTATTTGGACAAAGGTACCTACCTCTGCCATCTAGAGACCTCCATTTCGAACATTAACCTTTCTAGGTGAAAAAATAGATTCCCAAAAAGAGGGGAGAGTATTAGCCATACAAACTAAATGTGCAGATTTCATTCCGTTAATCAAACCAATTCTTCATCTAATGTCATCCGTTCTAGGATCTATGGCTTCATGCATATTCATAGTCACAAATGCAAGCCTTTCATAAGACCTCTTCAACATTGTCTAAAAGACTGCACAAAAACAAAAAATGCCCAGACTTTTCATCCAAGGTACAAGATCCACACTCAGTGGTCTATGCTCTTATGCTTAACTGATTGACTCCCTTTGTCTTGCCCTTTCTGCCAATACCACTAATACAGGTTGTGATCCACAAAATTTAGAACTCAAACCTGAAAATGATTCTAATAGCATAGGACTGGCTGAGGCAGTGATGGTACATCGACCACTTTCAACTATCCATGAGACACAGCAAACGTCTTCCACTCAGACTAAATCTTCTATCCAGACTTCAGGGCCAAATTTTGCATCCAACTTGCCATTCTAATCAAAATGCCCTTCAGCAAGATCATGATTCGCCTTTAAAAGGAAGCAATTTTGTATCTGCTGTCAAAACAAAGGACATAATCCTATGATTGGTCAAGAAAATTGCATTCTTCCATATTTGCTTCACTTAAGCTATATTTAAACTACGATTTTCTTCGATAAAGGTTCACCTAACAGCCATTACTGTAGACAGCAAATCTCCACAACAACCATCTTTTTTCAAAATTCCTGTAATAAAATAATTTTTTGAAGGACCTAAGAAGTTTTATCCCTCAAATTAAAAGATCTTTACCTCCACGCGAACTAAACCTAGTTCTTTCAAAACTGATGGGTCCACCTTTTGAACCAATTCATAAAGCAACCTTACAGTATCTGTCATGGAATACTGTCTTTTACTAGGAAGTATCTCTGCACGCAGAGTTAGTGAATTATTGCGCTCGCAGCAGTTGCACCTTTTCTTGTTTATCATCATAATAGGGTAGTTTTGTGTACTCAGCCCTCCTTTTTACCAAAAGTAGTATCTGATTTTCACATTAATCATTCAATAATATTGCTTATATTTTTTCATAACCCTTCTATGCCCACAGGAAGATTTCTACATTCTCAAGACATAAAAAGGGTTCTCCTTTATTATTTAAACAAATAATAAGATGTTGTAGAGCTTACATTTATCCTCCATTTTAGCTTTCCATTGTAACATAGCATCATTTTCAAATGGTGGTTTGCACATCTTTTCCTCTAATACGAAAATGTGTCACATACACATTTATTCCTGGTCGACATGGTTGCCCTGTATTCTCCACAATTAGTTCCAGCGTCACACAATTAGAATGCAATACCCTTACTATATTGTTTGTGTAACCGTAGGAAACTACTCTTTCTTCCCAGACTAATTAAAGACGCAGTTATGCACCTCTGTCACAGTAAGATAAGGATGGTGTGTTATTATTTAAATAGCATCCATGCTGAAATCGGTGAGAGGTGCTTCACTTTCTGCTGGAGTTATCATGGAAGCTGCTATGCGCTGTGACTGATGTCCAGCTCTACTGTCTCCGACCTTTATCCTTAGAAGGAAGATAGGCATGCACACTCAGACGAGAGTGCATTCGTTAGTACGATTTTCTGATACACAGTACCAAGGTATGGGGTTAGATCATTCCAACAAGTCTGGCAGATTGGAACTCCTGATATGGTCTCATTAGCATAGAGATATTAGTGATATATAGGAGAAATCGTATTAACAGTATGAGCAGTTAACATGGTTCAATTATTTCTTTTCACCATTCTAATAATGCTTATAACAGTGATTTGTTTAATCTGTTTAATATTCTCAGTTCACATTTTACTCACAAGAATTAGAGCTTTTCAATAAAGATTTGAAAATGCATTATTATTTCTTTTCCTTGTAACACCTTCAATCAATCATTTGTAAAGCGCACTACATACCCGCAAGGGTCTCAAGGTGCTGGGGGGTGGGGGGGGGGGGGGGGGGGAGAGGAGCCGCTACTGATCGAACAGCCTGGTCTTGAGTATCCTCCTCAAGGTCAGCAGGTCTTGGGTCTGTTGTAGGCTCAGTGGGAGGGTGTTCCATGTCTTGGCGGCGATGTGGGATAAGTATCTCCCACCGGTGGTTGTTCTTCGGATGCGCTGGACGGTGGCGAGTGAGAGGTCGGCGGAGCGTAGCTGGCGGTTGGGGATGTAGAAGGAGAGCCGTCTGTTGAGGTAGGCTGGGCCAGTCTTGTGGAGTGCCTTGTGTTGCGTGAGTGAGGAGCTTGAAGGATATCCTCTTGTTGACGGGGAGCCAGTGCAGGTTTCTCAGGTGGGGGGGTGATGTGGCCGTGGCTTGGTACATCAAGGATCAGTCGTGCCTAGGCGTTTTGGATGCGTTGTAGTCGTTTGATGAGCTTGGTCGGGCTCCAGCGTACGACCTAACGTGGGCGCCAAGAAAGGTCGGGCCGTACACAAGCGAACTATCTCCCAATGGGTCGTTTTGTGTATCAAATCATGCTATTCTCTGGTGAAGAAGGAGCCTCCAGTGGGGCTGCACGCCCATTCCACAAGGGCGATTGCAGCAACCACTGCTCTGGGACAAGGCGTTCCTCTCAATGACATCTGTCAGGCAGCTACGTGGGCTTTGTCGCACACTTTTACGAAACACTACTGCCTGGGCAGCCAAGTCCAGAGAGACGGCTTCTTTGGCCCTTCGGTTCGCCAGGACTTTCTGGTGTGATCTTGGTTTGCAGACCCACCTCCGGGGTTGGTATTGCTGGGTTGTCTATTCTAAGGTAAGGAATCTATAACCTAAGTGTTTCTTTCAGGGGAGCAAGTTACTTACCTTCGGTAACGATATATCTGTAAGAAACGTTAGTTATAGATTCCTTACCGCCCCACTCATCCTTCCCGTTCTGCGAACTGATTTCTCGGGTTAAGGATATCCTTTCAGGGTCCTAGTTTTGTGCACCAGTGGTCAGTGTCTTGCATGGCTATGCGTTTCTGGTGCAGAAAGTCGTGTACAGAACTGACTTCAGCGCGCAAGGGCCGTGTCTAAGTAGCTACCACGACGTCCTCCCAGCGACACGATGCCAACGACGAACATGGAGCCAACTGACGATACCTCTCGACGCGCAGAAGTACTGCTGACTAAAAATTTCCAGATTCAGTCTGACGCCTGTGGGTAATTCTAAGGCAGTGGTCTTCAAACTTTTTGATGTTGAGACCCCCTTGTCAAACCTTTTAAGGCATAAGGACCCCTTCTGACAACATTTTCTAGAAACTGGTTCTCCTCATCATCATCTATCGACAACCACAAATGCCCCTGTTAGACTGGGCATCTTTTTGCATGTTCCCCCTGTTTTTTTCCATTCTGACCTTCTTATGAAATACGCTGCATTCCAGTCCGTTTCCCTATACAAATTGCTGCCTAGCACCAACGTAGGCAGGATTGTTTTTGAACGGAAGATGCACCTTCCTTCACCAAAACAATCCTGGGGGGCATTTTCCCATTCCTATGTGAGCTGAAGAATGCAGCACGCATGGAAAAATGAAAAAACATGGAGAAATGTTTTAATTTCTCCTCGTTATGCCTCCACTGAAGAGGTGTCAGTATCTGAAAGAGACACGTTAGTGATAGATTCCTTACCTTAGAATATCCCCAGGCGTCAGACTGGATCCGCAAATTTTTGCGTAGCAATACCCCTGCGCGTCGGTAGGTGTAGTCCGCGGCTCCGCGTCCGTCGTCGGCGTCGTTAGCGCCGGAATGACGTCGTCAGAGTACTTAGATGCCGCCCATGCGCGCTGACGTCAGTTCTTCTTTTTTCCGCGCCAGCTAGCGCAGATCCGGAGAAGCTCTACCCCTAGTCATTTTTTGACTAAACTTTTTGATCTTTTTGATCATTTCTCTACTCGAGTCTTCGACTCCAACGGTGCCGGTAGGGATGCCCGGGTTCAAGCCCTGTTCGAAGTGCGACCGACTGATGTCGGTCACGGACCCCCATCGGCGGTGCCTGAAGTGCTTAGGCCTCCACCACGACGACCACACCTGCTCCGACTGCTGGGCCCTGACGTCGAAGGCTAGGCGGGAGCGGTCCCGCAAGCGGCTCGTGCTCCGGCAGTCGGCTCCGCGCCATTCCAGGTCCCGGTCCCACGGGAGGTCGAGGGACCGGTCGCGGGGTCGGAGTCCCCGCAGCTCCGGGAGTGGACATCGGTCGTCGGGATCCAAGTCCTCAGGTAAGAGGCATGAGAGGTTGGAGCGGCATCATCGCTCCTCCGACCCACCCCGACGCTCGCACGATGCGGCCGGGGGTTCAGGCGACACCGCCCACGCGGGTCCAAGAGAGTCACAAGCGTCGCCGCCTGCCCCACACCTTCGGGTCCCTGGGCATGGCGCGACGCCGGAGGAGGTCGAGCGGTACCTCATGGCCATGAGGTCCCTCCCTCCTCAGCCGGGTCCCGCGCGCCTCCGGGCCCAGCGGTCCCGGCTGGAGGCCCTAGCAGGTCGGGCGCTTCGGCCCGACGCCGCCGGGTGCTTCGGCCCCGACGCCGCCGGCAACTTCGGTCCCGGCGCCGCAGGACCTCACCGGATCCGCTTCCGGATCCGGGGCGTCGCCAGTCGACCTCACGACCTCACCGGCGCCGGCCCCGAGGGTGTCGCCCCCGGCGCCCATTGTGGACGCCGTCCCCAATCTTCCCTTCGTCCGACTCTGGGCGCCGCTTCAGACGGCCTTTGGAGATTTTTATTTCCATATTTCCATGAGGAGGTCCAGTCTGTTGACCCTGGTTTACAGGAGACTGGTGACAGAGGTGATTGGGAGGGGTCTGAGGACCCTCTGGCACAGGAGTGCCAGTCTCAAGAGGTCTGGACATATGAGCTTGGGGAGGCCAGTGGTATTGACACCTCGACAGACACTGGATTTGTCTCCCCTCCCACCGTGGCTACGGAGGAGGGGGCTGCTTATAGCGTAGTGTTGACGAGGGCAGCCAAGGCCTTGGGCCTTGAGCTCTCCGTTGCGGCCGTGAGGACTAACCTCCTCACTGAGGTTCTTAAACCGCAGGCAAGCTCCAGTGAGCCTCTGCTGCCGTTTAATGAAGCCTTATGTGACGTTCTTGTGGGCACTTGGTCCAAGCCCGCCACAGGTCCGCCTGTGGATAGGAACGTGGCCAGACGCTACCGCCCGGCTCCGGGTGACCCTTGCTTTTTGTCCACCCATCCTACCCCCGAGAGCCTGGTTATCCAGGCCTCCACTTCCCAGACCGCATTCCCGACGGCCCCGCCCGATCGGGAATCCAAGAGATATGAACAGTTCGGAAAGAAGGTGTTCTCGTCCCTGAGTTTGGGACTGCGGTCTGTCAATACCGCGTGTCTCTTGGGCCGCTACACCCACACCCTGTGGGACACGGTTGCGGACGTGCTGCCACAATGCCCGGAGGAGGTCCGGGCTAAACTCGCCCAAGCCCTTGTGGAGGGTCGAGATGCGCCACAATACTCTATCCGGTGTGGGCTGGATACCACGGACTCACTGGGCAGGGCGATGGCAACGACGGTGGCGGTTAGACGCCACGCCTGGTTGAGGTCCGCCAATTTTTCGGCCGATGTCCAGGCCACTCTTCTGGACATGCCGTTCGATGGCCGTCGCCTTTTTGGCGACAAGGCAGACCATGCGCTGAAGCGCTTTAAGGATTCCAGGGCTACGGCCAAGTCCTTAGGCCTTTCGGCCATGCGCCAGTAATCGGGTGCCTTTCGCTCCTTTCGTGGCCACGGAAGGGGCGTCCCCACACATGCTGCCAGCCACGCACCGCAGAATGCCCAGCAGCGCGGTGGCGGCCGTGGAAACCGCCGTGGCGGCGGTCGGGGTCAGCGCCGAGGCCAGTCCACACCTCCCTCCGCAGCACCTGCCTCAAAACCTTCCTAGTTCGAGTTTTCAGGCCCATGTGACGCCTGTGGGAGGCAGGGTTCGCCATCACCACTCCCACTGGCGCACTGTCACGTCGGACAGGTGGGTGCTGCAAATCATCCGAAGGGGCTACTCCCTCCCCTTCGAGGCGACCCCTCCAGCCATGCCACCGCAATTCCACCACGTGTCGGGGGATCACTTGCAACTTCTGCAAGAGGAAGTCACGGCCCTCTTGGCCAAGGGGGCCATCGAGCGCGTTCCTGGGCCAGAAGTAGGGTGTGGATGTTACTCCCACTACTTTCTGGTGCCCAAGAAGGGCAAGAGAAGTTCAAGATGCTTACTTTGGCTCAGGTCTTAGCTGCCCTGGACCCCGGAGACTGGATGGTAGCGTTGGACTTGCAGGATGCTTATTTTCACATCCCCGTCCTGCCGGCCCACCGGCGTTACCTGCGGTTCACGGTAGGCCACGAGCACTTTCAGTTTACCGTGCTCCCCTTCGGCCTTACCAGCGCCCCACAGGTGTTCACGAAGGTGATGGCGGTGGTCGCAGCTCATCTGCACAGGTTAGGGGTGTCAGTCTTCCCCTACCTCGACGACTGGTTGTTGAAGGCGGGCTCGTCCCAGACAGTCGTCAGCCACCTCCAGACTACGGCCGACCTCCTGCACTTGCTGGGGTTCTCATCAATGTGCCGAAGTCGCACCTGTGTCCCTCTCAGAAGCTCCTCTTCATCGGAGCGGTTATGGACTCGGCGCAGTTTTGGGTTTACCCTCCCGAACAGCGGATTCGGGATATTCAGGCTCTGGTTCCACTCTTCCAGCCTTTATCCCGAGTCTCGGTCAGGTTGACGCTGCGGCTTCTGGGACTGATGGCCTCCTGCATCCTTCTGGTGCATCACGCCCGGTGGCGGATGCGGGCTCTGCAGTGGGACCTGAAGTTTCAGTGGGCCCAGCATCAGGGCAACTTGTCCGACCATGTCTTGATCTCGGAGGGCACTGCAAGACAGTTGCAGTGGTGGCTCACGGACCGCGATTGGGTCAGTGGCAGATCCCTCTCCCTACCCCACCCGGAGCACGTAGTTGTGACGGACGCGTCCCTCCAGGGCTGGGGTGGCCACATGGGAGAGGCGGAGATCAGAGGCCCGGCTCCACATCAACCTGTTGGAGTTACGGGCGATTCGTCTCGCACTGAAGGCATTCCTCCCCTCTGTCCGGGGGAGTGTAGTGCAGGTGTTCACGGACAACACCACCGCCATGTGGTACTGCAACAAACAGAGCGGGGTGGGGTCATGGACCCTATGCCAGGAAGCTCTGCGCCTCTGGCAGTGGCTGGAACGTCAGGGCGTGACCCTGGTGGTTCAACAGCTGGCAGGTTCTCTGAATGCCAGGGCGGACGAACTCAGCCGTCGGTGCATGATGGATCACGAATGGCGTCTGAGCTCGGACGTGGCGCAAGGCCTCTTTCAGCAATGGGGAGAGACTTGGTTAGATCTATTCGCCACTGAAGAGAACGCGCAATGTCATCAGTTCTGCGCTTTGGAATTTCCAAGACGGCACTCGCTCGGAGACGCTTTTCGTCGCGAGTGGAGTTGCGGTCTATTGTACGCCTTTCCGCCTATACCACTTCTGCCCAGAGTACTGAAGAAGATCAGGCGCGACCGGGCCCAGATTATCCTTGTGGCTCCGGACTGGGCACAAAGATACTGGTATCCCGAGCTACTCAGCATGTCAGTCGATCCCCCGATTCGTCTGCCTCTTCAGGAGGACCTTCTGTTGCAGCAGAAGGGGACAGTCCTCCACCCGAACCTGTCCAGCCTCCACCTACAAGCTTGGAGATTGAGCGGCGACAGTTGAGGCCATTTGACTTGCCTCCCGAAGTCTGTAATTTCATTCTGGCAGCCAGGCGTCCCTCCACAAAGTCGGTATACGCCTGCAGGTGGAACAGATTTGTGGCATGGTGCACAGCAAAGGCTGTGGACCCACTCTCTGCCCCCCTTTCTGAGGTTCTCCTCTTTCTTCTTTCTCTTGCCCAGCAGGGATCTGCTCTGGGCACTATCAAGGGGTACCTTTCTGCCCTTTCCGCCTTCTTAAGGCTACCTGATCAGCCTTCTCTGTTCAAGTCCCCTATTGTAAATAGATTTCTTAAGGGCATCACACACATGTTCCCTCCTGTTCCCTTCGTGATGCCCCAATGGGACTTGAACCTTGTTCTTACTTTCCTGATGTGCGCTCCCTTTGAGCCACTTCACAACTGTCCTCTTCGCCTTCTTACTCTGAAGACTGCTTTCCTGGTTGCCATCACCTCTGCCAGGAGAGTGAGTGAGCTTCAGGCACTTTCTTGTACTCCACCTTTCCTTTCTGTCCATCCGGATAAGGTTGTGTTGCGTACCAAGCCATCTTTCCTGCCCAAGGTTGTCTTCCACATCGGGCAGTCCATCACCCTGCCAACCTTCTTTCCGCCTCCGCATCCCTCTAAAGAGGAAGAGCGGCTCCACCGTCTGGACCCAAAACGCGCGCTTTCATTTTACTTGGATCGCACACGCCAGTCCCAGGTGGATGACCAACTCTTTGTTGGTTACGTGGGCGCTAAGAAGGGGAAGGCGGTACACAAGCGGATCATTTCCCGGTGGATCATCTTGTGTATCCAGGCATGTTACTCCATGGCTAAGAAGGAGCCCCCTGTTGGATTGAGGGCTCATTCCACTCGGGCCACGGCGACTACTACTGCCCTGGGCCGGGGGGTGCCCTTGCAGGACATTTACCAGGCAGCTACGTGGGCCTTGTTGCACACGTTCGCACGACACTACTGCCTGGACAGTCAAGTCCGGAGGGATGGCTTCTTTGGCCGTTCCGTCCTCCAGGATTTTGTGGTGTGATTATTGGGTCGCAGACCCACCACCGGGGTTGGTATTGCTGGGGTATCTTTTCTAAGGTAAGGAATCTATCACTAGCGTGTCTCTTTCAGATGCACAAGTTACTACTTGTGTAACGATATATCTGTAAGAGACATTAGTTAGTGATAGATTCCTTACCGACCCACCCATCCTCCCCGTTCTGCGAACCGATATCTAGGGTTAAGGTCATCCCCTTTCAGGGCTCTAGTTTCTTGGCACCAGTGTTGGTTCTATCGTGGCTCTGCGTATCTGGCGCGGAAAAGCTGTGTATCAGAACTGACGTCAGCGAGCATGGGCGGCGTCTAAGTACTCCGACGACGTCATTCCGGCGCTGACGACGGACGCGGAGCCGCGGACGACGCCTACCGACGCGCAGGGGTATTGCTACGCAAAAAGTTCCGGATCCAGTCTGACGCCTGGGGATATTCTAAGGTAAGTAATCTATCACTAACTAATGTCTCTTACAGATATATCGTTACACAAGTAATAACTTGTGCTTTTGGAGCTGTCCTAGGTTTGCGTGATTTTGTAAATGGAGGCAGCATCGAAATCCATGAGCTTTGCATGGGAACCCCACATAAAGCCCATGAACACCTCCTTGACGCAGAGTAAGGCAACGCAGTGACTTGCGCTGCTATGTCTTACTCCATATCTATGAGGCAATGCAGTGCCATGCACGGTGACTTTGCACCGCCTCATAGGTATGGTTGAAACACTTGCGCCACTGGAGCATCAAAAAAAGTGATGCTCTGGCGATGCAAGCCTCTCATACATAAGCCCAAAATATTCTGTAAGTTTTTTAGGTCTTTCACCTTTAGGTATTTACATATAAAATAATGGGCAGCGTAAATAAAAAATAAATAAAACAAGTTATTCCTCAGAGGGAAATGCACTGTAGTACATTATACAATTTCTAAAAGCTAATTCACTGCAGAGGTCTGTGTGTAACCAGAGAACCACAGAATTAAATCTTGATTGGTGCAGTGGAGAATACTGATGTGTATTTTTAGTGCTACGAAGTCACAGCTTGTAACGGAAAGCACTGTGAATATGTAAGTCAATTTTTAATACTTGCATTACACACAGGGTAAGATATAATGCTGCAAAACATGCAAATAGTTTGACAATAAAATGGTTCTTTCAAAATGTCGTTTTAATAATACCAGCGTGTATGTAATGCCGTTTTCTTTTTTTACATAACTGTCCCTTCAACACCTCTTTAGGGGCACTAAGGGCTATGTAAATGCAGGTAAAATTAAAAGCAAGAACTTCCCAGCCCAGTTTTTAACTCTTTGCACTTGCACTCAAAAAACACATCTTTGTCTTCACAAACAGACAGAACTGCTCCTGAAGCATCCTTTACACTTGCAGATTAACTGATAAGGAACATTTGCCTTTCATTCAGCCAAGCAGCTGATAACGATCTCAATTAGCCGTTCCAGGACGGCTGTCTTTTTGCAAGGACAAGTGAAGCTAGGGAATCTGCGACCCCCTTCCTAGAACTCCACGACCCCCCTGGGGGTCGCGCAACACAGTTTGAAGACATCTGTTCTAAGGTAAGAAATCTATAACTAACTAATGTTTCCTACAGCTATATCATTACTGAAAATAAGTAACTTGTTTGTTTAGTCTCAAACCAATCCATCAGTGCTGCAGTTGATTGGATTGACCTCTCATCAACATAATTCTGTCATGGGATTTCATTAAGAGGATCTTGGCATTGTTTATCCTCATTAAAACCTAACTCTCAGTTAAGAATTGTGAATTTACCATTCTCAGGCTCATCATTCTTTGGACAACATACCGAGGAAGAAATGGTCACAGTGAAAAACGAAGCAAAAACTCTCAAAGCCATTGGATTAGAAGAGCAGGAAGTCCTTTATTAACAATACAAGCCCAGAGACAAACGGTATTACTATCAAAGTGTTTAAACTCATAGATGGACATACCAGCTGCAACAAGATCAGAGGCAAACGCAAAGGCAATACCAGAAGAGGTTTCAGAAAAGAAAGTCCACTCCACCAAAATACTTCCATCCCAGAGGAATAAATTCCTCAAGAAACAAGCATTGAAGATCTACCCCACCTCCTCTCCCACTGTAGTTTCCTACTCCTGTTGGGGAACTAGTAAATTATTTTCTGGAAGAGTGAAAAAATATAAATCCAGACAAATGTTCCATCAAAACCTCTGTCAAACTGCCATCTACCCAATTTACAAATGTAAATGTAAATGTAAATGTAGTATACTTGTAAAGCGCACAGCTGCCCCAGCAACGGGGCGTCCCGGCGCTGTATAACTCTGGGGAACCCGTCCTGGCTTTCCCTGTGGGATGGTCCCTTGCTGGGAGTCCCCAAGGTGGAGCCAGGCATCCCCAGAATTGGTGGGGCCGTTGTGGAGATTAGGCAAGCTAATGCCCAGAGTTGCTGAGTGTAACCCCTGATTAGAGTAAGCACCGAAGCGAGAATTATCGAGTCCGCTGACCAAGGTCCACGACCCTGCCGCGTCGGGAATTGAACCCTAGTCCCAGGCTGACTTCTGCTCTCAGGCCTGCCGCCTCTAACCAGTGAGCCACACTACTCCACCCGCCTCTAACCAGTGAGCCACACTACTCCATAATACAAAACACATTTTATTGCTGCAAAATGAGCAATACAATTGGTCCCTTGAAGCCATCTCATCAAAGGAATATACTCAAGATATTTTCTGTTTCAAAAGAAAAGTCAACCCAAGCAATTGTGACATATTCTAGACCTCAGTTCCTCAACAAATGTATCCCAAAAGAAACATTCAGGATGTTAGCTCTTCATCAAATCTACCTGTACATAAAAAAGGTGGTAGGATATGTGCAATAGATTTACAGGACACATACTGTCACATTGCAGTTTCCTGTCCTCATAAAAAAATCTCTCAGATTCCTGGTAGGGTACGACCACATTCAGTATGCTGTGCTCCCTTTAGTCTAAAATCAGCTCCTCTAACCTTCTCATAATGCATGGCAGTAATCGCAACTCATGAAAAAACAAGATATTTGTATACCCGTTTCTTGACAATTCACAGATAAAGGGAGATCCCGAGTTAAAGACAAAACAAGACTTCAGAACTGTAACAAAGTCACTGACCAAGCTTGGCCTTCAACATCACAAGTGCAATGCCTAACTGTTAATGCCTAACTGTTAGCCATGGCTTTTACAGTGGGTTTGTCCTCTGATTTTTGACTTTGTGGCATTCAATTCCGTCATGTTTTTGTTTGTTTTATGACTCTGGGCACTTTACCATTGCTGATCAGTGCTAAAGTCCATATGCTCTCTGTTAGAAATGGGATCTCTCCACTTCCGGGTTTCAGACGCCAGTGTAGCGAGGGCGATTCGGCCCCAGAGTGAGGGATACCACACGCATCCGTGTGGTTCTGAAGAACTTTTATTTTGTTACAAGAATTGGGAATACTGATTATTTATTGCACAGATGTGCGGACTACTGGCGTCTTCGGCAACAATCTAAACAAATATCGGAAATCGATACTCCACTATCATCCCAATACGAGGTTACCCTGCCGGGTTGGAATTATCACCGGACGTGGGCCTAAATACTAAGGATTCAGCCATTGAGCCCTGAAGAGTTGTAGCATCTGTGCATGTACAGACCTACAACGAAACACGTGTCGGCTGGCTGTAAATTGTCAATGATTTGATGACCAAATAAAAGGAGATATACATGAAACTTCAAGAACCGACGTTGGACAGATTTCTATTCAATTTCATATATTATCACACTGCTTTCTATACTTGAGTTGAGTGCGTAGGACTTTGTGTTTATGTCTTAGATGTGAATTTTGCACATTTAAATTGAGGGGTTCTGTGGGTCCCCCCTCCCTGCTAGCACCATTACTCCTGACCTTAAAAACATTTACGTTAATATTGTTTGAGCGCCCATCGATCCCGTAAACTCAATACCCTTTCTCTGTTGTGCTCAGAAATGGGATCCCTGGTTGGCTGAGGCTTGCGCCAAAGCCAGGCAGAGACCACCACTCTAGTTAGGGCAAGGGAGTTACACTCCAAAGATAACCCCTGCTCACCCCCGTGGTAGCTTGGCACGAGCAGTCATGCTTATCCCGGAGGCAATGTGTAAAGCATTTGGGCATGCACACAATAGCAACAACATCCCAGGCACACTACAAAAGGAACTCCACACAAGGTTATATCAAAAATAGCCTTTGTATTCTCAAAACACATGCGAATAGTAACACATACTGTGCCAACTGGTACTGGGCAATATTTACAAGGGATTATGTACACCTGACAGGGCCACACGGACCACTGTCAGAACCATCACAAAGCAAACTTGGTAAAATTAAAATAGATCCTAAAACGTACAAGTAAAATAGGTCATAAAACGTACAACCAGTAAACACTGGTAATCACTGTACTTTGCATCAGTCTGTGACATAAACTACCTTATGCACAGTATCCCACACTTCTAAATACATTAGACCCTAACCACCTAAGTATAAATCACAGTAGGGGCGTAAATCACACAGTGAAGTATAATCTCACTAACACAAACCAAAATAGGCAAACCAACCTCATAATCATAAACCATATTTTTAAGGTATCAAAATAGGGTGCATAAAACATACTATACACAATACATTTCCTAGCACCAAAAGCATAGTTAGCACATAAATCACATTAGGGCCTGGCGTCCTATAAATGTAACCATCCCCCTGGTCAACTTACCATCTCAGAAAGGGGGCTCAAACGCCCTATGTCCCAAAGTCAGGGCTGCTGCCTGGGCAGCGAAGGTCAAGGGTGCGCCACTGCGCACAACCTAAACGTTACAGCTGCCCACTACTTGCTGGGCAGCTGAGAACAATAACATGGGGGCCTAAACGATGCAGCTGGCACTATGTGCTGCGCAGTTGTGGAAGGCCTCTGTGCCCCTTCTGTCCTTCTCAGGGACTCTCTTAAGAATTGCGCCTAAACGGTGCAGCTGCTCACTACTTGCTGGGCAGCTGTAGATAATCAAATGTAAAATGAGGCAGGGGCCCTCAGTGGCCCTTAAACAATTATGCCCCACGTTAGCGCCTACTGGCTCTGCTAGATAAAACATGCTCCCCCAATGAACTGCGGGTAAAGAACACAGGCCTTTAAAATAAATATAGCCCACGTGGGAGCCATCTAGGCTCTAAGAGAAATGAAGCCAAAAGCAGGGAAGGCCCACGGGGCTCTGTGGAGCAAATGAGGCCCAAGCCCCTCACAGGGACTTGAAATAACTCAGGGCCAAAGCAGAACTTGCCCCCGAGCACTGTGGGGCCCACGGGGGCTCCCAGGAAGTGGATTACCAACATTGGAGCGGCCCACTGCCATCGGGGGCCGCTCTAAATGCAACACTGGCACAGTGCCTTTATCCGGCACCAACATTAGCCCCCATGGAGCCCCCCAGCCCTTCTCAACTCACCAGGCTGCTCTCTGGTGGACTCCACTCTGTCTGCGGCGATTTCTTCACTGGGGTCAGGCACGGGCAATGTGTCTCGCGCCCCCTCCGCCTTTGAGCTGTACTGGGTGGTGCCTGCGGGGCTCTCCCTTAACCATGGGAGCCCCGCACTGGCAGGCGCCATTCTTCTCCCGGGCAGCTTCTCTCCTTCTCTTTTGGCGGCGGGCTCGGGACTTCCTTTTGAAACCGGAAGTCCCGCCCGCCGTCAGGCACTACGGTGCCTGACTTCCTGTTTGCGCGCGGCTGCGGCGGTGATATCTCGGCAGAAACGAGGGGTAGGCTCCCTCGAATACTGGAATACCTCAGCGGGGTGGGCACCCGCAAAACGCTCTAATAAGCGGGGTGGGCACCTGCATTAGGCCCAAAAGTGCAGGGGAATCCCTACGTCAGGGTCCCCCCCACCGAAGGTGATTTGCAGCCCAGCTCTGCGAGTGAACTGCAGAAGCGCTTCCCCCTGGGATAAAGACAGCGCGCTGCTAGGAAGTAAAAATAAGGCGCTCACGAGGCGCTGGGGGAACAAAATCCACAAAGTCCCCTGGAATGGCCCCTGAAGCAAAAAGGGGTCCTAGCAACAAGGTCCTCACAGGTGAAGAGGGCAGAAGGGTCCTAAAGAGAAGTCCTCCAGGTATCCAGGGGCAGGGCAGGGCAGGTCCCAGGGAGGCAAGCCTTCCCCTGGGCCCCAGCAGCAGCACGGCCCTGGTAGATTCAAGTAGCAAACAAGAACATCTTAATGGGGTCACAACCTCTTATTTATACAGTAAAATCCCTTTGTGACACAGCACAGGGCTAGGAGAGAACCAGTTACAACTGGTTCAGGAGCACTTTGTTTTGCTCACCTCCTCTTCTCTATTCACAGGACAGGCCAGGGACATCAGACGCACCACAGGGGGTGGAGCCAGCATTGTGGAGGAGAGGCCCAGCCCTATTCAGGTCCCAGATGCAAGTCCTCCCTCCCATTTGCATGCAGATCTCCCTATTCACCACCGGGCAGACCCATTGTGGCTCCTGGAGCCAAGCACACCAGCCAGCCCCTGCCAATCACAAGCCAGACATACAATTCACATCAGGCAGGCAGACACTGCACACATAAATGCCACCTTCTAAAGTGGCACTTCTCCACTAGTCACAATAAATCTGTGCACATCATTGCACAGCATTTAATCTCACGAGTTCGCACATACCAAACTCGCCCCTGCACTCCTCTCACATCAAGAATTACCATGGACACTCATATCTCCCATGCATTCCTATGGGAGGGCAGCCCAATCTCACTACACGCACTCAGAGAGCGCACACACTTTACACTGGCCCACAGTGCCAAAGTGCGCAGAGACCAGAAATCACTAACATTATGTCATATTAAAAAGGCAAAAAGTTCAGGGGTGAACCTGCCAAAAGGGCCAAGTCTAACACTCTCCCTCTAAATTGGTGCTATCGGTTGGTGGTTCCATGAGTGGCAAATTTGATTTACTATTCAGTCCTTAGTACAGTGCACTGTGTGTGCCCAGGGCCTGAAAATCAAATGCTGCTAGTGGGCCTGCAGCACTGATTGTGCCACCCACATAAGCAGCCTGTGAATGTAACTCAGATCTGCCACTGAAGTATCTGTGGGCAGTCTAGTACTACCATGTCGACTTGGCAAGTGCACCCACTTGCCAGGCCCTACCCTTCCCGTTTCTTATATGTTAGTCACCCTTAAGCAGGCCCAAGCTTCCCCTGTGGGCAAGGTGCAGTGTATGAGAAAGGTAGGACATGCCCTGGCGTGAGTGGCATGTCCTGATAGTGAAATATGGCCAATTTCGTTTTTCACTATTGCAAGGCTACCTGTTTTTTCATAGAATAGAATGGGGAGTTTGCTTATAACATCTTTTAAACATAACTATCCCTGGGAACATGGTAGGAAAATAAAGTTTAGTATGCCTGAACTCAAAATGCATCTTTTAGTGAGGATGATTTTTACATTCTGTGTTTGAAAACACCACTTTTAGAAAGTAGGTATTTTTGTGCTTAGCCATCCAGTGTGCCTCTGCGAGGACATGGATTGACTGTCTAAGTTTGAAGTGTCAGGGGCTGGGGAGGTGCAGTGGCTCCAGAGAGCCTGATGAGTCAGGGCTGGGCTGAATAGACCTGGGCTGTATTTAGAGTAGGGAGAGGAGATTTCCTTTCGCCAGGGTGGCGGTCTCATCCTGATTTGCATGGAGGGACCTCCGCAGTCCATGCGGACGGTCCCTCCACCTCTGGGATGGCGGACGGACGCAAGTCCGTCCGCCATCCTAATCGGCCCCTAAATGTGCAGATTTCATTCCGTTAATCAAACCAACTCTTCATCTAATGTCATCCGTCCTAGGATCTATGGCATCATGCATATTCATAGTCACAAATGCAAGACTTTTCATAAGACCTCTTCAACATTGTCTAAAAGACGGCACAAAAACAAAAAATGCCCAGACTTTTAATCCTAGGTACAAGATCCAAAACTCAGTGGTCTATGCTCTTATGCTTAACTGATTGACTCCCTTTGTCTACCCCTTTCTGCCAATACCACTAATACCACTAATACAGGTTGTGATACACAAAATTTAGAACTCATACCTGAAAATGATTCTAATAGCACAGGACTAGCTGAGGCAGTGATGGTACATCGACCACTTTCAACTATCCATGAGACACAACAAACGCCTTCCACTCACATTAAATCTTCTATCCAGACTTCAGGGACACATTTTGCATCCAACTTGCCATTCTAATCAAAATGCCCTTCAGCAAGATCATGATTCGCCTTTAAAAGGAAGCAATTTTGTATCTGCTGTCAAAACAAAGGACATAATCCTATGATTGGTCAAGAAAATTGCATTCTTCCATATTTGCTTCACTTAAGCTATATTCAAACTACGATTTTCTTCAATAAAGGTTCACCTAACAGCCATTACTGTAGACAGGAAATCTCCACAACAACCATCTTTTTTCAAAATTCCTGTAATAAAATAATTTTTTGAAGGACTTAAGAAGTTTTATCCCTCAAATTAAAAGATATTTACCTCCACACGAACTAAACCTAGTTCTTTCAAAACTGATGGGTCCACCTTTTGAACCACTTCATAAAGCAACCTTACAGTATCTGTCATGGAATACTGTCTTTTACTAGGAAGTATCTCTGCACGCAGAGTTAGTGAATTACTAGCGCTTGCAGCAGTTGCACCTTTTCTTGTTGATCATCATAATAGGGTAGTTTTGTGTACTCATCCCTCCTTTTTACCAAAAGTAGTATCTGATTTTCACATTAATCATTCAATAATGTTGCTTATATTTTTTCATAACCCTTCTATGCCCGCATGAAGATTTCTACATTCTGTAGACATTAAAAGGGTTCTCCTTTATTATTTAAACAAATGATAAGATGTTGTAGAGCTTACATTTATCCTCCATTTTAGCTTTCCATTGTAACATAGCATCATTTTCAAATGGTGGTTTGCACATCTTTCCCTCTAATACGAAAATGTGTCACATACACATTTATTCCTGGTCGACATTGTTGCCCTGTAGTCTCCACAATTAGTTCCAGCGTCACACAATTAGAATGCAATACCCTTACTATATTGTTTGTGTGACCGTAGGAAACTACTCTTTCTTCCCAGACTAATTAAAGACGCAGTTATGCACCTCTGTCACAGTAAGATAAGGATGGTGTGTTATTATTTAAATAGCATCCATGCTGAAATCGATGAGAGGTGATTCACTTTCTGCTGGAGTTATCTTGGAAGCTGCTATGCGCTGTGACTGATGTCCAGCTCTACTGTCTCTGACCTTTATCCTTAGAAGGAAGATAGGCATGCACACTCAGACGAGAGTGCATTCGTTAATGCACTGAGTACGATTTCCTGATACACAGTACCAAGGTATGGGGTTAGATCATTCCAACAAGTCTGGCAGATTGGAACTCCTGATATGGTCTCATTAGCATAGAGATATCAGTGATAGATAGGAGAAATCGTATTAACAGTATGAGCAGTTAACATGGTTAAATTATTTCTTTTCACCATTCTAATAATGCTTATAATAGTGATTTGCTTAATCTGTTTAATAATCTCAGTTCACATTTTACTCACAAGAATTAGAGCTTTTCAATAAAGATTTGAAAATGAATTATTATTTCTTTTCCTTGTAACACCTTCAATCAATCATTTGTAAAGCGCACTACATACCTGCAAGGGTCTCAAGGTGCTGGGGGGGGGGGAGCCGCTACTGATCGAACAGCCTGGTCTTGAGTATCCTCCTGAAGGTCAGCAGGTCTTCGGTCTGTTGTAGGCTCAGTGGGAGGGTGTTCCATGTCTTGGCGGCGAGGTGGGATAAGTATCTCCCACCAGTGGTTGTTCTTCGGATGCGCTGGACGGTGGCGAGTGAGAGGTCGGCGGAGCGTAGCTGGCGGTTGGGGATGTAGAAGGAGAGCCGTCTGTTGAGGTAGGCTGGGCCAGTCTTGTGGAGTGCCTTGTGTGTGTGAGTGAGGAGCTTGAAGGATATCCTCTTGTTGACGGGGAGCCAGTGCAGGTTTCTCAGGTGGGGGGTGATGTGGCCGTGGCGTGGTACGTCAAGGATCAGTCGTGCCGAGGCGTTTTGGATGCGTTGTAGTCGTTTGATGAGCTTGGTCGGGGCTCCAGCGTAGAGGGCGTTTCCGTAGTCAAGTCTGCTGCTAACGAGGGCCTGGGTGACTGTCTTTCTTGTATCTGTCGGGATCCATCTGTAAATCTTGCGGAGCATGCGGAGGGTGTTGAAGCAGGAGGAGGAGACGGCAATGACATGCTTGGTCATTGAGAGCGTTGAGTCGAGGATGATTCCCAGGTTGCGTGCGTGGTCGGTGTGTGTCAGGACTGCCCTCAGTGCCATAGGCCACCAGGAGTCGTCCCAGGCTGAAGGGTTAGAGCCGAGGATGAGGACCTCCGTCATGTCCGAGTTCAGCTTCAGACGGCTGGTCTTCATCCAGTCGGCGACGGCCTTCATTCCTTCATAGAGGTTGGCTTTGGCTGTGATGGGCTCCTTGGTGAGGGAGAGGATCAGCTGAGTGTCATCGGCGTAGGAGATTATGTTGAGGTCGTGCTGTCGGGCTACGAGTGCGAGCGGGGCCATGTAAATGTTGAACAGCGTCGGGCTGAGGGAGGATCCCTGGGGTACGCCGCAGATGATCTCGGAGGCTTTGGAACGGAATGGGGGAGGCAGATGCTCTGGGTTCTGCCGGAGAGGAAGGAGGTGGTCCAATCCAGAGCCTTGTCTGGGATCCCTGCGGTGTTGAGTCGTGCGCGTAGTGTGCGGTGGCAGACGGTGTCGAAGGCGGAAGAGAGGTCTAGGAGGATGAGTGCTGGGGTCTCGCCGTTGTCCAGCAGGGTCCTGATGTCGTCAGTGGCGGCGATGAGGGCAGTCTCGGTGCTGTGGTTGCTGCGAAACCCTTACTGGGAAGGGTCCAGGATTCTGTTTTCTTCGGGGTATCGGGTTAGCTGTCTGTTGATGGTTTTCTCGATGACCTTGGCCGGGAAGGGGAGCAGAGAGATGGGTCGGAAGTTCTTGAGGTCTCTTGGGTCTGCCTTTTTTGAGTAGGGGGTTGATCTCGGCATGTTTCCAGATCTCTGGAAAGGTTGCGGTCTCGAGGGAGAGATTGATGACGTTGCGCAGGTGGGGTGCGATGGTGCTGCTTGCTCTGTTGAAGATGTGGTGCGTGAATGGGTCCGACGGAGAGCCGGGGTGGATTGAGCGCATGGTCTTGATGGTGTCATTGATGCTCACGCTGGCCCAGGCTAGTAGGGGGTCGTGGTCGATGGTGTACGGAGGATCTGTTGTGTTGCTGTCTGTTGGGGCTGTCTGGGTGTTGAAGCTGTCGTGGATGTCTGCTATCTTGCGGTGGAAGAAGGTGGCGAGGGAGTCGCACAGGGCTTGCGGCGGCGGGATGTCGTTAGTGTTGGAGATGGGGTTGGAGAGTTCCTTCAGGATGTTGAAGAGCTCCTTGCTATTGTGTGCGTTGTTGTCGAGGCGGTCTTGTAAGGATGTCCTCTTGGCCGCCCTGATGAGGTGGTCTTGGTTGCGGATGGCGTCCTTGTGTGCTGCGTGGCTGTCCGGAGTTTGTTCACTGTGCCATTTTTTCTCTAGCATTCGGCAGGCTTGCTTGGAGGCTAGGAGTTCTGGGGTGAACCAGCTGGCCCTCATACTGGTGTCTCTGTGGGGCGGTTTCTTTAGCTGGGCGAGGGTGTTGGCGCAGTCCTCGATCCAGCGTCTGAGGCTGTGGGCAGCGTCGTCAGTGTTGTTGAAGGGTTCGGTGGGTGGGCTGAGAATGAGGTTTGCGTGTAGTTGGTCTTCGGTGATTTTGCACCAGCAGCGGTGGGGGATCTGTTGAGTGTGGTGGTGTGTGGTGGGTTTCTGGAAGGCAAAGTGGATGCAGCGCTGGTCGGTCCAAAGGAGTTCGGTGGTGTGACTAATGGAGACGTACGGGCTTGAGGAGAAGACTGGGTCGAGCGTGTGGCTGGCGGAGTTGGTGGGCGTTGTGACGAGTTGCTTCAGTCCGAGGTTGGCGGGGTTATCGATCAGGGTTGTGGAGTTGTTGTCGTTGTTGTTCTCAAGGTGAAAGTTCAGGTCTCCGTAGAGGATATAGTCGGTGTAAGTCAGGGCGTGCATGCTGATCAAGTCGGCGATGGAGTCGCTGAACTGGGGGCAGGGTCCGGGGGTCGGTAGACGAGGGTACCTCTGAGGGTGGAATTAGGGTCTGTGTGGATCTGGAAATGCATGTGTTTGGCGGTGCTGAGCGTGTCGTCGGTGCTAGTCGAGACCCTGATGCTGTTCTTGTGGACGATGGTGATTCCTCCTCCGACTCCGTTGGTGCGGTCTCTGCGGGTGATCTTGTAGCCTTCTGGGATGGCTATGGCGATGTCTGGTGCGGAGGAGTTGTTAAACCAGGTCTTTGTCAGGAAGGCGACGTCCAGGGATGTTGTGCCTAGCAGGTCCCAGAACTCGACGGCATGCTTGCGTGCGGAGCAGGTGTTCAGTAGTATGCATCGGAGGTGGTTGGGGTTTTTCTTGGCGGGTGGTTCGTAGGCTCTGAGGCTGGTGTAGCTGCAGTTCCGGCAGGTGATGGGGCCGTGTGTGCGTTTCGGCGCGGCCTTGAAGCAGGTGTGGCTCCGTCCAGAGTTGAGAGCATGCAGAGTGCTGGCGTCGTAGTGGCGGCGGTCGTCGTGGTGGGTGCGGGGGCCAGAGGTTCTGGCGCTGGGCGTGGTCCAGGCGCGGACAGGCGCAGACGGGCTCGCCTTAGGCGCGCCTTGTGCGTGCCAGCCGCGCAGAGGCTGGCATATATGGGGAGGTGGGAGGGAGGAGCAGCTGGGAGGCGGGGCGGGGGCAGCGAATGGGCAGTGGGCAGTCAGGGGTGCGGGGCTGCAGGGGGCGAGGACGGTGAGGGACAACAAAGGTAACAGAAGTAAAAGGGGCACAAAAATTGAGGGTAAATCGAGTGGCACAGAAGGCAAAAGTGCACAGAAAAACAAGTGGAACAGAAGGCAAAAGAGGCACAGAAACAAGGGAAAAATAAGTGGCACAGAGGGCAGAAGGGCACAAAAAAATTAGTGGAACGGAGGGCAGAAGGGCACAAAAAAAAGAGGAAAAAACGAGTGGAACAGGGCAGAAAGGCACAAAAAACGAGGGAAAAACGAGTGGAACAGAGGGCAGAAAGGCACAAAAAACGAGCAAAAAACAAGTGGAACAGAGGGGAGAAAGGCACAAAAAACTAGGGAAAAACGAGTGGAACAGAGGGCAGAAAGGCACAAAAACCGAGTGGAACAGAGGGCAGAAAGGGACAAAAAACGAGGGAAAACAAGTGGCACAGAGGGCAGAAGGGCACAAAAAACTAGTGGAACAGAGGGCACAAAAAAACGAGGGATAAACGAGTGGAACAGAGGGCTGAAAGGCACAAAAAACTAGGGAAAAACGAGTGGAACAGAGGGCAGAAAGGCACAAAAAACGAGTGGAACAGAGGGCAGAAAGGCACAAAAAACGAGGGAAAACAAGTGGCACAGAGGGCAGAAGGTCACAAAAAACGAGTGGAACAGAGGGCACAAAAAAACGAGGGAACAACAAGTGGAACAGAGGGCAGAAGGGGAAGCAAAGGTGACAAACAAAAGTGTTTGATCAGTTTCCACTCATACCTTGGGAATCAGGGTGGTCATATTCAAGGTTACTGAAAACATGTACAGCTCTGTAAGGTTAGGAGTTTAGATGTGGTACTAAAAGCTAGCCAAAAACCAACATTTACTGATGATATTGGTCGACTCAGTCTCTGTATTGTGAAGATTTGTTGTCTTAATACACAGTCCTATTAAATTCATAGGAACCGTATAACAAGAATAACACATCAAGTCTTTGTAAACTGTTGTACCTTACGATAAAGATTAGCAACTTCAAAACAAACCATTACAAGATAGATGTTTCAGGTAATTCCTTATGCTACTAAATTGCCAACAAACCTCTTAACAGGTAAACCTAAGGCTGACTCAACAAGAGTTAAGTGCAAAAAACACAGTTGATGGACAGAATGTAGAACAATGTCATACATTCACCCCAGTACAAGGATCTGGGCTTAAATCCATCGTTTTTTTGCACTCCACACCACCCTGGGTTAGACACTGGCTATATGCAAATCAGCTCTGACCCTGTGCCTCATGGGAACAGTCCAGTCCGAACTACCAAGCCATGTCTTTCCCAGACCGGAATCAAGCATCCAAGGACCGGTTTCTGGCTATCAGCCTTCATCAGCCTGGATAGCTTGACTCCAGTGGTGTGGAGAGCCTGGGACTCACGTCTGAGCATACCCAGCCCACTCGGGGTGAAAATTGCAAAAAACACAGTTGATGGACAGAATGTAGAACAATGTCATACATTCACCCCAGTACAAGGATCTGGGCCTAAATCCATCGTTTTATTGCACTCCACACCACCCTGGGTTAGACACTGGCTATATGCAAATCAGCTCTGACCCTGTGCCTCATGGGAACAGTCCAGTCCGAACTACCAAGCCATGTCTTTCCCAGACCGGAATCAAGCATCCAAGGACCGGTTTCTGGCTATCAGCCTTCATCAGCCTGGATAGCTTGACTCCAGTGGTGTGGAGAGCCTGGGACTCACGTCTGAGCATACCCAGCCCACTCGGGGTGAAAATTGCAAAAAACACAGTTGATGGACAGAATGTAGAACAATGTCATACATTCTCCCCAGTACAAGGATCTGGGCCTAAATCCATCGTTTTTTTGCACTCCACACCACCCTGGGTTAGACACTGGCTATATGCAAATCAGCTCTGACCCTGTGCCTCATGGGAACAGTCCAGTCCGAACTACCAAGCCATGTCTTTCCCAGACCGGAATCAAGCATCCAAGGACCGGTTTCTGGCTATCAGCCTTCATCAGCCTGGATAGCTTGACTCCAGTGGTCAAGCTATCCTTTTGTATCGCTTCAACAAGAGTTAAGGCAGCAACCGCAGACTGGCTAATACATGTTCCAATTATGGAAATTTGTAAAGCAGCCAACTAGACGTTAATACATACTTTCACAAGGTACTACTGACACAAATATGCAAGTTGAATCAAGAGTTGGCCAAGAAACACTTAGAAACCTGTTTAACTAAATCTCTTACCATTCCTTGCTCATTAGATTGTATATTGATTTTGAGGTTCAAATCTTAGAAATTGCTTAGATTGGTGTTGCTCCGCTTCCAATAATGATTCAGTGGGGTCTGCGGTCCAAGTAAATAATTGAGGGGGGTTCACAGAAGTCAGAAAGTTAAGAACCATAGCTCTAGCCCATTTATAAAGACGTATACAGGAAAGAACAGCTGAAAAGAAGAGGACCAGGAGGAGGAAGACCAACCCGTGCTCCTGATGAACCTCTGCCTAGAATGTGGAGATCCAATTCTAGACTTTCAATCCTAGATGTTTGTGGATTGTCTATCCATGGCTAGTGGCATTAGTTATTTACTTCTTCCCATGACCAGTAGAGAATAAACTTGCTGGTGACTGTGAAGAATGGGGCCCCCTTATACATCTGGGGACTGGGCTCAAAGGTGGGTACCCTTGAAATGGGAACTACAGGGTCCTGCTGGACGTAAAACACCTTGCAAACGGCTGAAATCCATATTCTCAGGGGGTGCAGGCAGGTGGTGTGGTCTAGCATGGAGGACAGGGTGTTGTTACTTTGCGTAAGACCCTATTCAGGAGACTGCAAGGGCTAGACTGGAATGCCTGCTTCGCTCCATTATTAAGTTGCCACGTGACGGGAATTTATTTCTGATCGGGCGTATGAGGGAGCGTAAAGAAAAGGATTAACCCTCCTGTGGCTAGCTTTGCCGGATTAATTCAAAGCACTCACGGATGACATTAAATGAGTGGAGCTGAATTGAGAACCTCCTCCAGATAATTCCCCCTCTTTTACAAAAAATATTTATTTTTTTGAAAGCATTGATATCTGCCATACTTGCTCTCCTCTATGTGATTGGAAATTGTTTGTTGGGATGCTTAGTTAATTTTATGTCCTGTAGATGACCGTGTATTAATGACAAAGGTTGAAACATCGTCGACGCAATTGTGGCCGCAATTAATGGAGGACACATTGTTTTGTTTGTTGTAGTTTCAGTGTTGCCCTGAAACTCTTTCTTCTATGTAACCTCTCCTTGTCTGCCACCTGTCTGGTTTTGTATGTTTATCAAATGTTATGTGTACCAGCTTACCTCTCTGAGCTTCACGATACATTTTTATTGAATACATTGTGTATGTTTTTCTAGATTTTTCTTAAACGGGCCGTTTCTCTATTCTTTATTTTTATGTGTGCACTGTTATATAAATGTATTGTCTTAATTAATTGCTTGTTGTTGATATGTGTCTGTACTATGGTAATTTTCTGAACACTTTGAACCGTTATCTGGATTAAATATCAAGGAGAAGGGAAGCAGCAGTAGAAGAGAAAGTGGAAATTGTACTGGGTGTTTAGGCACAGGAAGAGGAAGGGCCTAAATCATGCAAGTATGCACAGTAAGATCCCCTTTAAAATGGATACTTGTAACCTTATGTACCTCCCCTTTAGAATATACCCAGGTGCCAGGTTGGTTCCAGAAGATATTAATATCATTGTTCCAAGAGCCTGTATGTGGCTTCTTGTGGGTTCATGTTGACTTTGTTCTGCTTGGAAGAGACGGCTGAGGTACATATAAGAGCCAATCATGAATGTTGATGTCAGTTCCTTTCTTTTACGTACCTTTGTACAGAGATTCGGAGTGTGTAACAGACCTAAATCCCCTTCTAAAACTACTGTTTTTAAGCCTTGTAGAGACTGTTCAAAAACATATCTGTGACAGATCCCCATGAGGTGTGTCTCTGGTGTTTGAGTTTGGCAATGACTCCAAGTCTTGTGAGGAGTGAGCCCTGATAAACGGGCAGGCTGTATAAGGTAGCGAGTCTAAGCTGTATTCCACTGTACACCGAAAGAAGTCTTGAAAGTTCTCATCCTGCTCAAAGTTGAGGGCACTTACCCATTCCAGCTCTTGAGGCTGTCTCAAGCACAGGTCCTCATCACGAAACCAGTCGTCCAGTAAGTTGAAGCGGAAGCACAAGCAGATTTGTCTTAGTCCCACCACTCTGAACATACGGTGACGAGGATGTTACTATGCCTCGTTGTCTCGTTCCCTGTCCCCCACAGAGCAGCCAATTCTGCAACATATCTCGATGCATCCCGAGTTTGTATCAGACAAGGATGTCGCAACAGATTAAGGCTTTTCGAAATGTTGTGTCGCAATGTTTTGGCACTTTCAGCTCCATATGGTGTGCCCTGGGGCCCCAGGGATCTACAGAGGCAGAGGATTGAGGCTTTTTGAGAATCTGTATTGCATATTATTGGCACTCTTTTGGCTCCGTGGTGTGCCTTGGGACCCCAAGGATCTACAGAGGCCTTCAGTTTGGTTACTGCCAGTGGAATTCCCCTCTGCACCTTCTCTGCCTCATGAACCTACCTCTGGCTGCACTCAAACGCCAGAGCCAACTTCCAGTACCACAAGGTACACCGGTCCCTTTGATTTTGATGTTGGCAATGACGGCACTGTAGGAAGACCACATTCATAAAACCTTTTCTGACGACGAGCCAAATTAATCTCAGCCTCATCGAGGTCACATCCTGTAGCCATACTGACGCACCCACTTTTCGGCTCAGACTGATCAAAGCCAATCACTGTTTGGAGATGTGGGGGATTATTTTCCCCAGCACTATGATGACAATTTATATATGGCCTCCAGGACATCGGTGAGCTGAGCACCTCCCCGGACATGGGGTTTTATTTTTGTCCTGGACTATAAATGGAAGAGAGTGCTTCCTTTTCTGTGGTAATGGGACGTGCGATAGAGGTGTTGGATGTACATCTTGCAACTACAAAAGTCAAAACTAATGTACTGACAGTTGTTTTGCAACTGGAAGAAACCTCTTCAGTATTATTACTTCCATTTAATGAAGCCCTGCCTGACTCCCTTTTTGGCACCTGGTCTAAGCTGCGTTCCTGTCCACCAGTGAACAAGCAGTTTGCCAGATGACAAACCTGCTCCAGGTGACACTGATTTCTGGATGCAGCACCCTATGCCAGAATGTTTGGTAGTATAAGTCTCCACCAGAAGGGTGAATCCCCCATGACTCCTCCTAGCAGGGACCCAACACAAATGGAGGCATTTAGGAAAGCTGGTGTTTTCCCTTGGCAGTCTAGCACCTCAGTCAGTCAGTGCCAGCCGCTTACTGGGAAGATAGACCCCTGTTTTATGGGACATTATTGGCAAGTTCTTGCTAGAGATTCCTGAAGAATTGCAGGCCAATTAGGATCAAACCATCCTTGATAGTCAATACGCTGCCAAGTACACTTAATCATCCACTCTGTATTGGACACTATTGACTGCTTGGGCCGAACAGTTGGCAGTAGTGTGGTGCTAGTGGGATATGGTTGGATAAGATGCACAGGCTTCTCTGGAGATGTGCAAGCCTCTTAGATGGATATGCCATTCAGTTGATCGCGCCTGTTTGAGTAGAAGGCCAGCTTGGCATTAGCATCTTTTAAAGAGAGCCGGGCCCTGGTATATTCCCTTGGCCTTTCCACCCCTTCTAGACAGTGTCCTCAACAGTTAATCTACCTTTCAATCAAGGAATTTGTAAAGCGCACTACATACCCGTGAGGGTTTCAAGGGACTGGGGGCGAGCCGCTACTAATCGAAGAGCCAGGTCTTGAGAAGTTTTCTGAAGGTCAGCAGGTCCTGGGTCTGTCGAAGGTTGGTGGGGAGGGTGTTCCAGGTCTTGGTGGCGAGGTGGGAGAAGGATCTGCCGCCGACGGTCGTTTTCCGGATGCGTGGCGTGGCGAGGGTGAGGTTGGCTGAGCGGAGGCTGCGGGTGGGGGTGTAGAAGCTGAGTCGTTCGTTGAGGTATGCTGGTCCGGCATTGTGTAGGGCTTTGTGTGCGTGGATTAGGAGTTTGAAGGTTATCCTCTTGTTGATGGGGAGCCAGTGTAGGTCTCTCAGGTGGGGGGGTGATGTGGCTGTGTCGGGGGATGTCGAGGACCAGCCGTGCCGAGGCGTTCTGGATGCGTTGCAGCCGTCTCAGGAGCTTGGTTGTTGTTCCTGCA
The DNA here is from genome assembly GCF_964261635.1 of Lissotriton helveticus. NCBI lineage: Eukaryota > Metazoa > Chordata > Amphibia > Caudata > Salamandridae > Lissotriton > Lissotriton helveticus. The sequence continues at coordinate 2,098,728,683 of NC_136063.1, read as the reverse complement.
TAGAGGGCGTTTCCGTAGTCCAGCCTGCTGGTGACGAGGACCTGGGTGACAGTTTTTCTCGTTTCGGAGGGGATTCACTTGAATATCCTGCGGAGCATTCGGAGGGTGTTGACGCAGGATGCGGAGACGGCGTTGACCTGCTTGGTCATGGAGAGGGTGGAGTCGAGGATGACCCCCAGGTTGTGTGCGTGGTTGGTGGGTGCTGGGGCTGTTCCCAGTGAGGTGGGCCACCAGGAGTCGTCCCAGGCTGAGGGGGTGGATCCGTGGATGAGGACCTCAGTCTTGTCAGAATTCAGCTTCAGCCTGCTTTTCTCATCCATTCGGCGATGGCCTTCATTTCCCTGTGGAGGTTGGCTTTGGCGATGGGAGGGTCTTTTGTGAGGGAGATGATCAGCTGGGTGTCGTCGGCGTAGGAGATGATGTTGAGGCTGTGCTAGCGGGCGACGTGGGCGAGCGGAGTCATGTAGATATTGAACAGGGTTGGGCTGAGAGAGGATCCTTGCAGTACACCGCAGATGATCTCGGTGGTTTTGGAGCGGAAGGGTGGGAGGCGGACGCTCTGGGTGCTGCTGGAGAGGAAGGAAGTGGTCCAGGCCAGGGCCTCCTCTTGGATTCCGGCGTCGCGGAGGCACGCTGTTAGGGTGCGGTGGCAGACCGTGTCCAAGGCGGCTGAGAGGTCCAGGAGGATGAGGGCGGCTGTTTCTCCTTTGTCCATTAGGGTCTGGATGTCGTCGGTGGCGGCAATGAGGGCAGTTTGGGTGTTGTGGTTGCTGCGGAAGCCGGACTGGGATGGGTCCAGGATGTTGTTGTCTTCGAGGTATCTGGTCAGTTGTCTGTTGACAATTTTCTCTATGACTTTTGCCGGGAACTGGAGCAGGGAGATGGGCCGGAAATTCTTGAGGTCCTTGGGCTCCGCCTTGGGTTTCTTCAGTAAGGCGTTGATCTCGGCGTGCTTCCAGCTTTCCGGGAAGGATGCTGTCTCGAAGGAGATGTTGATCATTTTCCGGAGATGGGGGGCGATGGCTGTGCTGGCGTAGTTGAAAATGTGGTGCGGGCATGGTCAGACGGGGATCCGGAGTGGATGGAGTTCATGGTCTTGATGGTGTCTTTGTCGCTGACGTTGGTCCAGGCGATCAGGCGGCTGGTGCGCATGGTGGTCGCGGGGGTGGTGGGCTTGGCGGAGGACCTTTGAGGCTACTTCAGGGATTGGTGTACTGCCAAAAGCCCACCGTCCCCGCAACAGGCGTCCCAGTCCTTTTGGGATCAGTGAAAAGTACCTAGTAGACAATGTCTGGGCCACCAGTTGAAATGACCTTCCAACCCACCCATACAGAAACAGCCTCCAATCCACTTTAGTTGCTCACAGTGGTAAACAACCACCTCAGAAATTTCCTCCAAGGATGTCACAATATAACATCTGACTGGTTGGTTCTCTTGGCCATACAATAAGGCTATTTCCTGTCATTCTTTTTCGACCCCCTGCATCTTTCACCTACATCATGACAACTTTCAGAAGGGCACTTGGCCATCTTGCTCCAGGAGTGCAGTCTTTTTAGCCGAAGGAACTATAGAGAGTGTTATTTAATTATTTATTTTAGAGGTTTTATATAGCGCTGGCTGGACCCGGTGGCATCAGAGAGCTTTACATATTGTGAGCCAGAAGGTAAAAACACAGGGACCCAAAAACATAGCAGTATCGTATATACACAGCATATAAGTCAACATATGGGGGACTTCAGGAAGATAAATCTGGGAAGACAAAAAACACCATACTGTGGAGAAAGTGGTAATTATAATTACACAGGCCCAAAAATTAAGAAGAGCGCTGGGAAAATAGGGCAGTAAGGAAAGGGAAGATGGTGGTCAGTTAGGTTGATAAGGAAAGGGAGGGTAGGACAATAATTGGAGGGGGTTGGAGAGGGATGATGAGGGCTGAGGGTTGACGACGGACGGGGGTGTAAGGGAATGCGAGGGTGGTAGACGGGGAGGGGGGAGGTGATGAGAGGAAGGGCGGGTAGGGCAGGTCGCGGGGGGCGGACGCATCTACGGTCGGATAGAGGTGGCCAGTGTAGGGGAGCAAATAGGGATTAGGGTCCCCAGTATTTATTGAGGAGATGTAGTTTGAGTTCTTTTTTGAAGCTAGAATAGGAAGGATTGCATCGAAGTTTAGTATACAAGGCATTCCATTTGCAGGGAGCATTGCCGGAAAAGGATCGAGACTGAGTGGATTTCTTTTTCATAAGGGGGGGGATAAGAAGGAAGGAGTTAGTGCTACTCAGGGATCGGGAGCAGCCGGCTTTACTAAGTTTGTTATTGAGGTAGGATGGTGTGTTCTGATGTAGAGTTTTGTGTGTAATGCAGGCCATTTTGTAAGTGGACCTACCTTCAATGGGGAGCCATTTAAGTGTTTTGAGGGCAGGGGAAATGTGCAGTCTGTGATAAGCCTCGCTGCAAGGTAGAGAACAGATTTTAGAGGTGCTAGGTGGATCTTGGGAATTCCAGTAAGAATGGCATTGCCGTAGTCAATTCGAGAGAGTACAAGGGATTGGACAGCTAGTTTGAAGTCATCTCTTGGGATGAAGGGCTTGATTTTCTTCAGGTGGTGGAGAGTGAAGAGGGCCCCTTTGGCAGAATTGTTGATGTGGACCTTGAGGGTGAGGAGGTTGTCAAGGGAGATCCCTAGTGATTTGACAGAGTCGGACAGGGATAAGGAGCAGTTGAGGGCATTAAGGTCTGTGATCCAGTTCTGAATGGGGAGCTGATTGTTTTTTGGGGAAAAAAGAATTATTTCGGGACTGGCTTCTAATCTTGCTATTTATTTGTGCTGAAGAAGGACTGAGGCATTCAACTTTTTTAGATATTGACCATATGAACTTCTTCTTGCAGATGGACAAATTAATTATGCTCATGCTGGCCTAGGTTCTTTCTGCCCTGAATCCAGACAACTGGATAGTGGCTTTAGACCTTCCGGGCACCTTCTTTCACGGCCTGTGCTTCAGTCCCACAGATGCTACTTGCAGTTCAAAGTGGGCCGGGTCCATTTTGCTCTGCTCCCCTTTGGGCTTACCAGTGCTCCTCTGTTTTTCGAAGGTGATGTAGGTGGTTGCAGCGCATCCTCAGAGGTTAGGTATTCCATTGTTCCCCTGCCTAGACAACTGGCTTTTGAAGGCAGGCTTGCTACAGTTGGTCACAGACTACCTCCAGATGATAGTGAATCACCTGACCATGCTGGGGTTAACTATCAACATGCTGAGGTGACACCTTCGCAATGGCTCCTCTTCATTGGGGCCATTCTTGATGCAGTGCAGTTTCGGACCATCCCTCAGCCCCAACAAATCCAGAGCAGTCAGTCTGTGATCATGATGTTTCATCCTCAGTCCTGGCTCTCGTTAATAGTGGCTCTCACGATTCTGTGCCTATTGGCATATTGCTGTTGCTTGAACATGAAATGTCTTGATAATACAAAAGACAAGAAGCATTTGGAAAAACAGGAACAGTTTGTTTATTTAAACAATGTGGCCTGGAGCACAGACACAGGCATAGTGTCTGAGGACTGAATACATTTACAGTAGGTCTACCATATACTTTTATCCAGTTTGTTGAAAGTAATAAAAGGTTTCCAGTGAGCCTTTTTTGGTGAGGAATGTGTACCTCTGTTTTTTGAAGTCATAAATTAAGGTATTGGATGACGAATCCAGGTGGGCCTCGACCTTGCATGGACACAATGCAACCAGTGGGTAACATGTCCAGATGTCCGGCATGAGGAGCGCGTGATCACTGAGTGTACTGTATGTGCTGTGTGTATTGATTGTCTAAGTGTTCCTAACTTCATGTGGCATTTGATTTTATGGTGGTTTGGGAAAGCGTGCACCCCTCCAGCCATGTGTTCTTTTATTGGTCCTACCCCAACACCGAATCCAGTATAGGATGTTGGATCCCATGTACAGACGGGCTCCGCTCGGGAGCCCCCTGTATTCCTGGTAACAGCCTTTCGGGGTCCAACAGCAAGCTAGTGCTGCTGCTGACCACAGACATGATTCTGCCTTCCTGCTGCTGAGACAGGCTCGAGCAGGGGAAGGTACAACAATAGGTGTGAAACTGGACAAAGGGCATGGGAGTATCCTCCCCTCTCTCCAGCCCCTACTCTGGGATTGACCCCTAAATCATCCCAACCAATTCCTCTGGGTACTTAAGGGTTTACCTGTCGGTGGCTCTTCAGATTTGTTGTGGGTCAAGATTCATATCCGAAACCACTTCATCTTCAACCATCTCTGAACTTTAGACTTCGTTGGACTTCGCCTTGGGAACTGAGACTGCACCTGGAAGACTCCTGTTTCTCCTGGTCTCATTGTCCTGCCAGTCTTCTGCATCGTCTGTGCCTGTGCTCCATTCAGGTTCTTCTCCAGGCCTGTGGGCATCAAAGACATTCAAAGGAATGTCCCTTGGAGTTAAGGTGCAGTGGAGTTAAGTTAATCTGCAGGCACCACAACAATGCTGACTGGTCTGCTGCTCCTGAGCTCCCACAGATTCCAAAAGGCTCAGCAACACTGTTGGTGATTCTGCAACTCCCTCGAGGACTGCACTGTCTTCTCAGCACGTTTGAAGCCAGTATCCCTCGTCGGAACCGCTGGAGCAGTGCTCCTGTGCACTGTGTCAACTTGGCATTGCCAAGGCTTGTTGACTCTATTTTTCAGAGATCTTCGGGCTCCCAAGAAGCTCCGGCCTCCAGCATATCCTTCTACCGAGATCCTCGTCCTCACCAGATCCTCTGCGACATGGGCCTGCCTTCTTGGTGATCTGTTGAGGTACTCTTGCGACTCCTGTGCCTTTGGTCTGTGGGTCCTCTTAAGGTTCTTCTTTGGCTCCAGTGAGCTCACCTGCTTGTTTGGGGCCTGCTCTGACTCTCTTGCTTTTGGTGATTCCTGTGGACCTTGCTGGTCCCGTCACTGCACCATCTTCATTTTTCTTGTCTGTTGCTGCTGCCAAGGCTTGTTGGTGCTCCTGCCCGACAAGGATCCCCTGGCTCTTGACTTCCAACGTGGGACAGCTTGTGAATGGCTCCTGGTCTTCCACAGCAAAGCCTGGTCGTTCAAGCTGCAGCAAGAAGGTCACTGACAACTCTCTTCGTTCATCAGTGGTTTTTGGTCTTCCGGGCCTCCTGGTCAGTCCTGAGTGGCATAGACTCTGTTCCCTCTGCTTGCAGGTCTTCCTCTTCAAGAATCTACCCTTGGATTCCACTGGGCTCTTTTATCTTCTTCGCCAGCAGCATTTTCACTGAAGTCCTCCATTGTGGTCTACGGTAGTTTCCGACTTCACTTCACACCTACGCACCCAGCTTCCCCGGTGCAGGTATCCTGGTTCCTGGGGTATCCACGGGTGGGATGACTCTCCCACCTTCCGTCTTCCACTGGGTTTCTTCAGGGTCCTCTGGGAAGGGCACTTCTTCTTGAAAACTGCAACAGTGACTTCCCCATTGAAATTTGTTGAGTAGGCGGTTGTTTTTTCCACACTGTTCATAGCCTCCTTGTGGTTCCTGTGTACTTATGTTGCGTGGCTCCTTTGGCCCCCTCCTCTTCTAAGTCCTCTGGGTCGAGTCCCGACTTCGGTTGCGATTCGCATTCCACTTCATTAGTATATGGTTTTGTCTCCCCCTGGAGACCACTGTGTATATTTGCTACTTACCAGTTCTACTAGTGAAATATTGTGTGTATTGTGATTATATCTCCGGGTAGGAGATATACCAATGTGTTTGTGAGTGTTTATTATACATACATATTTTTATAGCTACACTGTGTGGTTCTTTTTCACTTAACCTATACAGTATGATTAGTACAGATAAAACAAGCTGCTTTACACTCCTTATGGACTAAGCCTAAAGGCTGCTCTCCACAGCTAACACTTAGAGAGCTTTCTATAGTTGTCTAAGACTACTAAAATCCCCATGAGGGTTGTCTGGATTGGTGCAGGGTGCTTCACTTAAATAAGTGTGCACCATATACTAAGCCAGCCTCCTACAGTATACAACAAAAAACCCAATTGTCTATAGATAGGGATGTGTGGAGGACAGTATTCCACTTATCCAATGAAGGATCCAACTCCCTATATCCTTCATTTTCAGCGGCGTTGTAGAGTTTAGTTATGAGGCGCCCACGTGAGGGAGTAGTCAGCAGTCTTCGTTGGGGGTTCCTGAGAAAAGGATGGATGAATAGTTTTAATAGCCAAACCCCAGCCGCAAGTAAAGAGCAGAAGCGGGGTTTGAGTAACATCAGAGAAGAGATCAGAAGAATTAACAAATGTACCTGCTCGGTACATATCTCCCATGTTATGTAGGCCAAAAGTGTCCAGAATCTCTTGCGCATTTGTTTCCTGTGTGACTGATATATCTGGATGGTGTGAAAGAGGGAGAGCCGGAGTGTAAAGTGGAATCTTGTGATCATGCTGCCCCAGTTTGCGCCATGTTATAATTGTGCTCTGAACTGGGTTGATCTCCGAGCGGGGGATACCCGATCTCTGCTCTGACATAGGGACAGGTAATGGGACTGGATATTCATCATCTGTTTCAAATGCAATGTGAGGGATATGCCATGTCGGAATTGCCAGTAGTGCGCAAAATGCATCTGGGTGCAGAGATAGTACAGATAGAGATCCGGAGCCCCAAAGCCACCATGGGCATACGTAAGTAAGAGCTTGTCCAACTGATCCTTGGTTGCCGACACGCCCATGTGAGTGTGATGAAATGAGAGTGCAGCGTCATTAAAAAGTGAAGATATATTAATAAGCCCCCCCTCACGCGCACGCGCAGCGGAAGCTGCGAACCCGGTGGCAGAGGTTTCTCGGCCAGTTGCGTGTGTGTTGGGTGCGACGCTTGTCTTTGCTGCACTTAATTTTTAAACTGCTCCTTTTTATCTGTGCATTTGTTTGGCCCCCACTCCCCTAGCCCCGGACCGACACGGCTTGTGCCGATTGATCGGTGGGCTGACGGGGTTGTTGGGCAAAATAATTTCAAAAAGGGGGTGGTGATGGACAGAGTATCTGAGTTAATCAGAACACTCCTACCCAGTCAACAGATCAGGGCTTGATCCATCACCGTTTTTTAGCTCACTGCACCATCCCAGTTCAGAACCTGGCTATATGCAAATTAGTCTGTCCCTGGCCCAGTGCATCATGGGAACAGGGCAGACCAAACTACCAAGCCAATTCTTCACTGGAAAGGAAACAAGCTTCCGGGGACCGGTTTCTGGCATTACAGCCGTCTTCGTCCCGGCTTGCTTGAATCCTGATGGTGCAATGAGCAAGGGACTCATGTCTGAGCATACCCTTCCACACTCCATGGGTTGTTGGGCGCCATCTTCGGAGTCTTCAGTTCTCTCTGCGCCTCTGACCTCATAAGCCCCCCCTCATGCGCACGCGCAGCAGACGCGCGCAGCGGGTGCGCCGGCGGCGCGCCGAATGCAAGCCCGTCTGCGCCCGTCCGCGGCCGGCCGGGGCCAGGGGCCATGCTTTATGCCCATTTTATTTCCTATTCCGCTGCCCAACTCTGCTCCTTTCAGGCTTCTTGGCCTCTTAACCCAGCTGCCATTTCACGGGTTATAGAACTCGGTCTGGCTCGGAAAATTACGCCATGCTCTCTTCCTGTTACCCTCCATCCCCCTGCTCCTTCTTTACTTGCCCCTCCTACACATGCTTGTTTAACTAATCCTACTCCTGCTATCTTAGCATACCTCTTGAATACTAGGTCAGCTGTCAAGCATCAGCTTGAACTATTCAGCTTTTTGGAGTCACACAATCCCCATCTCTTGTTTTTAACAGAAACATGGCTCCGTACTGATTCACTCCCTAGCATCTTGGCAGCGCTCCCCCCTCCTACTTCATTATCTGAGCTGATCGACCTGAGGGGAAGTTAGGGGGTGGAGTTGCCCTGATAGCTCGTAACAACCTTCACTTTCAGGTACTCCCTTCTCCCCTCATACCGGCAGTGGATCATTTAGTGGTACGCACCACTTCCTTTCAGACCCCGATCACGTGTGTGCTTTTCTACCGCCCACCTCAACCTTGCCCTCATTTTATCCCTGCTATCCAAGACTTACTTGCTACTTTAGTGGTTAATTTAGAAAAAAAATTCTGCTTTTAATTCGTATAGTTATAGAAATGTTGTATATTGTGTATACTTGTGAAATGTTGTTGGTTCACCTGTTCACCTCGAAGGCACAGAAAACATGGGTGGCACTGACATCAGCACTTTAACAAGGTCTTCTTATGATGTCGCGCGGGGTTGCCAGCGGAGCCGTTCCATTGTCACGTCCTCGTCGACGTGGGAGAGCTTTGGCGAAAAGTTTCTGTGGCATGCTGCGCAAGGGGTAATTCAAAAGGTGAGGAATCCACAGGTAGATACAGTATCCTCCAGAAAAAGTGTGGTATCAGCTAGGTATTCCGAAACACTCTTTGGGATCTTGTACCAGTGTATGACTAGAGTTCTTTAAAGTACTCAGAGAAAGAGGATGGTATTTCCAATGTGGTGAATTATGCCTCTCCTGAGTAATATTAGCTACCCTGGGATGTTTGATCATATTTCCTCATCATTTGTCAAGGTGTTTACCCTCAACATAGGTGCGGCTGCATGCCTATTTACCTCTGAAGATACTTTCCCTGTATACGACCTCAGCATACTTGGATATCCTGTCCTGGATATGATTCCGTGTTGGTATTTATTGCCACCTGGGGAATGACGATCCCAGTACCTTAACTTCATTCTCCAATTGCTATAGATGGGACCTTAAAGATGTTAGTACCCCGCTTTGTCTTGAGATGCATTTGTAAATGTAAATGTACAGGAATTTATATAGCGCAAATCACCAAGCGGTTTCTAAGCGCTTGCTTAGGGAACCCGTCCTGGTATTCCCCTGTGAGATAACCCCGGCAGGGTATCCGCAAGGTGAAAGCCAGGCATCCTGCCACCTTGAATCTTTCCCAGGGCACCCCTATTTGGTCCAATGAGTCTGTATTAACTTGAACAAATTACACTGTATCTTGTTTAACCTTCTCAGGCCATGTCTATTTTTTTCTGAAGTTGTATATAGTGTGATTTTGACCCGAAGGTATCAGAACGCTTTGCATGAGCACCAGTTGTGTTACAGATGGACACATTAATTTTCTTGGGCACGAGGAGATTAAGTGATTTGCCCAGAATCACAGAATGCTGAGCGTCCCTGCTGAGATTCGAATCCGGTTCCCCAGCTTTGAGGTTGACCGTTCTAGCCGTAAACCTACGTCCCTAAGCTGAAGCAAGGAGTGATGGGATAGGGTCCTTGCCAAATGGCAGACCTCTGTGATCCAAAGACTCACTTCTGCAGTTAAAAGCCAAAATCAAGTCAAGGTTGCATATTATGTTCAGTGTTGAGGAAGGTTCCCACTCTAGAGCCAGAATGTCTATGCCGTTCGGCATACAAAAGGCCTTTTTCAGCCATTATGGACCTTATGGCAGCAGCCGTGGATGAACTTACACCGGTCATAATCGACAATTTATCATGATGGCTGTGGAGTATACAAATACATTTGCCACCACAGATCACGGCTCGAGGCTCAGTGGCAAACATCTTGCCCCAGAGTGTGCTGAAGAAGGCTGGATAATCAGTATCTGGGCATTAGCAATTTACTATTTTTACCCCAACCTACACCATAGCATAGCATTTCTTCCACAGTTTTCAGCCTGAGAACCAAGCAGTTAAAATTGTTCCCTTTTCTTAAGCATAATTATGACTCTACGAGCATAAAAGGAGCATGGATCTCCAAAACTGTATGGTGCCCATTTTGCAATTAATGTTTTTCCAGACAGCCTGGTGAGGTGGGTCTCCTGTAAGAGAGCAGCATCAGTGTGATGTCTGTCAAGAGAGGATAATGATTGGCAGAATTTGCGGGGGTTATTAAGGCCCCTAACATTCCAAGTAAGGAGCGAACAGGAGTTGTTAGCCATGCATAGTAATTGTTAGGAAGTTGTGCGGATGAAATTTATGCCTTGAGAGAGCAAGTTGGAGCAGAGCTTGATGGAGCAGTGTGAATCAAACAACAAAGTGACTTCACTGTCTGGGAGTGTGACAGAGATTTCCAGTGATACAAAAAAAGGTTACTATAAACCATCCAGTCTGGCCCTGGCAGCCAAATTCTGCCAGAATATAAACCCCAGAAAAAAACATACCCTAATTAATAGCAAAAGAAAACAGCCATTCAAAGGCCATAGTAGCAAAATACATAATTGAACAACAACTTAAGGGGGTATCTTGAAGGTTGACCACCAGAGTACGCACTTCCCCTCTCCTGTTTACGAGGAGGAGAGGGGGCCAGATGGAAGAAATAAGTCACTCTTCATACCGGGTGGTGACATAAGCTGGGTTGGGATCCCTCATTATTATCAAGGCAGGGATGCTCAACTGTAACACCCCGTTGGCCCAAGCATGCCATAAGGCACATGAATCTGGCCTGGAATAATATCATACTATATAGGGGATAGTTTGGTATCCTAGTTCAGTCATAGCTGATTACGTTTTCAGATGGGATTAAAGCTGATATGATAGCAGTGATGACAGTTTTCAGTATGACTAAATATTTTTCATTAGAACGGTAGGTACATCCGAACTCATACGAGGAAAGACTTGTCCAGGTAGTAAGTAAACTTATTCAGTGTCATTAAGCCTTGAGGAGGGACACCTGAATGGCCACCTTTCCACTATAGCTAGGGCTCGACTTGGCAAGGCTTCAAAAGAATTCTGATACTTTGAGGGGAGTATCGTTTTCCATGGTGAATGAACTTTTAAGCTTGCGCCGCCGCAAAATTCCAACAAAAATGGTGTACAGCTGGGTGGGGCAGGAACAGCTATTGGGTGAATGGTTGCCTATTCATTAGGCAGAAGGAGTGCTACCCCAGGGAGTTAGTAAGGTGGACCGGTAACAGGCCATAAGTGGACCTCTGATGTTTAATGCATGTGTTCTCCGCCTGTAAGAAGCAGCAAGGATTGATCCTGCCAATGGGAGGCCAATGGAACCCAAGAGTGACCCCTACCAGTGGCCGGCACTACAGTTATCGTGATTCGGTGACCAACCAGGTCACATGAATAGTGCAGCAGGTCATTTCTGCAGGTGGGGGATGCACAAATCACCCCTGAGCGGTCATCTGGCCTGCAGGCGTAATAAGGCCCCACTGGAACAGCGGACTCCAGGGCATGACAGAGCTTTTCTTCAAAACTTGGCTTACGTAAAAGGTATAGTGTGCTAGGATCACCGTCTTCCCAGCTTTCAGCAACATGCAGATTTGTATCAAAAAACTTTTTTTACCACACTTTTGTCATTTTTTCAAGAGGTAGTCAATTTTTGAAAATGTTTGTACTATCAACCTACTTGCGGTTTGTGGAGGAAACAGATGTGAAACTCATGGGTTATTCCTGAATCCTATACATGTCAAACTTCTAAATTCAAAAAGGGGTCATTTGTGGGGATCCATCAAGAAAATGAATAGGTAAAATTAGCCATTAGTGAGAACATTTCCATCTGTAATATTTTATGATTCTAGGAGAGTAGGGTCTGCTATCCTATGGTCACCCCATTTTTTTGCTTTTTGCTTCACTGGTTTTCGACTTAATGTGGCTGTGGGCCTGCTAATCAGACCCACAGCCCTGCTGTTCTCTCTCTAAATTCACAACCATGTACTTTAGGTACATCACCAATTGGGATTGGGTCACCTTATGAGCCCCTGTACAGTGTACTATAGGTACCCAGGGCATAGGTGCATCCAAGGCCTACCAGGGGCTGCAGCATATCTTTTGCCACCCCTGGCTGGCCATCCAAACTGACACAACTGGCTGATCACTCAGCTGGGGCAAGGTCGTGTAATCACCCCTTGCTTAGATATAGTATACCTATTTCTAACCCTATATCTGGACACATATACACCTATAAGTCACTCCTATGGCAGGCCTTAACAATCCTGGAGGAAGAGTGCTTGGTTTTATGTGAGATGGTGCTCTAGCATGAGCTGAGCCTGTCTGCAGCTTTCGGAACCATGTCCTTATAGCTGTTCTAGGATATTGCCATACCATATACTCTTAAGTGCATTATTATCCTCGTGGTAATTGATAACTTTGGTTTGGCTTTATCAAAACATGTCGTGTAAGGTGTCATACGCTTTGGAATACTACCCCTTCACCAGTTCTGGTGATGGGGTAGCATTCCACCCTTCTAGAGGGAGAAGACATGTTACTTCAATTAATCCCGGTTAAAGTTAACCAGAGCCTCAGCATCACAAAATGGATGCTGCTGCCACAGACACAAGTCTGACCTCCTGCTGCTGGGAGCCCTTTCAGCGAGAGACGCTTGGACAATAGGTTTCCTGTCACAGGGAGGTGCTAGCACCACCCCAGACAGGAGATAGTGGATTGGGGCAGGGAGGGCTGAATGAAACGAGACACTGCCTGGGGCACACAAGGTGTCCCATGCATAGTCCAGTTCAAACCGGTGCTCGGGCACTCCAGCCCCAGCTCTGGCGCGAAACTGGACAAAGGAAAAGGGGTGTAACCACCCCCTTCCTGGGTCCCACCCATAGGAGGGGCCTAGCAGGTAATCCAGCCCCTTGATTTGGAATAAAGGTAGGAGCTGTGTCCCAAGACTTTAGATAATCCTGACTGAAACTCTGATACGAAACTCTGGACCCTTCGACATCCTACTCGACGTAGAAGACTGAAGAATCTCCCTTGTGGTCAAGGAGCGACCACCCTGTGCAAGCAGGCACCATCAAGCGCTCAAAGGTTTGCTTTGTTGTTGCTTCCATCCAGAGCTCGAATGACAGAGACCGACAAGAACCGGACTTCCAGACATCCAACAGACCGATCCACAGCCACAGCAAAGCTGAGACCTGTGGAGGCGACGTGAGACGTGGGACCGGCCATCTTGGAAAGCCAGCGAAGTGCTTTCTGTGCAGCTCCTGAGGCACCCTCGAAGCTGTGCAGTGGGGATTGAGAAGCCCCAGCCCCGAGCATCCTTTGCACCAAAGATCACCTCTCCATACTCACCGAGTGCTGCGTGGGGCCCTTTTGCATTTTCCTGCTCGAAGCGTCGGTGCGGTCACTTGCCCGTTGGCTAGTGACCTCTCTGACGACGAACCTTCGAATTTTCAATGCTGGTCTGGTTGCTCCAGACTGGCCCTTGCTCCCCTGAAAAGGAGCAGCCCATCAGACCTTGCTGGTCTGATCCAGAAGCCATTTTCGATTCCTGCGTGGGTTGCATTTGCCAAGGCCTGTTGACTCCGAATCGAGATCCGACACCGCCGACAGCGAGAGCCTTCGTGGGACAGTCCGTGCCCAGCGCCTGGTCGTCGTCGACACCTCCTGGTCCACGTGGCAGTGGAGACAAGCTTCACGACATCACCTGATTGCAACCCGACATCGCCTGGTTCCTTCCTGGTTCCTTCCTGGTCACTGGCTAGTGACCCAGACTCTGTCCCTTCTGCTTTCAGGTACTCTACATCTTCGATCCACCCTTGGATCCAACCGGACTCTTCTCTCCTGGTCGCCTGCAGCATCTTTTCTCCAAGGCTCCATAGAACTCCACGACGAAACCCAACACACTTTGACACCAATGCACCCGCTTCCTGTGGGTGAGGTAACGCGAGTACTGCGGTGCTCCTGTAGAGATTTACATCCCTAGTGTCCTAGTTTTAAGTGGTTAAGTTCTAGTCCAGTCGGAAGACTTCCAAATCTGCAACTTTCTAACTTTACGCACCCATTGACTTCTATTGGTGCACGAGTGTGCAATTAGACACTGCACCCGCATCCTGTGGGCCTCCCACGTCCTAACTGCTGTTAGTCCAGTGTAGCCCCTGCGATTCCCAAGGCCCTAGGCCTTACCATTGTTCGTGAAGTGGTACTTATACCATTATTTTAGTATATGGTTTTACGGGCCACCAGGGCCTATCCATATTTGTGCAACATTTGTATGTTATATTAAGTTACTTGTTATACGCTTGTGCTCCTGTGCTCATAAAGAGTTAAGGGGATCTATTTTGAAATAAATACATATATATTTTGAATATATAACCTGTGTGGTGTCCTTTCATTTGGTATTAAAAGGTTTGCATATGGTAAAACAGCTGGCTTCACATGCCCTCTTGAGTTTAGCCTAAGACTGTTTTGTCCATGCTACTACTAGGATAGCTGGTCTATAAGGTTGACTTTACAACCATCACCATAAGGGTTGTTTGGACTGGTGCAAGGTGCTCACTAGAATAGTGAACATCATATACCAGGCCAACTTCTCACATTGGTGTGCAGCGGTTGGGATTTGAGCTTGCTTTTGTTTTACCATTGTAATCTTTGATATCATTTGAATGATCACACTAGGTACCATAGGTACATATAACAAAGCTTAAAATACTTAAGTTCTACTGAACTTAGTTGTTGTAGAGGAAAGGGTCTAGCACACCCTGACTACAACTCCTAGAGAGGTTCTAGTAGGTAAACACTCAGTGTAGGTAGGTGCACACACCACACCTCACTAGTCATGTCTGGCACAGGTGAACCTAGTTCTCTACCTGTGGTAAGTGACCTGCCCAAGGCAGCCTCCAGATATGAGATGCTCAATTTCCGAGAGATGAGGTCATTGTGTACCTCCAGGAAGTTGAAACAGGGTTCCAACCCTACCATCCAACACCTGATTGAAGTCCTAGAGGCAGGTGATCTAGAGAAGGCCTCTAAACCAGGTCCCTCAGAGAACACAGGTGAAGGTAGCCCCTCCACAGAAGATGAACCCTTAACTCCAGAGGTAGAGGAGGAAGAGGAGGGGGAAGAATCTGATGGAGATGATAGCCAGGTCCAAGTCAGGAGGCTTAGCCAGGCTAACCTAAGTTTACATGGGAATGGAGAAGGGTTTTACCCCTCCAGACCTAATAGTAGGCTTCTCCCAGGCAATAGAAAGGAAAGGTCTCCTTCCAAGGAGTCAATCCTCTCTAATGCCTCAAGGGGTTCCCAAATGGGAATGACTTCCCCCCAGAGAAGAGAACATGAGGCTAGGATGAGAGCTGTCCAACTTCAGATAGAGAAAGAGGAAACAGCCCTGGCCCAAGCTAAACTTGCTTTAGCAAGGGAGCAAAAGTTGAGTGGATTAAATTCCACTGGTGGCAGCAATATCCCCAAGGATAAAGACAGGTCCTATGATCATAGAAACCTGAGTAAGATTGTGCCCCCCTACAAAGATGGGGATGACATCCACAAGTGAATAACTACTTTGGAGAGGGCCTGCATGGTACAGCAGGTTCCCCAGAGTCAGTGGGCAGCAATCTTGTGGCTCTCCTTTTCAGAAAAAGGAAGAGACAAACTCCTCACTGATAGTCATGAGGATGCTAAAAACTACACTGTCCTGAAGAGTGCTCTAATTGATGGGTTTGGCTTAACCACTGAACAGTACAGGTTAATGTTCAGAGACACCCAGAAGACACAGACTCAGGACTGGACTGACGTTGTTGATTGTGCCACTAAGGCTCTGGAAGGTTGGTTACTGGGAAGTAAAGTTAAGGACTATACAAGATTGTATAATTTAATAATGAGAGAACAAATCCTTAATAATTGTCAGAACCAGTTGTTGCACCAACACCTGATTGACTCAGATCTGACCTCTCCCCAAGAATTGGAAAGAAGGCAGACAAATGGGTCAGAACCAGGGTTAAGCAGAGACCCCAGAACCAAGGTGGTGACCAGAAGAAGGCAGACCAGAGACTGACCATGGCAATGCAGATGGTCTCTCCAGGTAAAAGATATGCTGCAGCCTATGGTAGGCCTTGGATGCACCCCTGTACAGTGTACTATAGGTACCCAGGGCATGGGTGCATCCAAGGCCTACCATAGGCTGCAGCATATCTTTTGCCACCCCTGGCTGGCCATCCAAACTGACACAACTGGCTGATCACTCAGCTGGGGCAAGGTTGTGTAATCACCCCTTGCTTAGATATAGTATACCTATGTCTAACCCTATATCTGGACACATATACACCTATAAGTCACTCCTATGGCAGGCCTTAACAATCCTGGAGGCAGCGTGCTTGGTTTTATGTGAGATGGTGCTCTAGCATGAGCTGAGTATGTCTGCAGCTATCGGAACCATGTCCTTATAGCTGTTCTAGGATATTGCCATACCATATACTCTTAAGTGCATTATAATCCTCGCGGTTATTGCTAACTTTGGTTTGGCTTTATCAAAACATGTCGTGTAAGGTGTCATACGCTTTGGAATACTACCCCCTCGCCAGTTCTGGTGACGGGGGTAGCATTCCACCCTTCTAGAGGGAGAAGACATGTTACTTCCATTAATCCCGGTTAAAGTTAACCAGAGCCTCAGCATCACAAAATGGATGCTGCTGCCACAGAAACAAGTCTGACCTCCTGCTGCTGGGAGCCGTTCCAGCGAGGGAGGCTTGGACAATAGGTTTCCTGTCACAGGGAGGTGCTAGTACCACCCCAGACAGGAGATAGTGGATTGGGGCAGGGAGGGCTGAATGAAACGAGACACTGCCTGGGGCACACAAGGTGTCCCATGCATAGTCCAGTTCAAACCGGTGCTGGGGCACTCCTGCCCCAGCTCTGGCGCGAAACTGGACAAAGGGAAAGGGGTGTAACTACCCCCTTCCTGGGTCCCACCCATAGGAGGGACCTAGCAGGTTATCCTGCCCCTTGATTTGGAATAAAGGTAGGAGCTGTGTCCCAAGACTTTAGATAATCCTGACTGAAACTCTGATACGAAACTCTGGACCCTTCGACATCCTACTCGACGTAGAAGACTGAAGAATCTCCCTTGTGGTCAAGGAGTGACCACCCTGTGCAAGCAGGCACCATCAAGCACTCAAAGGTTTGCTTTGTTGTTGCTCCCGCCTGAGCTCGAACTACAGAGACCGACAAGAACTGGACTTCCAGACATCCAACAGCCCGATCCACAGCCACAGCAAAGCTGAGACCCGTGGAGGCGACGTGAGACGTGGGACCGGCCATCTTGGAAAGCCAGCGAAGTGCTTTCTGTGCAGCTCCTGAGGCACCCTCGAAGCTGTGCATTGGGGATTGAGAAGCCCCAGCCCGAGCATCCTTTGCACCAAAGATCACCTCTCCACACTCACCGAGTGCTGCTTGGGGCCCTTTTGCATTTTCCTGCTCGACGCGTCTGTCCGGTCACTTGCCCGTTGGCTAGTGGCCTCTGTGACGACGAACCTTCAAATTTTGAACGCTGGTCTGGTTGCTCCAGACTGGCCCTTGCTCCCCTGAAAAGGAGCAGCCCATCAGACCTTGCTGGTCTGATCCATCTTCGATTCCTGCGTGGGTTGCATTTGCCAAGGCCTGTTGACTACGAATCGAGATCCGACACCGCAAGCCTTCGTGGGACAGTCCGTGCCCAGCGCCTGGTCGTCGTCGACACCTCCTGGTCCACGTGGCAGCGGAGACAAGCTTCACAACATCACCTGATTGCAACCCGACATCTCCTGGTTCCTTCCTGGTTCCTTCCTGGTCACTGGCTAGTGACCCAGACTCTGTCCCCTCTGCTTTCAGGTACTCTACATCTTCGATCCACCCTTGGATCCAACCAGACTCTTCTCTCCTGGTGGCCTGCAGCATCTTTTCTCCAAGCCTCCATAGAACTCCACGACGAAACCCGACACACTTTGACACCTATGCACCCGCTTCCTGTGGGTGAGGTTACGCGAGTACTGTGGTGCTCCTGTAGAGATTTACATCCCTAGTGTCCTAGTTGTGGTTAAGTTCTAGTCCAGTCGGAAGACTTCTAAATCTGCAACTTTCTAACTTTACGCACCCATTGACTTCTATTGATGCACGCGTGTGCAATTAGACACTGCACCCGCATCCTGTGGGCCTCCCACGTACTAACTGCTTTTAGTCCTGTGTAGCCCCAGCGATTCCCAAGGCCCTAGGCCTTACCATTGTTCGTGACGTGGTACTTATATCATTATTTTAGTATATGGTTTTACGTGCCACCAGGGCCTATCCATATTTGTGCAACTTTTGTATGTTATATTAAGTTACTTGTTATACGCTTGTGCTCCTGTGCTCATAAAGAGTTAAGGGGATCTATTTAGAAATAAATACATATATAGTTTGAATATATAACCTGTGTGGTGTCCTTTCATTTGGTATTAAAAGGTTTGCTTATGGTAAAACAGCTGGCTTCACATGCCCTCTTGAGTTTAGCCTAAGACTGCTTTTGTCCATGCTACCACTAGGATAGCTGGTCTATAAGGTTGACTTTACAACCATCACCATAAGGGTTGTTTGGACTGGTGCAAGGTGCTCACTAGATTAATGAACATCATATACCAGGCCAACTTCTCACAGTCATGATGGCCGATTTACAAATGCAGTTTACTGTGACATCCAGTAGACACTTCTGGCCTCATGGTTTTCCAAAAAACAAAACAATTGAGCTGCATCTCATAATGATTTTACATTGTTCACCAACCGTACAGCAGTGGATATGGTAAAATATAATGAATTAAAAATGGATATTTGAGGAAACCTATTTATATCAGAAATGGTGAATAGTGGTTATTCGTACACCTCAGAATTTGGAGTTACCCATACTGCGATGTGATATGGGGGTATTTTAAAAAATTTCTTCTTTTCTTGCACACTGGCTCACCTTTGAAAGAAAGCCAAACATGCAGAGAAATCCAATTGGTAATACCAGATGCTCTACTATGCTGTTTTCCTATATGTCTGCTGAATAAAAATGATACCCAGTTGTGTAGCAGGGCTTAGCGCCTGGAGTCAAAACACTCCAAACATGACCTTAAGACATCATGATTTACTGAATTGTTCCAGGTTTGATTGCTTCCTGTCGCAGGCATTAGGCCTAGCCACAATATTTGGGTAACATTTTTACTGGGACAAGTATGGGAGCGCTGGGTAGTAGGACTTTTGTGGACCCCTACTTATTCCAGAAATTCTGTCTCAGGAATGTGAGGAAAATGTAAGATTTTTGCAGTTTGTGGATTGCAGAGTAAATGGGTAAGACAACGTCATGGGATCCCTGGAAGATACACCACACTGTAAAATCCCGAAGATGTCAAGTTTTCAAAAATTTCAAGGTTTAGTAGGTTTTCCTTGGTGGTAGCCGAGCTAAGACCCAAAAACTACAGCTACCCTATTTGACAATGTGTTCATGTTGCATTTTTCAACCTTTCTTGTGGGTGCTAAGCTCGGCCACAAAATTAGAATAACATTTTTCTCAGGAGAAATTTGGGAACACTGCATCATAGAAAATGTATGGATACCCTCGGATTCCAGAACTTTCTCGCACAGAAATGTTGGAAAAAGGCATTTTTTTGTCAAGCTTTGAAGTTTTAAGGGGGTTGCTGATAAGAAAACGTTGTAGGATCCACACAAGGCACACCACCTTGGACTCTACTGGGTTCCTAGTTTTCAGAAATATCTGGGTTTTGTAGGTTTCCCTAGCTAGTGGCCGAGCACTGACCTGAAAAGGGCAGCCATTCAGCATGAAAAGTAAGAGTAAGTTTGCATCTACCCTCAGCCTGCCTTTTCATATGTCAAAACTACACCCAAAATAACCCACATTTCCTCTTTCTTGCCATAGGGATGGAGATGTTCTGCACCCCAGGTGGGCAGAAAATCTTTTGGGGCTTTAGTGGTGAATGATAGGCCAAATGTCAGGGCTGCCCATGCACATCCCATATTTTTTTTAATAACTAAAATGAAAATTATGTCCCTGGGGTCCTGTGGGCTTCCACTCCCCCCTACAATATTGTGGTAAACCTCCAAGCATTTATTCAGACAGGCAGAAAGACTCTGTTGCTCTTTCATAGGCAGAGGTATGGCCCAACGGCAATGTGGCCTACCCCAACTTTTCATTTTTTCCATGCAGTTTTGAAATCCCTGGTATCTAGTGGGCTTTGTCCCCCCTGGGTTTAGAAATACTGTGTTGGCCCTTCTAAGGCGCAAGAGTATGGCCCAGTGCCAAGGTGGTATGCTCCTACCCTCTTTTCTACCATACTGTAAAATCCCTGGTGTTTAGAAGCCTTACACCCCACCCCGTGGTAGATTATGGGCAACTCCTCAATTGGGTGGATTTTCTACCTGCCCCCATGGGTGGCAGAAATACTCTTATTACTCCTTCTGAGGCGGTGGTATCACCAGTGGTCCTTCAGCACCTCCTGGGGAGGAACCTTTGGGGAGGACCTCCATCTGTCCCAGGAGGATGGGCGGGGGCAGAAAAACTATGTTGCCCATTTTTGGGGTGGGGACATGACCCTGTTCCAGTGTGGAATTCGCCCACACCCTTTTGTTTCGATTCCCTTTTGTCTAGCAGGCTTGCCACTCCCTCTCAGTTGACAGATTGGGACAAACCCCCAAATCTGTCCCCCCAAGGGGGGCGGCAGAAATACTGTCTTGGCCTTGGTGAGGGGGAACTGGTCCTTTCCTAAAGGGCTTCTCTTCCTCCAAAAAACAAATCCCTGGTGTGTAGCAGGCTTTCTAACCCATTTAGGTGGAGATTTGGAGTATTCGCCAGTATAACCCTCGCAACCCCTCCTAGGATGGGCAGAAAGACTTTGTGATGCTTCTGGGATGGAGCTTGCCTCAATGTGAGGTAAGGTTGCCGCCACTACTTTTGTTTATAATCACAGGTGTGTTGTGAGCTCCCCCTCACCCTGTGATCTGATTTTGGGGCAAATACCCTAATCTTACGGTCTTTCCCTCCAGTGGGGTGGGCACTGGCCTGTGTCCAAAGTGCTCCCACCCTCACGAAATTAACTCTCAGGCGTTTAGTGGGGTGAGTCCCTGCTTGGGAATTCCCTAGGCAAAGACAGCACTGGAATTTCCAATGCTGCCTTTTCCTCAGAATTTGTGCTTAGGGAGCAGACATATGCCCCCGGGACAAAGTGAAAGCAGCACAATCTGCTTTGGCTTTTGTTGTGCTGTAACGTCAGCGTACCCTTAATGCTGGTGTTATATCAGAGCAAAAAATAGTCAAACACTAGATGAAATGGAAGCTGTTTCCTTGTGTCCCAACTGGTTTTGAAAAAGAAAATGCTTCTGATGTTGAAAACAGTAAACATTTCAGAAAAGAAGACAACCCAGTGACATCCTTCTCACTACACAGGCAGTACTGAGGATGTCAATGCGTCTTCCTGAGGGCAAAAAGTGCAGTTGGTTGTTCCATAAGACATTGCCTAACCAAAGGTTTAAAAGTGCCAACCCCTCTTGCTTTCTCTACTTTGTCAAAGTATTGCTGGTAGAAGCCCTTAATCACAATGGTGACTGGGGTGCAAAAGGGAAGTTAAGAATCAAAAAGTACTTTCAAGTTCTATTTTTTTATTGAGATGGTTCTTCTGTTTTACCTAGCAGTAGGTTTTAAAGTGTGGTTCTGCACAGCCACATGAAACTCTTCTTTAACCAAAGGAACATGCAGTTGAACCCAAGGGTTATCGTTGCCTGATTCGTGTTTTGTTGATGTTCATTTGGAGGTTCAACTGATATCACTTTAGAATTCGGCCCAGCTAGCACACATATACGTTGAACATCAGTTAGGCTAGTGAGTAGCCTTTAAGCTCTCCCCAAAATCTTATAATGGGTGACTATTTCTGATGGATACTTCTGACCAAACTGTAAGTTCTTCACTTTTAGAATATCCCTGGGTGCCAGAGTAGATCTGGAAATGTTAGTAATAATGCTCATGCATGCCAGTAGTTGGTGCCGTATGACTCCGTGGTATCTCTGTACCGACTCACAAGTGACGGAGTGGCGCTGCATATGAACGCCAGCCTTGTGAGCTGCTGTCAATTCTAGTCTTTTCCGTTTTCCGTACCCTGAGACTCAAGCTTATAAACAATGGTTGGTGAGAGTGTGCCAATGGCAAACTTGGGACCTTTTTAGATGTAAAGACGACCACTCTTCAGAATGCGGGGTTGGGAAAGAAATTAGAAATCTGCAGTTAGAGTGTTCACCGGAAAAAACATTACCGAAGATAAATAACTTGTTCTCCTAATAGATACTTCTAACCGAAAATTCCTCTGTTTTAAAAATGTAGCCTAGTAGTATGTCCCAACGGTGATAGGTCTGATACTGCATAACCAAGCTTACAAAGTGCCTTTTACGCTGGATCTGACTGTTTAAACAGTAGTGCCTCTTAAATGTATGCACTAACGCCATTGTTGCCGCCAAGCAGATTTCTTAAACAGGCACACCTGGCACCAGTGCTGTAGTGGCAGGCTTGGCCTTTGTAGAGTGTGCTTGCAGGTATGCAGGAGGTTGTTTTGTTGCCATTCCATAGCAGATTTTTATAAAGAGGACTATCCACCTTAACTGGCTTATCTCTTGCACAGCTGTCTCCTTCTTTGCACAAGAGAAGCCCACAAAAGGCGTATTAATGCGATTGTCTTTTGTGCAGTTAATGTAAAAGTTTACACCCCTCTTAAAGCTGATGGAGTATATCCTTTTTCTAAGGGGTGGGCAAAGCAAATAACACTAGCAACATTTTATCAGTAGGAAGGTCACTCTGTTTCAAAATACTTATTTGTCCACAAAGAAGGTGGTGTTGGGAGGTTGCGTCGAAAGCACTTGTTGCTCACTCACACAATGTGCTGCATATATTCTACAGGTGAGCAATATGCAGCTGAAAAGTATCCACCAGAAGTTGCATGACCAACGGTAAGTAACTTGGTCTTCACTTACACTATTGGAATTTGCTGATTATGGGTTTGTGATGTGTATCATCAAGACGTTGGTCCAAGATTTTATATTAACTGAATTAGAGATAAATAGTAAGCTGCATATAGGGTACATTCAAGGGCACATTCCTTAAATTCACATACCTAAGAATACCACAGGGTGAATGTTGTTGGGTTTAAAATGCAGGGTGAAATGACCACACTGACACAGGTATGGATTACAGTCTTAATGTTATATCCCCCCATTGATACACTTTTTCCTCCATTGATTTAAGCATGCAATCCCTGAACTGCTCTTTAAATTCAAAACACAGCTGTTTATAAACAAAATGCAAACTGTTACAAGAAAAGAGCAAGATGAGCAGTCAATTTAAAGTCTGGTAGTCCCCATAAGACTTAACAGACCAACCTTCCTGAGACCAAGCAATTCCTTAGCAAACACTGGGTTGCCATTTTAAAGTCAGGCAGCAGACTTTAGAAACAGCACCACAACCATTTTGGGTCAATCAGGCACATAGCAAACACTCAACAGCCGATTCAAACTCTGGCAGGCATGTTAATGCTGAATATACAAGTAAAATGTGCACGAGACTAAAAGGTGTGATACGCACAACGCGGGTGCATACGTCAAAGTAATTGCTATGTCTCTTACTTGTGTGCCCCTGAAAAAAATAATAATCCTTGGCAAAGTTATAGAGACCAAGTGAAATTTGTTGACTTCATAGAACAGAACAGAATAAGCTTCATTCGATTTTATGCATGTAAAATCACAAAAGTAGACACAGCAAGAAAAAAACATCTTACATAAAAAAATCTTATTTGTAAACAAACAACAAAAGCAATCAAAATCAAAAATTCACAATTAGATCAATGCCACACTGATTTAAGTTCATCACAGGATATAAAAAAACGTGTGCCCGAATAACTTTTAAAACGAGATAGTCTTCCTAGTTTTCAGAGTACTTTTTAAAAAAACAGTCGATTGCATTGGTAAAACATTCATTATCTAAAAATTGCAAAAATAAGAACGCTACTCTACATTGAGGCCACCCCTATTCGTAAAATTGGTTGAAACCACATCCTTCTTTGCCTTTTTTAAAATTTGCAGAAAAAACGACGTGCATTGATGATTGCTGGAATTGATTATCATATGGACAACAGCATAACTTGTTTGACCAGTTGTATAATTCGGGAAAACTTATCAAACGATAAAAGTTCCTAAATCTAAAACGGGTCAGAACATATCTATCATACCGGTTAAATTATACTGTATATACGGCTGTATCGTGTAGGTAGTTAAAATCAATTGATGATGTTGTACTGATGGTTTATTTGCTTCTAGAATAAATCTATTTGCCTCCAGATGAGTCATACGAATTCTTTAGAACTCCTTCCTGGAGACAGAGTTTATTGATTGGAGGGTATTATAGAAATTTGGATAACCAAGGTCGTGCATGAACTTTTTTGATATATTTTAACCAGGAGATCTTGGTAGCCTGATCCAACTTCATGCTATTTCTGATTATATCAAAATTAAGGCCCGTTCTGGTTGAAGTCCAGATCCTATGCCTTAAAAGAGCCGGCTGAGCTTTAATAGTATCATAGATAAATGGAACACCTAGTTCACTGTGGCAATTATAAACAGAGGTGCTAGCCGGAACGGCCAGAAGGAACTTTAAAAAGGCATTTTCAACTTTCTGGATAAGTTGGGAATCGTAGAAGTTTTGGGGGTGTTGTGGTTAATGTGGGGAGTGAGCATTAAAATGAAACGTTAATGACCATGAATATCTGACTGACAAGACATTTAAAGGTCAATTAAAGAACTGCTTCTTGCGTAATCTTCAACCTATTAGAACTTCTGAGAAACATTGAATTCTTGTCTTAAAAAATATAGATAAGATCGATTTATATTTACCTTCTAAGTTTCCATCTTGTACATGGTAGGTGAATATACAACAATTCATAGTACTCCAAGCAGTTTACTGTCTTAGCGAAGATGATAAACTATCTGTTTTAAAAAAAAATATCATTGTAACTGTAAATGTCGTGGCAACAAGAACTGCAAGAGATCATAGTTGATATATTATTAGAGTAATCAAGATGGTC
Source organism: Lissotriton helveticus (assembly GCF_964261635.1). Taxonomy (NCBI): domain Eukaryota; kingdom Metazoa; phylum Chordata; class Amphibia; order Caudata; family Salamandridae; genus Lissotriton; species Lissotriton helveticus. The sequence continues at coordinate 2,098,703,860 of NC_136063.1, read as the reverse complement.
AACTGCATGAGTATATCCATTATTGTGGTTCCCAAGCCAGACACTGATGGAAAGGTGCAACTATGTGTTGGCATCAAACAGCCAAATCTGAAAGGGAACAACATTCAACAACCCACATCAGTGACAGGGTAACTCTGAGGAAGGGCAAAAAAGTAATCTCCAAACTTGAGCACAAGTACTATCAGCAGCTTTACCTCTATAAAAAGTCTAGATACATCACAATATTTGCAGCAGTGATAGGATTGTATTGTTAATCTAATCTTTATTTTCCATGCTTTCTGTGATACAGAAGGGGGCTGATTATGAGTGTAGGTGTTATTTATCGCACCTGATGACGATAACACTGGGAACATTACTTACCTGGTGCAATAAATAACACCTATTACCAGCTTGTGGGGAAAAATGGTGAATAATGTATGATTTTCCCAAATATAATGACAGTTGAGGTATTTAACGCATCTAATAGTAATCAGATGTATTAAATGCAACCAAACTCCTAAGCACACAGGTCAAAACCGGACACACCGCAGACACAACCTGAACAAAAACACCAACTCGCATGCACACTTCTCAACACACGCTCACTATGCAAACACACTACTGAGATTTAAGACCTTATCTCCACCCTCACACCCAACGTCCTCTTCCTCACTGAGACCTGGCTCAACTCCACTTCTGCGCCCGACATCTGCATCGCCGTTCCCGAAGGATACACGATCGCCCACCGCCACTGCATCAACAAGCCTGCGAAAGGGATCGCCATCATACCCAAGGAATCCGTCATAAATGACGACATCACCTCAGCCATGGAACACCTCCACTTTAGACTCCAAATAGACAGCAAAACCTCAATCAGTGGCATTCTCACCACCCCTCGTCCAGGACCATGCTCAGCCTTCGGCAATTTCATCACCGACTTCATTGGTCCCCTTGCCATAGACTCCAACAGCTGCATTTTCCTCGGCACCCTCAGTTTTCTTCTCGACGACCACAATAACTTCAACACTACCAACGTACTCCACAGCATGAACAACATCGGAGGCACCCAACTCACCCACGACCCTATGCGCACCACATGCCACACACTAGACCACATCTCCACCTCCAGCGACCGCATCAGGTACAGCCACACCACAGGACTCACCTAAACTGAGCACTCCATCACCCACTTGAATATCACCAGCTGACGGACCTCTGCCCCCAGACTGCCCAAAGCCCCCCACAACAGCTGGAACAAAGTGTCAAAGGACAATGAATGCCCACAGACCCACCCACCCCATCTCCTCCCAACAACCTAGTCGAGACCATCAGAAACTTCAAAAATTGGATCACCAACTGCACCAACAGTGTCTCTCCCTTCAGCAACAATACCCACAGAAGGTCCTCCAAGCAGGCTAGCTGGTATATCAAAGACCTCAGAACCGCTAAACCACACTGGAAACAACATGAAATGGAATGGCACATCAGCAAGGACACGACTGACAAGACTGCCTTCAACACAGCCCTTAACCTCTACCCCATACAGTTGAGAGAATGAAAGAAAAAGGCTGAATCCTCTCGCACTGAATCATCTCCAACAAGAGCTTAGAACTCCTCAAGAATTCTCCAACACTTCACCTGCAACAAACAACATTACCCTCTCACAGGAACTCTTGACAACCGTGCAAACTTCTTCCATGACAAGATTGTCAACATCTACAGAAACTGCAAATCCCAGCCCAAGGCCACCGACTTCTTCAAGCTGCACAATGACCCTGCTAACACCGCAGACTTCTGAATAACCGAAGTGAGCCAGCTGGCCCCATAGGACACCGCCTCCATCATGAACTCGGTCTACTCAGGGGCCCCAACCGACCCATGCCCTCACCACATCTTCAACCTAGGCACCGGCAGAATCAGCCTCATACTCACTACCTTGTTTAACACCTCAATTGCCACTGCCACCTTCCCAGAGGAATAGAAACACACATAAGTCAATGCCCTACTAAAGAAACCATCGGCAGACCCAAGCGATCTCAACAACTACCAACCAAACTCAAAGGTCCTGGGCAAAGTATTAGAAAAAGCCATCAACCAACAACTCTCCTCACATTTGGAATGGAACCTCCCTCTCGACTACTCCCAATCTAGATTCCGCAGCAACCACAGTACCGAGACAGCCCTCATAACAGCTACCAACCACATCCTAGCCCTACTTGACTTGAGGAGAGACTGTGGCTTTGATTCTCCTAGACCTCTTGACAGCCTTTGTAATGATCTCCCACCACACACTCATCACAAAGCTGCACCATATAGGCATCCAAGGAGACGCTCTCAGATGGATGGACTATTCCCTCACCGGAAGTGCTCAAAAAGCCCGACTCCCTCCCGCCCCCTCACTTCCAAACCCAAGGAAATCATCTGTGGAATACCCCAAATATCCTAGCTCTGCCCCCCTCCCCCCTGCCAACACTCGTATGACACCTAGGGCCTCGATAGTTGAAACCCACAGGCTCAGCATCATGTCCTATGCTGACACACAACTCATCCACTCCGAAGACACCCCAGCATCAATGAGCAACGTCAACAACTGAATGACAGACAATGCCAAATGGATGAAGGATAGCTGCTTGAAGCTCAACACAGACAAGATAGAGGTACTTATCTTCTGGCATAACAGCTCACCATGGGACACATTCTGGTGGCCCTCGGAACTCTGACCTACTCCTGCCCCCACTGGCCATGCTAGGAGCCTAGGCATCATTCTGGACAACAAGCAAGCCATGACGACTCAGGTCAACTCATTCTCCTTCTTCTGCTTCTTCATCCTCTGCATGCTTCAAAAGATATTCAAATGACTACCCCAAAGCTCAAGACGCACCACCACCCAAGCCCTGACCTCCAGCCTACTGGACTACGGCAACGCTCTCTATGAAGGGATTGCAGCCCACCTCCTTCGACGACTACAGACCATATAGAACGCTGCAACCAGACTCGTCCTGGATCTCTCTAGACAAACTCACATCACCCCTACATCAGTGAAACGCTACTGACTCCCTGTACAAAAAAGATATCAGTTCAGGCTCCTGACCCACGCATACAATGCCCTACAAAACTGCAGAACCGCCTACTTGAACCACTGCCTGAAATTTAATCAGCCCACCACTGCTCTGCTTCCGTTTCTCTAACCCTCCGACGTAGCAGATGCGGAGTTCCATCCTTCTCCTACGTAGAAGCAAAGACATGGAATGATCTACCCTTCCGAAAGTCCCTGAAGACCTGGCTGTTTGGCCAATCTACTGGACCCGCCAGCGCCTGGATACCCTCGTGGGTGACATGAAGCACTTTACAAATCTACTGATTGATTGAAGCGACCCACTTGTAATCAAGCCCTTGGACTTCTTCTGGATGAGCGTGTTCTCACGCCTATAGCCCCTGTGCTGCCTTACCCTTGAATGTCTTTTGTCTCCTTCACTTCCCGTCTTCTGCATGTCTACAGAGGTAGTAGTGTCCAGTGACGTACAGATTAACTGATAGTCCCAGGTTCCTAGAGTCTTCTGGACTCTGTCAACGTGTAGCCCTCAATATGACAGTGGGTAAGAATCACATCCATTCTTCTGCTAGTCCAGAACTTAGAGCACACTTTTCAGTTTGTTCCAGAAAGTTTGGATGAAAAGCAATATAGGCTGCTGAGAAGTTGAGACGTAGAATTACTCTGTTCTTATTTTCATCAACAGACATTAGGAAATCCTCATTTCTATTATCTATAGCAAATTCAGTGGTCCTCCTGGGCCTAATTCTGGACTCGTAGTCATGAAGCTTGTGGTTATGTTCTGCTTACTCTTCAAGCTGTCTCGTTGCTTGCTTTTTGATGAGCTTGCTGATGATGCATAGATGAGAGGTTGTTTTGTAATTAAGCAAGGCTATTAAATCATCAAATATATTCTTGCATAAGGCTGCAATAATTGCATGTTTCAGGGGCACTGACATGTCTTCTAGGGGAGGGATTGTATTGCTCACAATGAGGTATTCCTCCACAAAATGGGGAAATTGTTTCATGTGTTCAGCAGAGCAGAGATCTATTGCAAGCTTGGACACTTGGACTTTTTAGGTGTCCCCCTCTGCATTGTAACTGATCTGTTATCATAGATAAATATAAGCTCCTTGGGTGTTTGAGTGTTTAGTTACACTAAACTCCTTCTACGGTATCAGCTGCCTAGCCTCTGAGTTATTCACAAATAGTAGGAGATCAGTCCTGGTGTGTCAGCTTGAGTATTTATGAGCTAAGGGAGCCTTTAGAGTATTTTTGAAGGTTCTTGTGATGTTTCTCTTTTATGTTTTGTTAATGTGTTGTGATGTTGAGATTGGAGGGTTAACAATAGAAAAGCTCTGAACATTCTGCCAGAAGATCAATCAGTCACTAGACACCAAGTTGTTTTAATGATAAGGGATGTAGTAACGCCACATTGAAATATTAATGCTGGCCCCAAAAACATGATAAGATATAAGGTGGATGGTAGATATATCATGGATTGTTGATGTAATCTTATTGTTGGTTATAATTGTTGGCATTATGTTCCATGCTCTGTCACGGGTAATGGAAATTATACTTGTTGGTGGTTGCCGCTGATAACTGTTAAAACAAAATGTGGTTATTAAAAAAATTACAGGCCACTGTGCCCTTAGATCAGCTTATTCTGCCGATAATCTGACCACCATCTTTTCCACTCACTCCTTTTGGCCAGGCACAAACTCTACGCTTTGTGTAACTTCCAGGCTTGTATTTTGCCTTGTGCATTCCAAAGAGAATGTGTATGCAAGTCAGTTCTCTAATCAGTTCTTATAGCTATTCGTTTTGAGAGATACCCCTCAGGGGTTTTTAGGTCTCGCCTATGCAGCGCACATGCGCTGCATAGGAAAGAGACCTGTAGCCATTGATTGCCTTTTTCAGGCTAAAACGTGCACGCGTTCCATTGCCTTCAATGGCAACGCATGCACGTACGGCGATTCCCTTGTGGGCGTGAGCTTTGGCAACAAACACATGATGCCCCTGGCTCCCACCCGCAAGGGAATCACGCAGGCCCCCTCCTCTCCCTTCCCATGCTGCCAGCTCGAGGCGCGCGCCCGCGCGTGCTTGTTTGTTTCTTCCTTTGAACTCCGAGCTGTAATCCTGTGGAGGGACAAGCACAGGCCCTTTAGTTCTTTGGGGTTATGTTTTTTGACAAATATGCTTTAGAACTTGCCTCATTAGGTTACTAGACTCCTTTTTTACTAATCACGCAACAATGGGCTTATAAATTATACATGACTTTATATATGTGTAAAATTTTTTTAAAGTTTTCTCAGTGTAGGCAGTAATATTACGCTGTGGACAATAGCCAAAAGAGCACCAACGTTATCTGACGTGCTGTAAATAAAATCCTTGCTCCGATTGAATTTGGAGCCTTTATTGAAACAGTCAGTGCGCGACATGCAAGGCCTCTGGTAACATAATTGTAAATTTAACAGTAATATACATCATTTGTCATTTTTGATTGCCGTTCTGCCTCAGTAGGCTTCCCGGGCTATTTTCTTTTATAATGTCATACAATCTTGACCCGTAACAGTGGGCAATAAAGTATACGTGTCTAAATACACGTAGTCTGAGTTTTTTTTGGCACCTCCCAGGTCTAGCTGCACGAGATACTCATCCTAATGCAGCCTCGGGATGCACCAGGTACACCGCAGTCAAACTGGTACAGTACAAAATTACAGAGTGCAAACAGAATAATCAAGAATGTACAATAAAGAGGGGTTAACCAAGGCAGTCCTACACACATTCCATCAGACGGTTGTGGACATGGTGACTTCATCTGCACCCAAACAAGCCCAGACAGCATTCCGGAGAGGGCGAGCGTGTGGCACTTCGACTCCCGCAGGGCCCTCCCCCAGCTCCTTCGGGGTACTACTAGGACGGGCATTTTCTTGATGGGAGGCAGGGCGGCTGAGGGGAAGATAACAGCCAAAACAGTCAAGTCATCCCAGCTGGTGGCCCCGTCACTGCTAGGAAATGCATTCACTGTTTGACATCTTCGGAATCGATCTTATGTTTGAGCGCACGCTCCTCTCCACATTTAACCACAGGCCATGCAGGCTCGTGGCTTCACACTTGTTAAAACAAAATACAAAAATATGAACACACACAGCTGCCTCCTCACGGGAGGCACGCGACATCAGTCTGCAGATTTAAAACACGGATATTAAATTGAATTACTTGTCATTAAAGAGAAGTCCAGCCGCCCTGAGCCTGCTGCTAAGAATTTATGACTGATCCCCGAAACAGATCGAACTTTTTCTAGCCTGGCCACTGTGCTGGCACCTGTCAGCCACCAGAACAGAAGTCTGATACAAGATGCAAACAAATAACAGAGCTGGCCACAGAGGGCCCATGTGGCAGCCATGGAGCTGCTCCCAATGCCCCATGGATAGGAAAACCTTGCAGGACCAGCGCAACCCCACCTCGGATTCTGGATATTTAAGGTGTGCAAACCACACTTCATGCTTTTACAACTATATCCAGTTGCATCATTTGTAAAATAGTATGTGCCGGAGAGTTTCTCAACCCTGTGGCCGGTGCTATCAAAGATGGGGGCAGGGGATACAGAATACCGAGGGTTCCTAGTCTGGATTAAGCCTTATGCCTCTTCGCTTCTACCACCACTTTATTTCACTCATGCATGTTTTTTCATCCCTGCTTTCTCTTGAACATGGGTTTTCTGTGTTTCTCGAATTCACCCTTTTGAGTTTTTTACTCTCTTGTTCTGGTTCAAACTAAATACTTATAAGGTCCCAAAAGCGAGACCTATTGGCTATGCCAATGCTTGTTTTTTTTAACATAGGTTTTCAATTTTAATGTATTAATGCAGTCACATTTTTACTTCAGGCATGGAATTCATTATGGATTCTAGAAAATGGGATATTGTGGATTTTTTGCAACTCTTGTATCTTTGTTTGTAGATATTATACACTGTATTCTTTTTCAGATAGTTTGTATTTTCTTCATATTTAACAGTGTCACAAATTCTAAATTGAGCAACTTAATGTGATATGTGCCGGTGTGATTAGAAATCTGTGAATGTTTTTAAATAATAATTATGGGTGTGTTCTTTTGTTTTGCCCTATTTTCTTATTTGCAGAAAGCAATTGAAACCTTCAATGCTCCAGATAGCACCAAATTCATATTTATGCTAAGCACACGAGCTGGAGGCCTTGGAATTAATTTGGCAACTGCTGATGTGGTGATATTATACGATTCTGACTGGAATCCTCAGGTGGATCTGCAAGCCATGGTCAGTATTCTTAAATTTAGTATCGTAGTGTCTACCTTTTTTTTTAAATTAAAGTTTTACTAAAAACAACAGTGATCTGCATATACAATTTTACATTCTTGATGTTACTTCTCTACATACAAGCGACATACATTTCTACATTGACGCACATATGCCTTTACTATTATTACATGTCCTCGTCCGAGTCGCTGTCTTCTTCCGGAACGTGCAGATATTTCCCCTATAAATATGTTCCATTTACCACACACTCTTCCCCATTTTTTGGGGTATTTCCTATTAATAAATGTGGTCTTTTCCACTACCATAACCATATCCATATCTTTACACCAATTCAATAACGTCGGTACGGTCTCTACTCCCCACTTTTGCGCTATGTTCCGTTTAGCTATATGCCTGTCATTGCCCATTGGCGTTCGGCGTAGTAAAGGTCTGTCGGTCCCCAGACATTAAGAAGGCAACATTTAGGCTCTAGCGGGACATGCTTCTCGGTGACCTCTGTGATGGTTCTTACCACTGCCTCCCAATATGGTACGAGTTAGTCCCATAAGGTGTCATAAAAGGTACCTACGTCTCCACATAGTTGCATGCAACACGGGTCAGGAGTTCTCCCTATCTTGTGTAGAACAACCTGTGTGTAATAGGTCCTATGTAATATTTTAAACTGCACCAGTCATAGAGTAGAGGAGATTGCCACCTCCTTAGGTGATGCTATCGCTTCTCGACAGTCAGGGTCAGTCTGCCTGACCAGCCCAGGTGTCTATTTACCATGTGCCATATGTGGGTAGTGTGCATCGCTGGGCCTATAAGGTCATGGGTCTTCCGATTGTTGTTGAGTGCTCTAATAACACCCCCTTTCCCTAGGGTCATTCTGTCCGGTGTTAGGCAGGGTCTGTGTCCGGCACATGAAGCCATTGATTGATTACTGTGAGTTGTGAGGCCCAATAGTACGCTTTGATATCAGTCAGGGCTATCCCGCCATCATACCAACTCCGCACCAGTTTATTTGCTGCCACTCTGGCCTGTTTGCTATCCCACAGGAGAGCAGCGACCTCTGAATTTACTGCTCTGAAGTATGAGTCCTGGACTGGATATGGCGTATTGTGTAGGACATACAGAAACCTGGGCAGGGCCATCATTTTAAAGAGAGCCGCTCTACCCAGTAGGGTGAGTGGTAGTGCCTTCCAATGTTTAATGTCACGCTTCAGCTTTTGCAAAGAGGCTTGTAAGCTGAGTTCAAAAAATGTGTCTTGTTACGATGTTACATGTATGCCAAGGCACTTAAAGCTATCTGTCACTATCTGAACCTTGCAGTCCTTTGGAAGACGCGAGGCGTTCCATGTAATATGTATATCACGGACTTATCCCAGTTAAAGGCATACCCAGATACTGGACCAAACACTGCGCGGATATTGAGTAACGCATGGAGGGATCGTGTGGGTGAGGAGATATATAGTAATACAATGTCAGCATTGAGGGAGATACGATCCTCCCATTCCTCCCTCCATTTTAAACCTCGAACCATGAGGTCCCACCTTATTCATGCCACCAGTGGTTCTAGGACCAATGCGAACAGCAAGGGTGACAATGGGCAGCACCCTCTACCCAGGATGATTTCCTCGATATGAGGCCATTAGCAACCACATGCGCTACAGGGTCGGCGTGGAGTAAATGTATCCAGGAACAACATTTCGGTCTGAACCCCAAGTGATGAAGGACCGCAAATAAGAAGGCCCATTCCACCGAATCAAAGGCCATCTTCGCGTCCAGGGAGAGAACCGCAGCATCTTCCTGTATAGTATGTTTTCTGCCCAGCACACCTTGGAGGCACCTGAGGTTTAAGGCTGTGTTTCTGCCAGGCATTAAGCCTGATTGATCCGGGTGGATCAGTTTGTCGAGATGGGGTGTGAGTCTAAGCACCAACGTTTTGCCTAGTATTTCATCTTCCGCATTAATTAAGGAGATCAGGCGATATGATGTGCATTTCTACACTGGTTTACCCGGCTTATGTGTGGCCACAATAGTTGCCAGCCGTTGATTGCTAGGGAGTGTCCCTATGTCACGACTTGTTTCAAACACGTTTAACAAGTTTGGGGCTATCTTGTCTGCTGTATGTTTATATAGTTCTATTGGGATGCCATTCGGACCGGTAGCCTAGCCAGATTGTATTTTGGAAATGGCTATCTTAAGTTCGTCTACCGTAATGTTTGCTTCTAGACTTCCAGTTTCTTGAGGTGTGAGCCATGGCATACGAATATCTTTAAGGAAGGCAAGTACATCTTGTAGAGTGGTAGTATTCGTTGATGTATAAACTCGCTCATAGTGTTGTGCTATGCATTTACTATGTGTTGTGGATCTGACATGATTTCTCCATCGTCTGTCCTAATCTGTGCTATCCATTTATGCGCTCGTTCCCTCTTGTCTAACCAGGCGAGGAGCTTGCCTGCTTTGTCTCCAGACTCAGATCCGGTATTGGACTTCTTGCAGGCGGAACTTGGTGTCAGACCACAGATATTCTTTGTATTCCTGTCTTTTTATGCAAATTATGTGTGTTGTCTTATCAGTGGGTCCAGCTGCGTGTTGGGATTTTAATTGCTGTATTTCTTGCTCCAGGGTCTCTATTGTGTGTTTTTTCCCCTTTTTATGCCCCTCAATGAGAGAGATGGCCTGACCTCTTATCGCTGGTTTGTATGCTTCCCATAATGTTAATGGGGAAGAGACTAACACATCTTTTTCTTGGAAGTATTGCGTGGTTGCAGTGACTAAACTTTTCCTAATCTTAGAATTCAGGAGGAATCCAGGATAAATGGGGTACATATGACTTTGAATAGCACTGCGCGCAGGGATTTCTGCTCTGACCGGGGAGCCAGCTGAGATTCCTCTGGGTAAGTGTGTGGCTGCCCATATCCTTCCTAAATTATCCACTGCTGTGAGTATGTAATCTATATGGGAGAGGCTATTATGAGCTCCGGAGTGAAAGATGTATTGTCTCTCAAGTGGGTTTTGGAACCTCCATATGTCCAATAGGTCATGTGCTTCTAAAAATTCGGCCAGGTGTGAACTGACACGATGTTGCAGGCGGATAAGTGTACGGTCTAATGCGTCATTTATGGTCAGGTTGAAGTCTCCCCCTAGTATCAAATCCCCATCTGGTAGTGTTAGGAGGAATTTACTCAGATCTTGGAAGGCGGGGGATTGCAGAACGGGCGGGACATAAACAGACACAAAATTGATCATACAATCCTCCCATTGAAGCGAGATTGCCGCAAAGCGGCCTAGATCATCTTTAAAAGTGCGGTGGATAATGAGGGGAAATCGTTTTCTTACCAGAATCCCCACCCCCGGGATCCTGTGGTGCACTCTGAATGTATCCCCAGTTGAAACCCCCATCGGTCGAGGGCCTTACAAATGGAGTCCATCAAATGTGTCTCCTGAAGCCTTATAACTGCCGGGGACATGCGTTTCAGATATTGTAGCACCAGTCCCCAGCACCAGTCCCCGTTTTATCTTGTCCCTCAGCCCATTGACATTCCATGAGAGGAATGACAGCGTTGGCAGTGTGGTGCATTGTGTCATTGGATCAGACAAGGTCATTGGAAATGTTAATGGTCGTGACATGTCGAACAGCGAAGGTCATTGTGAACCCATTTCCATAGTGACTGTATGTTGAGAATTGCAGATCTACAACCATTAGAACATTAACATTGAAAACATTCCTGCGGTGCAAATAAACATTTGTCAATAGTATCCTCCCTCCCCAGACAGACCCATCCCCCCTCCCTGCATCCCTGCCCAGTAGGTTCAAAACTAACCACCACCCCAATAGCAGAGTGCCTATGAGCCCAGAAAGAGAAAAAAACCTTGAACGTATGGTTGCGCGGTCTTGGCGCCTAATAGTCTCTCCCTCCCGGGACGGCAACAATGCCCCATCCGCATCACAGGTCAATAATAGTCCTTAAATTATCGTCGTTAATTTGACACTGAATCAATGCTTCCCAAGTTGGATACTAGTTATCTGTTATGGCTATATAATTGGGAACCCCCCACTACACATAGGGGCAATAAATGAGATATCTACAGACCATTGTAGTCCATGCAGTCCTTCATTTCCCAGCATGTGCTGTATCGCTGCCAGATCGGGAACTCCTGGATCTCGATGGGGAGTGCAGTTTGCCTCCACGCCGGTATGCAGAGTCTGTGGGACGATATTCGGCTTAGTGTCTACCTTTTGATTTTACATTAATAATGGACATAACTGGGCAGATTTATAAGTTGGTGGACGGATTGCACGCCATCAGGGCCACAGCGCAAATTACTCCATTGCCCAGACAGGGTACCCACCTGCCAAATTTAGAAATATCTGTAAGCCCTGCAAATATTTATACCATTCACAGGTACCGCCATCCAGGCAGTTCTTGTGAATGTATTGGAACTTTGCTGTCTGGCTGCGTCAAACATCATGGAGCCCTATGGTAAAGTTTCAAAACTGTTTTTTTTCTTTCTAAAATAAAACACCAAAGTGGGTTTTTGTTTTTAAATTTTAAAACAAGCAAAGCCGTCTTCGCAATGGTAATCATCTCCCATGGCGAGGGGGCCATTTATAATTTTTACTACCCCTTATCTCCAAGCTTTACCTGGTAGTGACAGGCTGTAAAAAAGTCTATATGTCTGCCCATCTAAATTGGCTGGCAGAAATGTAGCCAATTCTCTGTTTGCTCTTACTCCGTTGGGCCTTTGGAAAAGGTTGGCCATGGTGTCGTGTAGTTCCTATAAATCTATAAAGGACCTGCATGTATAGACAACATAAACTGTGGCAGTGGTTTCCAGATTGATTCTAGACACCCCCACCGGATATGTTCGCCTGTATACCAGCTAGCTCACAGTGCCACTATGAACTTCTCTTACCAAGGAGAAAATAATTTTGGGCAACTATCGAACATGACAGCCCTGTCCCCTCAGGGATCGTGGAAACAGTGCAGTACTTTTCGCTCAGTCACTTGTGCTCACTTTGTCTCAGAGAGATACACAGTACATACGGTGGGGACGTTTCCAATAAGCATTTATTGAACCAGCTTCATTCTAGTGTAAAATATATGTGCTGCAACAACAACAACCATAAGACAGAAACAGATATAAATGATTATAAGCACCAGCAGAGTAAATGGATGGTTGATTTCTACCATAGTGCTAAAACAATGAATATATGCAGGCATATACATTCATGACTGTTATAATGTGTACTCCAATGATGCAGACCCAAACTAGATGTACCTAAATGTACCTACCATGTATGTACGTGTATAGCCTAGAATCCCCCTAGGATATAACCAACCCTATTACCTCGTGTGAGATAAGGAAGAACCCCATCTTGGTATCGTAATGGACACCCCGCAAGGAATGTCAGATCACTGCATGCTGGGATGTCTGCCTGCAGGAACCTCAGCGTCTTGCGTTCTCCTCTGCCCGCCCCAGCAAAGATATGCCGTTTATATACCCAAAAGGTACCCTATGGGGTTCTACCTTGCTGTGTCATGTTGGCCGAGGATGATGAAAGGGAAGATCTTTATACATAGTTATTATGTAGATAATGGTAGTCCTGCTGTGATTCTGAGAATCCTCATTCATAATAAATTAGGCTAGTTTTCGCAGAAAACCACACAACATTTATGCAGTACCTAACTAGGCAAAAGGTCAGCACAACCCCGTTATGTAGTACAGTGGCACGGTAAATGTAGGTGAAAAGTTAGGTGACTACGCAAGCCCATATTGGGGTACATTACGAATCATCACACCCATTCCTCATCCGACCGGACAGCAAAAGGGAATTTCCTTCTAATGTATCATAAAACATTGTGAAAAATGTTCGCAATAAAAATATCTATAAATTTGTAAAAAATTACTAAAAACTATTTGTCTGCTATATATGTAAAAAGACCTATAAGTCCTTCAAAATACATTCATATATAGTTTGAGCAACTGAGAGCGACTGAAAGCCATGGTGCTAAGCTATAATAAAAAAGAAAGAAAACATTTATTTTGTTTAAAATTCCAGTTTTTAGTTGTTTTGGAAAAAGGCTGAATTCTTCTCAGCACACGGAGAGCCAAATGCTTATGTGTCCTGTGTGGGAGATGCAACATCAATGCTGCTTGCCTTCGCAGGCGACGATCCCTTTAACACCTCACAGATCAGGTCAATCAAGCAAAGATGATCTTCAGTTCCCACAGCCGATGCTGGGGAAGCATTTGAAACATCAAAACCTGTGCGTCTGCAATGGAGCCGGTATCCAATACAACAGGAGCTGAAGCAACCCGTGGGGGCTCTAAGAATGCCGACATCAACTTGGGAATACACTGAGGACATTGTACTATGTGGACCCTTAACGGGTCCAGCAATACATCCACGTCTGAAGGCTCAACTGATGGGAGTGTTAGATGTCGTACACCCATTCTTGTCTGCATAGCAAGCAGCAAAGAACAGGCAAAACACTGTCAATCCAGACTGGTAGAAAGGATAGGAACCAAGACTTGCTTAGCTCCTGAAGTCGTGGTGTGCTTAGATGGAATACTATGCGATCACTGCAACGTCGCCCCAAGAACGTTTTTTCCATCTCCTTGGTTACTGGGACATCCATTGCGTAGCAGAAAATTAAAATCAAGATACCCACTACCAGTAGCAGGATTAGCGGAAGCCCTCCAAAAATGCTTCCAAATGTATAAAAAACCGTAATCACTCCAAAGACTGTCTGAAAGATGCTTAACAGTCCAGGGCTCACGGTCTTAAATAGTTGTACTATACCCTTTGTATCATACTTGTTAAAGATACGCTGTACCATTTCTCCGAAGTGGAAAGAGCACTTTGTTCATACCAGCGCCTGTATCTCAGCTGAGGACCTTGCTACCTGAAGATCAAAAGTCTCTTGGGTTGATGTTAAGGGCACATCCTTCTATAACAGCATGGCTTTCATTGGACTCAGAGAATCAACCTGTATATTAGAAACATTCAACAAAGGGCATAACGGCCCCTTCCTGACTGTGTGGGTTGTTGGAAAAATACTTGCATACAACAAGTAACCCTGGAACTTACTGTGACTAGATATGCGATGCCTGGAAGCATCCTACAACACCCTTGATCATTCAACATTAAGTAACTCCCATTTGAGAGCAGACTGAACACTGGATTAATCACGACAGCTGGGAACCATTTAAATGACAAGATAAGTTTGCAACTGAACTGTTACAGGCCCTGTGAAGCATAATATCCTGGCAAAGTAGAGAGCCACTTAATGAAGTCTAGCAGTCTGTACCGCTGAGAACCACTTCAGCGTCCCCAATCCTGCTTCTAAATCTGTACGGTAATTTAATGGATGAAGTCCTTACCCATTGCTTCATATCTGCTTACCTGGTGGTGTTCTAGGCAATATTGAAATTGGAAAGTGGTTACTGGCAATGTTATATGCCATGAATTAGCCATTCTATGGACAATGACTCTCCCACGGTGAAAGGTAATTGGTCTAATTTCTCAATGTGCAGTATTGTATATTTTGCATCTCTTTGTGTCATTCTTGTCTGTTTCTCTGATAGAATATATGCGGAGAATAGAGACGTACTATTAATATATATCCAGGGCACATAACCAGAGCTCAATGATTGTAGGTATCTAAAAAAGAACTACGGATTTTGAATAATTTACGGCAGGATCAAAGCATAACATTTCAACCAGCCGATAAAGGGGGAGCCCTTGTAATGAGGAATACGACATTCTACACACAGAAAGTGGATGAGCATGTTCAGGATATGGATACCTATATTCCATTGGAATCAGACCCCACAAATGAATTTGGCAAATCTCTAAGCATGATTGTCATGAAAGCAGAAGTAGCAGGATTAATTAACTCGATCACCAGGAAATATCTACTTACTACTAATCCACATATTCCACATATATACATGCTGCCCAAAATTCATAAGCATGCCAGCAACCCACCATGTCGCCCCATCGTGGCAGGGTGTGGGTCGATACATGAACCGGTTGGCCGGTTCATAGACTTTCATTTGCAACCTCTAGTGCAACAGTGGCACACTTCTGTTAAAGACACAACAGATTGCCTACACAAGTTGGAAAACATAAGACATTTAATCACTGAGTCAACTATATTTTGTACCATTGATGTAGTGGCGTTGTATACGTCCATTGCACACAATGAAGGATTAGAAGCGGTTGAGTGGCGGCTATTACAATCTGACATGGACAAGGACTTTGGGGTGTTCTTACTAGAATTACTCCACTTCTCCTTGTACCATAGTTACTTCCAGTGGAAGGACCAATTTTTTTCTCCAACGGACCGGAACATCGATGGGGTTCCCTGGAACCCCATCGTATGCTAATACCTTCATGGCATATTTTGAGGAGACATATATTTTACATGACTCCACATGGTAGAAAAATACCAGCCTATTAGTAAGGTTTATAGATGATATACTGCTCTTGTGGAAGGGAGACATGCATTCATTAACAAGGAGTATAAAAGAACGCAATGAAAAAAATCCCCGCTTTTAGTTCACACATCAGATAGCCCTTGATAAAATTCAATTCCTAGACATCGAGATTTACAAAACTCAAGATGGTTTCGAGACCACAGTCTATCGCTAACCCACTGATGTAAATAATGCTTTACATTATTCAAGTGCTCATCCTAGATCCTTGAAGGATCATTTACCAGTATCCCAATTGACACGCATTAAGAGAATCACATCAGATCCAGTCAAAACCACTGAACTAACCGAACAACAACTTGTTCGATATCAGGCACGGGGATACCCAGAATTGACTTTGGAAAATGCGAGAGAAAAGGTTGCCGCTAAAACTAGAACAGCATTATTGAAAAAAGTTGAGAAACTTCCAAATAAACGTTCAGTGTTTGTTCTAAAACAATCTACACAAGCAGCTCAAATTAAAGACATTGTTTGGAAGAGATGGGAGATTATCTTACAAGAACCGGATTTTGCGTGTCTATTCGAAGGATTACCTCTGTTTGCTCATAATCGAGCGAAAAATATGAGGGAAATATTGAAAAAATCACCACCTCCTGTGAATAATGTTTTTAAAGGCATGCGCAAATGCTGGAATTGTGGGCAATGTGGCAACGTCAGCACTGGGAAAACGTTCGCACATCCCAAAACAGGTCAACAAATTTCTTTAAAACACACCTCGGATTGCAACACAGCAAGTGTTATATATGCCATCCGGTGCCCATGTGGGTTAGTGTTTGTTGGCAGAACATAGAGGAAAATCAAAACACAGATTATCGAGCATAAGAGTTCAATTCGCAATAAACATCTAACATCAAGTTTAGCGTCACATTGGGTGAACACAGGTCACACCATCCCTCAAATTAGATTCACTATTCTAGAGAAGGTGGATGAAACAATAGGAAAAGATCATCACGTTATGTTATCTCGCAGGGAAACAATTTGGATAAAAAACTGGGCACAATGAATCCCGGGGGTTTAAATGACCAGTATGAAATGTTATACTTTTTATAGAATGTAATCAGTTGTTACAGCATGTATTCAATTTTTTAGAAAGCACTCAGTTTCAGTTTCAAAAGCTTTTATTCAATTTGTTAGTACAAATTATACAAGCAAAAACCTATATAACAATTCATTACATTAAAATTATAATGAGAAGGCTAAGTTATAAAAGGAACTCCAGAAATATGGTGAGAGGACATATAAATAATAGCAAATCTAGGTATTAATTCATTTTTATAAATATGATAGTAGACTAAAAGCGCAGGGTTTCATATGTAACAAAAGTTATAATCTTCACATATAGTACATATCCTGACAACTGTAATTTTAAGACAAAATCCAAGCCAAGGACATGAGACATTATGACTAACAAAATAGACCTAAAACAAAATAAGTACAGACAGGACGGTGTAAAATATGGCAACTCTAAACACTTCCTGGCAGCTGTACTTTTCCAAATAAGATAACTTCAGGGGCAATAAGTACATAAAGCAGTAATTAAGCATTAACATTGGAGGCTGGGTGGCAGGGGAGTATAACTATGAAAATAAAACCAGAAATGGGTATCACAGAAAATACTCTTACTGGCGACTATACAGTTTTAAATCAAGCCCAAGATAAAAAGAGCAATTTACATAATTATTTGTAGCATACAGTATATAAAAACATAGAGTACAGACAGGAACATATAAGAATTATGACAATACAATACATTTCCTGGCAGCTGTACATTTCAGAATAAAAGTAGCAGTAAAAAAACAAATATCCTCATTCTCAAGTGTTGATAATAATGCAAAAGCATTCTTAAAGGACCGTATGTTATATTTGATAAAAATAGGTTTTAAATACCTAATTCTTAAAAAATGGTAACATTTGCAAAAGAGTAAAAAATGGCAGCAACTCTGGCGTGAAATCTTGTCGCATGGGCAGGGAGTTTCTGATCTAAGTTTCTGTACTGGGAATGCAACAAGGTGGTGTGCGATACCCAACCTAACACGAGTTAGGACAAATTGATGAGATGGGCGGTTGACCACTGAAAGATAAGCTTGGAACCCTGATGGTAAGCTGAGTTCCCTATAAAATTTCACAGTAGCCAACTTGCCAAACACCTCATCGCGCCCTTTCTTTTTGTACTTTAAAAATGTTTGTTTGATTTCTTTTTTGGGTATGCCAACCACCAATTCAGGGTCAAGGAAAACATCGATGTCGAACATCTTTTTATACCAAAAGTGGATATATTTCAACCAAAGGATGCGTGATGAGAAGTCCAAGCCTATACAATCAAGAATAATTTCTTGAGTGAATCGAGTCTCTGGCTTAGCCCAAATAGAACGCCACAATAAGAGTGGACGAACGGCTGCTAAGTCAGAAATGAACTCGACCCCAACCTCATCATGGATTAATTGAACAGAAGCAGAGTGGGGGAGGCACAACACTCTTTTTAAAAACTTATTTTCATCTTTTTGTAAAAGTGTGCCATCTATGTGGCCCCACACGCCCGCCCCGTACAATACAGAAGGAACACAGCGTATGTTATATATATTGATCATATCTCGGATACTTCTTGATCCGAGTTTAGAAGCGAAGCGAAATACGCTGCTTGTAGTTCGCAACATTTTCATCCTGATATTATCAAGCTCGGATTTCCAGGATCCGTCATTGGCATAGGTAATACCTAAGTAACAAAATGATTTAACTTGGAGCATTTTGTCATTGTCTAAATAAAAACTAGACTTAAGTTTGTTAGCTGACTGACCACATAGCATAACAAAGGTCTTTGATTTATTGACACAGAGTCTCCTGTTTTTGATAAACAGCATAAAACTGTTTATGAGACGCTGTAAGCCTATCTGGGTGCGGGATAAAAGGACAGCGTCATCCGCATATAATAAGATTGTTACAGGATTGCCACCAATCAGCGGAGCGTCTGCCGGTATAGTAGCTAAAGTGCGATCAACACAATTAATAAAAAGAGAAAATAAAAGAGGAGCTAAAACGCATCCTTGCCGGATGCCCCTTGACACTTTAAAAAATGGTGTGCATTCACCAAGGGTACCGTATCGGACTTTACAAGAAAGTTTCTCGTAGAGCCTTGCCAAAAAATGAACTATTTCTGACGGTGCTCCTAACTCCAGTAAAACCTGCCAAAGAATACCATGATCGACTAAGTCGAACGCGCTGCTCAAATCAGCAAAACATAAAAATAAATTGCCCTTTTTAGCTACTGTATATTTGTTGATTAACAAATCAAGGTTTACACATTGCTCTAATGTGCCCATGCCTTTCCTAAATCCATATTGAACCTTGGTTAAGATATTCATGTCTTCGGCCCAAGTTTCAAGCCTTATGAGCAGCACTCTGCTCATAACCTTTACAGAGGCGTCCAATAAAGAAATAGGTCGATAATTGGCGGCCTCGGATTTACTTCCTTTTTTAAATAAAGGGATAATAACCGATTGGCCCCAGGAAGGGGGAATGTTACCTTCAGCTGCACAATTGAAGGTCCTCACTAAAATAGGGGCCCACAGGTCGGGTGCAGCTTTTAATAAATCCATCGGGACCCCATCGGGGCCCGGGGCCTTCCCCCCCTTGCTGTTGGTAAGGCCTTCCAGTCCCTCTTCCAGGGTTATCCCCAAGGAAAGAGGTTTCCATATGGATGATTCAACAAGGGCTGGTGTTAATAATATCCCCGCAGGGTTAAAATTTTTTGTAAAATGGGTAATCCACTCCTCACATGCAACATGAGAAATAATTTCCGGAATGCCTTCTGTATTTAAAAATGGGCTATTGACTATTTCCCAGTAAAGTTTGCTGTTCTTTGTCTCAACTGCTTCGTTCAGCTTGTCCCATGCTTCTCTCTTTAAGACATTTTTCCTGTTTATGATGGCCATTTTATAATTGGCCCTTGTTTGTTTAATCCTGTTGCCGTCTCGTGGTTTAGATCCTAAGGCAAGCTTCAAATCCCGAAGCGCTACAGTACAAGAAATGTCAAACCAACCCAATTTTACAGTTTTGTTGGTTGACAATTTTTTCCTGAAGATACCCTCAATTACAACATTAATACTGATAAATTGTGATAACAAGAGATCAGAATCAATAACATCATTCAAGCAGTAACTAATCTCAGCTTTACAGCTGACAACGACCTCCCTTTGTTTGGCCGCAGAATTGGCCCCTGTCCATTTAATCCTCGGGCCATTAGGTCTGCTTGAAACAATTTCAGTGGTACAAAATTCCCTGGTCTCTGTTATGGCACCTCTGCCAGGAATGGTTACACAGATACTGTTGTGATCACTCAGACTTTCCTCTCTCACATACAAGTCTAAGTAATCACCATTACTAGAAAACAGGATATGGTCAATAAAAGTCCCAGCTTCCCTCCCTGTAAAAGTGGGACAGCTAGCATTGTGGTTATTTTTATTACAATTTAACAGGACTAGATCTAATTTAAGTAACAGTTTGTTTAGGACAGAGCCATATTGGCAATGTGAGAAGTGGGGAAAATCCTCGCCCTTATTAATGCCCCCACTAGGGGTATCCAACTCCGTCCCAAAACCACAGGGATTCCCCTTAGATAAATGGCATGGCTGCAGGTTGAAATCCCCCGCCCAAAGGATGTCTGTCGCCTTATGGGAAATGGCCATGGCCTTAGCAATTTCTTTTTCCAAAGGGAACAGAATATTCCCTCTGGTAGCATTGAAGATGTTATTATAAAAGTTAACTAGTATCAGGTCCTTCCCCTTGCCACATTCAATCCTTAGCACCTGGCTATGGGCCCCCACAGTTGAGCTACTTCTAATTTTCCAGTTGCTCAGTCTATTAGATAGAAGTATCAAGAGTCCCCCCTTTGCCCTACCTGAACTAGATTTGGTGGCATTAAGACAGTAAGATGAATAGCCTTCTACATTTATATCCTCCTGGCTCCAGGTCTCCTGTAGGAGGACTATGTCAAGCCCCTCTCCTATAAACCTAAGCCAAAAAGGGGTGTTTAATTTTCCTGCAATACCGGCGATATTCCAGGAAATCAGAGTAAGGTCTGCTGACTTAGTGGCCAGAACTGTAGTCTGGACTGTAGTCCCTAGTTGTCCAGTTACTGACCTCCTGGTGGGAGAATCAGTGATAATGGAATAATTACTGAAAGGGGGTTGAGTGGAAGTACACTCCGGTACGGAAACCCTATCTAAACCCATTTGGCCACTTGGCGATGCAGATGCCGCGGTAAGAACCGCTTGTCTACCAGTATGGACGGATTGTACACTTAAACCAGATCCTGACTGCCTATTGACTGGTTCAGTAACAGAAGATGGAACATAATGTCAATCAACCGTCTCCAGGCAGTCGTATCTGTTGGATGTCTGAATACCTTGCCACCCACCTTCTGCATAATGATTATTGTTGGGATACCGAGGGCGATGTACCCATTCCCTGCCCCTATTCTGTTGGGTACGCCATGGGTCGCCATAATTCCAAGAATGTTCTTCGGACATGGCCCAATTTGGCGGCGGAATTGGGTAATGGTAATTAAATGTAGGAGGGTAGAAAAAAGGAGAGACGGTGTGTATCAATTCCCCCTTTCTTCTCCAAATCTGACCATGAACAAATATGGTTTACAGTAGAGGCATCGTCACATGTGACAATAACACAATCCCCCTGAATACTCTTAGGGCTCTTCCCCACCCAGGATACCCTACGTACAGATGAAATTCCACAGGTAATGGAAGACTTCAGGGGCCTATTAATACTAAGCCACTGAAGAATTTTGTTCCGGAGGGACCAATGAGGTTCATCTGTTCCAGCTGTAAGTTCAGGTACTCCTGTTAAAATGACAGTAAATGGAGATACCTCGGGAGCCAGATGAACTGGTCGTTTAGATCTGGGCCCCTTCTTGCCTGCATAGGAAAGGGTTTTAGGGAAAACCTGAGGTTTACTGTTTGGTTGCTGTAGGGGCACATTGGTCGGGGTGTGGTTAGTGTCAGTTGACCTGACTAGGGGGGTATTGGCAGCGGGTGTTTGCTGGCTAAGAGTCACTGTCTGGGGTACAGGTATAGCTTTGGGCTTTGATTTGTGCAATTTGCACAAGTATTCACCACAGATGGTATGGGGGTTATAGGGACATTTGTTTTGGGATGAGTGTTATGTACAACAGACGGTCTATCAATATTAACCGGGGGAGCCCCCGGGCCGACCGCTGTACAACCCCCCCCGGTTTTGTCAAATGTTACCCTAGGCTGGTTCGATGTTTTAGCAAGAAGTATAGCAAGCTGTTTTTCAATTGCCATAACACTTCGTTCCAAAGGCTGGAGATGGTGTATTAGTAGGTCCCTAATACTTTCATACAACTGCGAGTAATCATGGTTCATCTGACTAGGACCACCCTCCCGAACAGCAGTCAAGGTGGGACCAGGCAAATTGGACAAAGCAGAAGATACAGGATTAGTGTTGAGGGAAGCATTCATGTTAACAGCTATAATGGGGTCTTTGTTTCTCCTATGGTTTGGAGGTCGGTTGACCTTATTCCCTTTGTTTGTAGGTGCTGGCTGCTTAGGAACCGCACCTTCTCTCTCCCCCATAGACCGAGCTTCTTGGACAGAGTCTTCGGCTACGATCAACTCTAAATCAGGGGTTATCTCGAGGTTCCCAGTGGTATCCAAATCCGAAGACAGATTCGTTGCCGACAAGTCAACTGCACTGGGAATTGAATGAACTTGCACTACTGTATTTCCGGGCTGCAGTAGAATGGGAATAGGTACAGCTGTTTGAAGCGGGGTTAGGGCCGTAGCTATAGGACCCAAAGATGATCTCCTGGCGATCGCCAGGTCCTGAGAAACCCTGCGCTCCAGGAGGGAAATACTTAAGTTAATTGCCTCATGAGTGGAAGTTATGAATTTATCAATAGGTCCTGTAAACTGCGCAGTTCTAAGGGCAGTCTTACTTCTGGATCCCCTTGTAACAGACATTTTGGCGGAGGTATGAGCACGGATAAAGTCAAAAGCGCAAAAGTCACAGTGCAAAGAAGAATACCTTCAACAGAATGGTAGATCAACTGGCAGATGGCGACCAAGGGAGTAGGCCCAGCCCAGCCTGGGTCGGTCTGGAACGGGCTGAAACGGGCCCGCCCTTGGCCCGGGCTTCGCCCGGCGTCCCGCGAGGGAGGGTAGGCGCGGCTTTATGTGCCTCCTGGCGCTCCTTTCAGGTGGTGCTGGCGCAGGGCTTGTTGGGGGATGTAGTTCCCCAGGCCCCCGCTCTCCGCTCGGCGGCAGTCTCCCAGTACCAGCGGGAGTCGTGCGGCGGGAGGCGGGGGTGATTCTGAGGCACTCCGGAGGTTTTGGCGGTGAGTCACTTTAGCGTCCTAACTGCTGCAGGGTCAGAGTTGTAGAAGGTTTCCCCCGCTCTGCAGGGTAGGCGCGGCTTTATGCGCCTCCTGGCGCTCCTTTCAGGTGGTGCTGGCGCAGGGCTTGTTGGGGGATGTAGTTCCCCAGGCCCCCGCTCTCCGCTCGGCGGCAGTCTCCCAGTACCAGCGGGAGTCGTGCGGCGGGAGGCGGGGGTGATTCTGAGGCACTCCGGAGGTTTTGGCGGTGAGTCACTTTAGCGTCCTAACTGCTGCAGGGTCAGAGTTGTAGAAGGTTTCCCCCGCTCTGCAGGGTAGGCGCGGCTTTATGCGCCTCCTGGCGCTCCTTTCAGGTGGTGCTGGCGCAGGGCTTGTTGGGGGATGTAGTTCCCCAGGCCCCCGCTCTCCGCTCGGCGGCAGTCTCCCAGTACCAGCGGGAGTCGTGCGGCGGGAGGCGGGGGTGATTCTGAGGCACTCCGGAGGTTTTGGCGGTGAGTCACTTTAGCGTCCTAACTGCTGCAGGGTCAGAGTTGTAGAAAGCACTCATGTGAATGATAATTATGTCACCTAAATGATAGCGAACAATGGGGGCGTTCCATGGCAACAGGAGCAAATAGC
Source organism: Lissotriton helveticus (assembly GCF_964261635.1). NCBI lineage: Eukaryota > Metazoa > Chordata > Amphibia > Caudata > Salamandridae > Lissotriton > Lissotriton helveticus. The sequence goes on along the minus strand of NC_136063.1, from coordinate 2,098,680,079 downwards.
ATGTACAGGGTTGTGCACATGGGGGTGATTCCCTGCAAGGGGTGGACACTCTATTGTATAAACCTCATGTATAGACGTAGGGCACTTACATACTGATAGAAATCCCAAATGCATAACTGGGGCCCATGATGTCTTACCTTGAGTTGTCCTAGAGTTTGTGGATTCTATAGATTGGCATGGACATTTCAACGTGGTAAAATTAGATAGATTGGGCAGATGTACCTAAATTCTCATAGATATCAAATGCCAATAGTGTTGCTATTGAAAACGACATATACTGACTTGTCGCGGTAGACACTAAATAAGTTTCCGCTTAACCAGAGTCTAACGCAAATTTTTGCTGACTATCCATATATATCTTTTTAACTTGAGATTTGTAGCTCGTATCAGTGTCAGTGCTAAAATACGGTATTGAATAAAGTTTTCCGCATTCACGCCGGTGTGGGCGTGACTTTTCTCATCACATGATTGTATTTACATGCCCCTTCCTGCTTCAACGCGCGCGGACTATCAGTTAGCGAGTGGAGGTGGATGACTTAGTTCGAGCGAGGGTGGAACCGTTAACATCCAGGTATATGGGGCATGGAGTGTGTTTAAACAGGGCGAAGTCGTAACATAGGCGCGTTGACATGGGTTCACTAATTAGATCTTTAACTTGCAGGGACGGTCGATTCAGCTTTGATATGGTCGGAGGATTTAGAATTTCCGTACGGTGCACGGCATTTCACTGTTTGCGAAAGGATTTGAAAGACACAAGGTAACACGGTTAGAGATCACTGGCTAGTGTGGTTGGGAGGGAATTAAATTAATATATGTACGGTAGGCAGTTGGCTACATGCTTGTATTGCGATTTTGACTTTGAGTCAGAGAACTCAGTGATTGGAATTTTGGAAGTTGATGAGTGGCTATCTTTATTTCCACAGGAGAGATCTGTCCGTTTGTCCACCGTTGCTAGACAGTAGTAGCACATTGGTTCAGTGTTGGGTAACTCATTCAGGCGATCGATAATGTAATTAGAAACACGTGCCATGTACACTGTGAGTAGCTCATTTTCTACATCAACCCCTCGTTTTTCAAGATCACGATGATTCACATTGGGGTGTATATTAATTTGCCTACACTATCACACAGGGAACCCCGCATGTGCAATTACCCTATTAGATTCCATGTAATATAACATCCCTCAGTAAAATGAGTTGTATTAACTTTTCTTGTAGTGCCAACTGAATAGAGCCAATATAAGCAAGTTCTGCATGCAACTAGTGAAATTACTACATATTGTTATAACACGTGTATTTATTTTCGAGTCTTTCCCCTGAAGAAGGGTCAATTTAGACCCGAAATGCATTGTTTTTTTTATTGTTTATTTTGCTTTAACCATAGAAAATGATGAATATTTTTGTTCACAGACACAAATTCTGATTATGCAATTGTGTATAATTTTTTTTCTTTTTTTGAAGTATTGATTGTTACATACAATTGAGTGATTTCAACACATACTAAAGTGAACGTTGTTGAATGTTTGATTCATTACATTTTTGATTATTGTATTTTCGATAAAAATGTGGTGATTATTCTCGAACATTGGTTGAAAGATTGGAAACCTTAGGGACATTAGTGAGCTTCTCACAGACCAGGTGTCCCCTGGCCTCGACAGAGGAATAGGGAGGTAGGGCACTCCCCCGGTGAGATTGCTCTCTTATTCAAAGCTTATATTGATTAATAGGGTAAAACATTGTAATTAATTAGGAGTGCTGCTCTACCCATACAGAGAATTGTATGAAACGCCGTGCATGATGTCATCCAGTGTACCCTCACCATTTTCTGTATAGTTTTGCCATCCCTCAAAGTGTGAAAGTGTGGGAATTCGAGGTGTGTTCAAGTCCTTAATCTTAGCTAACCCCAAACAGGAAGTCTGTTGTATAGTGTCGTTCAGGAAGATAATCTGTTGTGGTATGATGCATGCTCTAAATAGTGCCTCAGTTCCCTGAACCTGCCATTCTTTAGTACCCTAGACTGACTTTATGTCTATAGTGTCTTTCCATAAGTCTAAACACTGTTCAGACAGTTGGGCAATGAAGGATGCGGAGTATATCTGTTTCGTGTTAATAAGCATATGTTTTTTGCAGATGTAAGTGGAAGCTTATAATAATTTGAGCATGGATTTGATGTATTAGGCCCAGAAAATAAGAAAACATTTTGTGCAAACGTTAGGAAATTACCTTTTGGTGGTGTTGGGCAATGTTCCCATTGGTGGTATGTGAAAACATTTTGTTCAATCAATCAATCAATCAGTGGTTTATAAAGTGCGCTACTCACCCGTGAGGGTCTCAAGGCGCTGGGGGGTGGGGGGAAGCAGCTCCGGATCAGTCTAAGAGCCATGTCTTGAGGTCCTTCCTGAACGTGTGCAGGCTCGGGAGCGTCTGATGTTCACAGGGAGCTTGTTCTAGGTCTTGGCTGCGATGTAGGAGAAGGATTTCCTGCCTGTTCTGTTTCTACGGATGCGGGGGACCTCTGCCAAGGCAAGATTGGCGGAGCAGATGTTCTTCTTGGGTGCGTGGAAAGATAATCTCTTGTTGAGGTATTTGGGTCCGATGTTGTTGAGGGATTTGTAGGCGTAGGTGATGAGTTTGAAGGTGACCCTCTTCTCGACGGGGAGCCAGTGGAGGTCTCGTAGGTGTTGGGTCATGTGTTCGTGACGGGGTGCCCCTAGGAAAAGTCTAGCAGCGGCGTTCTGGATGGTCTGGAGTCTGTGAAGAAGAGTTCTGTTGAATCCGGCGTACAAGGTGTTTCTGTAGTCCAGTGTGCTTGTAATGAGCACTTGGGTGACGGTCCTTCTGCAATTGGGGAGGATCCATTTGAAGGTCTTGTGGAGGATGCGCAGGCAGTTGCAACTGGTGGAGGTGACAGCGTTGATCTGGCGGATCATGGAGAGGGAGGAGTCGTGGCTGATGCCAAAGTTTCGCGCGTGGTCTGTAGGGGTGGATGCGTTCCCGAGGGCAGAGCGCCACCAGGTGTTCTCCCAGGCGGATGTTCAGGGTCCGAGGATGAGTCTTTTCTGAGTTGAGCTTCAATCAGCTGTCTGTGATCCAGGCTGCCACGTTCTTCATCCTCCTGGACCTCTCCGCGGCCTTCGACACTGTCTGCCACCGTACCCTAGTACAGCGCCTCAGCAACGTCGGCATCCAGGAGAAGGCACGGGACTGGATCATCTCCTTCCTCGCCGGAAGGACACAGAGAGTCCGCATCCCCCCGTTCAGATCGGAGGCCACCGAAGTCATCTGCGGCGTTCCCCAAGGCTCCTCGCTCAGCCCAACACTCTTCAACGTCTACATGAGCCCCCTCGCAGCCATCGCACGCCAGCACAACCTCAACATCATCTCCTACGCCGACGACACCCAGCTGATCCTCTCCCTCACCAACGACCCCGCCACCGCCAGAGCCAACCTGCACGAAGGGATGACAGACGTAGCCAAATGGATGTCGAACAGCCGCCTGAAACTGAACTCGGACAAGACGGAAGTCCTCATCCTGGGATCCTCACCCTCCGCCTGGGACGACTCCTGGTGGCCCCCCGCCCTGGGCAGCGCACCCAAACCAACAGACCACGCACGCAACCTGGGCTCATCCTGGACTCCTCCCTCTCCATGACCAGACAAGTCAACGCCGTCTCCTCGTCGTGCTTCAACATCCTGCGCATGCTACGTAAGATCTTCCGGTGGATCCCCACCGAGACCAGGAAGACGGTCACCCAGGCCCTCGTCACCAGCCGACTGGACTACGGCAACTCCCTCTACGCCGGAACCACCGCCAAACTCCAGAAGAGACTCCAGCGGATCCAGAACACCTCAGCACGACTCATCCTGGACATCCCCCGCCGCAGCCACATATCCGGACACCTG